>NC_068914.1:97754368-98379368 GCF_023091745.1 Budorcas taxicolor | reverse complement strand
TATAAACTAATAGTAACAGAAAACAGATCAGTGATTGCTTAGAGAAAAGAAATAATGTCAGGAGGAAGAAATTACAGAGTCCCAAGAAACCTCTTGGGTATAATTAATATTTTATTGTCTTGATTATGGAGTTAGTCTTATGATTATAAACATACATCAAAATGCCAAACTATATACTCTAAATATGTGTATGTGTTGCATGTCAGAACCTCAACAAGCTTTTAATAGTTATCTAAATGACTTCCTGAAAAATATCACTCAGGTATTTGAAATTTACACACAAAAATCTAAAGAATACTATGGTCAAAAGAAGTGGCCAACAAAATACAGGATTACTTATTTCCTAAAGTTGTTCCTTCATTAACTTATAAAGAAGGGACAAAAATAATGGCAGGATTTTTGATCATAATACTTAAGAAATATTCCCTGAGAATATTTCAGGCTTATAGGAACATGCTTTTATGGTTTAAACCTCTAATGCCAGTAAGCTCACAGCAGAATTCATTTAATGGTTCCTCAGTGACCTAAAAGAATGAACACACCTGTTAAGGTTTCTAACCAAGTCTTATGCCAGAAGGAGGAAACTGACAAAAATAGAAAGCTTTTCCTTTAAATTTTTCATTAGTCCGCACAAAATTGCAAAGGCATATCAACCTAGTATAATTCCAGATTTATATGGGTTACCTGCAGATTAACAGTGTTTACTTTTTTCCAAAGAATTCCAACATCAAATTACTTTTGTTTGGGAGTTGGATATAAATTTTGCATTTCTTATAATTAAAACATAAGTTTTCTTTCCTTAGATTACTAATGTACTTTGGATCTTTCATTGTTAATAAGCCACTGGGGACTTTTCCTTGTTCAGCTCTTCTATGCCAAATGCTGAATTCTCTAATGGAAAGATAATTAAAAGGGAAAAAAATTCTGATGGCATCAAGATTTCAAACAGGTTAATGATGTCATTCTACTAATATTCAGCATATCTTTTGCTAACAGAAGTAGCCCCTCCAACTCTTACACTTAAGGGCTTAACCCTACAGTTTCTGAGTGATAAACTGGTCTCAGAGTTGTATACTTTAAATATGTCTGCAGTTTAACCCAATCCTTAGTAAAACAAATTTTACATTTATTTTTATAAAAAGCTATTATTTACTTTTGTCCGGAGAGTGTATTTAAGAACCAAGTAGACTGAAGGTTCTTAGCACCTAAATGTATAAGACTCGATGTGATGACTACAGTGACACCTCCAGAAAAAGCCAATTGCTCCTAATCTGGTTGATAGTAATGAACGATCTGAAAATTGATTAGGCACAGTAATGGAAGCTCAGAGAAGTTTCTCAGGAGAAGCCACATATCTAGATAATTCCCAAAAAACTTGAGTTTCATTAAAAATTACAATGAAGAGTTTTGGGAACTAATGGTATTTATTACATTAAGAGAAAGCACATAAGCTCTATTTGTAGATCTGAAATTAAGATGGGAAACAGTGAAATCTGCTTCTACTACAGAGTCTTACAGGGTACTAATCAAACTATAGAAAACCTCAAGTCTGAGATTTAAATTTCTTATCTGTGTTCTAAAAAATACAAAGTTGTATGTTGCTGGGAAAAAGTGGACAAAATGTGAACCTTAGAAAAAGAGCATTGCACATATATGGAGAATAAATTTTATATTGTAAATTATAAATAATGTGGCATAAGTTAATTTGATATGATAGTTTTAAGTACATTTATCTTTATTATGGATCATATAAAATGATATACATCATTTTAATATAGGAAAATAATTTTTTATTTAAAGTTTGGTCATCCATCAAGGATTAAAATCTTTTTAAAAGTCTGTGTTTTGGGTACACAGTTATTTTTTTAATATCTATAGGTCAAAAACTATCAGGTATCTATAATTTTATATGCTTTAGCCCCCAAATATTAATCTAATGAATACAACTGCAAACACAATAGAAATAATTTAAGAATATATACAAATAAATTGCCCTCCAAGGAGGACAGAAAAAACGAAAGTGTTGAGGCAGCTAAATTGAATAATTACAGAAAGCCAAAGGCCAAAATATGTTGCACATGGCATTAAATTTATAATATACTTTTGATTATTGAAATCTTATAGTTAATATTTGTAAAAACTGAATTGTATAGCTGAACCTATGGATGGCATTTTTAAAAAGGAAGAACCTGTTAAAAATCAAATTTTCAGTATTTCCTCTTAGGGATTTAGTCACAAAACTGTAAATACCATCATTAAGTTAGCATCAACGTGAAACATTTGTATTTTACATATTATGTTTTGAAGGGACTCATAGCAAATTTCTCAGTGATAATGGATTCCAAAGTGTCAGATATATTAAATATGTCAGATATACTTTTTCCTCATCTATCATAGAACTTATTTGTAAGACTAAGTAAGAAAATTGTACCATGAACTGTATAAAAAATATGGCTAACCCATTGTTTATTGATCAAGTCATTCATTATATGAGAAAACAGAAATTGAATTACAAATAATAAATATGACATTTGGGGACTTTTTTATATACAATTTAAGAACATCTTTTAACTTTAAATGCACAGTTTGTCTTTATCTTACATGTCTTAATTTAAGCTAGCAGCAAAGGGTCTCATCTAAAATGTCCTAGGAAAGATACTCTGTTTTATTTTCTCTGTATTCAAGTTTTCCACAGGTTTTGCTCTGTTTTGGTTTTTTGCCATTCTATAAGAAGGAATCCCATTTCATAGCTACAGGAAGAAAGACAGGATGTGAGAGAGAGAGAGCAGAGTAGAAAGGAGACCTCCTGAAGTCAGGTCACTTTTCAAAATGTTCTTTCCGTGCAGAGAGTTAGATGGGTAGTGTTTATCGAGTATCAAATATCAACGTGGCAAGTGACAGACAAGGCATTGGACTGAGATACAAAACAAACTAATAGGCAGATAAGTAATTAGGTAAGTGATAGATAAAAGAGATTTCTTCAAGAGCCTGTACTGGGACATAAAAGTTGGCTTGCCTACTTCCATGAATTAATTAATTCTATGCATTTCTATATACCACATGACTATTTGCAGTCACACACAGCTAACTTTTTATGTCGTGTTCTAACACTTTTGTTCTTGTTGTTTAGTCACTCAGTCGTGTCCAACTCTTTGCGACCCCATGGACTGTAGCCTGTCAGGCTCCTCTGTCCATGGGATTCTCCAGGCAAGAATATTAGAGTGGGGAGCCATTCCCTTCCAACACTTTACACTTACATAAAAGTGTTATCTTCTGCCCCCCAAACTAGATTGCTCTTGGCATTAATAATTAACTAAAGCTATCTAACACAAACACATAGCATAACCTAGTCTTCATAAGTAAACACTGAATACAAAAAGGCTATATATAATGGTTTATAAAAGACTTTAAAGTTTTCCATTCATGAAATTCATCACAAATATCTTAGAATATTTAAAAAGTTGTACCTTAAGAGGTTAACTTTAAAAATAAAATTGCAATTTTTACTGTAATAGATTAGAACAAGCAAAATATTATTTCACTCAGGAACATAGTGTTGGTTTCCCAAGCTTAAAAAATAATATAAGACTATTCTTTCAATATTTTTCACATTTCATATATTTAATTTTTATTGTAGCATTTTTGGGGAATTTGATCTGTTATAAATCTTATTTGAGAATTTGAAAATATACACTAATTTGAAAAATCAAGTTCTCAATATATTTTACCATGATGCCCCACTTATCTTTAGAAAAGATATGTTATTTTCTTTCTAACATCTTATCTGATCTCAAAAAGAACAAGCACAAAAGACAAAAAAGCCTTTGCACTCTGAATCTCAAGGTGACATTTAAGACTGACATCCAGCTACCCGAAGAAGATCTCAAAATTTTTTCTTGTCCCATGAGGATAAGCAAATCATTAATATAAGGAGGTATCAGGCCATTAAGTGCTTTAAATGTCAACAATAAAACTTTAAAATCAATTCAAACCCTGACAGGAAGCCAATATGAAAACTGGAGGACAAAAGTGATGTACTTTGAACAGGTAAGTAGTGTCACACTGTGAATGAACTGAACCTTAGAGATTGATTTATCAAGAAATCGAAACCTCAAGGTGTTGAACTAGTCCAGGCTTGGTGATTATCACATTGCAGTAGTTTTAGCACCATTCACTCATCTTTATTCAAATGATGTGCTGTAGAAGATAACTAGTTATTAACAGAGCATCATTTTACCCTGAAACCAAAAAACAACTTAAATTAATACTAACACTAACCTTTATATAAAAGACTATAGTTCACAGTATTCTCTATCAAATAGAATTTTACACAATCAAGGAACAAGGAGATTCACAATTGAAAGAATATATTTAAATGCTTACTTTTGTGTTGTTATTGTGATAATGGACTTGAAATTGTTGAATACAAATGTTAAACATGAGAGTTATATGGCTTTGAAACTTACTCCTGGTGTGCAAAATCTCTATTTTATGGAGAATAGTTCCAATTCCTTTTCAATATATTTTTGTCCATTTTATACTTTAGGTACACATAATAGAATCAATAATATTAAGAACACTAACGATAATGGCTAACACTAACTGATCACTTATTGTAAGACATGCATGGACTAACTTAATCACTGACTTAACCACAAACTGTTAACTGTCCACATTTTAAAGATGAGGAAACTGAGGCAGATAGACAACTTGAGGTGACTAAGATCTCACAACCTATAAATGTTAGAACTAGGATTCTGACCCAGAAACTACTATATCACATTTGGCCATATACATATATAGGTACATATATATATATATATGCTATTTTAGCATATATGTTGTCTATGAGGTCGCACAGAGTCGGACACGACTGAAGTGACTTAGCAGCAGCAGCAGCAGCAGCATATCTGTTTATTTGTGTTTAATTTGAAAAACCATGCTATTAATATAATTGCCATATTGCAAATAGTAAAAAAGTAAAATGAGAGGTAAATATAGAAAAAAAATTATCACCCTTTTCTTAGTGAACAAATCTTTTGATGACAGTGTTCGTACACAAGTGACTAGCGCATTGTCCTATTCGGCTTCACTTTATTGTTCTCTCAGATATTGGTTTTGTTTTGTTTTTTTGTGTTCTTTTTGTTTTCACAGATCTAAAGTTTGTGGCAACCATGCTCCGATTAAGTCTATAGGCAGCACTTTTTCCAATAGCATTTTTTTCTGAGTTTGTGTCTCAGTGAGAGAGTCTATGCCTAGGCAGGTTGATAAGAAGTCCGGGGGTCCCCAAGGAGAGAGAGGTCTCGAATTCTCAAGGAGGAGGAAAAGACAAACTTTTTTTTCCCTCTACATTCCTTAGGATTATATAACAATAATGTATCCTGCTTGAGGACAGCTTCTGGAAAAAACCTTATGGCTAATCCTGTAATCTTAAAATGTAAATTATGGGAGTGGGTCTAGTAAGGTCTTTACAACTTCCAGACATTCTTTTGATTCATTGTAATAACTAATTAAAAAGTACATGACTCCATTGCTAACACTAGCGAGGGGGCACTCTTTCTGCCCCCTTCTGATGTCTATGTCAGAAGATTTCTTTATCTCTTTTATACTTTAATAAAACTTTATTACACAAAAGATCTGAGCAATCAAGCCTCGTCTCTGGCCCCGGATTGAATTCTCCAGAGGCCAAGAATCCCAGGATCTTTTGTGTTTCAGCAACAACTTTCATCTGTCATATTTTGATAATTCTTGCAATATTTCAAACTTTTTCATTACTATTATATTTGCTATGAGGATCTGTGATCAATGATCTTCCATGTTTCAGTTGGAAAAAGATTAGGACATACTGAAGGCTTAGATGATGCTTAGCATTTTTTAGTAATAAAGTAGTTTTAAATTAAGGTATGTAGTTTTTTTGTTTTGGGGGTTTTTTTAGACATAATACTACTTAGTAGGCTAGAACATAATGTAAACATAAATTTATACATACTGGGAAACCAAAGAATTTGTGTGACTTGTTTTGTTGCAGTGGTCTGAAACCAAACCTGCAATACCAAAGTGTAGGACTATATTTCAACTGTCAGTGATTGGAAAATAAGTTCTGTGGACTTTTCTTAAAAGAATCCTACAGAATGTGCTTGCATTGATTACATAGAATCAGATAACTGAAAAACACACAGAGCACTTCCAGGTATACTTCTATAAGCCTTTGTTGAAGTAAAGGATGTGGTGCAAGAGAAGAAAGTGCAGGCAATCATCCAGGGCTTCTAGCCCCCAGGTTCTTTCTCAGTGACATAGAATGTACTTTGTTTTCAGATTATAAACTGCCAAGTTATGTACCAAGTACCCTGATTTAAGGTAAAAGTTTACTCAGGCTAGAAAGCAGGGTCTTTCATAATTTGCCACTCAGGTAAAATTAGAGCCAGTCTGCATAACTAATTAAGGCAGGTACAAAGCATCAATAGAGATGTTTCTATACAATATACACAAGCTTGCACCAGGCATCTCCAGGGAAGTTTGAACTTTAAACATCACATTATGAATCACTAATTAATACCTCTTATCCTTATCTTGGCCAAGGATCAGTTTCAGATTTCCAGGCATCAACAGATATATGTGTAGAGCTTTCTTTGTCTAGTTGTAATATCTCCAGATCTAACACAGTGCTCATTACTGAGTGAGACAATTTATTGATGAGGTGTGCAGTAAGTACCAGAAGGCATTCTGGACACTTAACTAAAACAATACTTCTTTCTCTGCTAGTCCATATCCTGTTATTAATACATCAGCCTCCTTTGAAGGAGTGGTGGCAGAATGAAGAAGTTGGCATTTTCTATACAGCTAAAGGTGGGGGTTGGCCCCATAGTCGGAAAAAAAAAAAAAAAAAATGAAGGACAAAGAGAAATCCTCTTACTAAGAGGGGGAAAGAGAGAAACGGAGAAAGCATTCCTACTTTGGTTGGGAGATGCAACCTCAGTGACCCCTTCTTTGCTTCTTTGTTGTGTTGATGTTCAGTCACCCAATCATGTCCGATTTGAAGCACTTCTGTCTAAGTGCTTCTTAGACAGATGCAAACACAAAACTGGAAGATGGATTTATCTGTAGGGGGAGACAAAAATTAGACAACTCATTTGAACAAGCTGGAAACTGATTACCCACCTATTGCTCAGAAATTTAACATATAATTCATGTGCTTCCAATGTGATTGGTGCCAACAGAAGTTGCAAATGGCAGCTCAGAAGCCAAATTTTCCCTAGACATGGAAGTCAGAATGTTGTTATGGTCACTTTTTTCTGTATTATATGTAATAAATCGTGTTGCAACCACCACAATCCCTATCTTGCTAATCCTAGCATAAGTTACAAATCAAATTTACCTTATTTATTTATTGCTACTGTGGTAGCATTATCATGCATCTAATGAATATTATAATATTGTTTTTATTTTAAAATGAATATTATAAGGTGAAACCCAAAGACCATAAGGCATTTTTTCTTACTGTTAGGCTGGCTGGGTTGTTCTATAAGCATTCAAGCATATTGTTCAAGTAGGTGGAGGGTAATGGGGCTGGTAGATACATGTAGGTTGTATACATGGAGATACTAAAATAGAGACATATGATCCTTTAAAAAGAGTGAAATATGGAGTCAGACTGTCATCTCTGTGACTTATGATTTATACCTTTTAGAGGATATCTTCCAATGAACTTGTTATACATCACAAAGGAAGCTGAAAGTATTAATATCAAGATCCACACTGACCAAGACAGCTATGATAGAAGCAGCAAATTGTCTTTCCTGCTATAAAATTTCCATATCCCCATTCATATCAAACCTGAAACAGTAGGACATCAAATTACTTTTGCCTTCCTATAGCCACACTTCTGTAGTTTATGAAAAAATGTGAATACTGATCATGCTACAGGGAATGTGTAGAAATGAGTCTTCTAAAATCAGTAGGATAGATCTTTAACTATCATTTGCCCATGTTGATATCTTCTTGGTAAATAATTTTCTATTTTAACCCCTAGAGAAAACTGACTTTTTCCCATTGTTCCAGCTGTTGGAGTGTACACATTTCAATTCAAATGCAAACTTTTTCAATAGTCTTATACATGCTTTTCAATCAGAACTTGATGCTTATTAACAGAGAAGACCCCCAAATAATGATATTTTAGCAAAGATTATCAAGCTTACCAAGTTGCATAGCAAATGCATTTAATATTATATTGGTTCACTCATGAATCTTTGACTTTTGATAAGACAGTGATAGTCCTGTGAGATATCGCTGTTCATCAGTAGAAGTTAATCTTATTTGCTGACAGCGGACAGTATGAACATAGTAGGTTCTCATTACAGAAAATCAAGGTTCTGTGTGATGGCCAAGCTAATTACAGCACAATTTCATAGCCATGAGTAAAGACCATTTCCCATATTTAGGAAAAGCACTCTTAACCCAAACAAAATATTTAGTACTATAACATGTAAACAACAACAAAGGCAAAGACAAAAATTGCTTACAGTATGTACTAGAAAGAAGGGGATCTCTGGCCTCCCTAGGATGTAGTTGTGTTGCTCCAAATCTTGGGATCTTTCTATGTGAAATGTGAAACTGGCCCCCCACACAGAATGTTAAGTGTGAAAGTGAAAGTGTTAATCACTCAGTCGTGTCCAACTCTGCAACCCCATGGATGGTAGCCCATCAGGCTCCTCTGTCCATGGGATTTCCCAGGCAAGAATATTGGCATAGGTAGCCATTCTCTTCTCCAGGGCACCTTCCTAACCCAGGGATTGAACCTGGCTCTTCTTCATTAGAAGTGAATTCTTTACCATCTGAGCCACTAGGGAAGCCACATGGAAGGTAAGGAGACACCAAAACATGGGGCAGACTGTTCTAGATTGGTAGGCGGCAGACTTGATAAGCAAGGGAATTTACATACAGGGCTTGTCTTGGGCAACCACAAGGAGTGTGATTCTCTACACCCATTGTCAGAATCTTAAAAGTTGTATAGAAACTTTAACTGGATTCATTCATGTGTACTGTCCAGATGGTCTCAACAGCACATCTCTCTCAAGGCTGTTATTCACTCAATCATATCCAACTCTGTGATCCTGCAGACTGCAGCACACCAGGCTTCCCTGTCCTTCATTATCTCCCAGAGTTTGCTCAAACTCATGTACATGGATTTGCCCTTGAAAATGATTCCCACCATGGAACAAAAGGCAGAATACTCTCTAAGAATAGGAGAGGGCACAAGGAGCCTCTGATTGCATGGGTCCAGCAAGAGGGTCAACAAGCAGTCCTCACACCTTCTCAAATGACCTCCTCCAACAAGGTGTCTCAATCAATTGGTTATTTACATTTGCTCCTCACATGGGGTGGAAGGACTCTCATAACTTTTATTTGTCCACATTTGATTAGAACCGGATTGAATGACACACTCCTTTCAGGGATAAAGGCCAGTAACCAGATGCTGGGTTAGCAGCCACCCTTTGACCATCCAAGTAACACAAAGACCTAGATAATACAAAGTGGATTCTCAAAGGGCTTCCATTCTTAGGCAGAAAAAAGTGAGCCCACATCTGCTAAGCCTGCCTTAGCTCATTTCTGCCCCACGGCCCTGCTGTAGTACATTGGTCTTCTGCCATCTTTCCAACGACACTGTTTCCACTGCAATAAAGTCACACTTTCCTCAGTTTCATTGTAAGGGGTTCTTCTCTGGAGGATACTTCAAAAAATAGACCCTCTCATTTTCTACTCTGTTCAACCCAGGCTGACCACTACTCTGGCCCTTAATACTTTATCCTTTCCAGATGCTTTTCAGAAGCATCACTATGAACAAAATTAGTGGAGGTGATGGAATTCCAGTTGAGCTATTTCAAATCCTAAAAGATGATGTTGTGAAAGTGCTACACTCAATATGCCTGCAAATTTGGAAAACTCAGCAGTGGCCACAGGACTGGAAAAGGTCAGTTTTCATTTCAATCCCAAAGAAAGGCAATGCCAAAGAATGTTCAAACTACTGCACATGCACTCGTCTCACACACTAGCAAAGTAATGCTCAAAATTCTCCAAGCTAGGTTTCAACAGTATGTGAACTGAGAAATTCCAGATGTTCAAGCTGGATTTAGAAAAGCCAGAGGAACCAGAGGTCAAATTGCCAACATCTGCTGGATCATCGAAAAAGCAAGAGAATTCCAGAAAACCATCTACTTCTGCTTCATTGACTAAACTAAACCTTTTGATTGTGTGGATCACATCAAACTGTGGAAAATTCTTCAAGAGATGGGAATATAAGACCATTTTACCTGACTCCTGGGAAATCTGTATGCAGGTCAAGAAGCAACAGTTAGAATTGGACATGGAACAAAAGACTGGCTCCAAGTTGGGAAAGGAGTACGTCAAGCCTGAATATTATCACCCTGCTTATTTAACTTATATGCAGAGTACATCATGTGAAATTCTGGCCTGGATGAATCACAAGCTGGAATCAAGATTGCATGTTATATCAATTATCAAGAGAAATATCAATTATCCCAGATATGCAGATGACAGTACCCTTATGGCAGAATATGAAGAGGAACAAAAGAGCCTCTTGATGAAAATGTAAAAGGAGAGTGCAAAAGCTAGCTTAAAATTCAACATTCAAAAAAATTAGATTGTGGCATCCAATCCCATCACTTAATGGAAAATAAATTGGGAAACAATGGAAACAGTGAAAACTTCATTTTCTTGGGCTCCAAAATCACTGTAGATGGTAACTGTAGCCATGAAATTAAGACATTTGCTCCTTGGAAGAAAATCTATGACAAACTTAGACATCATATTAAAAAACAGAGACGTTGTTTGGCCAACAAAGGTCCATATAGTCAAAGCTATGGTTTTTCTAATAGTCATATATGGGTGTAAGAGTTGGACCATAAAGAAAGCTGAGCACCAAAGAATTGACGCTTTTGACCTGTGGTGTTGGAGAAGACTCTTGAGAATCCCCTGGACTTCAAGGAGATCAAAGCAGTTAATCATAAAGGAAATCAGTCCTGAATATTCTTTGGAAGGACTAATGCTGAAGCTGAAACTCCAATAGTTGGCCACCTGATGTAAAGAACTGACTCTTTAGAAAAGACCCTGAGGCTGGGAAAGATTGGAAGCAGGAGGAGAAAGGATGACAGAGGATGAGATGGTTGGATGGCATCACCAACTTGATAGACATGAGTTTGAGCAAGCTCTGGGAGTTGGGGAAGTACAGGGAATCCTGGCAAGCTGCAGTCCATGTGGTCGGAAAGAGTTGGACATGACTGAGTGACGGAAATGAACTAAACTTCAATGCTCACTCTCAATAGTCATTTTTCTCTGAAGTTTCACTGCTCAAGAGATTCTCTACCTAGGGGAAGCTGGTTCTAATAAAAACTTCAACAACTCTTCCTCTTACTTTGGGATACCCATCAAAATCTGCTTTATTTTCAATTTCTAAAACAGAATCCATTTTGCCCCTCTTTCTCCCACTCAGTAAATTATTCATAGGTGATGTTAACCCTTCTAGATAGCAAGGAAGATCTAGACCTTAAAATATGGACAATCCAATATACCTTGGAAGCGAGGGTCCTTCTGAGGTCCTTCTGAGGCTTTTTTCAAACGCTCACTACTTTCCTCAAATACTCAGATAATAAATTAACACAAAATATAACTATTATACTCTGGTAATGAAAGTATTACAGTCAGTGCTTACACTAGTTAAAGACTTGAGATTGGAATAAGGCTGGTGAATTTTGTAACAATGAGAAAGTCAGGGTAGCTGGAGTAACGTGAGCAGAAGGGAAGTTAATAGGAGACAATGTTGGAGAAAAATGCATGAGCAGAGAAAAATCATGGGATGTCTAGCTACTTGCAAACAATTGACTTGATTCTTATCATGTTGCTCTAGACAGAAGGGTTAAGGGAAAGAAGAATGAAAACATTAAGCATTTCTAGCAGGATATTTAACAAGAAATCTATCTTTAATATAGAATATGGAATGTATACATTCAATGTAAAATTAGTAAGTATTAAAAACAATAAAAATGCCAATATTAATAACTTCTTCATGTGTAACTCAAAATACTTAAAGGAAGGACAAAACAGACAGAAACTGCAGGACATCTTTCCAATTTAACCCACTCTGTTTCCCACAAATGCTTTCTTAGTAGTGTTCAATTGAAGACTAAGAGGTTAAAGACTTTGTCATGTTCTCCTAGCTTTCACTGGGTAACTGACGGAATAGACCAAACTCTTTATAAATAGGGTTAAGAGCCCTACAAATGTAAACATCAGTGGAGGTCCAAACAGTAGAAAGTAGAAGAATGGGTAGAAAGTCATCCAGGAAATGGACATGAGGGTTATATATATTAGTAGGTAGTGGGCATCCACCCACAAAAACTGGAGTAGGAGGCAGAAGTCATGACTTCTCAAAAAAAATTCAAACACTTTGGAGAAAATGCTGACTTCCTTTCCCAGGTGAGCAGGAATCAATTCCGTTTTTGTCATCAGGAACAAAATCTGAGCAAGAGAGTAGACGAGGCAGGTTTTTTGTTTTTGCTTTTAAATAGATTGGAGGAAAGATGCAATGAAGACATCATCCTTCCTGAGTCAGAGCGTCAACAGCAGAGATGGACTGATATTGTGTAGGATGAGAACAAAACTTAGATCTCACCTGAAGACTCTACAGTAGAACCAGATAAGTTAGAGTAAGGCTTTAGGAAGTAGAGTAGGGGTTTAACGAGGAAAATATAAGTTGGAATCTAGAGAAAGAGGACTTCATTAAGAACCTTGAACTGTAAAGAAGCTGTGAATAGAGCTGAGAGTAGGGAAGACTGATGTCCCAAAGAAAGTGGAAAACTCATGGGGAGTTAATTTTGGGAGAGGAGGCAGTGATCTAGCTACTGGAAGTATGAACTAAACTGAGACTTTTTATATTATGCTAAAGTAAAAGATCCATTTTAAAAATATTATGTACAGTAATATTAAGAATAGGTAAAGCCAGTCACTTATACTCTATTTAACGACTCTATGAAAAATTATTCCTATACCCTATGAAAAATAGCTTTTAAGTAGCTATTTCAAAACAAGAGGAATTCCTTCTAAGACAGAAATGTTACTCATTTCCAAAACTATACAGTCACACATTTTTAATATAGAAAGGATTTCTTAAAGATGAGATGAATGTCTCATATATCAGTCAGTCCGTTCAGTCACTCAGTGTGTCTGACTCTTTGCGACCCCATGGACTGCAGCACACCAGGCCTCCCTGTCTATCACCAACTCCCAGATTAACCCAAACTCATGTCCATTGAGTCGGTGATGACATCCAGCCATCTCATCCTCTGTCATTCCCTTCTACTCCCACCTTGAGTCATTCCTGGCATCAGGGTCTTTTCCAATGAGTCAGTTCTTCACATCAGGTGGCCAAAGTATTGGAGTTTCAGCTTCAGCATCAGTCCATCCAATGAATATTCAGAACTGATCTCCTTTAGGATGGACTGGTTGGATCACCTTGTAGTCCAAGGGACTCTCAGGAGTCTTCTCCAACACCACAGTTCAAAAGCATCGATTTTTCAGCACTCAGCTTTCTTTACAGTCCAACTCTCACAGCCATACATGACTACTGGAAAAACCATAGCCTTAACTAGATGAACCTTTGTTGACAAAGTAATGTCTCTGCTTTTTAATGTGCTGTCTAAGTTGGTCATAACTTTCCTGCCAAGGAGCAAGTGTCTTTAAATTTCATGGCTGCAATCACCATCTGCAGTGATTTTGGAGCCCCAAAACATGAAGTCTGACACTGTTTCCACTGTTTCCCCATCTATTTGCCATGAAGTGATGGGACCAGATGCCATGATCTTAGTTTTTTAAATGTTGAGTTAAAGCCAACTTTTTCACTCTCCTTTTTCACTTTCATCAAGAGGCTCTTTAGTTCTTCTTCACTTTCTGCCATAAGGGTGGTGTCATCTGCATATCTGAGGTTATTGATATTTCTCCTGGCAATCTTGATTCCAGCTTGCGCTTCTTCCAGCCCAGCGTTTCTCATGATATACTCCGTGTATAAGTTAAATAAGCAGGGTGACAATATACAGCCTTCACATGCTCCTTTCCCACTTTGGAACCAGTCTGTTGTTCCATGCCCAGTTCTAACTGTTACTTCCTGATCTGCATACAGATTTCTCAAGAAGCAGTTCAGGTGGTCTGGTATTCCCACCTCTTTCAGAATTTTCCACAGTTTATTGTGATCCACACAGTCAAGGCTTTGGCATAATCAATAAAGCAGAAATATATGTTTTTCTGGAACTCTTTTGCTTTTTCCATGATCCAGCAGATGTTGGTAATTTGATCTCTGGTTTCTCTGCCTTTTCTAAAACCAGTTTGAACATCTGGAAGTTCACTGCTCATGTATTGCTGAAGCCTGGCTTAGAGAATTTTGAGCATTACTTTACTAGCGTATGAGATGAGTGCAATTGTGTGGTAGTTTGAGCATTCTTTGGCATTGCCTTTCTTTGGGATTGGAATGAAAACTGACCTTTTCCAGTCCTGTGGCCACTGCTGAGTTTTCCAAATTTGCTGGCATATTGAGTGTAGCACTTTCACAGCATCATCTTTTAGGATTTGAAATAGCTCAACTAGAATTTCATCACCTCCACCAGCTTTGTTTGTAGTGATGCTTCCTAAGGCCCACTTGACTTCACATTCCAGCCAGGATGTCTGGCTCTAAGTGAGTGATCACACCATCGTGATAATCTGGGTTGTGAAGATGGTTTTTGTACAGTTCTTCTGTGTATTCTCCCCACCTCTTCCTGATATCTTCTGCTTCTGTTAGGTCCAAACCATTTATTGTCCTTTACTGAACCCATCTTTGCATGAAATATTCCCTTGGTATCTCTAATTTTCTTGAAGAGATCTCTAGTCTTTCCCATTATATTGTTTTCCTCTATTTCTTTGCACTGATCACTGAGGAAAGCTTTCTTATCTCTCCTTGCTATTCTTTGGAACTCTGCATTCACACGCGTATATCTTTCCTTTTCTCCTTTACTTTTCATGACCTGGGTTCGATCCCTGTGTTGGGAAGATCCCCTGGAGAAGGAAACGTCAGCCCACTCCAGTAGTGTTGCTTGGAAAATCCTATGGATGGAGAATCCTGGTCAGCTACTGCCCATGGAGTTGCAAAGAGTTGGACACGACTGAGCGACTTCACTTTCTCTTTTCATAGCTATTTGTAAGGCCTCCTCAGACAGCCATTTTGCTTTTTTGCATTTCTTTTTCTTGGAGATGGTCTTGATCTCTGTCTCCTGTACAATGTCAGAAACATCTGTCCATAGTTCATCAGCCTCTCTATCAGATCTAGTCTCTTAAATTTATTTCTCACTTCCACTGTATAATCATAAGGGATTTGATTTAGGACATACCTGAATGGTCTAGTGGTTTTCCCTACTTTCTTCAATTTAAGTCTGAATTTGGCAATAAGGAGTTCAAGATCTCAGATATAGATACTTGTGTAATTTCTAAGTAGCATAATCATATTTAGGAAATATGTTTGCCACAAGATTGAACATGAGAATGTCTATAATTATCTATAGTAGTATGGAAAAAAAAAATAAGAGACATACTCAGACTTGAAGAAGAGTTTGCATCTGTTTACATTGTCTTTTTTACCCTGGATTAAAATTGAATTGGGCTTCCCAGGTGGCTCTAATGATAAAGAACCCACCTGCCAATGCAGGAGCTGTAAGAGACTTGGGTTCAATTCCTGGGTTGGGAAGATCCCTGGAGGAGGGCATGGCAACCCACCCCAGTATCATTGCCTGGAAAATCCCATGGACAGAGCAGACTGGCAGGCTATAGTCCATAGGGTCACAAAGAGTCAGACACAACTGAAATGACTTAGTGCACACAGCACATACAATATTGACATGGTACAGGTATTTTACCACTTTCAAAATTTTCCCTCAATTTAATGCCATTTTAACATAACTCCTTTTTCTTGTAAATATATGCCTAGCTTTAAATTGCAAAGCCAAACTATCAAAAAGACAAAAAGAAAGAAAGCCATAGGAGCCAAACTAACAAAAGAGCCATCTTTGCCAACTTGTACTTTTATTATTGAGAATGAGAAGATAGTGTGTAAAGATCTTCTGAGATGGAGCCATTAAAAAGGGATAATTAAGTGAAAGCATCTGAAGTACATCTGGCAGTTCACTAAATACAGTTCACTAAATTCTGTTTTAAGTAATGACATATACATGATGCTCCAGAGTGGTGCTTGAGATTTGGTTATTCGAACTGAGGAAGTGAATTTTTATTTAATTTAAATTTAAATTGCTATCTGATAGTGTATGTCTAGAGAAAGTAAAAGTTTATATCTAAAGAAAGGAAACATGTTTTCCTCATGTAGCACTTCATTTGCGAGTTGAGAGAAAAAAATTGAAAAACATCTCTGCTGCTTCTGCTGCTGCTGCTGTTAAGTAACTTCAGTTGTGTCCGACTCTGTGCAACCCCATAGATGGCAGCCCACCAGGCTCCCCTGCCCCTGGGATCCTCCAGGCAAGAACACTGGAGTGGGTTGCCATTTCCTTCTCCAATGCATGAAAGTGAAAAGTGAAAAGGAAGTCGCTCAATTGTGTCCAACTCTTTACGACCCCATGGACTGCAGTCCACCAGGCTCCTCAGTCCATAGGATTTTCCAGGCAAGAGTACTGAAGTGGGGTGCCATTGCCTTCTCTGGAAAAACATCTTTAAGTATGCTCAAATCTCTCAAACCAAAATTAGTGGAAACAGTGGTTTGAGTCAAACATGCATGTCAAAAAGTGGGCACTTTGCCATATACTCACATACATGGGATTATAGGAACATTTTTAAGAGAATTGTAAGTCTTTCAAAAGAGAGTATGAAAATTTAGAAAACATGAGAAATTGATATCAACACAATTTCATTTAGTTTGTAAACAGTTTTTGTGAACCACACATGCTGATCCTAGCTTTATTATGAACTATTGGCGGCTCAGTTGGTAAAGAATCCACCTTCAATGTGAGAGACCTGAGTTGAGACTTGCAATGTTTGGTGAACTCCTGAAAAATGGCATCAATAATGAGAAAACGATATGCAAAGTACTTGGGAGGCTTTGCAAATTTTAACAGTAGGGGACATAACTGAGTGCTTAAAAAAAAAGATAAATGGGAGTATAACAAACAAACAAAACCTGAGCCTTTCAAAGCCTCAAATGCACAGACACATATACTTCAGCATGAGCACAAACATCTATGAAAACTGTCCATCCTCAATTATTTATCTTTCTTTAATCTACCTTTGACATAAACCCAAAATGGTGAAATCTGATTGGAATTGACAGACACTGAAGTGAAAAATAGGGTGGGTTGTTATTGTTCCTTTATGTCTGTTCTCTTTTGTTTCGTTTTTCTACTTTAAGCACAAGTAGCTATGTTTATGTGTGACTGAAATGCCTTTCAAGGAGCTCTCTGCCTAACAGTCCTTATCGCTGAAACATTGTCTCAGGTCCAAATAAAAAAACCCTGGTGACTCAGATAGTAAAGAATCCACCTGCAATGTGGGAGACCTGGGTTCAGTCCTTGGGTTGGGAAGATCCTCTGGAGGAGGGCACGGCAACCAGCTCCAGTATTCTTGCCTGGAGAATCCCCATGGACAGAGGAGCCTGGTGGGCTACAGTCCATAGGGTCACAAAGAGTTGGGCACAAATGAGTGATTAAGAACACCCAACACATATTATTAGGTTGAACCATTCAAAATTGCCATTACTCAATCATTTATCTACAAAAATGATAGTTTCAAATATTCAAACTTATAGTACCAGGAAGTACAATTCAAAAAATATTGACTTTAATAATAACCATAAAATCAAAATAACATATACATTGTTTCAAACAGAAATTTGAAATAAAAGCAGCTCTTTTATTTTTGTATAACAGACAATGTAAATTACCATTTGCAAATTTTATTATTAACAATAGAAATATTCCAACATGTTCTCAATTTCTTGTCTAAGTCTGCTTTTATTTGTTTATCTTATAGTTTAATACTCCCTCCTTCACAAAAGAAAAACTTCAGTTTCCTAAAAAACAAAACTAACCAGCTTTTAAAAAATAAAAAAATGTATTTGGCTACCTCAGGTCTTAGCTGTAGCTCTTGGGATCTGTGGGCTCTAGAGCATGTGGGCTTAGTTGCTCAGTGGCATGGGGGATATAAGCTCCCTGACCAGGAATTACGCCCAGGTCCCCCGTGTTGCAAGGCAGATCCCTAACCACTGAAGCACAGGGAAGTCCCATCCAGTTTCTTTGGAAATTCAACTTTCTGCAACTTCAACTTTCATAATTGGATTGTCTACTCCTTAATAGTCTATTTTATTATTGCCATAGTATATTGTGAAATATTATCAAATATCAGCAATTTAATTTAATAACATAGAGAAAACCCTTTAGACTGAAAATAGAGTTAAGAATATTTAGAGTGGTAATGTATATGTTGGGCTTTCCTGGTGGTTCAGGTGGTAAAGAAATCTTCCTGCAACACGGGAGACCCAGGTTCGATCCCTGGATTGGGAAGATCCTCTGGAGAAGGGCATAACAACCCACTCCAGCATTCTTGCCTGGAGAATTCCATGGACAGAGGATCCTGGCTGGCTATAGTCCATGGGACCTCAAAGAGTTGGAACTGACTGAGCAACTAACACACACACATAATATATACATCACAAACATGAAAAGATCTTCAGGAAATATTAAGTGATAAAATTAAAGCACAGAACAGTGTATAGTTAGCTATATTTTGTGATAGAAAAAAGAGAAAATAAAGCTATATCTATAAAAATGCTAGTAGCATACACAATAAACTAGTAAACGTGATAAAAAGGATGAAAGCAGGAATGGGAGGATGAACAATAACTGTATATCTTTTTATATTACTTTGATTTTTTGAACCATGAAATGTACTACCTACTCAAAAAATTAAATTAAATGTTAAAATATATAAAATTGGCACTGATTTGCCATTTTATTCTTTTCAAAATAAGAGTGCAGCAGTTATGATGCCTGGGTTTAACTATAGCAATAATTTAGGAAAGAAATTCTCAAAAATGTTAGGTAAAACATAACTAATATATAGTACTGCAGTTCTTAAACTTTACTATGCATGATATATCCCATATGCTTTGCTAAAAATTCCATAATCTTGTGGCTTAACCCAGATTATAAATTATTAAGTTTCAGCTGGAGTTTAATAATGTATATTTTAACAAACCCTAGGTAAGCATCATGCAGAGGTTAATTGACCCTACTCTGAGTAATCCTGTTTTAAAGTTAGGGTGTCTAATATCTTAAAATGTTATGCTATTTCAACATTAACAAATTCTCAAATATAGTAAAATAGTACGTCTGAAAATAGCAATTTCCTAACATGCATTATTTTCCTTTTTAAATTTGATATAATTTTATTGTATTCACTAATTAATATAAAAAGTTTAATATTTACAGACCCAAATTTTTCTTTATATTTAATATTAACTGGTAATTTTATACAATAAACCATAAGAAGATAATAAAGAACATTGTATCAATATGATTATCATTTTTTTAAAAGCCTCCATGTCACTTTTAGACTACATTTCAAACTTTTTTTAAAGTGGAGTAGTGGATATTTTTAACCTTTGTGTTTGTTCATCTTCTGAGCTTTACTTCCATTTGGCAAATTCTCCACTTTGTGAGTTTTGTTGACAAGTAGAAACTACCTTTCAATACAGAAGCTGAATGCTCTTTTCAAAACAGTACCTAGCACTGCAACCAAACTTCACGAAAACAGGAAACTCCATTGACTCCACGGCCTCCAAGTCTAGTTCTCTGGCCCTACTAGAGACACTGTGAGCTACCCCAATCCTTTTAATAGATTCTTTTTCTGCTTACAAAATCACAAATGTATTTGTTCTGTTTTTTGTTGTTGTTGTTGTTGTTGTTTTTTAATGTCTAAGAACCTTGACTGATACATGTGAGCTTAGGTCTGAAAAGGCAACTGAAATATCACATAGAAGAAATAAGACTTAATAGCAGTTCAAGCAGGACTTCCCTGGTGGTCCAGTGGTTAAGTCTTTGCACTTCCACTGCAGGGGACATGGACTCAATTCCTGGTTGGGGAACTAAGATCCCACATGCCGTGTGGCACAGCCGAAAAACAGAAAAAGTAGAATTTCATGGAAAGGAAAACAAATATAATTGATTCAAGTCTACAATGCTGTGTGCTTGTCCCAAAATACCCATACAAACTTGGGGAGGGAGGCAGCATTGAAAGAATAGAGCCCAGGACGAGAGAAAAAATGGTACTCTGATGCTATAGGTCTGTCTGGGCAAATTACATTTGGTGCAGAGTCTTAGGCTCTGGGCCCACATCTTAGAGAAACCTTTATAAATGTGTGTTTTCAGTGAAAGGCTTGAAAATTATATCATAACTGTCCGTGCAAACAGAAACTTAATACTTTAAAGACAAGATTTGATAATGAATATAAAAACATCATCTTTCAACAATTCAAAGATTTTCTAAAGAAATTAGAAATTTAAACTGCTACCAATGGCAGGTATTTTCACAGAATATTATCTCATTGAGAATGGTAACGGACAGTTAAAGTTGCAGGAAGAAAGAGATAATAGTATTCAATTAAAGAACTTAATAGCAATAATAGAGGTCTAATGATAACTTCTCAGCATGTTCAAAAGACATATGTTTCCATGTAATGAAATTTACTTAATAAACCCCAAATCTAATTGTCTATTTACTTTGCCTACTTTACATTGTCTGTTTCATCAGAAGATATAATTTCATACTTTTTACTCAAAGGCTCTTGCCACAACATTGAAAATGAAGAGTAAGTTTATAAGTCCATTCCATTATACCAGTGCTGAGACCACAATCAACCATGTCATCACAAAGTGAAGAGTTCAGTTCACACAGACCACCCATCAGTTTTTAGGAGAAGGTAAAGGCATTGCAGGCAGACGCTTTACCCTCTGAGCCACCAGGGAAGCCCCAAAGGCATTATGTTATAGTCATGTAGAGTACAGTTCTGGAGCATCTGTAAATGGTTGGTACATGAGACTTCATTGACGGAGGCAGTGTCATTGCATATAAGGTGACGGGCAGGGCTTCAGTCAATGGAGAGGGCACTTGAAAGGTCATGGCTGGGTGATTCACAAAACAGAAAACTAAAAGTGGAAAATGTGAAATACAAAGAGAGCTGCAATTCAGCTGCTAACATTGGAAGCCAGAAGCCAGCACTGGGTGATCTACAAAATGGCGGGATTCACTAGTAAATAAAGAAGCTCCAAATGTCAGTGTTGAGATCCATGACCTAGGACCTGGGTTCTGTTATCTGAACCCATGAAAAATCCAAACTCGTGGGAAGATGAGAGATTCAGAACCAGGTTTTCTGTATTTTTAGATCTTTTTTCTTTTTTTAAGGTGGACCATCCTTAATGTTTTTTGTCAGATTTGTTACAATATTGCTTCTGTTTAATGTTTTGGTTTTTGGATTGCAAGGTGTGTGGGATCTTATCTCCCTGACCAGGGATCCAACCAGCACCCCTGTACTGGAAGGTGAAGCCTTACCACTGGACCACCAGGAAAGTCCCCCAAATCACATTTAATTCTTATATGCTTAAGTCAAAGAGAGCTGATGAGCTAAAATCTCCAGTCAGGAACACTAATGGATTCAGGAATGAACCCCAAATTCTTATCATCACTAATACACTCCCTTGATGATCTCATCTAGCTCCACTATTTAAAAACTATCACTGTGTTTATAAATTTATCTGGAGGCCTTATGTGTCTTCTTAGCTCAAGGATATTTAATATGTATCTCAAATGCAGCATGTCTAGAACTCCCAATTTTCATCCCTATAGTTCTATATACTAATTCAAATAGGAACAAGCTTTTCTTATAGAGAACTCCATATGACTTTCCATCAATCACAGTTCCAGAATTTCCATACTGGCATACCTTTGTAATAATAATCTAACTGAAAAAGAGAGGTTGGCTAGGGAATTTGGAAAGATGTTTTAGAAACATTGGCATTGCAAGACATCTTTTACTCAATTTGCCTATTTATTTGCATGAAGAGAGCTGGCTCCCACCTGCAGCCCCCACTGGGCATACTTGAATGAATTCCCATTGAACTTAACATGAATGATGTATTGCATCTTTAGCTTCCCTGGGCACTACATGGTCTGGCTTCTGCCTCCATCTCTGATGTTATCTTGATCCACCATTCATCCCTACCCTCTGCTTCACCTTTACCAGCCACATTCTAGCCACAGTACATGGCTCACTCACACTAAACCAGGAATTTTTCACCTTTTATTCTTTTGATGTGGACCATTTATTGAATTTGTTACAACATTGCATCTATTTTATGTTTTGGATTTTGGCCTCAAGGCATGTGGAATCTAAGCTCCCCAACTAGAGATAGAAACTGCATCCCTTGAATTGGACGGCAGAGTCATAACCACTGTATCATCAGGAAAGTCCCTCAGCTTTTTTAATATTCTAAGCACATTCCTGATTCCGGACCTTTTCACAAGTTATTTTTTTCCTTTCACTTTTTGGATTACTTTTCCTTCCACTTTTTGAATAGTGGAACTATTCAAATAACTCTGCCTTGTTATTTAAATCCATTTCATAGTCACCCTTTCCTCAGAAAATGTTTTCTAGCCATCTAATCTAAACTATCTCTTCTGCCACATCTAATATTCAACCTTGCAATTTCTATCATGTTGCCTTTTTTCATCTTATCAGTTATTTATTTTTGTGTTAACTAGTGAATTTTTGTATTTCTCTGTTGGAATGTAATCTTCAAGGACAAGATGATGTATATCAGGCTTAACATGAGATGCCCTGAATTTAAAGCAGTCAATAGTAGATGTTGGAAAAACATGTTTAGAAAGAGTAGAAAAATCAAAAGTAGATAAATATGCAATGGCATTGGTAAAGCAAAATTTTAACATTAAGTAAAACTTCTTACAGTGTTAATAACATTTTATTTTAAAAAGGGATAATAATTGTAACACTGGACTATCAAAAACACTTCAATCTGTGCTAAAGGTGATGGGTAACTCCTAATAATTATTTACTTGGTGATGTGGTATCCATTACTTGAACATCTTTTCAGCATAGCATTTGACATAGGGTAACAGCAAATTGGAAAACTCATCAGTGGCCACAGGACTGGGGAAAAGTCCATTTTCATTCCAATCCCAAAAAAGGGCCATACCAAAGAATGTTCAAATTACCATACAATTGCACTCATTTCACATGCTAGCAAGATGATGCTCAAAATCCTTCAACCCAGGCTTCAGCAGTATGTGAACCAAGAACTGCCAGATGTACAAGCTGGATTTAGAAAAGGCAGAGGAACCAGAGATCAAATTGCCAACATATGCTGCATCATAGAAAAAGCAAGGAAATTTAAAAAAAATATCTACCTCTGCTTCATTGACTATGGTAAAGTCTTTGATCACAACAAACTGTGAAATAATCTTAATGAGAGGGGAATGTCAGACCACATTACCTGCCTCCTGTGAAATCTGTATCCAGGACAAGAAACAACAGTTAGAACTGGACATGGAATGTGCCTGTTAAATAAGCAGAGTGATAATATACAGCCTTCACATACTCCTTTCCCAATTTTGAACCAGTCTGTTGTTCCATGTCCAGTTCTAACTGTTGCTTCTTGTCCTGAACACAGATATATGCAGAGTACATAGGGCTTCCGTGGTAGCCCAGATGGTAAAGAATCCACCTGCAATGCAAGAGACCTGGGTTAGATCCCTGGGTCGAATGCAGAGAGCCACAAAATTAAAAGACGCTTGTTCCTTGGAGGAATTGCTATGGCAAACCTAGACAGTGTAGAAAAAGCGGAGAAGCTACTTTGCTGACAAAGGTCCATATAGTCAAAGCTGTGCTCCCCTGACAGGCTCAGATGGTAAGGAGTTTGTCTGTAATGCAGGAGGCCTGGGGTCAATCCCTGGATCAGGAAGATCCCTGGAGAAGGGAATGGCAATCCACTCCAGAATTCTTGCCTGGAAATCCCATGGACAGAGCAGCCTACAGGGCTACAGTCCATGGGGTCGCAAAGAGCTGGACGTGACTAAGCAACTAATGCTACACTACACATGGCTTTTCCAGTAGTCATGTGAGGATATGAGAGTCGGACCATTTAAAAGACTGAGCACCAAAGAAGGGATGCTTCTGAACTGTCGTGCTGGAGAAGACTCTTGAGAGTCCCTTGGACAGCAAGGAGATCCAACCAGTCCATCCTAAAGGAGATCAACCCTAAATATTCATTGGAAGACTGGTGTTGAACCTGAAGCTCTAATACTTTGGCCACTTGAAGTGAAGAGCCAGCTTATTGTAAAAGACCCTGCTGGGAAAGACTGAAGGCAAGAGGAGAAGGGGGCAACAGAGGCATCACCAACTCAATGGACATGAGTTTGAACAAATTCAGGGAGATAGTGAAGGACAGGGAAGCCTGGCTTGCTATAGTTCGTGGCGTCGCAAAGAGTCAGACATGACTCAGCAAATGAACAACTGTGAAGTATTTCCTGCAAATGGTTGCAGTTAAATGTTTGTATATTGAGTTATTTTCTCGTTATATACTTAAATTGACTTTTAATTTATAATTAATATCCTTTGACAGTAATTTTTAGTTACTGATATAAGGTTTTATCTCCACACCTTGTGAGGAAATTACATGAAACTATTTAAATATGCAATTGATACTCCTATTTTAGCATACTTTGCTTTAATATTTTTGTTAAGTGAAATAGTAATTTCTCTGTGAAGAGAACTATGCTAGAATATTTCACAAATGCTATCATAAAAGTGTGTTTTATGTACTAAGTTTTCTCAAAGAACCATTGTAGCTCAGTTGCAAAGTTATGTCTGACTCTGTAACCCCATGAACTGCAGCACACCAGGCTTCCCTGTCCTTTACTATCTCCCTGAGTTTGCTCAAACTCATGTCCATTGAGTTGGTGATGTCATCCAACACTCTCGTCCTCTATTGTCCCCTTATCCTCTTGCCTTAGATCTTTCTTAGCATCAGGGTCTTTTCCAATGAGTTGGCTCTTTGCATCAGGTATTGGAGATTCAGCTTCAGCATCTGTGCTTCAATGAATATTCAGGGTTGATATCCTTTAGGATTGACTAGTTTGATCTCCTTGCTGAAGAAGGAGTAATCATTACTTAATATTGCATTTTGAAAAATGATTATATCCAGGTGATCCCAGACAGCATGGATTGTAATATAATTACATAAAATATTACTGACTTAAAATTGTCCCAGGATTAGAGAAATAGGATTATTATTCCAGAAGGAATCCAATTCAATTGATTTCCAATGCAGGGCTTCCTTACTGTCTTCACATGAGCTACTGGAGAATTCTCACTGGGAAATAAGTAGACATTAACAGAGCCCAGGTAATGGAAAAATCCATTTAGAACACTTTAAAATGTCATGGTAGATGTGATTAGACATTTATAAAGTGAAACATGCCACTCACTCAGGAGTTCAGATTTATTTATTTTGAATAACAAAAATACAACTTTCCATGAAAATTTGATGTAATATAAGAAATTACTCTGAAAACTCAGTTTCCATAATTTAAAAAATTCCAATTGAACTACACCTTCCAGCAGAAATATTCATAAAGTTGTTAGTTTGTGTAAGTTGCATGAGAAAGACGATAGAAGTTTCCAGAGAAGGCAAATTTAACATACCATTTATTACAACTTTTCTTAAAGCCATAGTCTAAATACCCTAATTCTCATATTCACATTTCTTAAAATTTAATCCTGATGAGATATGGGTTAATAAGAGTTATAACTATATATGTTTAATAAGTATAAAATTATTTTGATGAAATCTACTATATTAAAGCAACTACAGTTATTTTGCTATTGTTATATCACTAAATGGTGCCTGACTCTTTGTGACCCCATGTACTGAAGAGCACCAGGCTCCTCTGTCCATGGGATTTCCTAGGCAAGAATATTGGAGTAGGTTGCCATTTCTTTCTCAAGGGAATCTTTCCAACCCAGGGATTGAACCTGCATTGCCTGTATTGTCAGGCAGATTCTTTACTGCTGACCCACCAAGGAAGCACTAGAGTTATTTTTACAAAATTCAAATTCCTTTCAAACTCCCTATCAAATGATAAAACACAATCACTATACACGGACAGACAATGTCTTAGTTCAAAATTTTTTGTGGAAGTATTTAGAGATAATAATCTCCCTATTATCTGCTGCTATGTAGAGGAAAATGTCAAAATTATCTAGAGAATAAAGGATTTACAAATGTTTTTCTACTGTCTACTCTCTTTGAAGGATCACAACATTCCTGGACTAGAATTAGAAAATCTGAATTCTAGTCCCAAATCATCTTTTACTAGATCACTCAGAATAAATAACTCTAGCTTTCTAACTTTCTTCCTTTTACGTATAACATGGTGACAGCCACACTGTCCTTAACTCATAAACTCCTTTAGTGGCAAAATTATTTTCAGGGTCAAATCACAGTGTCTATGACCTATTAAAGGAGACATGGGCATAATCCATGAAATATTTGCTGTTTCTTTCAATGATAAAGAGGAGAAAACATTATTTTGGATACTGATTCAATTTTTACCTACTTCTGTTAAGAGATGAGAATAATGGCATATGTGTATTTCCTGAGTACGTATATGTTTAATGGCATAAAAGTAAACAGGTTTTAGTTCTATGCAATGCAAACTATGTATTTTGGACCACAACTTCCACATAAGACTATTTTAAAGCTAAATAAAATATTGACATATTTCCTTAGAACATCAGAGAGCAAAGAAACAATAACTCTTATTGCTGACCAGTAGCAACAGACAGCTCTCTCTTCAATAGCAAAAAGGAAGTAAAAAGACAGGAATCATTTACCACAATGGCAATATCAAACACTTCCTATCTAAAAAACTTTTTAGAATGAGATCTGAAATACAGGTATTCTCACAAAAAACAAAAAGCAAAGAATTCATTCCAGCAGATTAATGCTAAAAGAAATTCTATCAGATGATGCTAGTAATGTAGAAAAACAACAAAGAGCACAGAAACCAGTAAACATGTGAGAAAACATTGGTTTATAAGCTAATTATAGATACAATAAAAATAATGCTTCAAAGTGTCTAAAAGGGATACAGAAACAGATCAATATGACAGGATCTAGTAACAGGTTCATCAATGTGTTTTTGTATGACAAAGATAGCTTTGCATAGCAATGCAGCAATAAATAGTCCCCAAATAACTGAGTATTCACATGGAAAAATAATATTGGACCCTATTTCATATGGCTAATGTTTATAGAATTAAATGCAGAAGAGGAAATAATAGATAATAAACAGTAGAAAAGACAACAATAGACATAATAAAGGAGAATATCAACATGATATTAGGTCAGGGAAATATTTCTGAAACAGAACACAAAAATAATTGTAAAGAAAAGATCTACAAATTGGATTACATTAAAGTTAAGAATGTCTATTTATCAACAGCACCATCAGGGATATAAAAATAGAAATCACTATAAAGAATAGTTTAAAACATTTGTAATTGGCAAAAGGCTTGTATCCAGAACATAAAGAATATCTACAAATTAGTAAGAAAAAGACTACTCAAAGGAAAAATGGGGAAAATGAGTGACTGAAATTTCACAAGAGAATGTGTAGTTGGCCATTATATACATGAAATGGTACAACTTCATTACAAATCAGAGTAACTCAAATCTATAATGAAGTGAAAGTGAAAGTCACTCAGTCATGTCCGACTCTTTGTATAGTCCATGGAATTCTCCAGGCCAGAATACTGGAGTGGGTAGCCTTTCCCTTCTCCAAGGGATCTTCCCAACCCAGGAATCAAACCCAGGTCTCCTGCATTGCAGGCGGGTTCTTTACCAGCTGAGCCACAGTGGAAGCTCCTATACTGAAGTATCATCACGCAAACACCACAGTGAACACAACGTAAAATGCCTGATGATACAAAGAGC
The DNA here is from genome assembly GCF_023091745.1 of Budorcas taxicolor. Lineage (NCBI taxonomy): Eukaryota > Metazoa > Chordata > Mammalia > Artiodactyla > Bovidae > Budorcas > Budorcas taxicolor. Next base: position 98,351,265 of record NC_068914.1, on the reverse strand, counting down.
TGGAAAGAATGTGGAGCAACAGGATTTCATGCAATGTTTCTAGGAATGTAAACAACTACTTTGGGAAAAAAACCCTAAATTCCTGAAAATTATCTACTAAAGTTGAAAATATGCAAAGCCTAAGGCAAGCAAATCTGTTCCTATATATTTAGCCATGGAAATTGTGGGCATATGGTACATTAGGGAATCAGCATACAAAAAAGTCAATGGCAGCATTATAGGCATAAGCTAAAAGTCTATTAATGGCAAAATAAATGAACATATTTTGATTTATTCATTCAATGGAATCAAGTAAAGTGAAAAAAGTGAATGGAACTATAACATTATTGGTAAATTTATAACAATGCTGAGCAAGAGATGTCAAATACAGAAGAAATACAGACTATGATTTAATTTATGTAAAGTTTAAAAATAGCAAAAACTAAGTTATAGTGCTCAGGAATGCATTTTGAGGGTGTAGAAATTATACAGCAAAACAAGGAAGTGTTTACATAAAAGTCAAGAAGGGGAGGTGAAGAGTTAAAAGTAGCAAGTGAGGAACTTCTGGGAACTCATAATGTTTTCCTGACCTGGGTAGTTTAATTGCTGGTCACTTTTTAATAATTTGAAACTGTGTACATTTATGTTTTATGTACTTTTCTGTGGGCATAACTACCACATTTTAAAAAGATGAACATTGTAACAGAAACAGCTGCACTCTGGAAATGAAATGCTTACACAAAAAGCTGAAATTACATAAAGAATAAGAAAATAAGAGCAATCAAGAAATTATATGACATATATTTCAAAGGAGATTGATAGATGTAAAAAGGTAAATTAATACTTTGTTTGAATAAACATTTAAAATACCCTTAAGATATCATAAGAAAACTGGAAGACATGTTTTTCAAATCTCAACTTTCTAATTTATGCTTCTTAACTTCCCAGCAATAAATATATACAAAGAAGACTCTGCAGTCTCTGTGTGCATCCAAGAAAATTAATTGCCTTCCACAATGAAAAAGGATTACTGGGAAGTAGAATGAGAGAGGGAAATATAAAGAAGCTACAACGGGAGATAAAGGGTTTATGGCATTAATATTATTTTTAATGGTAAATGCAAATTAGGATAATAAAGAATCATGATTTTGTGATGAAGTAGTGTCCGGAGGAAAAATCTTATACCGTTAATGCACTATCTAAAACCGACCAGAAAAGGTAAAATACATTTAATAAGCAGAGATAATTATGTAAAAGGACAAAGGAAATTTGCGTATTATATTTTTAAGAGCTAGTTATATGGAATTAACACAAAGTACATGTGGAATTTCTATCCATTTCTTCAGGAAGAAAATAATTGTAAATATATATAATATTAAATTTCCTTTTATAATAAAAGTATAAACATTAAATGAAATTGAAAGAGGAAATAATTAATAAAGTGAGCAGTGAAGTGAACATTGCTCAGTCGTGTCTGACTCTTTGCAACCCCATGGACTATACAGTCCATGGAATTCTCCAGGCCAGAATACTGGAGTGGGTAACCTTTCCCTTCTCCAGGGGATAACCGAGGGATCAAACCTAGGTCTCCAGCATTGCGGGTGGATTCTTTACCAGCTGAGTCACAAGGGAAGCCCAAGAATACTGGCATGGTAGCCTATCCCTTCTCCAGCGGATCTTCCCAACCCAGGAATGGAACCAGGGTCTCTTGCATTGCAAGTGGATTCTTCACCAGCTGAGCCGTTAGGGAAGACCAAAGTGAATAGAAAAGGACTTTTAATAAGAAAATGGACTCAAAATGGAGTCAAGTATGCTAAGCTCCACCTCACCAACCTGAGGCATAATTACAGTTTCTACACTCCCAAAAATAGACTGTTAAACTATCAGCAACCACCAGATCAGCACAAGTTAGTTAATCTGCCTGATAGTCTCCTAGCCGTGCTTCAAAGGAAGGTAACTTTGCAATAAGCAACCCACTTTTTTTGCATAGTGTGACTTCCTTGTGTCTGCTCCCTTCTGCTTCTAAAAGTCTTTCACTTTGTACAGCTCCTCAGAGCTCCTTTCTATTTGCAAGACTGGAATGTGCCCCAATTCATGAATCATCGAATAAGCCAATAACTCTAAAATTTACTCTGTAGATTTTAGCAGGGCCAAAGAAGAAAATTTTATCTTCCAAGGAATCAACCTCTATCTTTTCCTACCTTCATTATTCCTAATTAAGGGAAGAATTCCTTATTCAAGGGGTTTCTGCTCCTCTGCTACTCTTTAAATGTACATATTTCCCATGCTTCCATCCTCAAGCCTCCTTTGTCTCTCTCTGTTTTCTGTGGTAACCTCATCCTTTCTAGTGATTAAAATTACTTACATATCATTGATTTCCCAAACACAGTCCTTATTTCTTTCTGTTATACTACTTTTCTGCTGGACATTCCCACCCAATGCCTCAATTTTCCATTTCCAAAAAGGAATACATAACTTTGTCTTGAAGTCAGAATTAAAGCCTGCTTTTGGCAAATAGCAAGACTATCGATGCAGTAATCCAATTAGAAATTTTAAAAATTTCCTTAGCTCTTTATTTTCCTTTGGCAACATTTTCAGCCTTCTCCTCATGTGCATACCCAAAGATCATCATCATTATCACCATCATTGACACCATCATCATCCATCTCCAAACAATTCTGGTCTCTAAAATGCTGCCAAATTTTGCTTATTAAAAGCAAGCCTGAATATATAATATAGTTGCCCACTTAACAGTCTCTGCTGCTGCTGCTAAGTCACTTCAGTTGTGTCTGACTCTGTGCGACCCCATAGAGGGCAGCCCACCAGGCTCCCCCGTCCCTGGGATTCTCCAGGCAAGAACACTGGAGTGGGTTGCCATTTCCTTCTCCAATACATGAAAGTGAAAAGTGAAAGGGAAGTCGCTCAGAGACCCCATGGATTGCAGCCTTCCAGGCTCCTCCGTCCATGGGATTTTCCAGGCAAGAGTACTGGAGTGGGATGCCATTGCCTTCTCCTTAACAGTCTCTACTACTCCGTAATTCTTCCACTTGACACAGAAAATTTTTAATACAACACATATAAATCTAGCTTTATATCTAATTTTATTCTTTGTTTACATGTCTGTCTCCATCAAATTGCAAATTCTTCAAAAGCCAATCATAGGCCTCAATCCTTAGAGCAATCAATACCAAATGCAATAAATATTTACGGAATAAATGCTGCTCACTATAAATTCAGCTTGCTTAAAAGCAGGAATTATTAACCAAAGGTCCTTGGATCCCCATGGGATACAGGAATATTATTTATGAGTCATCAAACTTGGATCAAAAGATATATACTAAATTTTTTAAAATATATACTTAATTTTCACTAACCTGTGATGAAAGTGAGCATTGTCTTCAAAGCAAACTACAGTAGTATCTACAACTTTAATATAGATTTACTCATATCAGATATGGTATTGTAGATATATTAAAATGTCTTTAAGACGATAATGATTTTGGAATTTGGAAATTATTAGATCCAAGTTTTACAATCCTTTGTAATATGTTAGCAAACACATGTACATATATTAATGTATACTAATTTTAAATATTTTGGTAAATGTTTTCTATAACATTTTCCTTGATAACCCCAGGTATTTAATTTTATTTATTTAAACCTGAGACAGAAGGGCTCCATGGGCTTCAACCGATACCCAAATGGTTAATGACACCAAAAATGTCAGGAAAACTTGTTTTAAAATGAAGTGAATATAACACACCACTAAAGAATTTATTTTCATTCTTCTATTAGATAAGCAGTTCATATACTAGAAATCACTAAAGGTGAACCAGCAAATCAGTTGAGAAAAAACAAACAAAACAGAAAAACAACTTAAAGACTATGTGAAGGCCAACAGCACAAGCAGAAAGGAACAGAATTAATATCAAAGACTGAACAAGGAGACAAATAGTCATGAATAAAAAGAATTTTAAAATATAGAACTTAAAATATAAGAATATAAGTAAGGACTGAAAACTCCTGTGTAATGAAAATAATTAGACATTGAGCTATTTGTTTAGAATAGCTAAGTCTGCTGGAAAATGCAAAAGACAGAAGTATTACCACAGATAATGGCTTACCAAGATGAAAATACAGTTTTGAAGCACTTATGAAGAATACAGGTGAAGACCAAGAAAAAAAAAAAGTGACAAGTAAAATAAGACAAAACAAGTAAACATAGGTATAATCTGTAAGTTAGTGAACTGTGATAAATTCCATGCGGAAAAGAAAATGGTTGCAAAAAACCTAGTTATAATTATATATACAGGAATATCATGTTTTACTGCGCTTTGCAAATATTGAGGTTTTGACTATTTTAAGCTTTATAGAAACCTTGAATTAAGCAAGTGTATCAACACCATTTTTCTAACAGTATTTGCTATTTTGTGTCTTTGTGTCACATTTTGGTAATTCTTTCAATATTTAAACTTTTTCACTATTATTATATTTGTTATGGTTATCACTGATCTTTGTTGTTACAGTTGTTTTGGGAGGTACAAACTGCCCACATAAGATGGCAAAAATCAGTAAATGTGAGTGCTCTTACTGATCCTTAAACTAGCTGTTCCCTTATCTCTTTCACTCTCTTCAGGCCTCGCTGTTCCCTGAGACACAATAACACTGAAATGAGGCCAATTAATAGCTTACAATGGCCTCTAAGTGTTCATGCAAAATGAAGATCCTCATGGCTCTCACATTAAACTAAAGCTAGAAATTATTAAGCTTATTGAGGAAAGCTGAGACAGGCTGAAAGTTGGACCTCTTGTTCCAAATAGCCAAGTTGTGAATACAAAGGAAAAGTTCTTAAAGGAAATTAAAAATGCCCCCACTGAACATACAAATGATAAGAAAGCAACATAACCTTATTGCTATATGGAGAAAGTTTAAGTGGTCTGGATAGAAGATTAAACACTTCAAACCATTTTCTTAAACCAAAACCTTACTCAGAGCAAGGCCTTAATTCTCTTCAATTCTATGAAGGTTGAGAAAAGTAAGGAAGCTGCAAAACAAAAATGTAAAGCTGGCAGAACTTGGTTCATGAGGTTTGAGGAAAGACACCACTTTCGTAACATAAAAGTGCAAGGTGAACCATGTAGAAGCTGCCGCAAGTTATCCAGGATATCTAGTTCAGGTAATTAGTGAAAATAGCCACACTAACCAACATAGTTTCAATGTACACAAAGCAAACTTACATTGGAAGACAGATACCATGTATGATTTTCATAGCAAGAGAGGAGAAGTAAGTGCCTGGCTTTAAAACTTCAAAGGACAGATTGACACTTCTGTTAGGGGCTAATGCAGTTGGTGACTTGAAGTTGAAGCCAGTGCTCACTTACCATTCTGGAAGTCCCAGGGTCCTTGAGAATTACGCTAAACCTACTCTGTGCTCTGTAAATGGAACAACAAAGCCTGGATAAGAGCCCATATGTTTATGACAGGATTTGGTGAATATTTTAAGCCCACTGTTGAGACATACTGCTCAGGGAAAAGAAAAAAGGTTTCTAAATATTTCTGCTCACTGACAACACACCTGGTCATCCAAGAACTCTGATGGAGATGTACAATGAGATAAGCATTGTTTTCACAGCTGTTAGCACAACATCCATTCTGCAGTCCATGGGTCAAGTGATAATTTCAACTTTCAAGTAATATTATTTAAGAAATACATTTTGTAAGGCTATGACAAACATGGATAGCAATTCTTTTGATAGATCTGGGCAAAATTAATTGCAAACCTTCAGGAAAGGATGCAGCATTCTAGACACAATTAAAGACCTTAATGATTCATGGGAAGAGGTCAAAATATCAACACTTACAGGAGTTTGGAAGAAGTTGATTTCAACTCTCATGGATGACTTTGAGCAGCTCAAGGCCTCAGCAGAGGAAGTAACTGCATATTTACTGGAAACAGCTAAAGAACTAGGATTAGAAGTGGAATCTGAAGATGCACTGAATTGTTGCAATTTCCTGATAAAATGAGCAGATGAGGAATTGCTTATTATGGATGAACAAGGAAAGTGGTTTCTTAAGATGTAAACTACTCCTGTATGGATGTGAGAGCTGGACTATAAAGAAAGCTGATCGCTGAAGAATTGATGCTTTTGAACTGTGGTGTTGGAGAAGACTCTTGAGAGTCCCTTGGACTGCAAGGAGATCCAACCAGTCCATCCTAAAGATCAGTCCTGGGTGTTCATTGGACTGATGTTGAAGCTGAAACTCCAATACATTGGCCATCTGATGCAAAGAGCTGACTCATTTGAAAAGACCCTGATGCTGGGAAAGATTGATGGCAGGAAGAGAAGGGGATGACAGAAGATGAGATGGTTGGATGGCATCACCAACTCAATGAGCAGGCTCTGGGAGTTGGTGTTGAACAAGGAAGCCTGTCATGCTGCAGTCCATGGAGTCGCAAAGGTTGGATATGACTGAGTCACTGAACTGAACTGGACTGATCCCATCCTTCAGCAATCACCCCCCTGATCATCAGCAGTCATCAATGTTGAGGAGAGACCACACCAGGAAAGACTATGACCCACTGAAGACTAGAATGATTGTTAGCATTTTGTAGCAATGAAATAAATTCTAATTAAGGTACAAAAGTCCTTATAGTCAAAGATATGGTTTTTCCAATAGTCATGTATGGATGTGACAGTTGGACCATAAAGGCTATGTGCCAAAGAATTGATGCTTTTGAACTGCGGTGTTGGAGAAGACTCTTGAGAGTCCCTTGGACAGCAAGGAGATCCAACCAGTCCATCTTAAAGGAAATAAGCCCTGAATATTCATTGGAAGGGCTGATGCTGAAACTCCAATACTTAGCACCTGATGTGAAGAACCAACTCATAGGAAAAGTCCCTGATGTTTCAAAAGATGGAAGGCAAAAGGAGAAGTGGGTAGCAGAGGATGAGATGGTTGGATGGAATCATCAACCCAATGGACATGAGTTTGAGTAAAGTCCAAGAGATAGTGAAGAACAGACGAACCTGGTATGTTACAATACATGAAGTCCCAGAGAGTCGGCCACAACTAAGTGACTGAATAACAACATAACTATAATCATAAGGGATTTGATTTAGGTCATACCTGAATGGCCTACTGGTTTTCCCTACTTACTTCAATTTAAGCCTGAGTTTTGCAATAAGGAGCTGATGAAAGAGGAGAGTGAAAAAGCTGGCTTAAAACTCAACATTCAAAAAATAAGATCATGACATCCAGTCCCATCACTTCATGGCAAATAGATGAGGGAAAAGTGGAAACAGTGACAGACTTTATTTTCTTGTGCTCCAAAATCAGTGCAGACTGTGACTGCAGCCATGAAATTTAAAGACACTTGCTCCTTGGAAGGAGAGCTATGACAAACCTAGACAATGTATTTAAAAGCAGAAACAGTTTCCACTTTGCCAACAAAGGTCTGTACAGTCAAAGCTATGGTTTTTTCAGTACCTATGTATGGATGAGTCAGTTGGACCATAAAGAAAGCTGCACACTGAAGAATTGATGCTTTTGAACTGTGGTGTTGGAGAAGATTCTTAGAGTCCCTTGGACAGCAAGGAGATCAATCCTAAATATTCATTGGAAGGACTGATGCTGAAGATGAAGTTCCAATACTTTGGGCACCTGATGCAAAGAGTCAGCTCGTTGGAAAATACCCTGATGCTGGGAAAGACTGAGGGCAAAAGAAGGAGGCAACAGAGGACAAGATGGTTGGATGGCATCACCAACCCAATGGACATGAGTTTGAGCAAACTTCAGGAGACAGTGAAGAACAGGGAAGCCTGGTGAGCTGCAGTTCATGGAGTTGCAGTCAGACACAGCTCAGTGACTGAACGTCAACAACACATGGAGCGTAGACCTTAGGAGGGTAAGTGTAGATGTGGAGAGATCAGCCAGGGGGCTTGAGTTGACATGATGTAGGAAAAGTACAAACTAGAGAAAATTCCATTGAGGACAGAGAAAGTGTGTAGATTAAAGAGTAAATATGGAGGTTGACCAAGGAACAGATATCAGAGAAAACTTAATTATTTGTGGTTTATAGAACTGAATGAATAGTATTACCATTTGAAGAAATACAGAACCTTGGAAGAGACACAGATTAGAGGCTAACAAGTATAGGATTAGTTCTGGACATGTGAAGTTGGAAGTGCATTTGTGATATTTACATGGACATATCAGGTCAATTGCTGAAGATATAGGCTTAAAATAAATTGGGAAATCACTGGCATACAGATGATAAATAAAGTTGCAGATATTAGTAAGTTTACTGAAGAAGAGTATATACTATATAACAAGAAAAGATGGGCTAGGGCCAAGCTATGAGCAACTCCAACATCTAATTGTAGAAGATGATGATCCTACAAGAAGACTGAACATATCTGGCAACAAAGCTGGAGGAAAACCAGAGAGGGCAATATAATGGAAGCCAGTAGAAGAGAGTTTCAAGGAGAGAGTTTACAGGTGTCACATTCTAGTGAGTTCTCAAAACAACTGAACAATATCCACTGGAGTTAGAAAATAAAGGTTATCAAAATTTGCTTCAGGAAAGGGGAAGTGATAAGCAGTGCACACACTATCAAGGAATAATTAGAGGGAGTGAACAGGGGTGGGACAAATAACTTCTGCAAAGATTTGCATTGCAAAAAAGTTTAAGCACTGTGTAGAGAGAAGTAAGATCTGCTGAGTATTTTCCTTTGGTTCTTTTAAATGGTAGAGTTTAAGGCAAGTTTAGATGCTGCTGGGACAGGTCCTATTAACAAGTGGTTTATTGAATGAGGAAAATGTGATGGGACAAACTATACATTATTTCATATTTCTCTTTTAAAATACAACATGTCAGATTTAACTCTCCCTGTTAAGGACATCTCAGGAAGATCTCACGACTTAACCACCACCCCCAAGAAATAAGAAGTCTGATTCTATTTTACATTAAACATCCAACTCAGTCAAGTTATAGTTTGTTCTCTTCCTTCAAGTTAAGCCTACCTTTTTTTCCTGGAGACCTGGTCTGACAAAGATGTAATTTATCTGGTTTTCCTTCACTTACTTTTCTGCTGTTTGCACTGCCAGGATCAGAGCAGTGATGGAAGGAAAGTAGACAAAAGTTTTACTTGATTAGTGCTGTTTAATCCGGCCTTGTGTGAACTATTTTCTGATGTGGGCAAATGCAAAGCAGACTTCTTGCTACATTTCTTCAGCTTCCATCTCCTGGAGGCATGTCAAAGAGTTTCTTAAGTGTGATCCTTTGAGACAGCTCAAGCCCAGGTGTATTCCCTGGCATCTGATTGACTTGTGAGGAATCTTATGTATCTCTGGTTTACCGAATGGTGGATATACAGCTTCAGAAATTAGCACTCTTTCTCTCTCTTCCAGAGAGAAAGTTGTCCCAGTTTACTTCACCAGCTCCAGTTGCAGACATTTACAGGCAGGAAGTAAGTATGTGTTTCTTTGTTTCTATGTTTACATTCAATTCCAAATATTTGATAATCCATGGGGCCCAGCCCTCCCAAAAATACTTCCCCAAACTACTATGAATAAAAAGGTCAGAAAAGGGAAAACAAGTGTCCTCTACATTTACAAATTTTTCTATTAGCAAACCTCTATTTAAGTTTGTAGTGTTTCCTCTAAGCTATGTCACTGTGTCCATTCTGTCATTTTGCAGTGAGTTCTTCATAGATATATCCAGTCATTTTTTTCCAGAATTCTGATACTACTAGCATAATGGATCCCATCATGTTAATCAAACCAGTCAAGAGGAAAGGTTGACTAGATAGCAGAAAGAGAGCGCAACGGATATATCGGACTGACAAGAAAGTTCTAAGTCCAGGGAGTGATTCACCTCAGAAAGCCAGGATCATTCATGAGGGATTAGACACAGATATTTCTTTGTGTTTTTTAAATGTGGATTGCATTCTACTTGTATCACAAGGCTTTTGAATATAAGACTTGTACATTGAAAGATTCAAATCTGTTCTTTAAAACAAAAATAAAACAGGGAAGGAGGGCTGTGTAGGGGGAGTGAGAGCGAATTAAGGGAAAAATTTAAAGGAAGCAGAGAATGGTTATCCTTAATAAGGCAAAGACAGCTGGAAAAGAGAAGAGAAGGTAGATTCCGAAGAGGTCATGGAGTTACAAACGCCAGGTCCTAATGACCAGGGGAATAAGAGTAGAGAAATAGTCTTAGCTAAAGGCAGTGGTAGGAATAGGGAGCTTCAGAGTGAGTTCTGTGAATCATCCGAATGTTAAACATTATTTAATTGATACTGAAATAGAGTAAGCTTTACAATGTTGTATAAGTTTCTGCTTACAGCAAAGTGAATCAAGTTATATGTATACATATATTTGTCCTTTTTAAGATCCCTTTTCCATCTAGGTCACCACATGGCACAATAGTTTTCTGTGCTATACAGTAGGTTCTCATTAGTTATCTATTTTATATATAATAGTGTATATATGTCAATTCTAATCTCCCAGTTCATCCCACCTTGCCTTCCCCCTTTGGTAACCACAAGTTTGTTCTCTATATCTGCGACTCTGCTGCTGCTTTGCAAGTAACTTCATCTATACCATTTTTCTGGATTCCACCTATAACAAATATTATATAATATTTATCTTTCTGACTTACCTCACTTTGCATGACAATGGCATTATTTCATTCCTTTTTTAAAATTATTTTTTCTTTTATTTTTAATTGGAGGATAATTGCTTTACAATATTGTGTTAGTTTATGCCAGAAAGAGAGCGCTAAGTCATGTCTGACTATTGCGATTCCATGAACCATAGCCCACCAGGATCCTCTGTCCATGGGATTCCCCAGGCAAGAATACTGGAGTGGATTGTCATTTCCTTCTCCAGGGGAACTTCCCGACCCAGGGATTGAACCCAGGTCTCCTGCATTGCAGGCAGATGCTTTACCAACTGAGCTATGTGGGAAGCCCGTTTATGCCATACATCAACATAAATCAGCCACAGGTATACATATGTCTTCTCCTTGAACTTCCCTCCTACCTCCCATCTCAACCCTCCAGGTTGTAACAGAGCACCAGGTTTGAACTCCCTACATCAAACAGCAAATTCCCACTGGCTATTTGTTTTACCTATGATAATGTATATGTTTCAGTGTTACTCTTCCAACTCGTCACTCTCTCTCCTTTCCCCACTGTGTACACAAGTCTGTTTGCTATGTCTGCCTTTCTATTGCTGCCCTGCAAAGAGGTCATCTGTACCATCTTTATAGAGTCCATATATGTGTATTAATACATCTCATTCATTTTTATGGCTACCATATGATCCAGCAATCCCACTCCTAGGCATATATCAAGAGAAAACCATAATTCGAAAGGGTGCATGTACCCCAATGTTTATTGAAGCACTATTTACAACAGAAAGTATATGGAAGCAACTGAAATGTCTATGGGCAGAGGAATGGATAAAGAAGATGTGATATATATAGACAATGAAATATTCCTTAGTCATAAAAAGGAACCAAATGTTATGAATTTAAACTGGTTTTGTCATATGCAAGCTATGAATTTAGCTGCAAATATTACCTTTCTGAGTCACAGAATCTTTAAAATTTAAATCACTTTCATAGTGACTTGAAGACTCTAAGTCCACACACACACACACAAATTTATATCTAATTCCTACCTCATTTCACTTTTCTCCATGTCAAAAGGCAATTTTCTTCCTGCTTTTAAAGGTCCTATTCAAAAGTTTTTTTAAGCAAATAGACAAATGGTATTTGCCAGGCATGATTCTACCTTGCAATAAAGCAACTGTTATCACCCATATATTGCAGATGAAGAAATCGAGCCCCTGAGATGCTCAAGATTATGCAGCTGATAAGTAACAGAGTTTAGATGTGAATCCAGTGTGTTTACGGTTATAATTAGGACACTGTACTCTGCTACTTTTCTCTCCTATAAGAAGCCATTCTTAATTCTTTCACTCACAAAAAATTGCTCCACTCACTCTAGTCTGAATTGCTATACTGCTAAATCTGGGCTCCTATGCTGGCAGTTTCTTTCTACCTTGAGTTATAGCTATTAATATAAATGTTCTAACTAGATTATCTACTAAATTCTCTGAGGTAAGGACCACTTTTCATTCATCTTTGTACCTATGGCCTAAACGAGCCCAGTATAATATAGTGTGCTGGGTAATATTATAAACCCTAGAATCAGACAGACTTGAGTAGAGTGGATATTACTGAGTTGCTGTGTGACTTGAGCACAGTCCTAAGATTCACACCTTTCAGTTTCCTTACTTGCAAAATTGAGAAAAGTCTTTCTTTTGTTTATGAAGATTAGATAGATAATGCATAGAAACATTTTAACATAGTTCTTGATACACAGTGAGCAACCATGAAATATCTATTGTTTCCATTTTTGTTGTACATAAAAGCTCAGCAGATTTTTATTGAATTCTGTTTTTGAGATTACATATGGAGCTGGCTGGTAAAAAAAAAAGCACAGAAGATGCCTCCCCTATTTAAAGTCACAGGAGAAGTGTCTTAAAATATAATTGCAATCAAATATTTCTACTTTCAGGTGTGCTGATTAGTCAACATTCAAGCTTTAACTTGTCAAGAACAGCTGTCAACTATTATCCAGTAGCTTATTCTTATGAGAATAAAAATTATGTTCATAAGATTATATCAGATAGGAAAGACACAGGGCAAGTTTTGTTTGAAAATTTACCCAGAATCTTGCAGCATTTCCATCTGTAAAAGAAATAATAAATCAAAACTCAAGATTAAGGCTAATTACTTTGTAATTTAGAAAATGAAAACAAATATTAAGCATAATTGTTCAAATTAAATCAACCGGGACTGAGAATGAATGGGCTTATGAGCTGTTTGTTGTTCTAAATGGCACCAAGAAAACCAGATGTTTTCTAGGAAATAGTAGCTGATAATTATTTTCATCCAGCCCTGAATTACAGACTTTGTACATTGCCCTCTATGGATTCTTATGTGGAAACACTTAATGAAGGATATTATGACTCAATAAGGCAAATAGTACTGCATACTTGAATTTCTTTTCTCGACTATGAAAAGGTAGAGGAACATACGATTTCCCTAATCTCCAAATAACACTCTCCTATTATATTTATTTCTGACCGACTGGGAAAATATTATATGCACTACAAATTGTTGCTATAATGGAATTGCAGACATTGAATGTCTGTACTTTTTTCCTGAAAGGGCTTCCCAAAAGAAAAGCTTTTGTATTATATTGGTGGAAAAGAAGGGCATTGCTTTAAGTGAAACTGAATACTATTTAAAATGTCACACAGGTGGTTTCTCCCTATTTCTGATCCTTCACTTTCATTGGAAGATTTTAACAGGAAGAAAGATGTTACTGATGCCTTTGTAAAGGATAAAATGCTGAGGGTGGAGTAATACTAGAGATAGGGCAATCATTTCAAAGAGTATGCAGGTATAGCTTGATGAAGTCTTGAATTAGGATCAGTTTCTATTATGTAAAAATAAACTTTTATCCTTTTTTAATTTTTAGTTCAAGTCTAGTAGTAAAGGTTTTTCCTGTTAAATGGACTCACTGTTTAATGAAGCACTAAGCCATTTAAATCTAAAACTTATAGGAAGAAAGTAGGTGATATACTCAGAGCCACTAGAGTTGAAACATAAACTCATTTGATTTCATGAGTCCTGAAGCCTCTAGGTGATTACTCAGTTCAAATGGAGAATCTCTGAGAACCTTAAAGCAATGAACTCTGAGAAAGAAGGAGCTAGCTTAACTGATTGCAAAAGGCAGAAGATAAAGCCCCAGAGCTAGGTAATATGGAAGCAGGATTAACACATCATGTCATGCAGCAGCAGAAATGCCCCTCGGGTAAGGATAAGATGTTCTAGAAAACGCAAGGAAGCCATTTGGGGTTTGCCCTGTTGTCCCTGAATTGCAATCAGCCTAAAATTTGAGGCATGATGGTGGAAGAGGATAAAGTGACAAGAGAGAGAAGAAAGGTTGCAGATTTTATCAACAAGGCAGCTGAGTAAAAGGAACTTGAGCTCACCTGCTCCGATGAACTCACTAAAATCAAAACCAAATTCTGAAAAACTATCAATAACAAAAGACTGGAACCTACAAAAAAGATATTCCATATCTAAAGGTATAGGGAACAAACCCAAGGAGACAGGAGGAGGTGCATTCATGATATACTCCAGTCCCACACCACCCAGGTGACTGACCCACACATTGGAGAACAATTTTATCACAGAAGTTCTCCCACAGGAATGAGAGTTCTGAGCCCCAGGTCAGCCTCCCCAGCATGGGGGTCTGACAGCGGGAGGAGGAGCCCTCCCACCCCCACCCCCAGAGCATTTGCTCTGAAGGCCAGCAGGTCCTAAGCGCAGAAGCTCCACAGGGCTGAGGGAAGCAGAGATGTCACTCTTGGAGCCTGCACACAAGGTCTCAGGGCAAAAGCAGTGACTTCACAGGAGCCTGGGCCAGACCTACCTCCTGGTCTTGGAGGATCTCCTGGGGGGGCAGCAGGCGGCTGTGGCTCACTGTGGGGATGAGGGCATGATGGTGGAGGTACTGGGGGAATATTCATCAGCTCGAGCTCTCCTGGAGGTCCCTATTTTGGCAACAAGGCCTAACCTCGTCCTGGAGAGGATACAGTTCTGGGATGCCTCAAGGCAAACAACCAATTAGGAGAGAACTCGGGACCCATCAGTAGACTGGCTGCCTGAAGACTGAAGAGCCCACAGCTGCCTCTGGTCATGCCCATAGATACGACCCTGCCCATCAGAATATAATGAGACCCAGCTTTAACCACCAGCCTCTCCCATGAGAAGGCCTGCCCAAGACTCTTAGATCAGCGTCACCCACCAGGGGGCAGGCACCAGAAGTGTGAATCCTACCCTCCCTCCTGCAACCTGTGGAACCAATCAGCAAGCCAGTGAGAACCTACCCTGGGACCAGGCTTCCCTGCTGGCTCAGATGGTAAAGCATTTGCCTGCAATGCAGGAGACCCAGGTTCTATCCTTGGGTCAGGAATATCCCTGGAGAAAGAATGGCAACCCACTCCAGTATTCTTGCCTGGAAAATCCCATGGACAGAGGAGCATGGAGGGCTACATGGGGTCACAAGAGTTGGACACAACTTAGTGACTAAACCACCACCACCACACTGGGTCCAGCTGGTCCCTGCCCCTTCATGACGAGAGGGGAGTGTACTACTGGGAGGCGCAGGATATTTCCCTACAGAAGGCCACTTCTCCAAGGTCAGGATATATAACTAACCCTCCCCATACATAAAAATACAAACAGAAATCTAGACTAAAGGAGTATGTTTCAGATAAAGAAATAAGATAAAAGCCCAGAACAGCTTAAGTGATGTAAAGATAAGCAATCTGCCAAGAAAGACTTCAGAGTAATGATTAATGATAAAATGATCCAACAACTTGGGAGAAGAATGGGTGCACAAAGTGAGGTTATAAGAATTAGAAAATATAAAGAATAACCAAACATACTTGAAAAGTTGCAGAGTAAAATAGAAAACAAAAAAGCAATTTTAAAAAGAATAAAACAAACCCAAATCAGTAGTTACCAGGGACCAGGAATGGAAGAAATGGATGGATGACTTGATCCTGGTGGGAGTTACAGGCTTAAATGCATTTGTCAAAACTTGTAATACTATTTAGGCAAAAAGGGTGAATTTTCCTGGAGGTAAATTATACTTCATTAAACTTGAAGAAAAAATGTTAGACAAACATGATTCACTTAGAAAGATGAGCATGCTTAAAGAATTTTTTTTTAAAAAGTGAGTGATTTAATTCACAACAATTTAAAATTATAGCCTGTGGATTAAGAGAGGACCAGAGTTTAAAAAGGAGAAAGGGATGGGAAATTATATATTAACTTGACTTTTCAATTGATGGCTTGTGGAGTTTGTGTATTCTTTATTTTTAAATTGCAGTGTAGTTGCTTTTGAGCTTCCCTGGTGGCTCAGAAGTAAAGAATCTGCCTGCCAGTGCAGGAGATGCGGATTTGATCCCTGGATTGGTAAGATCCCCTAGAGAAGGAAATGGCAGCCACTATAGTATTCTTGCCTGGAGAATCCCCTGGACAGAGGAGCCTGAAGCGCTACAGTCCATAGGGTCTCAAAAGAGTTGGACACGACTTAGTGAGAGTCGGACACGACTGAAGCGACTTAGCAGCAGCAGCAGCAGTGACTCAACAACAACAATACAGTTGCTTTATAACGTGTTAGCTTCTGCTATACAATAAACTGAGTGAGCTATAAGTACACATATATCCCCTTCCTCTTGGACCTGCCTCCCGCCTCCCATCCTACTCATCTAGGTCACCACAAAGCACCAACCTGAGCTCCTTTTACTATACAGTAGGTTCACACTAGATAGCCATTTTGCACATGGTAGTGTAAATATGAGACTGTATATATGAGACTGCGTATTGTTTATATGCAGGAACTTCACACAGTTTTGTGTCTTGAATGTGGATCCTAAAGGTGGAGACAAAAGGCAATTGTGCCCAGTTTGCTTTTAAAAGCTGGTGTACCATTGGTTAGGTGCTCCAGAAGCAAATACCACCACTGCTGTTGGTGAGTAAGGTGTTTATTAGAAAAGGGGAGAGGGAATAAGCAAAATGAAGTAGCAAGAAATCCAACTGTAATGGACCCAATGAAACCTTGGCCAATTTAGCGTGGAGCTTCAGAAAGAACTCTGATGATCCCCAGGGACACTTTTGATTCTTCCTTAACCAATTGTGACAGTAAATGGGTAGGTCCATCAACCCCTGGTTGCCAAACACATCCAGTGGTGGGCCCAGTTGGCCAGGTCTTTCCACCCCTGACTTCTCAGTGTCTAGGCACAGGTGAGGCAGTTTGGTGCAGCTGACACAGACTTTGAAGGAACTGAAACTGGAAGGCCATCTGGTGATGGCATCCCATAGCAAGTCTGTCTTTGAAGGGCATGTGGGTGGCATACTTTCACAGTTTACCCTTTGTACCACTGGCACCTACTTCTCCTACATGTTCAAGCAGCAGCTCCTAGTAGAGCAGGATTCTGGTGGGTCTCTCCCCTGAGGCATCTCTTAGAAGTGGGAGGTCAGTGAGACAAACAACAGCCCCTTTCATGGCAGTTGTGCTTGGAGCCACAACAGATATTCAGCCACAGTCTTCTCTTTACCTCAAAGACCAAGGATCCCACGTGGGAGATGCTTCAACTGTCCACTGTTAAAATCCTGGATCAGAAATGATGACTGAATGGGTCCATTACCTCAGTGAACTCACTGTAAGTTGGATCTTGGCAAAACTCCATTTATTATCTGGAGACCATGTGTCCAAACTCTAGCAAGGGGCATGATGATACTCTGTGTCTTTAGCTGTCAATGTCCACTCATTCACTTTGTCCTTCAGCCTGCATAATATCTAGGTTTCCCCCTTCCCCATGAAATAGCTGGAGATTCCTTTGGGGAGAGACCTGGGGAATCAATCAAATATACTTGTCATATTGTTGCAGGGTTATTTCTCTCAGGAACCAGCCACCTCTGAGTCAGACTGTTGCAGTTTTAAAAACTGGCTCAGGTCTGGAAATAGGGTGGTGTTATAGACTTGTGGTGTTTTTAATAGGGTATCTTCCCTCTACCTCCCCACCAAGTGATCCAGCTTTGATTTTTTTTCTGCTGGTTCAGATGAGCAGTGCCCTTGTCAGCTGTCCATCTGTTATGCCCTTTTGTATTTCCTGTTCTATGAGTCATCTTAATAGCTTTCCTTGGATAAGCCACCCACTAGGATGCCAGACTCGGCTTATTAGTCATTCCAACTGTCTCTGTATCTTGATTTTTGGTAGTTAAGCACTGCTATCTTGAATTACATTGTTTTGAGGTCTTAGCATCCCCACTGTTATCAGTGAGCCAAGTTATATAACAGCCTTGCCTGAACTACGGAGGAGAACTCTCAGAGGAGAGCTACCACTGAACTGTCTAGTGATGCTGGTGTCTCTTGCCCCAGGACATTCCCTATGGCCTTGTTAAATACTGTGCTGTATGGGCCTCCCTATAGAATAGAATAACTGGTGAGTCTTTTTTATTGTGCATAACACCTACATTCCTACATAGTCACTTTCCTGAGCTTTCAGTGATTTCCTTCACCATCTGCCATGGAAATTCTTGCATTTCATGGTTGCTCATTGTGATGGTTAATTCTTTTTTTTTTTTTAATTTTTATTTTTACTTTATTTTACTTTACAATACTGTATTGGTTTTGCCGTACATTGACATGAATCCACCACGGGTGTACATGCGTTCCCAAACATGAACCCCCCTCCCACCTTCCTCCCCATAACATCTCTCTGGGTCATCCCCATGCACCAGCCCCAAGCATGCTGTATCCTGCATTGGACATAGATTGGCGATTCGATTCTTACATGATAGTATACATGTTTCAATGCCATTCTCCCAAATCATCCCACCCTCTCCCTCTCCCTCTGGGTCCAAAAGTCCGCTATACACATCTGTGTCTTTTTTGCTGTCTTGCATACAGGGTCATCATTGCCATCTTTCTAAATTCCATATATATGTGTTAGTATACTGTATTGGTGTTTTTCTTTCTGGTTTACTTCACTCTGTATAATCAGCTCCAGTTTCATCCTGTGATGGTTAATTCTATGTGTCAACTTGGCTAGGCTATGGTAGCCAATTGCTTGATCAAACACCAGTCTAGATGTTGCTATGAAAGTGTTTTTTAAAGGCCAAACAATTAAATCAATAGATTTCTTAAAACCATATCTATCTATATCTATAAAGCTCATACTGCTTCTCTGGAGAACCTAACACATTCATTTGTGGGTTATTGCTTTTTCCATGTTTTTCTAGGGGCTGTTCTGGTAGAAGGCTCCCACCAGCTTCTGTGCTTTGTTGCCAGTGTGTTAAATCCTATATCAGAAGTAAAGCACCATCAAGTTAATCAACTCTTTCCTATATAATTTTAAGTTTTGACCCCCTTGATTAAGAATCCTTAGGATCCAGTCACACAGTACTCTCCCAGCTCCCTGGCCAAGTCTTATAGCTGCTTTGGGGTATAGTCCTATAATCCTTAAGATACTATTTATTTCATACATCTAAATAGGCTGATACTTTGTTTTCACTAGTACATACCTTCTGTTGGTATGCCTCTGAACACCACTGAAAAGTTTTAATAAATAGACCACCACACTGTTCCAGAAGCTGTCAGTGTTGGGGGTCCTCACTGCCAGCCAGGTGATGAATAATGCAGCTCTAAAAGTCTATAGTTACACCTGTTTTGTTAGATGCTCCTCGGTTCCCACTTTCAAAGGTTGGATTACCTACAAGTAGATTCTGAGAAGTTCAGGGTGTAACATATTTACTAGGAATCAACACGTAAGAAGGGAAAGGGCAATTAGCATGACTGGGCAGAAGAGGAATCAAAATAACTGGGTTTTATTACATCTGCTACACTCCATCACTAGATGCAGGCTGCCCAAAACAGGAGGAAACATTGGACAATGTGATTTCCTGCAGCCAAGGCAGAACTTGAAGCTGCTGACATTTGGATGCTTCCTGCTAACCACACTCTCCACATCTGAGCTGCATCTGGGATCTAAGAAACACAACTGTGTCTACCACATGGAATTTAATTTTCAAAGGCAGGAGGCAGAACAACAACAACAAAAAAAAGAAAAGAAAAAGAAACAAACAACAGACCACCTAGCTCTTTCTTTCTATATCAGACTTGATTCTCCTAAGGAAAACTGTAAGTCCATCAATTTACTGCTTCGTAATTTTCTACTAGATTCTTCCACTTATTTCCAGTTGGAGAAAGTGATAGAGAAAAAGAGCTAAGGAGGAAAGTGTAGGAACTTGCATTTTCCAAAAACGGCTGCAACATCTTCCACCCTGCATGATTTCTAAAAATGTATCTTTGTTATTCCGCCTCTGAAAAAGTGAAGTTGTTCAGTCGTGTCCGACTCTTTGAGAGTCGTGTCTGCCTCTGAAGGTGGAGTCTAATTCCTCTTTTCTTTTGTGGTAGCCAAAATGCCTTCCCAAAGATATTCACACTCTACCCTAGAGCCTGTGAATATATGTTGTTCACAGGGCAGAAGGATTTGCAGATGTAAATAAGGTGATGGGCCCTAAAATATGTAGATTATCCAAGGTGGCCGAACCTAATCACATGCATCCTTAAAAGCAGAGAACTTTTTCCAGCTGGTGCAGGAGAAGAGATGCGGTAAAGAGGAAGTCAGAGAGATTAAAACACATGAGAAAGACTCCAGAAACCATTGCCTTTTGAAGATGAAAGAACAATGTGATGAGGAATAGAGGTGACCTTCAGAAGCCACCATGGAAATGGGACCTCAGTCCTGCAACTGCAAGGATCTGAATTTTGCAATCAGCCTGGGTGAGCTTAGAAATAAAGTTTTCCCCCAGATTGTGAGATCCTGAGCAGAGGAACTAGTCAAAGTAACTCAGTCTTCTGAACTTATACAATTGTGAGTTCATAAAGTTGTGTTGTTTTAGGCCACTAAATTTGTGATTATCTGTTACAGCAGCAATAGAAAGCTAATATTGACTTATGACTTGCTAGTTACTGTCAGGAAGCATTTAACAGGAGGCTTCCTGTGAGCTATTTTGGATCTGTCAGGAATCCTCTGTTCCTTATTAATTCCTGGAATTAAGAGGAGAATTATTCAGGAATTATTCAGGAATTAAGAGGAGAGGCAAGCCTTTCCTGGGGCTGAGGGATCCAGGCATTTTCTTCTTTAGTTTTTCAATACAGTGATAAGTACCCTCTTCCTTCTTGTGAACCATACGGTAAAAGTGATTGTTAACAACTCTCTTTCTCTTTAATATGGATCACCTATGTTTTGTAACCAGTCCATTCTGAAGGAGATCAACCCTGGGATTTCTTTGGAAGGAATGATGCTAAAGCTGAAACTCCAGTACTTTGGGCACCTTATGCAAAGAGTTGACTCATTGGAAAAGACTTTAATGCTGGGAGGGATTGGGGGCAGGAGGAGAAGGGGACAACAGAGGATGAGATGGCTGGATGGCATCACTGACTTGATGGACGTGAGTCTGAGTGAACTCCGGGAGTTGGTGATGGACAGGGAGGCCTGGCGTGTAGGGATTCATGGGGTCGCAAAGAGTCAGACACGACTGAGCGACTGAACTGAACTGAACTGATGTTTTGTAAGTCTGGAATTTTAATCTTTATGGCAACCCACTCCACTATTCTTGCCTGGAGAATCCCATGGATGGAGGAGCCTGGTGGGCTACAGTCCACGGGGTCGCAAAGAGTTGGACACGACTGAGCGACTTCACTTTCACTTGAGACAGTATATATGCCCACACTATGTCGATTAAAACACCTCTGCTCCATCAGAGTTTTGGTCCCTGTGTCTTGCTTTCTTTCTCTCTCTCTCTCTCTCTTTCAGGCTAATTCTCTGGAGTGCAGAGGCCCTCTGGATTCACTTTCCTGCCCAGGCTTCTAAGACCCTCTCGAGAAGGCGCTCTGCAGCTTCACCCACCTTGAGAGTGCGCCTGAGGCCTTCGTGAACAGAGCAAGCCCTGTGTCAGGGACTTTATTGGTTTTCTGCGTAAACCAAGGAATATCAGCCTCTTTCTGTCTCCTTTACTTTCTTATCATTGACTCCGGACCACCAGGTTCTGGTCCATTAAAGGATCTCAACAACTTACCAGTAGGACAGAATGGAAGAGACGCTAAGGAACTTTTGAGTTCACGAGAAACCCTACCTGGGCCTTGGAAGGCTAGTTCTCACTAGGCTGCCTTTAAGAGCACAGTCATCATACTGTAAGAATTCCAAACCATAAAGAGAAACCATGTCTTAGTGTTTTAACAAGGAGACCTTTGAGAACACAGTCCTTGAGTCATTCCAACCCAGAAACTCACATGTTTGGTTGAAGATGCACATTAACAGATTAGGGGCCTGTGTTCTAGTCTTTCCGGCTGAAGCCACAAACGTGGAGTAGAGGCAAGCCATGCATGTTCTGCAAACAGAATACATGAGCGTAGTAAAACTGTTGTTGGTTCATAACGCAATTTTAAAAATTCACACAAAAATAGTAACTGGAGCAGAAAGGAAGGGGGAAAATGCTCTCAAATAAAAAGAGGGATAGTTTTTTAAAATCCCATCAGTTCAGTTCAGTTCAGTCGCTCAGTCACGTCCAACTCTTTGTGACCCCATGAATCACAGCATGCCAGGCCTCCCTGTCCATCACCAACTCCTGGAGTTCACTCAAACTCACATTCATAGAGTTGGTGATGCCATCCAGCCATCTCAGCCTCTGTCATCCCCTTCTCCTCCTGCCCCCAATTCCTCCCAGCATCAGAGTCCTTTCCAGTGAGTCAACTCTTCGCATGAGGTGGCCAAAGGACTGGAGTTTCAGCTTTAGCATTACTCCTTCCAAAGAATACCCAGGGCTGATTTCCTTTAGAATGGACTGGTTGGATCTCCTTGCAGTCCAAGGGACTCTCAAGAGACTTCTCCAACACCACAGTTCAAAAGCATCAATTCCTCAGCACTCAGCTTTCTTCACAGTCCAACTGTTACATCCATACATGACTACTGGAAAAACCATAGCCTTGACTAGATGGACCTTTGTTGGCAAAGTAATGTCTCTGCTTTTGAATATGCTATCTAGGTTGTTCAAACTTTCCTTCCAAGGAGTAAGTGTCCTTTAATAAAATCCCGTACCTGGAGTGAAAAAAATGTATGAATCTGTCTAAAGTAGTTATGAGATAGAAGTTTTAATCTGGTTCAATGACAGAGGAAGAGAGTATCTTTTCATGCTCTACTCTACAAGGGGATCTGTATTGATAGCTCCCACCTGATAAATGGTACTTCTTGCAGTTAATCTTAGCTAAATAGAAATTTATTTAAAGTAAGATGCCAGTGAAGTGATTAATTTTCTACATAAAACTATTTCTCAGTTTTGCAACTGTCTAATTGGTTCTTTAAAAACTAAAGAGACAAACATAAATATCAAATATTTGAATTAATTTTTATTGAATGATTCTTTAAATTCTATAGTGCTTTATAATGTTCAAATTTTTAACACACATGATTTCATACAATCTCATAGTAATGTTTCTTTCTCTCTATCCATATATTGCCCCTTCCTTCTTCCTTCTCCCCACTGGTAACCACTAGTTTGTTCTCTATATCTGTGTCTACTTATTTTTTATTTATTTTTATTTTTAAATTTTTTCATGACTTCTGTGTGACTTTACTGAGCATGAAACAAACACCACTTTATTTTTTATTCACTAGTTTTTTTGTATTTTTTAGATTTCACATGTATGTGATATCATACAGTATTTGCCTTTCTTTGATTTATTTCACTTAGCATAATGAAAATATCAACTCTTAAGTAATATTACATTTTCCTTTCCTATTCAAAATTAACATCAGTTTGCTTTACTTAATTATGCAACTTTGTTTCTGAAATAATATTTCCTAAATATGTACATATTTTACATATAATACCATCTTTCATTTCTGTTAAGCTTTAAAATTGAGAAATCATTTCCATTTATTATATCTCCTGTTTGACTCTTCTTAATAATAATCAAATCAAGTTTTTATTACTTATGAAGAAAGTAAAATTTAAAGTCTTTGGCAAATGTAGTGTCTCTGCCAAAATAGTGCATTAGTAAAGTGCCTGACTTGACCTATATCCAATTATTCAGATGCCTAGTAACTGAACTGCACTGATTTTTTAACACATTTTAATTTGGTGGCTCAGACAGTAAAGAGTCTGCTTGCAATGCAGGAGACCTGGGTTCCATCCCTGGGTTGGGAAAACCCCTGGAGAAGGGAATGGCTACCCACTCCAATATTCTTGCCTGGAGAATTCCAGACAGAGGAGCCTGGTGGGCTACATACAGAACACAAACCACAGGCTGAACTTAAACCTACATCACATTTCATATAACAAATCTCACAGACAGTATTTCCTGGGAAGAATTTATAAATGATAATTCAGTTGTGGTGGGCACAACTGAGCAACTAACACTAATTGTTTTTTTAACACATTTTTAATTTTATATATTAAAAATCAAACTTTATATAACATGTGTCCACAAAAATATTTGTATTTAAAGATTGACAAAAGTAAATAATAAAATAATCCAAAAATTAATCCAAATATCTTTAAATATATGAATTGATTAAAAAAATTGTGACATTTCCACTCAATAGAATGCTATCTAATAAGGAAAGGAAAAACTACTGATGCTTACACACTACTACATGGATGAATTAAAGAAAAATGAAGAATAAAAGAAGACAAATAAGAAAGACTACATATAATGTCATTCTGTTTATATACCATTTTGGAGTATGGAAAAGCAACTGGTCTATGATGATAAAAACCAGATTAGCAATGGCCTGGGCTTCAGAAAGGATTAAATAAAAATAGCATGAATAAAGTTTTTGGGATGATGGAAATGCTTTATCTCTTGATTAGAGTGGTGAATAAATGGGTATATAAATTTGTCAAAATTCACCAAACTGTCCACTTGAAATGCATGCATTAATGTAAGTTATATATCAATAAATTTTATTTAAAATAGAATAAATCTGGTATATGACAAACATATCCACAATTGTTGCTTGACATCTTTGGCATCATGAAATAAAACTCATTCTCCTTTATAAAGGCTTCTGAGGAAAAAACTCTACATGTCTTTTTTGAAACATGTTTCTGAAGCTCTGGATAACCCTTCAACTCAATAACTAGGGTAGTCTATTCCAGTTCAGACTGAAAAACTTATAAACTAATACCCCAGTATTTACACTCTGATACATGCATACACAATTATGGGGTGGGTGTAATCATAACATTAGGATCATAAGTCTGTCTGCCTGGGAGAACCACTACTTACATCCAAACAGCTTATTACAGTGCCTATCAAGTAATAGTTGTTTAATAAATATGTCCAATGAATCAGACTCATGAAGACTGAATTCCATGACTGAAGACCTGCATTCAGAAATGAAATTCTGATAAACCAAGGAAAAAAATACAAAATCAATAATCTTCAGGTGACCACCTATATTGTTAGACTCAAGCACAAACCACAGGCTGAATTTAAACCTACATCACATTTCATATAACAAATCTCACACAGAGTATTTCCTGGGAAGAATTTATAAATGATAATTCAAGATCACCATCAATAACTCCCAGGGAAAAAAATAAGCCAACATTAAGAAATCATTAGAATTATGTAACAAAACAGCACAAAACAAATAATGTAGTTTAAATCAATGCCTGGAAGATGGAAATCAGAAAAAGAGCCCCTGAGTGGCAAACATGTATGTAGGTCAAGAAGCAACAGTTAGACTGAACATGGAACAACAACAGATTGGTTCAAAACTGGGAAAGGAGTGAGTCAAGGCTGTGTATTGACACCCTTCTTATTTAACTTACATGCAGAGTACATCATGCAAAATGCTGAGCTGGATCAAGATTGCTGGAAAAATATCAATAACCTCAGATATGCAGATGACACCATCACTATGGCAGAAAGCAAAGAGGAACTAAACAGTCTCTTGATGAATGTGAAACAGGAGAATGAAAAATCTGGCTTAAAACTCAACTTTAAAAAAACGAAGATCATGACATCCTGTCCCATCACTTCATGGCATAAAGATGGGGAAACAATGGAAAGAGTGACAGATTTGATTTTCTTGGGCTCTAAAATCACTGCAGATGGTGAGTGCAGCCATGAAATTAAAAGACACTTGCTCCTTGGAAGAAAAGCTATGACAAACCTAGACAGCATATTAAAAAAAGCACAAACATTACTTTGCCAAGAAAGGTCCATAGCATCAAAGCTGTGGTTTTTCCAGTAATCATGTAAGGATGTGAGAGTTGGACCATAAAGAAGGCAGAGTGCTGAAGAATCCATACTTTTGAATTGTGGTCTTGGAGAAGACTCTTGAGAGCCCCTTGGACTGCAAGGAGATCTAACCAATCAATCCTCAAGGAAACCTTCCTGGATATTCATTGGAAGGACTGATGCTGAAGCTGAAGCTCCAATACTTTGGCCACTTGATGTGAAGAACCGACTCATTTGAAAAGACTCTGATGCTGGGAAAGATACAAGGCAAGAGGAGAAGGGGAAGACAGAGGATGGGATGGTTGGATGCCATCACTGACTCAATGGACATGAATTTGAGCAAGCTCTGGGAGATGGTGAAGGACTGGGAAGCAGTCCATGGGGTTGCAAAGAATTGGACATGACTGAGTGAGTGAACATCAGCAAAATGGCAAAAAAAAAAAAAAGGCAAAATGGCTCTCACTTTAGGCAAATAAAACAATGTAAGGCCAGTTGAAAATCTAGATTACTGAGAAGCAGGTAGCTGAGAGTATTTTAGCCTGAAGCTGTCTTGTGACCTATGAGGCATTATGTAAATGCAAACAATGACTAACCCTTCAAGGACAGTCCAGGCACAAAGCAAGTTACACAAGGCTAAGCAGGCAACTTTAAGCTTGCATTCTCATGCATCTTGACCAAAACTACTCTCCAAAATATTTAAAGTAAACAGTTAAGTTTAGTTAGGGGGAAAAAAAAATCCTCACCATATACAAATCTGTTCTTCCTCTTCTAAGAGTATGTAGAGTATGTATAACATCTGTGGATCTTCGCATCCTCAAAGTGCTTGAAAGTACCACAGAGTTCTAAAAAGTGCAGCTCAGGTTAAATTCACAACAGCCCCAGCTGCGCCCCCCCCCGCCCCCCCCCCCCACCAAAACCACAAGTACAGGAAAAGGCACAGAAACCTAGCTTCCTTAGTTCCATGTTCAGTCAGTCATCATTCATTCATTTAATAAAGTGCATTAAATATGAAATGCTTATAAAGTATTATTGACAAAATTCTTGCCAAGAAAGTTTCTATTGTAAAAAATTTTAATCCAAGTTTTAAATTTTATATGCTTTCAGAATAATTAACATATTCATATGAAGGCATCTATAATTAAGCTTATACTTAGAATCCACTAAAATTACTTTATACATAACATTAAATGAATTGTAAAATTACGGAAAAAAGGCCAATGCACAGGACTTTAGATGCAGGATCCACTGAGAGATTTTTGGAACCTCAAGAGTTATTTCTTTTGACAAAAGACCTCTCTGGGCTCCTGTACAGTTATTGAAAGGCACCCCATACAACCATGTCCAATATTATTGTTTTTCCTTTTTTATTCTTTGTAAACTGAGACTAGGTTTGCTTTCTCCACAATTCTACGAAGCTTCCATAGAAGAGATTTCCAAAGTAGCCTATATAGAGGCACTCAAGATACAAATCTACAAGCAGTGGAGTGAGGTCTTTCGTATTTTGTACATTGTATGAAACCAGGTCAGAGCAATCATATTCACAGCTGCTCGCCAGCTACAATCTCTGTCACAGTAGGCTGCCACTGGATGGCAGGTACATGTTCACTTTCGCTTAGGCTGAGGGGAATACTGGGACATTTAGTCTTCTGTCTTTAGTTAAAACCACTCTATTGTGTGTAGTAAACACACATACACACATACCTGTTTTGGTGTCACAGAGTCTTGTCAAGAAAAGGCTGTTGTATATCTAGTTTGGAATCAAGATGAGATTGTGATTTTATATACACACACACACACACACACACACACACACACACACACACACACATAGAAAAAGAGAGAGAGAGAGCCTTGACTTAAGAACACATTAGAGCATTCTTGTAAGCTCAGTGTTTCATTGGGTCATTATGCCTTATGATTTATAATCTTATTAAATAATATCTTCCATTGGTCAGAATAGGCTTGACTCTGTTCTCATGACAAGTCCTGAAATCTCAATGGCTGAACGCAATAACGGTTTCTTGTTCTCACAGAGTCCAGTGCAAGTCAAGCAGCCTTTCTTTATCGTTAGTGACTCCATATTGTAGTGAAACATGTCTATCTGAAACATGAGGCTATTTGAGCAGAGAAAGGCAGGGATGAAGGAGAATTACTGGTTCTTAATACTCTTTAGCCAGAAATTATGTAAGCTGCTTTCATTCATACTCTGTTAGATCTAATCACATGATCCCAATAGAACTGTAAGAGAAACCAGGTTACGTAGTAACATGCAGATCATGGATACTATTAGTGCCAGGAGCCTCTAGCACATGTCTGTTCCAAAAACAGTCACACTATCATCCTTTTCCTCCATTGGGCAAACATTGTTGATTACCTTCTATCTGCAGGAATTTGTGCTGGATGTTAAAAGATTACAGAGAGGAATAAAACGTCATCGCTACTCTCCAGCAGCCTAAAGGACAGGTAGACAGAAAAAAAGTACAATATGGCCAACTGTGTAGCAGAAAAAAACTGTCCCAAATAGAGGCATATACCATGTTCCATGGGAAAGAGCACAGAGGAAGATGGGAATTCATTTTTAGCAAAAGAATCCTTGAAATGCTACAGAGGTGATGACTTACATGCTGGGCCTTGAAGGGGAAAAAAAAAAAAAAGGTCTTAGACAAGTTTGATACAGAAAAGAGGGTAGGGAATGAGAAAAGACAGAAAAATTGGAGAAGACAACAGCATGACTGAGGAATGAAGGGGCATAGAATCTGGAATATGAGGTTGTGGGTGTGTAATATAAGTTTGGGCTTTATTAGTTTGCATGTTGTGTATATGTTTATTTGTTCTAGGAATATTTAGTCTATCACTATCCCTTGTTTCTCCTATTGTTATTTCACCTACGAATAGAAATCAAGGCACAAATTTTACCAAAAATATTTCAAGTTCTGATCATATGATTTGATTTCCCCCTAAGTTGTATTTTTTTCTTAATTTCTGAAGAATGTTGAGATTGCAAGTCATAGGAGAAATTGACTGGATTTATTCCTACCTAATACTCTTGCCTGGAAAATCCCATGGACGGAGGAGCCTGGTGGGCTGCAGTCCATGGGGTCGCTGAGAGTTGGACACGACTCAGTGACTTCCCTTTCACTTTTCACTTTCATGCATTGGAGAAGGAAATGGCAACCCACTCCAGTGTTCTTGCCTGGAGAATCCCAGGGATGGGGGAGCCTGGTGGGCTGCGGTCTATAGGGTCACACAGAGTCGGACACGACTGAAGCGACTTAGCAGCAGCAGTAGCAATACTCTTCACAGATTCCTCTCTAAGCCAACCAAATATTTACATAGCAGGCCTAGCCATAGCAACAAGGCAATTTAGAAATGAACACCCACATACTAACACTGGGGCATTAGATAAATTGGATCCAGGGTTTTAATTGTTGGAAAAACAAGACTTAAAAAGAAAATTTGCTACAGTTTTCATACAGTGCTTTGAGTAATGATGGTTAAGAGTTTGTAAATGGGTTAAATAGGCCAAGAATATGAGGCCATGAAAAGTACAGGGTGAAAAAGAAATATAGGACAATAAAAGAAAAATCAGAGAGAAGGAAAAGGGTGAATAGGATCTTTCTTTTTCCTTCTCTTCTTTGAAGTAAAATAAAAACCATGAATGAACTAGAAAAATGTCAGTAGTGAACACTCAAGAAAATGACCTTGAAGTATGTATCTTAATGTTTCTTTTTAAAATTTAACATTCTTCCTTGTGAAAATGAAGTGTACATTCCATCATTATCTAATGTCTATTATATCTCATCCAAGTGTCAGTTTGCAAATTTTTGTTTGTTTGAAATTAAAGTTCTTTCTTGAATTTCTGCCATAGTTATTTAGTTTCTAAACTACCCTTCTGTGTGCAATACTGTCTTCCCCACTTTTTGATGTTACTAATAACGTTATTTGGAGAAGGCAATGGCACCCCACTCCAGTACTCTTGCCTGGAAAATCCCATGGACGGAGGAGCCTGGTAGGCTGCAGTCCATGGGGTCGCGAAGAGTCGGACACAACTGAGCAACTTCACTTTGACTTTTCACTTTCATGCATTGGAGAAGGAAATGGCAACCCACTCCAGTATTCTTGCCTAGAGAATCCCAGGGAAGGGGGAGCCTGGTGGGCTGCCGTCTATGGGGTCGCACAGAGTCGGACACGACTGAAGTGACTTAGCAGCAGCAGCAGCAATAACGTTATTAATTCATCTTATATTATCTTCCATCAACTTCACATATATCATCTCACCTAAATCTTCCAATAGCAATAAAAAGTTGATTTTGTTACTATTTTGTAATAGTAATAAACTATTAGCAGAAAGTAAAATTCCAGCCTACAGACTAGCTGTGGTAGAAGCAAGGCAATGTGAATTTAGCCAACTACTTAGTTTCCACTTGTAAAATGGGAATAATCTGCCAGCTACAAATTGGCACTTGCCATCTATTGCTACAGGATTAAATCATGAGCTGCTGCAGCTGCTGACCTTCAACACCCCCTTAAAGGAGTTCGGAGTGGAGATCAGGAATGAGACGCTCTGTGCTCTGGAAAAAACTGGCAGAAAAGGCCTTTAGATAGTTAGATATTTTTCAGGAGAAGGTTTTACAAGTCTGATTTTTACATCTTCTCATATCTAGAAAAGAATTAAAACCCTTCATGGTGACCTCTACTCCTCAGTGACTAGCAGCAACCTTCTGCAAAAACATGTGCTGGTTTGCATGTAACCCCACCTCCACCAAAGTCACATAAATACCGACCTTCACCCTGGCTCTTGAGGGCTGTTTCTCAGAGCTATCTGAAATGCTGGCTTCCAGGCTATAGACCTCATTTTGCCTCGAATTAAACAACTCACAACTCCTATGTGGTGTATTTTTTTCAGCCAACAAATCTAATAGTGTTATTGTATTAATTGGGATAATTCATGTAAGTACCTAGAACAGTGTCTGACAGTGATAAACATTCAATAAATAAATAATTATTATAATTATTACCATAACATCATTTTGATTCTTTGTCCCTTGGGCTTCAAAACTGCAATTATTTCAATTAAATTATCTTGGCGGTTTAGAAATGATTTAATTCTAGAACAAACAAAAGCTTCTAGTAAGTTACATTTTTTTTACCTAAGCTGAATGCAACATTTTTATATCTTTCATTTTTTTTGGGGGGGGGAGCAGGAAAGGGGGAGGGTCCGTAATTGATTGAAAAACTGGAAAATGATTTCTCAAATCCAAGACCCTGATTATTCTTCCAGATTCTTTCTTTTTCTTTAAGTAATACTTCAACCTTAAAAATATTAGAGGAAGCCAATGTAAATGTTCATTTCCAGCACTTCTTTTTTCCAACTTCCCCCAAAACATGTCTAGACAGGGGGAGGAAATAAAGGTATAAGAAATCAAACCAAGACTGATTTTACCATCATCCCTAGCAGTGCGAGTGTAAGCGAGAGCGTGTGTGTGTGTGTAGCAAATAACTAAGTACTATTTTGAGGAATTAAATAATTTGAAGGCCTTCCCTATCTGTCCAGTGATTAAGACTTCTGCTTCCACTGCACGGGGGGCGTGGTTCTGTCCGTGAGGGAACTAAGACCCCCACAGCCCATGTGGCCAATAAATAAATATATATAATTTGAGAAACTAAAACGAAATCATTTACAAATGACTTTCTCTCACTTCTTTCACATTTTCAAGTCCTTTTGTGCTACTCCTCCGCCCTCGGGGTAAAATTTATTTTTCCCTTAGAGTGAGTGAGTGGGTGGATGAACCGAATCAGCATCACTGCAGTGATCCCTCTTCTTGTGCCCCCCAAAAGACTTCAGTTGAAGAATGGCCCAACACTTGAACTGCGAGCTCACAAGGAGACTCAGAGTTCTGTCTCCGTGCCTTGGGCCAGGTTCTCTTTTTGTACGGCTTTCCCTGCCTATAGGTTGCCCTACTGCCCAGCGTACCTACACAAAGGTACCACACACCGGCTCCTAGGTTGTGCGCCAAGCACTTCGAGTAAAGCACGTCCCAACCGTTGTGGAACAACTGTTCGACCAGACTTGTGGCTTTCTCTCAGGGTCAAAAGTAAAGTCTGCAGTGCAGCGCTCCGAGCCACCGAGTGTCTTTGACAGTCGCCTGGAGCATGCTCAGTCGGCTTGGAGTCACTGGGCTGCAGCCGGCGCCCACCCGCGGCCGCGGGTTCCCGCAAAGCCCCGGGGGATCGCCGCCGCCCTCCCCGGCCACCTCCCCCTCACGGAGCCTCGCCCTCCCCCTCCCCGTGCCCTCCCCGTCCCTCCCCCGGTGTCGCGGCGCGCGCTCCTCGGCATCCACTAGGGTGCTCAGCCGCCGCGCCTCCCCTCCCCGCCGCCTCCTCCTCCACCTCCGGCGGCGGGCGAGGACTCGTCCAGGGACATAAATAAATAAATAATTCCATTCACCCTTTGATAGCGAGGCGAACTGGCGGCAGACGGACCGCTGCAGCGCCCACCCAGTGCCGGAGACCAGGTCAAGTAAGTGACACCCCGGGAGGAAACGAGGACTAGGAGGAGGAGGGGACGCTGGCGGAGAGGGAGGCGAGCGCGCGTCTGTCACCCGAGCTGCCCGGGGAACGGCACGCGCGTGTGAAACTAATGGCCAGTCTGTGACACGCGCGCCAAAGCCAAGTTTGCCCGCGAGCCCTTATATAGACAAAAATCCCCCGAGCGGCCGCCGGAGAGCTCGCGTCACCGAAGCGCGCGGACTGCAACGCGGGACCTGCGGGGGCGCAGTCGGGCGCGGGTTCCGGGCGCGCGCGCGCGCGTCGGGGAGGGGAGTCCCGAGGGGTCCAGCGCGGAGAGTGCTCCGCGCCGGCGCGCGCTCCCGGCCTCCAGGTGCCCGCACCCGGAGCTCTGGCACCGAGGCTCCCCCGGCGCCGTATCCCGCCCTCCCCGCCCCCGCCTCCTTTCTTGGACGTCTGAGTTTCCCTGGCAGGTTCCCACCTGGCGCTTCTCCGCAGCATCTCGTCCCGTGCCGGCCAGCACACCTGGTGGGCCGGGACTGCGAAGCTGGGTATTGGGCGGGAGTGGGGGTGGGGGTGAGAGTGTATAGGGAGCCTCTTCTCTTAGCAGATGGTCGCACTCAGAGGGGCTGGGAAGAAGGGACGATATACCGGGGTCGGGGTGGGGGTAAGAGTTTTTTATGTTTGGGGTCCCAGGTAGCCTGGCGGGGGCGAGGCAGAAGGAAAGAAAGGTGTGTAAGGGAGAGACACACCCGGGGACAGAAAAGGAACGTTACTTAACGCGGGCGGAGGAGGGCCTGCGCCTCCCGGCTGTTTTTCCTGGCAGAGCTGTGGCGCCACGCTGGGGGTGCCAGGCCCAGCCAGGTAGCGAGGAGGCTAGTGAGGTGGCTCACGTGTGAACTGCCTCCTCTTTCGGGCGGATGCTGCTTGGGCGGCTACTGTTTCCACCCCATTTTTCTCCCTAACTTCCGCGAAATTGCAGACTGGTCTTGGCAGGGCGGGGTGGGGGTGGGGTGGGGGAGGATTGTGACCAAGGCCACTTTCCTGGTAGGGCTGAGGAGGGAAATTTGTGATCTACGTCAGGGATGTTAAAATTACGCAACACACGCAGGAGAGGAAACGTGCGGTTTACTCTACAAGTACCTCTGGTAGTAGTAGTAAAGCTAGTCTGTCGTATCTTCTTTCTCGGGTCTGTTAAGGGGCATAGCAGGGGAGTAAAACCACGAGCAGTGATGAGGGTGGTGCGGAAAAGCGTGGGCGGAAGGAAACAGTGAGCACAAAATGCCCTTTCCTGGCACCCAGTGCTTTATGGTAAATCCAAACTGGGAACTCGGGAGGGTGCAGACTTTCAACGGACCCTTGGCTTGACTGTGCTGTGTCATTGGAATCTCAAGTACTAAGGGCATTTTGGGGGAACTTGGCTGAAAAATTAAAGCTGGGTTCTGGCAGCAGAGACTGATGAGGGTTGAATGAGGTGACCCTTTCATGGCCCTGGTGAGGCAATCTTAGCCCCACTCTCTGCTTCTGAGCACATTGCGTTTAAAGCAATCTAAGTCAGCCGGCAACCGAATGATCTCAGTAAAAGGGAAAGATTACTTAGGCAACTCAGTGTGTTGTGTAACAACTCATAAAGTCAGAAATTAGTTTTAGTTTTTTTTTTTTTTTTGCAAAATTCACATCAGCAGTTTGCAATTACGTACTCCCCTCCCCTTTGGCTGTTTCAATAATGGTAAGTGAACGAACAAATTAGTGCCCCTTGCTATAAATGTTCAGTTTATTTGTAGACGTGCATTTAGTCTTTTATAATATTTAGCTGATATTTTTGGCCTTGAGCCCTCCTGAAGGGAAAAAGGGCAAAGAAACCTTAAGAAATATACTTTATGGAGAGTTATATTCTTGGGTCATGGATCAGAAGTAAAAGAAGTCTCCTGCGATTGCTTTTCATTATGTATTCATTTATCAAACTTTTTCTTTTTGAGACATTCACATGGAAAAAGGTGATTAACTTTAGAGTTAGACCTGGATTTCAAGCTCACTTCTTCACTTTTGTAAGACTAAGTAATTATTCAACAATCTTATCCTTAGTTTTTCTTACTCATACAATGAAATTAGTGGTATCTACCCTGAAGTGCTATTGTGAGGAATAAAGTGTACTGAAAACAGCTGAAAAATAAACTAGCCAAGGTGGTCCAGTGATAAAGAATCCGCCTTCCAATACAGGGGACACAGATTTGATCCCTGGTCTGGGAAGATCCCATATACCTCAGGGCACTGAGTCTGTGCACCACAACTGTTGAGCCCATGTGCTGCGACTACTGAAGCCCACTTGACCTAGAGCCCCTGCTCCTCAACAAGAGAAGCCGCTGCAATGAGAAGCCTGAACACCACACTGAAGAGTAGCGCCTGCTCCTGGCAACTACAGAGAGCACCAAAGACCCAGTGCTGCCAAAAGTAAAATATATAAAAATATATTTTGACAAAAATAAAGTAGCTATTTTTGAAACCCTAAAATCACTCCAGACACTGCACTGCGGTTACAAAGATAAATAAGGTTGGAATTCTGCTCTCAAAAAAAACACAAAAACATCTAGTCATCTGGGCTGATCTTCTTTCTGTCCTCTTTGCTGTTTGTTTCCTTCTCAATGGAAGAAGCATGTTTCTCAAGGAATTTAAAAGGATGTAGCAGTTTTAAGAAATGTAAGATGTGCTAAGAGGCACATTTGAGTAGGGCACCTTGCTTCAGAAACCTGTGTGTCCAGCCCCATCCATTTGCCCATTGACCCTGTATAAACAAGTAACAGAGGATTTTCTGTTGTTATGAAGGCAGGACATCCCTTCCCTGAAGAATGTCTTTGCTAATGGATTTCTTTCTTTTCTTTCTTTTTTTTATTTTAAGAGATTGAGCAGCAAGTTTTTTCTGCACGTTGGACAGACTAATCCCCTCACCCTGAGAAGCCCAAGAGTATAGTCACTATAACATTTTCTCTATAATGCTCACCATGTTCTGGGCACTGTCTGTTAACTCCTTTTATCACTGTAACAATCCTAAGAGGAGGATCTATCCATACTCACATTTACAGAAGAGGTGCAGAGTTAAGAAACTGACTCAAAGTGCACAGCTAGCAAGCGGCTGAGTGGGGGTGTGCCCCCAGGTAGGCTGTCTGACTTTAACCACTGAGTAGTATGGCTTCTGCTGCACGAAGCTGATTGAGGGCAGGGACTTCGTCTGTCGTGTTCTTCCTTCCTCGTGCAGTGCCTGGCAGGTGATAGTCCTGAACAACTGATTATAGAAAAAAATGAAGCAAGGAGGGAGGGAGAAACAAAGGAAGAGTGAGCATCCTTTCTTGCCTACAACTCTCAGTCTGACAGGGAATTCCTCCTGGAACTCTGCCCTGGGGGCAGGATAGTTGAGGATCCTTTGTTACTTATACTGTGTGAGCACAAGCATAGAAATAACTCAGTATATGGTCTCTGATGAAGCCCCCACAATATTGTAAAGCAGTTATCCTCCAATAAAAAATAAAAAATCCAAATCTTTCATATTTGGATTAACTCTTATTTTAAAAGGTGCAGGGACTTCCCTGGTGGTCCAGTGGCTAAGACTCTGCACTCCCAGCGCAGGGGTCTGGGTTCCATCCCTGATCAGGGAACCAGATCCCACATGCCAGCCAAGTAAATAAATGTTTTATTTAAAAAAATACATGGTAGCTAGTGTCAGGTATTAAATATCTGGCCTTAAGACTAATAGGTTTTTATAAGGTTCACTGGCTTCTTCTTCTTAACAGATTTTTGGGAAGCCTTTGAAAAGCAAAGTTTCTCAGGAGATGGCATGATAGTGCTGAATTGCAAAATAAACCTTGGAATGAACTCTCATTGAGAGGTCATCATTGTTGACTTTCTCAAAACTATTTGGATCAAAGTATGTAGGAAATGTGTTGAGAAACAACTGCAAACACTAAATCTCTGTGAGTAACAGAACTTTCTTTTAAAAACTTACAGAGAAAGCTTTATTTTCTCAATAGGTCCCTGAAATGGTGACTACAGGGTCCTAATCTACCTACGTGGAAGATTCACTTGTTTTTATTAACCTTTATTGAAATCCCAGATAAGTTCATGAAAATTTTACAAGGCATTTGGGTAACAACTACAAGATGCTGGTGTAAAGATATTTTTGTTAAAAGTTATGTACAGGTAAGATAGCCCCACAAGAAAATGACTTACTATGGGGTTTAGTAGGGCTTCCCTGGTGGCTCAGTGGTAAAGTGGTAAAGACTCCGTCTGCCAATGCAGGAGATGCGGGTTCATTCCCTAGGTTGGCGGGATGCCCTGGAGAAAGAAATGGCAACCCACTCCGGTGTTCTTGCCTGGGAAATCCCATAGCCAGAGGAGCCTGGGGGGCTACAGACCATGGATTTGCCAAAGAGTCAGACACTACTTAGCAACTAAACAACAACAATAATTTGGTTTAGTTATCTGAACTGCTGATTAATTTTTGGTCATGTTTGGAATTAAAACATGGAATTTAATTAAAAAAATTAAAAATTTCAATGAAAGTATCTAGTATGAATGGTAACACAGAGAAATATTTGTTTAGATAAGTAAGGGTCTGTACAAAATGCTGGTATTTTTAAAAAGTGTTTACATTAAACGTTGGCTGTTTCATACCTAATAGCACAATGACATGTAGTATTATTAATCATCCACACTCCTACACAGTTTCTGATTAGAGCTAATGTATAGAAGAGTTTTACATTATAAGAAGCTGCTCTACTAAGTAATTTATTTGAAGACCTATTTCTTTGGGAACTAGATTAGACATGAATAAACAGTAAAACCAAAAAGGCATGCATTCGCTTGAGAAGTTTCTAAGGGATGAACTGATTAATAATATTTGCCTGTGTTTGAAATTGATTCTCTAAAATGTCAGAAGCTGAAGTTCTGTCAGTTTTTCTCAAATATACAAAAGGTACATTCAGTGATGGGCTTCCCTTGTAGCTCAGTTGGTAAAGAATCTGCCTGTAAGGCAAGAGACCCAGTTTTATTGCTGGGTTGGGAAGATACCCTGGAGAAGGAAATGGCAACCCACTCCAGTATTCTTGCCTGGAGAATCCCCTGGACAGAGGAGCCTGGCAGGCTCCACTCTATGGTGTTGCAAACAGTCAGACACAACTAAGCGACTAAACCACCACTACCACAACATTCAGTGATAAACAGTGTTTCTCGATAGGTAACAGTGTTGGCATTTTGGGCAGGGCTCTTTTGCATGGTGTAGGAACGCTGCTTTTATTGCAGGACACTTAGTGTCTGTGACCCCTGTCCCCCATATGCTGATAGTTTCCCCTTAGTCATAATTACCAAAAGTGTCCCCTGACATTGAATACACTTTTTGGAAGAAAGGTACTATATGTGATTGAAAATTACTGGCCTGTAAAATCAAATTGAAAATGTTTAAGGAAATTATCTTTGAAATCGGTCTATCTTCCAATAAGAAATTCTTTTGTGTTTTCTTCAAAGGATAAAAAGAGTGAGTTCTTCCTTGTAAGATATATTAAGTATTAACATTTTATAATCAGGTTATAACTGACCTCTGAGGCTGTAAATCTTCACTGACTTCACACTATCCACAGCCTTTGGCAATGTTGGCACCTGCTGCTTCTTGAACTCCTCTCTTGATTTCTAGGTGCTCTTTGTGCTTCTCCTACTTCTCTGATTGCTTGCTAGTGGCTTCCTCTTTGACTTTCCTTTCATTGCATAGCTCAGCTGGTAAAGAATCTGCCTGCAATGCAGGAGACAACCCCTGGTTCAATTCTTGGATTGGGAAGACCCCCTGGAGAAGGGATAGGCTACTCACTCCACTATTCTTGGGCTTCCCTTGTGGCTCAGATGATAAAATGCAGGAGAGCTGGATTCGATCTCTGGGTCAGGAAAATCCCCTGGAGAAGGGAATGGATACCCACTTCAATTTTCTTGCCTGGAGAATTCCATGGACAGAGGAGCCTGGTGGGCTCAAAGGGTCAGACATGATTGAGCGACTTGCACTTTCACCTACTCACTCAAGTATGTATTCCTCAGTTTCTGTTTTGAATTCTTCTCTTGTCTAAATTTGATCCATTGACAAAGCTTGTCCTCTCTTGGACTGTGCTTTGACCTCAGTAGGAGTAACACTCAAGCCATTATCTTCAACCCTGACCTTCACATAGCTGTGGCCAGAACTTTCCAAATGCCTGCTGGACAGCTCCCCTCTTCTGTGCTGCTGACACCACCAACACCCTTCTGAACACTCTTCTTTCCTTCTGTTGGCTCTGTTTCTTTTATTGGTGTTAGTATTCT
The DNA here is from genome assembly GCF_023091745.1 of Budorcas taxicolor. NCBI lineage: Eukaryota > Metazoa > Chordata > Mammalia > Artiodactyla > Bovidae > Budorcas > Budorcas taxicolor. The sequence goes on along the minus strand of NC_068914.1, from coordinate 98,312,536 downwards.
AATCTAGAATGAGACTCTCAAGCCCCCCACCCCCTTCCCAGCCTTGAATTTTACAGTCAGTTGCTAAGACATTCAAAATATTTCTTTCATCAGTGTCTTTTCTGATGCTGCCAGAGTCCAGGCACTTTTGACATACTACTTAGACTCACAACCTAGTCTCTTAGCTGATCTCCTTACTAATAGTTTCCCACTGTACTAGTTAATTCTGTACGTGCCTCCAGATACTCGCACTGAAATACACCTCCCTTTCCTATATGTTAGTAACACTTTGTGACTCCCATTACCTAGGTCTGAGGACCAACATTTCAATCTCTGTATTTCCGAAAATCTTTTCTAGGCTCACCTCCGACTGCCACCATCCTCAGGTCAAACTGAACTGTCCCTTGTGCCTCATTTATTTTCATTCGGTTTCCTGCCTCCACATTTTTGGCCATGCTGTTCTTTCATCTTAAGATGCTCTAACCTCCTGCTGTTTCCATGTCAAGCTTCAACCTTCAAAGCTGGGTGTAAACACCACATTCAAATTTTCTCTGAAGCCTCTGGATAGGTACAAGAAGCTTTTTTAAGATTTCAGTATGTATATTGCAAACTCCAGGGGACAGCAGAGGACAGATGAGCCTGGCATGCTGCAGTCCATGGGGTCAGAAAGAGTCAGACACGGCTTAGCCACTGAATAACAACAAATGTGTACTCAGGCAGCCTGTTCTCTTAAAGGCAGTTCCAGTTGTGACTGCATTCTTCTTACTTCTACCAAAGGTCCTTATCCTTAGCTTTCTGGAGCCACACAAAATAAATCTTTTTCTGGGTTGACTGACAGCCTGTACATTTGTGGTGACAGCTGACGTGTCTTATGTTTTCTCTATGAAGGTAACATATTCACTTTTCTATCTCTTCTTTATGTGACCTGGTTAAACTTGTTTTTAGGGCCGCTACGTTTCTGGAAGCATTCAAGTTTAGGAAAGTCCGTTTATCTACAAAACAGTTGAAGGATGAAAATGGTTGTTTATGAATATAAATGTTTGATCACTTGCTCATGATCCCACTGGCCATCGGTGTCATCTTTATTCAGATGAAATTAGAAGGTGGGAAATAAAGGCATTTAGAGAGATCTGCCTTTGGAAGGACCCACTGTTACCTCAGAGCTGAACATTTTCTTTCTGTGACCCATTACGCTGAGCATAATGAATGAATACATGAATAAACACTGAAAGGGAAGAAAGAAGAAAACTCATTTTGAATTTTGTTTACAATTAGAAATTAGCCCCTCAGTAAAATTATTTGTCTTTGCAGATTAATGCCATAAGAGGTAAAGAACCTAACATGCTGTGTGTTTGTGTGTGTGTGTGTGTGTGTGTGTGTGTGTAATAAGTGAATTTAGAGACCAAAGATGTAGGTTTTACATAGAGCTATAGAGATTACTTTGAGTAAAAATAGCTTGCCTTTATCCAGGTCTTCTACATGCCAGGCATCATTTTACATATTCATCTTACACATTTTTGACTAATTTAATCCTCCAAGCCTTATGAGAAAACATTATTATGACCCTTATTTTACAGCTAAGGGAATTAGGGCCAGAGGTTAAGTATCTTGCCCAAGGTTGTACATCTTGTCAGTGGAGGGATCTGGTCCTGAATCTATTAACCACAATGTACCTTCTCAATATTAGTATTTTAAAATATGCAATTCTGCACTGGATTTTAAGACATTCTAGAGGAAGGAAGTTTGAGAAATGTTAAAAAAAAAAGACTAGTCAAGGATAACGGGACTTGATCTGTTAAAACACAGAGTTGGAAGAATGATAAGACTTCCTTACTTTTTAAAGGAAATATCTGGAACCAAACAAAAAGGCTTCGAGAAAATAATGACCACTTATCACTTGTGGACTCAGGGAGGCTGGGGAGCCATTAGGGGCTGAATAAACACTAATTCCAGGATTCAATCCCTTTAGCACAGGTAGCAAGATGATGGGGGTGGGTAAGTGTGCATAGGGTGGCAGGCCTCCTGTGGATATGCCAGGCTGCGGGCAGCGGTGGATGCATGAACAGAGGGGTGTCTGGAGAATTCTCATGGATATGTACATGTCACATCTGCTGTGAAATGGGATTTAGAATAAAGCCTCTGACATATTTCAAGCCAGAGAATGTAATCCTTTAATAACAACTATTTATTCCTCCACTGTGCTCCAGACACCGTTTTAGATGTTAGAGATGGCTGTGAATAAAACAGTAAGATCCTTTTAGTCTTGAGTCACACAAATAATGGAACCTATTTTCAAAGCAAGCTAAAGCAATTTATGTCTTTCCATCAGCTTTGTGTAGAGCTCCAGTGTCGTGTTCACTCTAGTCTGTCTTATCCTGTGGGTCTCTCTTTTCTCTTTCCCTTTTTTCTCCATCACTGTGTCACAGTTGGATCAGAGTCTTTGTGGATAGATAGATAGACCTTGGTGGAATTTTGATTTAGCCACAACTCAGCTGTTTAACCAAAATCAAGCTATGTAAACCTTCAGAGCCTCAGTTGCCTCATTTTTAAAAAATGGAAACAATAAAGCCTATATCACAGGATTGCTGCTGGAGAGTAACTAAATAATGCAGGTAACATAAGTGGTAATCACAATTATTATTCTTTTATCTCTACTAATATTTTTGGTGCATTTTGAGGCAGAGTCTCTTTATTCTTGAAAAATCCTCTTCTGTGCAGCTATTTATGAATTATATTATTTTCACGGCCTGATCCAAGTAGGAAATTCAAACAACAACAACTCATTGACTTTATAGTAATTTGGGTATTTCCCATATAGACAAAACTCTGGGTTTTGACACATCAGTTCAGTTCAGTTCAGTTGCTCAGTTGTGTCCGACTCTTTGTGACGCCACGAATCACAGCACGCCAGGCATCCCTGTCCATCACCAACTCCTGGAGTTTACTTAAATTCATGTCCATAGAGTCGGTGATGCCATCCAGCCATCTCATCCTCCGTCGTCCCCTTCTCCTCCTGCCCCCAATCCCTTCCAGCATCAGAGTCTTTTCTGATGAGTCAACTCTTCGCATGAGGTGGCCAAAGTACTGGAGTTTCAGCTTCAGTGTCGTTCCCTCCAAAGAAATCCCAGGGCTGATCTCCTTCAGAATGGACTGGTTGGATCTCCTTGCAGTCCAAAGGACTCTCAAGAGTCTTCTCCAACACCACAGTTCAAAAGAATCAATTTTTTGACGCTCAGCTTTCTTCACAGTCCAACTCTCACATCCATACATGACCACTGGAAAAACCATAGCCTTGACTAGTCGGACCTTTGTTGGCAAAGTAATGTCTCTGCTTTTCAATATGCTATCTAGGTTGGTCATAACTTTCCTTCCAAGGAGTAAATGTCTTTTAATTTCCTGGCTGAAGTCACCATCTGCAGTGATTTTGGAGCCCCCCAAAATAAAGCCTGACACTGTTTTCACTGTTTCCCCGTCTATTTGCCATGAAGTGATGGGACCAGATGCCATCATCTTCGTTTTCTGAATGTTGAGCTTTAAGCCAACTTTTTCACTTTCCTCTTTCACTTTCATCAAGAGGCTCTTTAGTTCCTGTTCACTTTTTGCCATAAGGGTGGTGTCATCTGCATATCTGAGGTTATTGATATTTATCCTGGTAATCTTGATTCCAGCTTGTGCTTCTTCCAGTCCAGCGTTTCTCATGATGTACTCTGCACAGAAGTTAAATAAGCAGGGTGACAATCTATAGCCTTGATGTACTCTTTTTTCTATTTGGAGTCAGTCTGTTATTCCATGTCCAGTTCTGTTGCTTCCTGACCTGCATATAGTTTTCTCAAGAGGCAGGTCAGGTGGTCTAGTATTCCCATTTCTTGAATTTTCCACAGTTTATTGTGATCCACACAGTCAAAGGCTTTGACAGAATCAATAAAGCAGAAATAGATGTTTTTTTGGAACTCTCTTGCTTTTTCGATGATCCAATGGATGTTGGCAATTTGATCTCTGGTTTCTCTGCCTTTTCTAAAACCAGCTTGAACATCTGGAATTTCATGGTTCACATATTGCTGAAGCCTGGCTTGGAGAATTTTGAACATTAGTTTACTAGCATGTGAAATGAGTGCAATTGTGTGGTAGATTGAGCATTTTTTGGCATTGCCTTTCTTTGGGATTGGAACAAACATTGACCTTTTCCAGTCCTGTGGCCACTGCTGAGTTTTCCAAACTTGCTGGCATATTGAGTGTAGCACTTTCACAGCATCATCTTTCAGGATTTGAAATAGCTCCGCTGGGTTTCCATCACCTCCACTAGCTTTGTTCATAGTGATGCTTTCTAAGGCCCACTTGACTTCATATTCCAGGATGTCTGGCTGTGCGTGAGTGATCACACCATCGTGATTATCTGGGTCATGAAGATCTTTTTTGTACAGTTCTTCCGTGTATTCTTGCCACCTCTTCTTAATATCTTCTGCTTCTGTTAGGTCCATTCCATTTCTGTCCTTGAGCCCAGCTTTGCATGAAATGTTCCCTTGGTATCTCTAATTTTCTTGAAGAGATCTCTAGTTTTTCCCATTCTGTTGTTTTCCTCTATTTCTTTGTATTGATGGCTGAGGAAGGCTTTCTTTTCTCTCCTTGCTATTCTTTGGAACTCTGCATTCAGATGCTTATATCTTTCCTTCTTTGCTTTTTGCTTCCCTTCTTTTCACAGCTTCTTTTCTCCTCAGACAGCCATTTTGTTCTTTTGCATTTCTTTTCCATGGAGATGGTCTTGATACCTGTCTCCTGTACAATGTCATGAACCTCAGTCCATAGTTCATCAGACACTCTGTCTATCAGATCTAGGCCCTTAAATCTATTTCTCACTTCCACTGTATAATCATAAGGGATTTGATTTAGGTCATACCTGAATGGTCTAGTGGTTTTCCCTACTTTCTTCAATTTAAGTCTGAACTTGGTTATAAGGAGTTCATGATCTGAACCACAGTCAGCTCCCGGTCTTGTTTTTGTTGACTGTATAGAGCTTCTCCATCTTTGGCTGCAAAGAATGTAATCAGTCTGATTTCAGTGTTGACCATCTGGTGATGTCCATGTGTAGAGTCTTCTGTTGTGTTGTTGGAAGAGGGTGTTTGCTATGACCAGTGCGTTCTCTTGGCAAAACACATACTGGAAGACAATTCAACATTGATATTGATGATGCAAAAATATTTAAGTGCTGAATTTTTCACATAGACACAAAATTAGTAACATCAACTGGGAATATATCCCAAAGGAGTTTTAAGACGGAAATTCCTGACTTTCCACTTAGAAGTAGTAGCACATATAAACACATTTTAAGACTGTGGCAAAGGGAAAAGCAATAGTGATTATGCTATCATGATTTAGAGATGTTTGGTCATACTAAGATACAAACCTTTGTCAACATAACTATTGTTGTGCTTTTTTTAAAGCAACATTTAAGTGCTTCCTATGTGTCTGATCTTTTAAAAATAGAATTTCTATTCTTCATTATTACCAAGTAAGACAAATGCAGGTAGAACAAAGACTCAGCAAGATGAGTTTGCCCATTAGAGAACTCCAAAGGTCAATGTCTCAGTAGATGTTTCGGTGCAGGCTGCTAATGGCAAGTAGATCTTGTTCGCATATGTTGAAGTCAATTTAAATCAGTAAATAATTGAGCATTGCTCCATGAAATAATCTGCATAAAGACTCGAAAAGATTATGTCTAAGTCATATTTCCTAATCTCCCTAAGGAGACTAATTTCAGACACATTCTCTGTGTGGGGAGTTACAGGAACAATCAAGTAGGACTGAGTGTCAAAATGATAGAGCAGTGATTTTCTACAACATTGGTTAACCAAGTATAAACAATCCTTGAGCCGCATCTGGCCTCCTTCCTGTTTATATAAATAAAAAGTTATTTTTTTTTCTGGAATATAGTCACACCCATTTGTTTCTGTGTTTTCTGTGGCAGATTGCCTGCTGCAGATTGAGTTCAATAGTTGTGATTAAATTTTCAGTTTAGAGAAAAATATCCTTCAGTTTAGAGAAAAATCTTTCAGTTTAGAGAAAAGTGTTTGTTGACTCCTGCTCTAGGATTCCAGAAAGAGACTTTGCTATGTAATGGAGTGATCAAAGAAAGCTTCAGTGAAAGAAGTGGGAACGTTTTAGAGCTGAGAGATGAATAGTCTAAGTAAAATGAGGTCCATAGCTCTTAACTCTGCCTCTTAAGATTCAGTTACTTGTAAGTCTTCCTTTTTCTGTAGTGCCCCTTCCTAGTACCATATGAATTCCAGGTATTTATTGTCTAGCGTCTTCAATGTAGCAATAAAATGCTTGAATGTGTTTTCCTAGAGCTATGGCCTCTTTCACGGAGAAGGCAATGGGACCCCACTCCAGTACTCTTGCCTGGAAAATCCCATGGACGGAGGAGCCTGGTGGGCTGCAGTCCATGGGGTCGTGAAGAGTCGGAAAAGACTGAGCGACTTCACTTTCACTTTTCACTTTCATGCATTGGCGAAGGAAATGGCAACCCACTCCAGTGTCCTTGCCTGGAGAATCCCAGGGACAGTGGAGCCTGGTGGGCTGCCATCTATGGGGTCGCACAGTGTCAGACACGACTGAAGCGACTTAGCAGCATGGCCTATTTCAGAAGAAAAACAATCAGTGTACCAGTTTCTTTTTCTGAACTTAAAAAGTGGCAGATACTGCAGGAATATTTGCATTATCACTAATGGATATGACAGCATAGTAAGTAGATAGGAAAAGGTGAACAATTCAAAAGAAACCTCAGGGGATATAAGACAATGTAAGCCCATCCCCCATGGACCATATTAGCATCTCTCTGGAGAGTCATCTGGCCACTGTGCCCTGGGGAGAACATTAATTACACACAGCTTGGCCTACTGCTGGAGGATTTAGTAATGTCAGATCTCAAGCTCATCTAAAAATTGTTTCCTTTTTTTTATTGTTAATTTTCTTAGTAATGTGGTAATTTAAAGAAAAAAACACTTCAATGAGGAAGCATGCAAAATTTATTGTTTTAAATTTATTTTTACCAATAACAGTTTTATTACTCTATTACCCTTTGTGGGCCCATTATCTACATTTGTTTTCAACCATTTCCAAAAAGGCTGTATACACTTATATAGCTGTATTACCAATTAAAAAATCTCATTCTAAATGCTTAGAAACCTAATTATTACTGTTCATTGGGATACTTCAGTATCAATGATCAAAATTAATATGCATATTTGATCTGTAACTTTCATTTAAGAGTAAATGTTCCCTCCAACTTTTTCAGGATATCAGTTCAGTTCAGTTCGTCACTCAGTCGTGTCCGACTCTTTGCGACCCCATGAATCGCAGCACACCAGGCCTCCCTGTCCATCACCATCTCCTGGAGTTCACTCAAACTCACGTCCATCAGGTTGGTGATGCCATCCAGCCATCTCATCGTCTGTCATCCCCTTTTCCTCCTGCCCCCAATCCCTTCCAGCATCAGAGTCTTTTCCAATGAGTCAACTCTTCACAAGGTAGCCAAAGTACTGGAGTTTCAGCTTTAGCATCATTTCTTCCAAAGAACACCCAGGGCTGATCTCCTTTAGAATGGACTGGTTGGATCTAATCAGTTTTAAATCAGGCTTCTCCAGTGGCTCTACAATAAAGAATCTGCTTGCTAATGAAGGAGACAGAGGAGACACAGTTTCGATCCCAGGGTTGGGAAGATCCCCTGGAGAAGAAAATGGCAACCCACTCCAGTATTCTTGCCTGGGAAATCCCGTGGACAGAGGAGCCTGGCGGGCTACAGTCCGTGTGGTCACAGCACTATTTTAAATTATTTCACATTTTATTAAACATCTTGTTTTACTAGTTTTTGTCTTAAAGCAGTACTACTAACATTTCCTCAGCTATACAGTGAGATACTGAGTTGTGGTCTATAAAATCTCAATTGAAAGATGTAATTTTTTGGTCTTCTCTTGGCATTCAAATGATTTACATACTTAGATTTTTGGAATTTGAAAAGAAAAAAGAGAAGACACATATTCAGAGATACAGCTGCAGGGGCTTACATATATCACCTCATATAATCCAGAAAGTCATTATCTGACAACATCAACAGCCCTGTTACATGGGTATCCTGTATCATTTTCACTAATTTAGGAAGAAATGAAGCATCTGATGTGTCAGGTGGGTTAGCTCTATTTCCAAAATCCACAAAGCTCTATTTCCAAAATCCATATTTCCCCCTCTGTTCCATGTAATCGTCCCAGGTAGAAATAGACTCCTCCCTCTCTGCACACACATTTTATAGAAAAGGGAAATTGTGGGGAAGGTAATAGAGAAACACTTGGAATTCTGTCCTTCTTGAATGTGCTGCTTTTTTAAAAGAGTCCTGCGTTTAGATATGAAAATCACACCTGTAAGTCTTTCACACAAAACAAACCAAAAATTAAGAGGACAAGAGAAATGTTGGCAAAATTGTATTTTGTCTCTCTTCCATATTGTCTTAGTCCATTTGGGTTGTTGTGACAAAATATCATAGACTGGGTAGCTTATAAACAACACATTTATTTCTCAGGGTTCTAGAAGCTGGAAGTCAGAGATCAGGGTGCTAGTGTGGTTGGGTGAGGGTCTGCTTCTGGGTTTCAGACTTTCAGTTGTGTCCTGGCACTGTGGAAGGAATTCTGGAGCCCTGTGAGGTCTGTATCTGTGTGCTAAGAGGCTTCAGTCATGTCCAGCTCTTTGCAACTCCATGGACGGTAGCCCGCCAGGCTCCTCTGTCCATGTGATTCTCCAGGCAAGAATACTGGAGTGGGTTGCTGTGCCTTCCTCCAGGAGATCTTCCAGGGATTGAACCTGCTTCCCTTATGTCTCCTGCAGGTGGGTTCTTTACCACTAGTGCCACCTGCGAAGCCCTGTGAGGGTATATATCAGAGTACTAATTCCATTTATGAGAGTTCCATCCTCATGACCTAATCATCTCACAAAGGCCCTGGCCTCCATAAAATTTGATCATGAGTTTGGGAGGCCACAAGCATTCAGACCGTAGCATGCATGAATAATCCTTCTTTCAAAAATGTCAGCTCTGTGAACTGTGCATGTTGGGATGGATGCTAGTACCAAGAAATTGAGTAGACATGGATAACACTATTTAATTAAGGCTATGTTTAAATAAATTGGGATCTGAATATTGTTCTAACCTTTTTTTTTTGAGTACTTGATTATGCTTTTTAAAATAGGTACATTCAGTTCCAATTATACCTTAATAAGAAAAACTATTCAAGTCACATTTAAAAAAAAATCTTAGTAATAATTGGTTCATTTAAGTACCATAACTTCATTATACTTGAAATTCATTGCAAGAATTCATCTTATACAGAGTCCATTTCAAAAAGACTTAGGAAGTTTCCCACTATAAGCAATTTAGCTCTTTACATAGCCTTGTTATATGAACAGGAGCATTCAACTGTAGCATGTTGAAGACGGTGCTGTAATGAAATTCCATCATCATTGTTTTAAAATGTATTTCTTTCATAGAAGAACAACTTCAAAATACATAATTGAGGTACTACATGTTTTAAAATGTGAGACAGTTGAATTGAATGCTATGTCTTGTTTATCCACTTACACACAATGTGAATGGGACTTTTCTTTGCCATTGACAATAGAATATAATTTGTGCCTTGCAATTTAAATGTCCCTTCCTTGACCCACAAAAGATATCCAATCAAGGAAGGCTGGGAAAATTGTAAGGTATTATTACCACGTACTTAGGACTTTCCTGCTGGTTCAGACAGTAAAGAATCCGCCTGCAATGCAGGAGACCTGGGTTCGGTCCCTGGGTTAGGACGTTCCCCTGGAGGAGGGCCCTGAAACCCACTCCAGTATTCTAGACTGGAGAATCCCTATGGACAGAGGAGCCTGGCAAGCTACAGTCGATGGGGTCGCAAAGAGTCGGATAGAATTGAGCAACTAAGCACATATACATACCACCTACTGAATAGTATTTTTTAGCACAGAGTTGATGGGGAAAAAAGGAAATGCTCCCTTGTTAATGGAACACTTGTATGACTAATCTAGGGACCTCCTGGGTGGCACAGTGGTAAGGAATCTGCCTGCCAGTGTAGGAGATGCAGGAGACACAGGAGATGCAGGTTCCATCCCTGGGTCAGAAGATCCTCTGGACTAGGAAATGGTAACCCACTCCAGTATTCCTGCCTGGAAAATTTCATGGGCAGGGGAGCCTGGTTGGCTATCATCCTTGGAGTCAAAAGAGTTGGCCACAACTGAGAGACTGAGAACACACAAACACACAGATTCAAGTTGAAAACATATAGGATTATGATCAATAATCCTATTAAGGAGTATCAATTAATTCTGAAAACAAATATGATATCCCCAAATAATGTATTGGGGTGAGAAAACTTTCTACATGGGCTGTTTTGATTCCTGAAATGGACCATCCATCTTTTGTAATCAAGTAATTAATGATAGCAAAGAAAGTGGTTCTGATATGTTCTTTATGTTATTAAAAGGCATCAGGATAATATAAGGTAGTTGAAGTGCCATGATATTTTTAAATTGAAGTATAGTTGACTTACAGTATTGTTAGTTTCAGCTATATAGCAAAGTGATTCAGTTTTATATGTATACATATATGTATATGTATATGTATATATATAGATTCTTTGTCAGATTCTTTCTATTATAGGTTATTACAACATATTAAATATAGTTCCCTGTGCTGTACAGTAGGTCCTTGTTGTTTATCTTTTTTATGTTAGTAGTGTATATTTATTAATCTCAAACTCATAATTAACCCCCCCTTTCTCCTTTGGTAATCATAAATTTATTTTCTATGTATGTAAGTCTGTTTTTGTTTGTAGGTTCATTTGTATAACTTTTTAAGATTCCACATATAAGTGATATCATGTATTTGTCTTTCTCTTACTTCACTTAGTATGATAATCTCTAGGCTCACTTTTTAACTTTATTTCAACAGAGAATCGAAGTTTGTTTAAAAAAAAAATGTGTGTATTATTTGCCTATGCAGACATCCCCTTTATACATTTCTGGGAATTCTCTCAAATTCCTAGAAATCTGAAAATAAAAACACATATAACTCATAATTGTTTTAATTTTACAGCTTGATTTTTGTTTCCAGTATATTAGTGACCACTACTAAAAACTTTTATTTTCCTTCACTTGACACTGACTTTTACCTTTTTCTTTTTTTTCACATTTTCTTGTAGGAGTAGTTTCTTGATATAATTGAAAATGGGTATGTGGAGAGAAGTGTGTGCCAAGATTGGCAGACATTCAGATGCTGCATTTATTACTTTTGTGAAACTAGTACACCGTGTAGTCACACAGTTGTGCCAATAGTAATAATACCAGCAAAGTGACCAGGCATTTGTATCTTTGGTGACTGTTCCAGTTCTCATAGTGTCATGGATGCTGTTGCCGTTACTCCAGAAATCCATCTTTGGCATGTTGCTGAACGAGTAGTGTCCTAAGCAACATGAAGACATTTATGCTCCTGGCATTTATGTTATATATGGCATTTATATATATATATACATTTATGCTCAGCATGTGGAATCTTCCCAGACTCATGTCCCCTGCATTGGCAGGTAGATTATTACCCACTACTCCACCAGGGAAGTCGTCATTCATCATTATTAATGTACTCATAAAACACCACTTGGCTTTGGACAAATTATAGTCCAAATTACAGTCTGTTTGGGTAATGCCTAAGTTCAGAATTTTCCAAACTTGATTATAGATGCCGTTTTTGAAAAGAATTTCACTTGATGGAGCACCACTGAGGAAACAGTGCCTGGAGGAAAAACCTCTGTGTTTAATTAAACAAACTAGAATTTTGAAAATATTATTTATAAATCTGACATGTGCCTGAATTTCCATAGTTCAAACATGTGATATATTCTAAGGTATTTTACAATGCATAACAAAGTAGGTAGGCACTGTCTCTTTCCATAATAAAATTCAAAACATCAGGGTCATATGGATTACTAAAATTTTTCTGTTGATATAATCATAATAAAAGCAAAATGATGTGGGGAGTTAATTTTTGAGACCTGTGGTCTGGCCTAATCTACTCAAAATATTGTAAATATAACTTAATTATTAGAGAACTAAATGAACACATCTCATGTGAGGTCATTATGGTTATTTTGTTTATTATTCATAGACTAACTTTGATTTCCTAAACATTGAAGTTTTTAATCATTAGGAAAACATTTATTTTACTGACATTTTGTCCTCTTATTTACATGAATTGCCACATTATACATAGAGGCATTCTAAAATTTTGAACTCCTTTGATAAAACTTCTTAATTACTAAACTATAGCTTTATTTTACTATTGTTAACTGACTGACCACATTTTATGTAATTGTGTGGGTTTTATGTGTTTTTCTTTTTTTGGTGGGAGGAAAGACATTTACTGTGTATTGCAAAAATATTAAGAAAAAAATATTGGAACCATTCCCTGACATCTGTAACCCAAAATTATCTTTCCTTTTACAGCTGTATAGCATTTATAGCTTGTGGCCATATCACTAAGTTGTATAATTATCAATACAATTTATATGCTTTCTGCTATACTTCATAGATTTCCTTAAACAGGCAACTCAGCATCCCTAGATCATTTTTCTCATCATATTCTAAAGCTTTATTGTTTATACCTCATACTCAAACATTTGTTAAACCACATGGCTGACCAATATAGATTTCTGTGTTATTATAGATTTAAAAATATAGATGCTTAGTATTTTTTTGCTAGTTGTGTTGCCAAATAAGCTCATTCCATACTTTCTAGCATGATTGAGACCAATGAAATTAAAAATATAGTTGTACTCAGTAATGCGGCTAATACACAATGGGATATTACTCAGCTATAAAAGGAATGCATTTGAGTTGGTTCTAATGAGGTGGACGAACCTAGAGCCTTTTATACAAAGTGAAGTAAGTCAGAAAGGGAAAGACAGATATGTATTAACACTTCTATATATGGAATCTAGAAAGATGGTACTGATGAACCTATCTACAGGTCAGCAGTGGAGATGCAGACATAGAGAACAGACTTTTGAACACAGCTGGGGAGAGAGAAGCTGGGATGATTTCAGAGAATAGCATTGAAACATATGCATTACCATATGTAAAGTAGATAGCCAGTGGAAATTTGCTTTATGACACAGGGAACCCAAAGCCAGTGCTCTGTGACCACCAAGAGAGGTGGAATCGGGAGGGAGATGGGAGGGAGATTTTAGAGGGAGGGGTCATTGTATACCTATGGCTGATTCATTTTGGTGTATGGCAGAAACCATCACAGTATTGTAAAATAATTATCCTCCAATTAAAAATAAAAAAAATAATAAGGAGGCTAAAAGATGAGTAAAAGTCACCTGCATTCAAGGCCCTGAACAAATATCCTAAATGTTGACTAATGTTTGGAAGTCTACTAATCAGCACACTAGACTTTCCTTCCACATTTCCCGTACCCTTCAAGGCAATGAAAATAAAGATCATGCAAAAGCTAATTCTTTTAAAGTAGAATGTTCCCCTCCAAGTCCAAATGCATGGAAGTTAACAGTACTAATTGTTCAGTAATGACACTCTTATTGTGTGTGATCTCTAATAACATGCGCATACTGAGGTCAAGAACGTCTCAAGAGAAAAGGTTGTGTCTTTTGACCATTGACATCATCATTCCCCATCTTCCTACCTACATTTCACTTTTTCCTTGGTTTTGTGGGAATCGCCTATCTATCATTAAATTCTGGTGCAAAAAGTGATGTCTTTGACTTAGAAATACTGTTTTACTTGGATATTGGCTGTGTTTTCTATGCAGATTTTTTTTCCAATATAATTTTGTGATTTATATATATATTTTTTACCTGTACCTATATGTTCCCATTTACAACACCTGATTATAAAGAAAATTTTCTGGGAAATTTTATTTTATAATTGTTTTAAACTTGTCAGTTACCCTGAAATATTTTACGTGTTGCTGCTGCTGCTGCTAAGTCACTTCAGTCGTGCCCGACTCTGTGCGATCCCATAGATGGCAGCCCACTAGGCTCCTCTGTCCCTGGGATTTTCCAGGCAAGAGTACTGGAGTGGAGGTGATTTTACATGTTCAGTTCAGTTCAGTTCAGTCGTTCAGTCGTGTCCGACTCTTTGCGACCCCATGAATCGCAGCATGCCAGGCCTCCCTGTCCATCACCAACACCTGGAGTTCACTCAGACTCACGTCTATCGAATCAGTGATGTCATCCAGCCATCTCATCCTCTGTCATCCCCTTCTCCTCCTGTCCCCAATCCCTCCCAGCATCAGAGTCTTCCAATGAGTCAACTCTTCGCATGAGGTGGCCAAAGTACTGGAGTTTCAGCTTTAGCATCATACCTTCCAAAGAAATCCCAGGGCTGATCTCCTTCAGAATGGACTGGTTGTATCTAAATGAACATTTAAAGTCTTTGAGTGACTTCTTACTTAAACTTGAAGATTTTACCAGATACTTTCTCTTGAAGTGGACATTTAGTCTTTACCTAATCTGATGTGTGAGGTAAACCCTCTTCCTTTTTAGATTAGTATGATTTTAATGAAGGCAAATTTAAATTGTGGGCTTCCCAGGTGCGGGAGACACAAGAGACATGGGTTCGATCTCTGGGTCGAGAAGATCCTCTGGAGGAGGAAATGGCAACCTCTCCAGTATTCTTGCCTGGCGAATCCCACAGACAGGGGAGCCTGAGTTGGGCATGACTAAGGGACTGAGCACACACAAATTTATATTGCAGACTTTTATTGAAGACTTGCAATTTTACAGTCTGTGTAAATTGAATCATGCACTCAAAGGAACTTAGAGGTTATTTAAACCCAATATTTCACCCCATGTGTTAATCCTACTAAATCTGTTGAAAGTGATTATGTAGCTTCCATTGATAGCTGTGCAGGCATACAGTGAACTTAGCATCTTACAAGTAGCTCATATTTCTCTTAGCCAGTTTCATTTGTTAGTTTATTTCAATATTGCCTAAGAGGGAAAACACCTGTGAATTTTATTAATCTGTGAATTGGAAACATTCATATCAGAAAGGCAGGTCTTTAACTTCTGCTGACAGATCCTAAGGAAATCTGCAGACCCAGTGAGGATAACCACGTGTACATCATGTGATGTGGGCTGAGGAAATCAGAAATCATGGGCACTGAAGTTGTAAGAAATTGGTAACTCTGATCTAGTGGCTGTTTGGCCTGGGCAAATAGAGGAAGCTGCCAGGCAGAGAGAGATGGAGCAAATGCTCAGGACAAGCAATTACAACTATGTTATCATAATGACTTTCATTTATTGAATGCCTACTGTCTCAGACACTATTCTAAGCACTTTATCTGTGGTATCTTGTCTAATACTGTAAGAATAGTGCTGCTACTGCTTTTCTTTTTTTTAAAAAATAATTTATTTATTTTTGGCTATTGTGGGTCTTTGTAGCTATGCTCAGGCTTTCTCTCCTTGCGGTGTGCAGGATTCTCATTACAGTGGCTTCTCTTATTGCAGAGCACAGGTTCTAGGGTGCTAGGGCTTCAGTAGTTGTGGCACCCAGGCTTAGTTGCCCCAAGACACGTGGGATCTTGCTGGACCAGGGATGAACCTGTGTCCCCTGCCTTGACAGGCAGATTCTTAAACTGGCTCAGTGGTAAAGAATCTACCTGCTAATGCAGGAGATGCAGGAGACAGGGGTTCCATCCCTGGGTCAGGAAGATCCCCTGGAGAAGAGAATGGCAACCCACTCCAGTATTCTTGCCTGGAAATTCCCATGGACAGAGGAGTCCAGAAGGCTGCATTCCATGAGGTTGCAAAGAGTCGGACATGACTTAGCAACCAGGCACCCACATCTTGAAGTTCACAAAGATCATAAATAATGGAGATAATATTTGTGACTAGACATTCTAACCTGGGAGTTCTCATTTTATTTTTTAGCTTATACTCAGCATCTGAACCATTCAGGGCTCTATACACACAGAGAAGACAGCTGCCTAACAACCCTGCAGCCGAGTTCTGTGTTGATCCTGTTTTTGTTTTTCTTTCCCTTTTCCTAAAGCTGTCCCTGTGTTCATGCTAAGTCGCTTCAGTCATGTCCAACTCTTTGTGAACCTATGGACTGTAGCCCGCCAGGCTCCTCTGTTCATGGGATTCTCCAGGCAAGAGTACAGGAGTGGGTTGTCTTGCCCTCCTCCAGGGAATCTTCCTGATCCAGAAATGGACCTCCTCCTCCTGCATTGGCAGGCAATTCTTTACCACTAGCGCCACCTGGGAAGCCCTTTCTTTAAACTAAATTGAGTGAATTTTGATTTCTTGCAAACATAGATAACCTGCCCATGAGATCGATTTCATTATTCACTTTATTCTGGGTTTTGCCTACATGAAGAACTCTGAATGTTATTATAGATTCATAGTTGGGACCCTAGATGCAAAGCACAACACATCAACTTGGAAATTATTTACTGCTTCATATGAAAACCCTTTCTTCTGAACAGGTCCAAGTAATTACTGAATTTATAATGAGATGTGTTTATAAAATATTGCATATGAAGACAGTACAGTGTGATCTGCATTGGAATTAATATTAAGGATGTAGGCATCAACTGAGTGCCTTACTTATGGATTTAGAACAGTTTTTGCTATGTGGTATTCAAGAAGTTATAACATTTTTCTTGGCATTTTTATTAGCTAGGGAAGTTGATGATGAAGGTCCTTCTGATCACTTCCTGTTCTTGGTTTTGTGGAAAGAACAATATCTGTAATTTTACTACTATAAAGACAGTATTGAATTAGACATGTGTGTCTTCTTTGAAGGGCAAGAAAAAAAATTCACAAGAAAATGAATCAGGGCATGTGTAGCAGTGGAGGAAGTAGGAGGCAAACTTTTGTGAGGAAGAAAAATAAAATATACAATAAGAATACATCTCAGAAGGGAATCATATTGGATTATTGATCAGAACATAAAATTATGTACAAAAGTTCACGCCTTCCAAACTGGGAGAAATATTTGTAATATTTTATTACTATTCATAATATTACTTTAAAAAATTGTGCTTCACACCAGTGTCTGAGTCTACAGCCTTTCTTTGGCTTTCCTTAGCTATGCAATTGGCCCACTGATTATATTTGCAAGCTCAACCCAAGTGTAATTTGGCTTTACAGATCAATCTGAATAGAGGCAGACTATGTAATTAAATAGTCCCTGCTCAGGATCCTCAGAAGCAGTGAGGCTAAGCTAGAATGGGGTGCCCCATTAAGCTAAAGGAGGGATTAGCTTTTAGCAGTATTTTTCAACAACATTTAAGACTTGGTCCACATGGTTGACCCATGGGTTTCCACTGTAGCTCCCTCAAGTCTAGACCTGTTTTCTTTCAATGTGACTTACCTGCCTGCATTCATGAACTTGCGTCTCCCAACCTCGTGTTCTTCTGTTCTTAGGGCTGCTTTGTGCTTGGCTTCACATACTGATTGTAGAAATCTCTAGAACCCTAGTTCTCTGTGAGTACTGGAATGCCACAATGCTGTTTACAGTCTTCTCTGGGTAGAGGAATCCTTGAAACAATCCATGAAATCAAACACTTCATCTGTTTCTCCCCAGGCCAAGTGTCCATTCTCCTGTTAAAATCTGGTTAAAAGCATGGACTGTGCCACACAGTCAGAGATCTGTCAAAAAACAAGGACTGCAGCCTAAATTTCAAATACTAGAGACTGAAGTCTACAGCCTTGCCTAAGGAAACACCTTGATCTTTGAACGTTTATTGTGTTGTTTTGTACAGGGCATTCTCTGTACTAGTTTTTTGTGGTTATAAAGCAACTAGCAAAAAACTTAAATTTGTATTTATTTTCTAATAAATAACTTTCTGATAAACACATTTATTTTCTAATAAATAAATTTCCTTGGCCCAGAAGCTGAAGCCCTGCTACTCTAGAGTAGATCATGATGGTGGTGGCTGCAACCTTACCTAGATTTAAGGTTATCACCCATCATACATTTCCATCAGTGGGTCCATAATCCTGATTCATGGCATGAACTCTTCCTAATTATGACTAGTAATACTCATATGTCCTCTAATATTTAATCTGATTCAAATGTCCCATTTTTTTTTGAAGATGTCTAATGCTATTTAGATGTATCAGAATTGCCAAGCTGCCAATTGTTTTCTCTCATTCTTAAATTACAAGGACCTTGAGAGGTGAAATCATGTCATAGTTTCTTGAAATTTACCCACAGACTGTTCTGCACTGTTTGTTTCTTTCTGGCAAACAGAGTCAACTTCTAGAATCATTGGCATGGACTCATACTGCCTTGGCTGTGTATGATCAAACTATCACGTTACTGTTTGACATATTGTGATGCTAATTAATAGTTAGTTTAAACTTTTTTTGAAGTTGTTTAGTATTTTTGTTGTTTTTTAATATACCACAATAAAAGGCCAAAATTCCTTAATTGTTTCTTTTTTTGGTTAAAACTAAGACTTAGTTCAAATTAGACAACTTGGGTATGTGGTAGGAGTATAGTTTTGTTTCAGTGTTTAAGGTATATAAACACAAGTTTTGTAAATTTGTTTTTTTAAAATATGAAACTTCTTTTTCTATACAGAAGGTAGGAAAGTATGATTTTCATGTTTTTATTCTCTCCATTAGGGCAAGGGTCAGGAAGTGGACGGTACACAAAGAAATACCTACTCATGTTAATTCAGGGATAGAAATTTGTCTTTGCATTGAGGAAATTGCATTTCAGTTGTATTTTCAGTATTTCCTCATATTTGCAACTTAATCTACATTTTCCATTCCACCCCCCTGTCACACACATCTTGTGTTCTCTGACTCTTTGGATTGAAACAAATATGAAATTAATTCCCTCATTACCACCACATTCTACATAAATGTCTTATGTGCCTCCCAAGTGTGTGTGCTCAAGTAAGGTAAAGATAAATTGTTAACTAAGCTAGAGAACTGTCTTTTAATAAAGGATAAGCTAACATTAGAAATATCTATTTAATTACACGTTCAAACATTATTATCAGCCTACTTATATGTTGCTGTGATACTGTCCAAACCAGTGTAATCTTCCTTCTAGGCTGAAAAATATGTTGTCCCCCTCCTACTCTTGCTGATTTAAAACAGAACACAGAAATTTGTCAAACATTTCAGTCTAATCTATTTCATATATTGATAGGATAAATGAGACTGTATTTATTTTGGTCATCAGAATGGAGTACCTGATATATTTTTTAATCAATTTTCTATATGATTATCTTTGTGTTGGTTAGGAAGAGTCTTTATATACCTCATGTATTCTTTATGTATACATATAAATAAATTACATAGGTATATAAATATTATATATACCTTCCTTCAAGTTAAGGCTTTCTTTTTTATTTTCTATATAGCGTCTTTTGATAAATGGTGCTGAATTTTAATAGCTAAATTCATCAGTTATTTTCACCTTTTTTTTTGTTTGTTTAATTTGTTATTCCTTGCTTAATACATCCTTTCCTGGCCCCAAGGTCAAAGATACTATTGTAAATGTCTCTTGGTTCTGTCCAATAGACTTGTATGCAATGATGGAACTATTTTATACTTGCCACTGCCCAATATGGTAGCCACTAACTACATGTTACAGCTGAGCAGTTGACATGTGAATGGTGTGATTGAGGACCTAAATTTTAAAATTTAATTTCAATTAATTTACATTTGAATTTAAATAGCCTCTTGTGGCAATTGTCTATTGTATTGGCTAGCTCAGCTGTGGCAGTGTTTTATCAGGAAGGGTGATTATGTTTACCTTATGTTCATTTTTCTTCAGGATGTAAGGGGAAAACTTAGTCTCATATTTTCCCATATGGATGATGAGTTGGCCTAGAGCAACATTTTTTTTTTTCCCCTACTGATTGATAACACTAGTTTTGAAATTAAAATAATTTGTGAGTGTGCGTGCATTTCCTGACTTTCTGTTGTATTCCTTGATGAATTCATCTATCTTGGTACTAGTGCCTCTCACTGTCAGTCACCACAGCTTTATAATGAGCCTTGATATTTAGTCATGCACATACTACTCCTCTGGTTCTGTTTCACAAATAACTTTGCTATTCTTGGCCTTTGATCTTTCAATACATTTTAGACTCAGGTTTTCAGGTTAAAAAAATGGGATTTTTCATTACAGTTGAATCCATGCATCTACTTATGATATTGAAACTTTTAATTCATGAGAGTGATTTATCTCCATTCATGTCTTCTTTCATGGCCTCTATTTGCTTTTAATCTATGAAGGATTTGGTATAGCTTGTTATATTTTAAAGGAAGAACTATTCCTTGAGGATACTATGTTGCTTTTTTTGAATAACATTCTATCTAACCTCTCAAACTGCTAGCATTAAGTATGATGTTACAGGTTTTTGTTTAGTTTTTTATTGTTATAGATACCAGATTAAGGCATTTTTCTTCAGTTTTTAATTTGGTAGAATTTTGAGATGATTTTAAAATTTTACTTTATTGTGATGAATTATTGTAATTGTTTTTAAAATATATACTGATTTATTGTTTGTCTTTTGGCCACAAGTATTCAAAATTGAATTAAAGACTAATCATAATCTTTAGGTTGTGACATGCTCTCATCATTCATAGCTATATTTAATTATGTTAATATAATTAAAACTAACAAACTCACCAACCAATTCAAGAATTAGAACATTAACAAATATCGAAACTTACTTATGTGCATCTTCCTGGTCGTATTCTTTGATTATTATCCCCTCGTTACTCCTCCCCTTCCCAGAGCTAACCACTATTGGAAGTTTTATATTTTTTTTATCCATTTGCTTTGCTTTGCTTTTGTTTGGTTTTAGTAAGTTATATTTTGGAAAAAAATTTTTTTAATGTTTAGTTCTTATACAGTTCTTCATGGTCCCTTACTCTTTAATTATATTTTAATCCTTTCCTATTTAAAATGTACTCAATTTATATGTTTAATTTAGCTATCTAATGTATTTATGGACCAGATTATACATCTGTAGTTTCTTCTGGTTTTTGCTTAATAATGCCTTGCAAATGAGTGTCACTTGGATGTTCATCATTTGAGAATTATTTGAAACTTTAACTAAGTTGGATTTCTAGTTGAGAGAATTTGTACTTCCTTTTTCCTGGGTCGGGGCATTACCTAATATTATAAGCTGTTTTTAGATGTTTGAACCACCTTGGTAGTATGATATTAGAGGGCAAAGTCATGTGAGGGATTACTGTTGGTCACGAATCGTCAGGTGATATTTTTTGTTCCCTATCACCAGTGCCAAATTTAGAGGCAGACTGGTTCCTTTGCAGTTGCCAGCTGTGTTATGTGTGTATGTGGAGCATTGCAAGCTTGCAAACTTATTTCTGGTACAATGACGATAGTTTTATTGGGTCACAGGAGGGCATATCACCCTTTAGATTTTCCATCTCTGGCTGACCTTGGGTTGTGTGATCTATTGCAAACACCCAAAGGCTGTGAAATCTCAAGTCCAAGTCTATCTATTTCATCAAATGTCCCAAGAGGAAACCTGAATAAAGTAGTCTTAACCACTTGGGTTCCCCTTTCAGTTAGTTTCATTTACTGGATAGTTCTTACTTTCTTTCTAGTTTTATGTACCAAAAAAAGCTACTTTTATGTACATAAAACTTCTATTTTTTTAATGTACATTTTTTAGTTGCTTTCAATGGAGGGATTTTTATACTGTAAAGGACAGAGACTTGTACAAATTAAGTAATAAACTCAGTAATTGGAAAACCAGGGGATTTTTCTTGGAGGCTAATTTCAGGAAGTCTGTTAGGTCTGGCTGGAATGGTAACACAGGCCTGATCTTCCTCATAGTCTTTTGATTTTCCTTTCTGTTGCAGTGCAAAATTACCTCACACTTTCAGTGTCCAGCACCGTCCCACTGACTCAGTCTCTCCATGTATCACTTCAGATTTTTGAGACAGAAGATAAACTTGTCTTCACCTCACCTATAGATGGTAATATGGTAGTATACTATTTAAGGAAAATATGCTGCAATGGCTAGATCAGTGGTTCTGCATGCAGAAGCAGCTAGACTGGCTGGATTTGAAGCTCAGCTCCAAATCTTTCTAGCCTTGTAATCCTAGGAAACTTTCTTCATGATTCTGTGACAGTTTCTTCATCAGTAAATGAGAATGATGATAATAGTCCCTACCTCATAGTTATGATGAGGGTTAAATGAGTGACTGCATATGAAGAGTAAAAAGCAAGAGTAGTGCTTTGGATATAGTGGCTACTCAGTAAGTATTAGTTATTTCTTTCCTGTCCTCACTTGATGTAAGCCCAGGTCTAATTGGCTGCGGCCTGGGGTTAGGATCATGTGGTACCTAGGTATGTTGTAACTAGCAGGTCTACCTAGGTGTGTTCCTTCATCGTTGAGAAGCAGGTTGAAAGAAAGAAAGGCAATAGCAAATTTGCCTAATATAGATTGGTGAAATAGAAACAAAACAATTTGTCAGTTTGGGAAAAACATTTTTAATATTGTTTCTTTTATATAAAAATATAATTGAATCGTGGGGCTTCTCAGGTGGCACTAGTGGTAAAGAACCTGCCTACCAGTGCTGGAGACAAAAAGGACAAAGGTTCAGTCCCTGGGTCAAGAAGATTCCTTGGAGGAGGGCATGGCAACCCACTCCAGTATTCTTGCCTGGAGAATCCCATGGACAGAGGAGCCTGGTGGGCTACAGTCCATAGGGTTGCAAAGAGTCAGACATGACTGAAGCAACTTAGCATGAATGCAAGCATACTTGAATAATAGAATTGTTACCTAAAAAGATAGATTTAAAAAAAAATACATTGACTGAGCTATATTATGTAGCATCTTATACCTGAAAATTTTCCTGTAGCAATTAATCATATACTTATTTCATTTATTTATTTATTGGCTTCACTAGGTCTTTGTTACTGTGCGTGGGCTTTTTCTAGTTGAGGTGAGCTGGGCCTACTCTGTTTCGGTGCACAGGCTTTCACTGCTATGGCCTCTCTTGTGGAGCATAGGCTTTAGGCACATGGGCTTCAGTACTTGCAGCATCCAGGCTCAGTAGTTGCAGCACAGGAGCTCCTTATTGTGACTCAAGTGTCCTAGAGTTGAGTGGGCTCCAGTAGTTGTGGCACATGGGCTTAGTTGCCCCACAGAATGTGGCATCCTCCCGGACTAGAGATTGAACCTGTGTCCGCTGCATTGGCAGACAGATTCTTATCCACTGTACCACCAGAGAAGTCCAGTCATATACTTGTTGACAATCTGTTATATATGAAACCCTATTATATAGGAGGAGCAAAAATGAGGTAAAACAGAATATGTTAGTAGCTGTAATTGCAGATTATAGAAGTAGAATCATAAATATTTATAGAAGAATGTTTTATTCTTTGACTAAATAATTCTAGGAAATCCTAAAACATTTCAAGGAATCATTTTCTCCATCCTTTTAAATGCCTGAGGTTGTTTTTGGTTTTTGACTTTTTTTCTTTCTGGTGGTTTTGTTTGTTTTTTAAGACATAAACACGTGACATAAAAGTAAAGGTCTGGACTCAGTCTAATTCTCCACAAATTAATTAGTACATACAGTTATGTTCTGAGCTATTTCTAGGCCCTTGGTAACTTAAAAATGAGTATGTGATGTGTGAAAGTCACTCAGTCGTGTCTGACTCTTTGTGACCCCATGGACAATATAGTCCATGGAATTCTCCAGGCCAGAATACTGGAGTGGGTAGCCTATCCCTTCTCCAGAGGATCTTCCCATCCCAGGGATCGAACCCAGGTCTCCTGCATTGCAGGTGGATTCTTTACCCACTGAACTATCAGGGAAGCCCTGAGCTATAAAGTGAAAATCCATTTCTTCTGTAAACTATGTTATGCAGAGCTAGATCAGGAATCATGCCTCTGAACATTCTACTCTTTATATCTGAACTGACTTCTCAAACCTTCTCCTAACTGTGTGTTTCATGACTCAGTTCAATTCTCATTTCCTCTATGAAATCATGCCAGTCCCATATGAAGCATATATTGCTTTCATAAGAACTTAATCTACCCCTGTTGTAACTTTTAGCACATTTGACTATAATTGTCTACTTATATGTCTGTCTCCTCCACTAAGTAGTGAGGAAAAAACACATCATTTCTGTGTGTGTGTGTGTGTGTGTGTGTGTGTGTTTTAACCCACATCAGGGATTGAACCTGTGTCTCCTACATTGTCAGGCTGATTCTTCACTGTTTATAGCCACTAGGAAAGTCCCTTTTCATTTTTTATACACCACTAATCCTCCAACAGAATGATGGCTCCCTGGGGTGGTCTCTTTCCTTGATGGGATACCTTTCCTCTTAGGGAAGCTCATAGTCCTTGCTTGGTGCTCAACATTAAGTGGCATATATTGGTTAACTAGTGAAACACTCAAACTGAACAGATTTTATGCCTTTCGTTGATTAAAATGTAATATTGAACAGTATTTTGACATATAGTTGGAAGATCATAATTCAGAAACACTGTTTACTAATGTTATTAAAATTGGCACCTTGCAAACCTCTTTGAAATTGTTTCCTTACCTGCAAAAACCTGGTGGTGAAACCTCTCTTAGCAGGATTGTTACGTAACAAGTGAAACACACATTGAGATTTCTCGGCTCAGACTGGGGTGCTCCAGATAAATCATCTCCTTTCTCCCAACTGATGGCTGTGGACTAAACAGTGAAAATGATTCTTACTAGCATAGAATCACATAGTACCATGATAAAACCTAACAGAGTGACTTTGTGACTTAAAGTTTTGAAAGTTATTATGTTGATGGAATATGTATGCATTTAATCTTCAATAATTTTTTCACAATAACTGTTTCATAATAAACTTGTAAATTTAGACTTGTACCTTTCCAGGTGCTGAACATTAAGCTAATTCTCTCATAAAAGGATTAAATGATTAAAATCAGTAGTTTCTTGGTATCCATGGGGGAAGAACTTCAGTTTCCTTTTTGTCAAGTCACATAAGAATGTAAAATATAATACATTTGTTTCGAGGACAAGTACCTGGAAGACTTGACTGTATGTTTACTGTATTCTTTTTAAACAGGAGATATTTATCGCTGTGTATTAAATACTTAGGTAGTCAGCTTACTTTTGATTAAGATTCAAACTTAGAAATTTTAAATTTAGACTAGTTTTAAGGTTGAGAGTGAGGTAGAGATTGATGGAAATGTGTTTTCCTGCTGCATCAGTTTGGATTCCTGAAGAGTTTGATATACTATAAGGCTATTTCTTCAACAGTTATTAGGAACTGGATTTATTTTCTTCCTGAGTTTAGGCTTATAGCTCAGGCAAAGACATAAGCTCTTCTGCTGCTAGAATAGGCCTTTGGGAAGAAAATACATTCCATTCTGAGCTTTTGTTTGTAGCAAAATGTCGTCAGTTACCTACTGAACATAAACCTCAAGAATTCTGGGAAATCAAACCTGAAATAGATGGAGACAGAGGCTTCCCTGGTGGCTTAGTGGTAAAGAATCTGCCTGCCACTGCAAGGAGACACTGATCCCTGATCCGGGAAGATCCCACATGCTACGAAACAACTAAGCCCGTGCACCACGACTACTTAGCCTGTGCTGTGGAGCCTGCACGCTGCAACTACTGAGCCCATGTGCTGCAACTTTTGATTGCAAGTATTGATGCTGGCATGCCCTAGAGTCTGTGCTCTGCTACAGGAGAAACCACCACAATGAGAAGCCTATGCAGCAGATCGAAGAGTAGCTCCCACTCGCTACAACTAAATAAAAGCTTGTGCAGCAATGAAGACCCAGCACAACCAAAAAAAATAAATAAATAGATGGTGACATCTGCCAGGAGAAGAAAATCGGTATCGGATTTAATAAGGCCTAGTAATGCAGTTATAGTAAGATTCAGATAATCAACAGGAAATATTATGGTTAATGTTGTATTATTAATATTATTATATATAAATTCCTCGCTAATTCATTTCAAACATACATTAAGTACTTTACTCAAAGTACTCTACTACATAGAGGTTTTTGTGGATATATATATATATATAAAGAAAATCTGATTCATGATTGTAAGGTTAAATGAGTGTGTGTGTGTGTTTGTCTGCATGTTTATATGTGTGTGTATGTGGGTTGGTGGGAGAGGTTGGGTCAGGGATAGGGAGAATTAAAAAAAACAAATAAATGACTATAGTGGAATATAAGTACAAAGAAAGATACACAAGAGAGAGAAACAGATCTGAGAAGGGAGGAGTCGCATGTTGATAGGAAGGTAGCTTTGCATCTGAGCCTTAGAGGTAAATGAGTTGAGTGAAAGATACACTAGCAGAGAGAAAACTGAGGCGTAAGTACATAGGCCAGGAAAGAGAAGGTTGAATTAATTTACCTCCATTGTAGTTTATGTGGATTGGAGTAAAATTCAAGCATGCATGCTGTTTCTCAGTTGTGTCCAACTCTTTGCAACTGCATGGATTGTAGCCCACCAGGCTCCTCTCTCCAGAGGATTCTCTGGGCAGGAATACTAGAGTGGGATGCCATGCCCTCCTCCAGGGGAATCTTCCCAACCCAGGGATGGAACCCATGTCTCAGGCATCAGCAGGCATTCTTTACTACCAGCACCACCTGGGAAGCCCTGAGAATAAAACAGATTGAAGCTAAATATTAGAATTTGGTATTACTTCACTGTTAGAGATGTTAGATTTAACAAAGTGTGCATTTAAATTTGTAACTTAAAGTGGAAAAGGGAGGGAATCCTGTTTCCAGCCTTGATTTTCTTTAGATTCTTGAAACTGATCTAGGTTTCTTGGTCTCAATATTGTTGATATTTTAGACTGGATAATTCCTTTTCGGGGGATGTTTAGAGGCAGCCCTGGCCTCAACCCAGGGCTAAGATTAGAGGGAGGCAAGGGAGGCAGGTAGGCCATGGTGTTTAAGGAGGCAATCACTCTCGGGGTCATGTGAACTTTAATCTTGAGTGTGGATAACCCTAAGAGTGAGTAAGTGCCTCCTTAAATTTGGAGCTCTGGGAACCTCCCATGCCTGTCACAGTCCTGGCACTGCCTCTGTCCACTGGAAGCCAGTAGCACCCTCCCAGCTGTGACAGCCAAATAAGTCTCCACATATTGCCAGACATCCTCGGGGAAACAAAACTACCCAGGTTAAGAACCACTGCAGTTTTACTGGAATAACAGCATATTTCTTTTTCATTTGTAAAATGGCAAGAGGAGCAGCCAGCAGTGTGATGGAATTCAACTGAAAGGTAGCAACTAAATACAGATGGAATTTGGGCTGAGACACACTTGGGGAGTAAGATTTGAAGAGAGAACTGTGGGAAGAGGCTGCTGTGATTAATGGGCTGATAGGCATTGGCATTAGGAAGAGACAAGGGTTTGTATGAAAGTTACCTAAAGGTGAAGGATCCATCCTGCTGTTAATAATCTACCTTACTTCTAGGCCTCGGCTGCACTGAAGAATAATAACTTTGCTGTCAGTCTTGGGGTCGATATGATGAGACTTCCAACTATGTTTTCCTGGTCCTTGTACAAATGCTCAAAAAAAAAAAAAAAAAAATCTACAGAGTGCTTGTACTTTATTTTCTTTTTATAAAACTAGGCTGTCTTCTTGGTTAATACATCACTGTGCTTATATTTGCTATTATCAGTTCTACCCTACCCTGCTCTATTCTATTTTCCTGGGCTCTGGGGAAGCTGTGGCACTTGGGGATGTGCAGTTTGTGCAGTGTGGTTGCTAAGGTTACAGATACTTAGACCCTAGCACAGTACTAGCCTTATCAGTTAGTATGAGATCACAAAGGCATGTCATATTATATATATGTTTTCATGGTAAAGGTTAGATATGGCTAATTAATGTTTAGCAACGGGGTTTGAAGCCTAAAATTCCAGGGGCCTCATATTCAATCATATTCAAGCACATAGCTCCATATACTTTTGTGACACTTACCACAAAAGTTGCTCTGTGGTGATAATAAATTAAATGAGTGCTGTAGCTCACTCACATCTGCCAGGCAGTGTCCTGTGTGTTTTATATGCATTTATTGTTCCAGTAACCTTTGATGGTGGTTCATATTATCTCCATTTCATGGATGTGGAAACTAAACTTAGCCAGTTTCTTTAACTTGCCCACAGTCACAGGGTTAGGATCACTTGATTTCAGATCTGCCAACTCTTGAGTGCATGTTCTTAACTGTTACTTCAGGGCTGCATGTAAATGACCTTGTAGGTTGTGCAGGGTGCAACTCCAGGTATCCCAATATACACTGTACACATTACAAGTGCTTCAAGAGTATCTTGGTAGGTACACACACAAAGTGAATTCTAATGCTTTGAAGTATCATTTGCTTTTAAATTTTTATTGAATGGTATACAGTGAAGGATGGGAATATGAGCAGTGATTCCCTTCCTCCCTCCCTCCTTCCATCCCTTCCTTCCTTCCTTCTTCTTTGTGAGGACAAGCCTAAATGTAAATTCCTTTGAGGAAAGGATGGGATTCAGCTGAAAGATTGTTCCTTACCTATTGTGATTTCCCAAATTCTAGTGTAGCTGACGCTCTTCAGGAATGAAACTACTTCTTTAGAACTCGCCTTTAGCTAGTGTTATTGAAAATCGTATAATACCACCCGAGTTCCCTATCTGAGGCCTGAGGCTAGAATATTCTCTCACTATTATTTATTATTGTCATGGAGCCATTAGCTTTTGCCATTAGAAGCTATACTTATACTAAAGGTGTTACAGCTGGATGTCTGTGCTCCAAATTCTCATTATAGGCTGCTGACCTCTCCCTATAAATCTCATCTTGGAGTTATCAGCTTTCTACTTGTTGGCTCTAATTGGAAAGTTCTCTGCTATATCCAGGTACAAAATGTACTATCAGAACTTGAATTTCTGCCCCTTATTAACATTGCCTTTGTGACTTATTTCCTCAATTCTCTTTCCACTGGCAATCCAGCTGAAACAAATTCCTTGGTTTTATATACAAAGTGAGCTTGTGGTAGAACACATTACAAATCATAGAGTGCAATAAACGAGAGCACAGTCTAATACTTTTACCATTAGAGAATATTAAAATGTCCTTTACTTTACTAATTAATTACTTGCACACCACTTTTTCACTTAATACTCTAGAAATAAATTCCTGCATTTTTCATCAGTTTGAAACTCATTTTACAGTTGCAAATCCAAGTGTCAGATAAACAATAGAAAATTCTGTGAAGAGTTTGTGAGGAGTTGTGTTATAATTTCCTGAAACATACCTACACTTCAGATGGTGTCTAATTTTATGGATATGGAAACTAAAGACTGTGTAATCCAGAAATGGCAAAGGGAATGTTTGTGACTTGATTTATCTTTCCATCAGAAATAAACATTTCCCTGAGCAAATCCTTTAGAGTTTCCAGATATTTAAGCTGGTGAATTTCTCAGTGGTATATCACTATATCCTTTTTTTGAGATAGGAAGTATATATACCAAACTTAGAAACTCCTGAACTCTCAAACATTCCTGTTCTAAGATCTTTATATACGATAATAATGACATACCTGAAATCAGTGTTACTCAGAAAAATTTACCCTGAGTTCATACTTTGTATCTTCAGTTTCAGTTCAGTTTAGTTGCTCAGTCGTGTCAGACTCTCTGCGACCCCATGGACTGCAGCACGCCAGGCCTCCCTGTCCATCACCAACTCTCGGAGTCTACCCAAACTCACGTCCATTGAGTCGGTGAGGCCATCCAACCATCTCATCCTCTGTTGGCCCCTTCTCTGTCTGCCCTCAATCTTTCCCAGCATCAGGGTCTTTTCAAATGAGTCAGCTCTTTGCATCAGGTGGCCAAAGTATTGGAGTTTCAGCTTCAACATCTGTATATATTTAAATTTCTAAACAATTACTTCACAAATTTCAATCAAAAGGCACTTACTTTGAAACAATTGTGTAGAGTATGCTGAATGTGAGTTTTGTTTTTCTTAGGTTTTACTTTTTTCTGTTAAAAATTGATTAAGCAATTTTTAAATAAATGAAGCTCAAGCTTCATGAGGCCATGAGGTAAAATGATCAAAACTGTATAATATCTAAATTAAGACCTATGTAGAATTATGTTATTTCCAAGAAATTAAACATGAATACATCCTTTTTCCTCAAATGAACTTATTTTCCCTAGCGTTAATATTGAGAAACAAAGAGGAAAAACTTTAACTTAGAAAATCTTCATTATTGAAATATGAGGTTGATCATTTTCTTTTTGCTAATATTTGGAACGAAATTTTTCCAGGCCTCTTTTGATTAAGTTACTGTACAGAATATTTAGACTATGTGCATCTCTTATATTTGGTGACAAAATATGTGTACAGTAAAGGAATTTATTGCAGGAAATTGTTACCTTGGGGCTTCCTTGGTGGCTCAGGTGGTAAAGAATCTGCTTGGAATGCAGGAGACCCAGGTTCGATCCCTGCGTCAGGAAGATCCCCTGGAGAAGTGACTAGCTACCCACTCCTGTATTCTTGCCTAGAGAATTCCATGGACAGAGGATCCTGACCAGGTCCATGGAGTTGCAAAGAGTTGGACATGATTAAGTGACTAACATTTTCATTTTTTTTTTCATTGTTACCTTCAGAATTATAGGGGTGCTCAGGAGATTCAGCTGAAGATACAATAGGAAAGCTAAAAGATAAACTGAGACATATCAAAATTCTTAGGAATTTGAGCAAAAAAACTATTGGAATTAGCACCAAACCGGAAGTGGTTAAGACGGCTCCACCAAAAGGTACTTGGGGAGAAATTTTATAGAGAAAAAGCAGAAGCAAAGTAAGGAAATTATCACCTGCATACAGCTCAAAGCCTAGTTGGCAGTTTCTGATGGGCTGTCTTTGGTGTTTTGATTTTATAACTGTGAGGCACAGGCTTAGATTTTGGTGTGTCTACATAGACCTCCATAGCACATAGACCTCTACAGTCATGGTGTCCCTGCTTAATTAACTTAACAGATAGTACCCACTTTGGATATGTATTATATTATGAATTTGATTACATGGATTTAAGAGAGATGTCAGCTTTGTGTAGCACCAGACACACTAGGTTAATCCAAATATTACTCCTTGGGTGCATAGACTTTTGATATATTGTTTTTCAGAGAATATGTAGACTATGAGAAAATAATTCCTGATTTCAAACAACTTAGAAAATTTTGTTCCTATTTCCAAAATGGGTCTATACAAGTCAAGTACCCCTGACCTCTTTGCTTATTACTTTATACAGAAAATGGAGACCATGGTTAGGAATAGTCAGCTTCCACCTTTTGAGTATTAAAGAAGAAACTATGACCAAGCCATACCACTCAACTGTAAATCTATTAATAATCTTTCCTGGTTTAGTATTAGTAGAAAGGTTATCTTTGTTTCAACCTCAGTTTGCCCTTAGTAAAGGAAGCAGTTCCCATTCTGCTGTTTTTGTGCGCACATTGGAAGACAAAGGAAGAAATGTGTCACAGAAATTGTTTAAAATGCATAAATTTAGGATACCATAAAATGTTAATCTGTAATCTGTAGAACCCTGCATAAATATCTCATGCTCAAAGGACGTTAACAGAATGCATTTGGGAACAAGAGGATTTTTTTCCACAAATACTTTGAATACAATAATAATCTGATATTTTATAGTGACCGGTCATTTCTCCCTCTTTGCCTTCCTGCTCTTTTATCATTCTCTGTCTCCATTTCCTCCTCCTTTCTGTCTTAGCATTCCCCTATAAATAGAAATAGTCACTGCCTTTTTTTAAAGTTGCCATTATTTTCCAATCTTGTGATTCGTATTTTATAGGAACTATGATTCTAGACAGAGGAAGAATTTTTTTTTTATGAGTAATGGTTTAAAAAAATTTTCTTTATCTATTGTCTATCTATCATCATCTATCTATCTAATTGGCTACAGTGGGGCTTTGTTCCTGTGTGTGAACTTTCTCTGGTTGCGGTGAGCAGGGGCTACACTCTAGTTGTGGTGTGCAGGCTTTTCATTGTGGTGGCTTCTCTTGTGTGGTAGAAAACAGGAGTGTGGGTTCAGGAGGTGTTGCCCAGAGGCATGTGTACTAGCCCCCAGCCAGAGATCGAGCCTGTGTACCCTGCATTGGCAGGCAGATTCTTAACCACTGGACCACCAGAGAAGACCCTGGAGGAAAAGTTTTTTAAAATATATATAAAGTTTTAAATAATACTCTCTTTTTTGTTGTATTCCAGTGGGTTAATAATTTTTTTAAAAAAAATTATTCATAATACTATGTGTTATCAAGTGCCAAGCTGTCTGCAGGTAGTATATTATTTTTATTTCAATGGCCTATAACATATTTCCATTTTGGAAAAGAAGAAAATTTGACTTTAAGAAAGTTAACTAAAATTTCCAAATTCACATAGCTTGTTAGTGATTAGCCCAAGAAAAGATAGATCCTGACTCTTAATTCTTAAAACATTCTATAAGTAATTCTTGGA
The DNA here is from genome assembly GCF_023091745.1 of Budorcas taxicolor. Classification (NCBI taxonomy): domain Eukaryota; kingdom Metazoa; phylum Chordata; class Mammalia; order Artiodactyla; family Bovidae; genus Budorcas; species Budorcas taxicolor. The sequence goes on along the minus strand of NC_068914.1, from coordinate 98,280,002 downwards.
TGTCTTAGAATTAAACGCTACTAAATATTTTTTCAGTATGTCAAATATAGATATTAAAACCTCTTCCATGATAGTCTTTTATAAAAAGAGTTTATAGGTTTCTAAAATGTAGACTAGAATCTCTCTTAGCTGTGTTTGCTTATAATTAATATAGGAAACATAGTATTAAGTACTTGTATGAATATCAGATCATAACAACAGCAAAGATATTTTCATGATTTCTATAGCTTTTCTATTAACATGTGAGTTGCATTATTATACCTTAGTTGTTGACATAATCTGAATGAACATAGTTCTTATTTCAGCTTGAAATATTGATACTGTATTTCTTAATCCAATGCAGTTTTTATTAATATCTATCATTGGGAAGTATCAACTCAATAAGACACACCTGACCAAATTTTATAATCCTTTTGGCTCATGGGCTTGGATTTTGAAGACTTTAAAAGCATGCTGATTTTGTTTTCCAAAGATTCTTTAGCAATTCTAAGACTTAGTCCAGGAGTCCAGAGCTACTTTTTCATAATGCTCTTGCAGTTCCCACCATTTTTCTTTGATCTTATCATTCCCTATCCTGGAAATTAGTTTTTAGTTTGCTCTATTAGTTTTTGTTTGCTGCAATATATTGTTGTGCCCCTGTCTTATTCCTCTTCTTATAATGTTCTTACAGATATTATTGTCTATATGCAATAAAACAAAACACAAAGACAACCTAAAACTACAACACAAACTCTTTATGATACGATGTTGAAACCATGCTGTATAGCCAAAGTGATGTAGGAAAAGACAGAGTTGCCGACAAAGAATGGCAGTCATTGTCATTGGCTCATTCTCATCAGGGGCTCACAATTCATATCCCTACTTAGAGCATCATCAACAGATGCTAACCCATTTTCAACCTCATGCCAAATTTAAATGCTTATAAGGAAACTCAAGTGGCTCAAGTGGTAAGAATCTGCCAGTGCAGGAGCCCACAAGAGATACAGGCTCAATCCCTGGGTTGGGAAGATCCTCTAGAGGAGGAAGGGGCAACTCACTTCTGTATTCTTGCCTGGAGAATCCCATGGACAGAGGAGCCTGGTGAGCTATAGTCCATGGGGTTGACTGAGCATACAAGTACATGAATGGAAACTCAGAAATACCACTAGAAACAAATGAGGCATTAGACTTACAAAATGTGTAAGCAGACCACAAGGAACTTTGTGATTTAGTCTGCTTTTAATATTTGACTTTTGGGGGAGAGTGATTTCATGATTGCAATTGATACATTCTACTTAAATTTTGGTGAATGTCTCTTTTTTTGTCATTTGAAATAATATCATATATTAACTTGAACTTTGCACTCTGCAGAAAAAGAAATCTTAGAATTTCATTTTTGGAGTACTTCCCCGGTAGTACAATCACCAAGACTCCATGCTCCCAATGCAGGGGATCTGGGTTCAATCCCTGGTCAGGGAACTAGATCCTATATGCCTCAGCTAAGAGTTGGCATGCTACAACTAAGACCCGGTGCAGCCAAAAAAAAATTCTTGAGAATTTCATTTTTCCAAACATTGAGATTGTTCCTTTCATTTGCTACAAGAAATTAAATAACTGAAATTCTGAAAATAGCATAGTGCTTTCTCTGAAATACTCTTGGGTTCTAACTACCCAAAACACATGAGAATCCATGCCACCATTGGCTACTAAAACCACTTATCATGCCAAATGTTTGCAATTATGTAGGATTTATTTCAATGATTGTCTTTTCTTTTTTACCATTTGACTGACAGATATGAAAGTCATTGGCAGCCTCTATCAGACACAAGTGCTGCCATGTATTTAACAACTGAAAATACCCACCTTTCATCTTGGCAGCCTAATAAAGAGCGTGATGTTCTAAATGTCTTCTCAAAAAACATTTTTTTTTAAAGAATATTTTGGTGCTTAATCATAGTCTCCTCAGAAATCTTTAAATTAATGTTGTACAGGTTTTTTTGTGAGGAGCTGTGTGTATGAAAAATGATTTACATTGGCAGACTGAGAAGTCTAAAATGAATACTATTTGAATAAAACATTCAGGGCAAAATTTGTATAGAAATATTTTTAGTAATATCTATATACACACAGTTGATTCTTGAATAATAGGTGTTTGAACTGCTCTAGACTTCACTTTCACTTTTCACATATTGGAGAAGGAAATGGCAACCCACTCCACTGTTCTTGCCCAGAGAATTCCAGGGACGGGGGAGCCTGGTGGGCTGCCTTCTATGGGGTTGCACAGAGTCGGGCACGACTGAAGTGACTTAGCAGCAGCAGCAGCAGTCCACTTATAGAGGGATTTTTTTCAATAAATAACATACTAGAGCACTACACAGTCTGGTTGGTTGACTCTGTGGATACGGACTCTCCAATAGAGAGGAACTTGGGATACGGAGGCTGATAGGTTATACTGGGATTTTCATTCACACAAAGGCTCAGTGTACCTAACCCCTCCGCATTGTTTAAAGGTGGATTGATATACATACATTTTACTTGAAACAGTCTTGTATAAACTCATTAAGCTTTTTCTCTGCCTTTAAATTGGAACTGTGGTTGCCAGAATATGTTAATACCTTGAAATAGCAAATACAAAATATTAAGTACATCTGTATACTAGTATATCTGTATACCTTTTCCATTGCAGAGGCCTTCCCTCTAATCACATTAGCTAAAGCAACCATTTCTCCCAACCCCTTATTCCTATGATACAAAAAAAAAATTGCTTCATACAAAGCAATACTTTTGTCTGCTTGTATCCCCTACTAGGGCAGAAACATTGTATGTTGATTTGCTGCCAAATTCTCCTGAGTCTAGTCTTCTACATAATATGCATTCATGCATTATTCATTCATTCAAAAATATTTCTTAGAACTTACTTGGCTTGAGATGGGGCAAATGTGATGAACAAAAATGAAGTCCCTGCCCTAATGGGATGCAAAACTTGTATTAAAAAGGAATATTTTTCATAGTTCCAGATTTATTCTATAGCTGGGCAATAGTTTCTAGGGCTCATATTATATAGATGTGAGAACAGAGATAAAGTTAGTCTCCACCCCCACCAAACGTTCCTATTATGACTACTCTATTTTTATTCCAGTGAGTCATTTTAGCATGGGTGCTTCTGATTTGGGGAGAGCCACTGAACATTATCGGTTATTGCTGGTCCTTACTTTGTCCATTTGTGAGAAGAGGGAGCCAATTCCAGTGCTTTTCTACAACTTAGGGCTTAATAAACCACTATCGATTGTGCCTTCCAATGTGTGTCAGCTTCTCTTTATAGAGAGCCTTTCTGGCCTTTTCCTAGATGGCACTAATAAAGGCAGTCTGGAGTTTTGTTTGGTGGATGCTAATAGTTAACTATTGCTAATGCTAATAGTTCACCATTCTGGAGTATCAGTAGTCTCTCCAGGTGACCTGAAGTACTGAATAAAATCTAACCAAACAGGTGTTTCCTATTATTACTTTAAATGGTGTAAAGAAGAAAAGTTTGGATTTACAGATCTTTTAAATTGTAACTGTAATTTATTTTAACTTAAACACAATCTAATATACAGCCTTTCCTATGCATTTTGGTGCTGGAATCATACTTTATGAATTGATCTTACAAGCGTTACAAAATAAATTTGCTGTCTTAGTTTTCCTGTATGACTACACTGTTTAGTTACCATATAGCCATACATATTGTTATTTCTGTGTTTTCATAAAGCCAGTAGTATTTACCTTATTATAATTTTCATAATTATTTGTTTCTAGTTTTGCATCCCCTATTTAGTCTGTGAGCTCTTTGATACTAGACACTCTATGGTGCTCTGTTTTGTAACAGTCTAACCCAGCACAGTGTCTACCATGTAGATTAATGTCTACCATGTAGATGAGTGTCTACCATGTAGATTGCTGAAGATCCTTTGGGTGGCTGTAACAAGATTACAGTTCTGGAGGCTGAAAGTCTGAGATTAGGGTGCAACATGGTCAGGTGAGGACCCTCTTTCAGACTGCTGATTCCTTGTATCCTCACATGTTGAAGGGGTGAGTTAGTTTTCCAGAGTCCCTTGTATAAGGACCTTAATCCCATTACTGGGGCTTCCCAGGTGGCACAGTTGGTAAAGAATACGCCTGCCAACGCAGGAGATGGAAGGGATGCAGGTTCGAACCCTGGATTGGGAAGATCCCTTGGAGTAGAAAATGGCAACTCACTCCAGTATTTTTGCTTGGAAAGTTCCATGGGGAGTTCCATGGGGCTACAGTCCATGGGTGACAAAGAGCTGGACACAACTGGAGCATGCAGGCACATACGAATCCCATCCCTAATCACCTCCCAAAGACCCTATCTCGGAATACTATCACCTTATATGTTAGCTCTTCAACATAGAATAAATCATAGATCTATCATAGAGGAGAATAGATCATGCTCAGTATATGCTCAAAAGGGATGAATAAAAATTAAAGATTTAGATTGGATCCAATTCTTTGTGCAGAGATTAGAGCCTTGAAGAGAGTATAGTCCAGAAGGGAGAATACACTTCAGCAATGATTACTTTTTCCACTGTGATAATGGTTGAAGTTACGAAATACAGGGACAATATAGGGACAATAATGAAATGAAAGTTGCTGAGGGAAGAGTATTCAATCTAGGTGAGAGAATTGAACTGATGAATTCAGATTATTGTTATGAAGACCAACAGAGAAGGATTCTTGAGTGATTGTGAAGGATTTGTAAGGAGTGTACAGAATAAAGAATGATGAAATTTAATTGAGAATAACTTGTTTAAAATTGGAAAAATAGACATGAAAGTGTTGGAAAATTCATTTTATTATTGTAAATTATTGATGAGTTATCATTGCTAGCATATGCTAAAACTAGATTTCTGTTGTCAATTTTTAAAAGCCCTTGGATAACTTAGATTTATATAATTCACTTAAAAAGCTATATTAAATGTTAATAAGTGGTAATACCACCACATTAAGACTTTGCTCCATGCCATGACTGTGCTGCATACTTTTGAATGCATTATCTTTAATATTTGATACACTGCAATTGTTCATATTCTACAGATGAGTAAACAGATGGTTAGAGAGCTCATTTCACTTGTCTTTGATCACACAATTTATGAAATGCCAGATCTGACATTAAATTCATTCCATTAAAAAAAATTTTATTTGTTTTATTCTTCTATTCTATTCTTCTTCTTTTTTTTTTTTTTGACTGTGCCAGGTCTTAGTTGTGGGGTCTTCATTATGGCACACAAGGTCTAGTTCCCTGACCAGGGACTGAACCTGGGCCTCATGCAGTGGGAGTGTGGGGGTCTTAACCACTAGACTACCAGGGAAGTCCCAAATCCATTCCATTTGAATTGAAAATTTGTGCTTTGTTGTACTACACTGTAATATATCCCAATGAGTCCCTAGAGTATGTATACATTTTCAGCATGAGTTTAAAGTGTCAACCATAAATGTATATAATTCAGTTATCTCTTAAATGATCACTCATTCATTCATTGATTCATCAAACATTCACTGACAGTCTAGGCACTGAGCAAAAAGTACTGTTTATACAACATGCTCAATGCCCTTTTGAAATTTATAGTGGAAGAGAAAGGCATTTAGAAATATAAATAACTATGTAATAACAATTTTGATAAATGCTATGAAGAAAAATACAGTGCGTTTTGTTAAGTAGATTATAGAGCAGGATTCACATGTACTTACTTTCCTGTGGGCAAATGTAATTAGATTTACAATATAGCTTAGTGTAACCCAAGAAGATGCTTAAAATAGCTCTAGATAAATGGTACCACAGTAGTGTAATCAAACCGAACAGTCTGAAAACATTGGTGTTCCAGCAGCCTTTCCACAGCACAAAGGGAATTTTGGTGAATTCAAGAAAACTGCGATGGTATACCTAACAGGTTTGGAAACTTTACCAAATTTTACATGTGTATTTCAACTTCAGAAGGTGACTTTGGACTATCTCTGCAATGACCTACAACTGTTCACAAAAAATAATAAATATCCAAGAGTTGACTATTGCACTGCCCTTTAGAAAGCAGTATCTATCCTGCTGCAACTCCAAGCATGTGGGAAGTTTTGAAATAGAAATATTGAGAAAGTATTTGTTAAGTTCGAAGATTTGGCTTCATATATTACTAACATTTGACATAAAATCTAAATAGCAGTAAAATAGGAAAATTTATATCTTTTAGCACCTAATAAAGCTGAATGGCCAAAATAAACAACCAAAAACAGTTTTAAAAGGCAAACAAATAAAAAAAAATTGTGAAACTTAACTAGATGTTAATAACAGCTTAGGTCCTGGCTTTATTGCAATTCAAAGGTTCAGTTCAGTTCAGTTGCTCAGTCGTGTCTGACTCTTTGTGACCCCATGAATTACAGCACACCAGGCCTCCCTGTCCATCACAAACTCCCGGAGTTCACTCAAACTCATGTCCATCGAGTCGGTGATGCCATCCAGCCATCTCATCCTCTGTCGTCCCCTTCTTCTCCTGCCCCCAATCCCTCCCAGCATCAGGGTCTTTTCCAATGAGTCAACTCTTCGCATGAGGTGGCCAAAGTACTGGAGTTTCAGCTTCAGCATCAGTCCTTCCAATGAACACCCAGGACTGGTCTCCTTTAGGATGGACTGGTTGGATACCCTTGCAGTGCAAGGGACTCTCAAGAGTCTTCTCCAACACCACAGTTCAAAAGCATCACTTCTTCAGTGCTCAGTTTTCTTCACAGTCCAACTCTCACATCCATACATGACTACTGGAAAAACCGTAGCCTTGACTAGATGGACCTTTGTTGGCAAAGTAATGTCTCTGCTTTTCAATATGCTATCTAGGTTGGTCATAACTTTCCGTCCAAGGAGTAAGTGACTTTTAATTTCATGGCTGCAATCACCATCTGTGTGATTTTGAAGCCCAAAAAAAGCCCCACTGTTTCCCAAACTATTTACAATGAAGTGATGGGACCAGATGCCATGATCTTAGTTTTCTGAATGTTGAGCTTTAAGCCAACATTTTCACTCTCCTCTTTCACTTTCATCAACAGGCTTTTTAGTTCCTTTTCACTTTCTGCCATAAGGGTGGTGTCATCTGCATATCTGAGGTTATTGATATTTCTCCCGACAATCTTGATTCCAGCTTGTGCTTCTTCAAGACCAGCATTTCTCATGATGTACTCTGCATAGAAGTTAAATAAGCAGGGTGACAATATACAGCCTTGACGTACTCCTTTTCCTATTTGGAACCAGTCTGTTGTTCTATGTCCAGTTCTAACTGTTGCTGCCTGACCTGCATATAGGTTTCTCAAGAGGCAGGTCAGGTGTTCTGGTATTCCCATCTCTTTCAGAATTTTCCACAATTTATTGTGATCCACACAGTCAAAGGCTTTGGCATAGTCAATAAAGCAGAAGTAGATGTTTTTCTGGAACTCTCTTGCTTTTTTGATGATCCAGCAGATGTTGGCAATTTGATCTCTGGTTCCTTTGCCTTTTCTAAAACCAGCTTGAACATCTGGAAGTTCACGGTTCAGGTATTGCTGAAGCCTGGCTTGGAGAAATTTGAGCATTACTTTACTAGCATATGAGATGCGTGCAATTGTGCAGTAGTTTGAACATTCTTTGGCATTGCCTTTCTTTGGGATTGGAATGAAAACTGACCTTTTCCAGTCTTGTGGCCACTGCTGAGTTTTCCAAATTTGCTGGCATATTGAGTGCAGCACTTTCACAGCATCATCTTTCAGGATTTGAAATAGCTCCACTGGGATTCCATCACCTCCACTAGCTTTGTTCGTACTGATGCTTTCTGAGGCCACCTTGACTTCACATTGCAGGATGCCTGGCTGTGCGTGAGTGATCACACCATCGTGATTATCTGGGTCATGATCTTTTTTGTACAGTTCTTCTCTGTATTCCTGCTACCTCTTCTTAATATCTTCTGCTTCTATTAGGTCCATGCCATTTCTGTCCTTTATTGAGCCCATCTTTGCATGAAATGTTCCCTTGGTATCTCTAATTTTCTTGAAGAGATCACTTGTCTTTCCCATCCTGTTGTTTTCCTCTATTTCTTTGCATTGATCGCTGAGGAAGGCTTTCTTGTCTCTCCTTGGTATTCTTTGGAACTCTGCATTCAGATGCTTATATCTTTCCTTTTCTCCTTTGCTTTCCCCTCTTTTCTTTTCACAGCTATTTCTAAGTCCTCCTCAGACAGTCATTTTGCTTTTTTGCATTTCTTTTCCATGGGGATGGTCTTGATCCGTGTCTCCTGTACAATGTCAGGAACCTCATTCCCTAGTTCATCAGGCACTCTGTCTATCAGATCTAGTCCCTTAAATCTATTTCTCACTTCCACTGTATAATCATAAGGGATTTGATTTAGGTCATACCTGAATGGTTTAGTGGTTTTCCCCACTTTCTTCAATTTAAGTTTGAATTTGGCAATAAGGAGTTCATGATCTGAGCCACAGTCAGCTCCCAGTCTTGTTTTTGCTGACTGTATAAAGCTTCTCTATCTTTGGCTGCAAAGAATATAATCAATCTGAATCAATGTTGACTATCAGGTGATGTCCATGTGTAGAGTCTTCTCTTGTATTGTTGGAAGAGAGTGTTTGCTGTGACCAGTGTGTTCTCTTGGCGAAACTCTATTAGCCTTTGCCCTGCTTCATTCCGTACTCCCAGGCCAAATTTGCCTGTTACTCCATATGTTTCTTGACTTCCTACTTTTGCATTCCAGTCCCCTGTAATGAAAAGGACATCTTTTTTGGGTGTTAGTTCTAAAAGGTCTTGTAGGTCTTCATAGAACCATTCAACTTCAGCTTTTCTTTTTTTTTTTTGCCGCCCCCCCCCCCCCCCCAACTTCAGCTTTTCATTGTTACTGGTGGGGCATAGGCTTGGATTACTGTGATACTGAATGGTTTGCCTTGGAAATGAATAGAAATCATTCTGTCATTTTTGAGATTGCATCCAAGTACTGTATTTCAGACTCTTTTGTTGACCATGATGGCTACTCCATTTCTTCTGAGGGATTCCTGCCCAGAGTAGTAAATATAATGGTCACTTGAGTTAAATTCACCCGTTCCAGTCCATTTTAGTTTGCTGATTCCTAGAATGTCTACGTGTACTCTTGCCATCTCCTGTTTGACCACTTCCAGTTTGCCTTGATTCATGGACCTGACATTCCAGGTTCCTATGCAATATTGCTCTTTATAGCATCGGACCTTGCTTCTATCACCAGTCACATCCACAACTGGGTATGTTTTTGCTTTGGCTCCATCCCTTCATTCTTTCTGGAGTTATTTCTCCACTGATCTCCAGTAGCATATTGGGTTCCTACTGACCTGGAGAGTTCCCCTTTCAGTATCCTATCATTTTGCCTTTTCATACTGTTCATGGGGTGCTCAAGGCAAGAATACTGTAGTGGTTTGCCATTCCCTTCTCCAGTGGACCATATTCTGTCAGACTTCTCCACCATGACCCTCCTGTCTTGGGTGGCCCCACACAGCATGGCTTAGTTTCACTGAGTTAGACAAGGCTGTGGTCCATGTGATCAGATTGGCTAGTTTTCTATGATTATGGTTTCAGTGTGTCTGCCCTCTGATGCCCTCTTGCAACACCTACAGTATTACTTGGGTTTCTCTTATCTTGGACGTGGGGTATCTCGTCACGGCTGCTCCAGCAAAGCGCAGCCGCTGCTCCTTACCTTGGATGAGGGGTATCTCCTCACAGCAGCCTCCCGTGACCTCGGGAGTGGGGTAGCTTCTCTCGGCCAGCGCCCCTGACCTCGGGCGAGGTAGGTCGTCTTGGCCGCTGCCCCTGACCTCGGGAGTGAGGTAGTTTGTCCCGCCTCCCCTGATCTCAGACGTGGGGTAGCTCCTCTCGGCCGCCTCGCCTGACCTGGGGCGTGAGGTAGTTCATCTTGGCCGCCGCCCCTGACCTCAGGAGTGAAGTAGTTCGTCCTGCCTCCCCTGACCTCGGAGGCGGGGTAGCTCCTCTCCGCCACTGCCCCTGACCTCGGATGAGGGGTAGCCTGTCTAGGCCGCCACCCCTGACCTCAGGAGTGAGGTAGTTCATCCCGCCTCCCCTAACCTCGGACGTGGGGTAGCTCCTCTCGGCCGCTCCTGTGCCGACGCTGCGTGGCACTGTCGGTTGCCGTCCCTGACCTTAGGCAAGGGATAGCTCCTCTGGGCCACGCTTCTGCGCGGTCAGTTTCAGACGTTCCCTTAGGATTGTATTATAATAATGTTATAAGAACCTGGTCCTTAAGGAATTTGGGAAAATTGCAGAAAAATCAAAGTCAATGATTTCTGTTGTTTTTTTAAAAGTTTCTCACCAACAAATGTGTGTTTAGTTTGATTTTTCCTTCTGCCCTTTCCTTTCCAAGTCTATTCATAAACTGTTGGAAATCTGGTGATTTCCTGACAGTTGAGGATATTTTTGTAATTATCTGTAAAGTTGAAAGGCTAAGGACTCTATTTGTTAACTATCAGAGAGCCACTGAAATGTTTTTCATGAAATAAGTGGAAATATGTGTTAAAGATAGAAGAAAACAAGAAATCTGATATCATAATTAAAACTCATTATCATCTGTCAACTCTATTGTGAGCTACTGTGAGGCTTCCCTGTTACCACCTTTCCTGGGAGTTCCTTCTCCTGTCAGTACTTTTCAGTGTCCTCTCTCTTATCTTTCGTCCCTCCTCTCACAAAGGAGGAATTATAAAATTGGGTCTTGAAGAATAAATAGGAACTTTGCTAATAGAAAAGTGAGAAAATGATTCCTTGATAGGCACTGGCAACTGCTAGGGCAGTAAAGACAGGAAGATACGGAATAACATGGGTTGAGCTGAAAACGGAATTCAGTGTGGTTAGATATATAGTGCAAGGGAAGAAATGACAGGAGAGGAGAACGAAGGGGTCAAATCAGATGGCATAACCGTTCGGGGACAGGAAGAACATATCATACATTAGATGAGGGGCTATTCGGTGACCAGGAAGGGGCTTACCTCTACTACCAGGGCAGGAGGGAATGAATGAAGGACTCACAGGGGATACAGAAGTGTGCACAGATAAGAACACATTTATGGCATTTCACGCTTGTTCTGATGGTTTTCATTTTCTTTGCAAATAAGAAACCTAGTCAACCACAGATTGACAGATGACAGGGTGGTTGGGAAACTTGAGGAGAAAGGAAGAGTTTAGAACCACATTGGAAAGGAGAGGAATGTGCCAAGAGATATGAAAAAAGCTTACGGGAAAGCCATTGAGAGTCCTGCTAACAAGTGAAATCTATGAATGTATATTGGCATCAACTTGTGAGGTTAATTCATGTTTTTTAGAACTCTACTTAGTACTGTAATTGCAGTGCCCATTTTGAGTTTGGAAGTTCCAGGCTTCTTGTTGCCAGAAGACAAAGATGTGAGTGACTTGAGAACATTGATGATTAAAGGTGATGTTAATATTTATTGAGTACTTGATGTGCTAGAAATTGTGCTTAGTGCATTATAGACATTGCCACATTCGTCCCCTTCCTTTCCTATGAAGTATTAAATTTTATGCTCATTTTTAAAAGACAAACAGAATCCTGTTAAGCAATATTCCCAAGATATTTTACCAACGAGTAGCAGAACTGGAATTTAAATGAAGATCAACATTGAAGCAGATTACAAAAGAAAAGAAGGTTAGAAAAGGGCTAATTTGGTGGTCCAGTAGCTAAGACTCCGAGCTCCTAATGCAGGGAGGTGGGGTTTGATCCCTGGTTGGGGAACTAGATTCCATGTGCCACAACTAAGAGTTCACATTCTGCAAGTAAAGATCAAAGATTCTGCGTGCCACAACTAAGACCCCACACAGAGCCAAATAAATAAATACAAATAAATATTAAAAAATGAAGAATAGGGTCAGTAATTTGGGAGAAGATGTAAGCCTGAAAACAGGGGAAACTGTCAAGGAAATCCCAGGACAGAATTGACAGAAATAATGTTTTTAGTGTTGTCTGAAGGACAGGAAAATCACGGGGAATTGGAATGTCGATGTTTAAGACTTCGGTAGTAGAAGCATTAAGAGTGCCCATTAACTTCAAGCTGTAAGTGAGTAACTGAAAGGAGAGTAGATGTGGAGGTCACAGTTTCTCTGGCTAGGTTACTGATTGTAGTGCATGGTTATTGATTATGAATATTGATTATGGTGTGACTTTGGAGTGAAGAGAAATGAATTTTGAAGATACGGTCTGAAGGATATTAGGTCCTAGTTTTCTGGATGGTATAGTTTGGTGAAATGAACTTAAGAAAAGTTTCCTTGTGTAAACTGAAAAGTAACAGTAAGATGTAGAGTAGAACTTGGTTTGTGCTGAGCCTCTGTTCTATGCCTAAAGATATGGAATTAGCAGGTATTCAAGAGGGCTCAATCTAAGTCAGGTCTTCAAGGAGAAAAGATCATAGAGAGAGTCCAATGTCTAGGTTAGGAATTAGGTAATTTATTTGAAAAAAAAAATGGGAGCTCTAGAGGATTCAGTGAAAAATATTAGGAAGGACATTAAGAGGAGTGTGGTAGAGTGGAGAGTATGAACCAAAAAGAAAAATTACATTAGCACTGTAGTTGTGTGAGCAAGAGACTGAGAAAGAGGATTAGAGATTAGAGGAAACAGTTTATTAAGGGCTTGAGAGTATGAGAGACGGAGGCATTGTAGAATTTGATAGCTTCAAATTTGTAAATAGAGCTTGGTTTAAAGGCATTTCACTATTTTGATTCCAAAGAGTGCAGTGATCTGACTTCAACCACATTAATATTTGAGTGAGTGAGTGTGGCACTGTTGAAAGTTCTGTAGGTGTTGAATAACAGACATACCTTGTCGGTCAGTCAATTCAGTACAAGTTTTGGATTAAAAATAACTGGATTTATGCTTCTGATTCTGTCACCTGCTTAATAATATTTTACTTAAAAATATATTATGGTCTAATATTTAGTATTTAGGTTTGTGTAGCATCATCTTTTGATTATTCGGACAGATTCTTTCTTAATGATGTTAATTTCCATTGCCATATTTAAAAACAACATGGTCTTACCTAAGCACTGCAATAACTGTAATAGAAATCAAGAACTTTAAATGGGATCTGTAGATTCACTTGTTCTACACTGTATAAGAAAGAAAGGTGGCATATAGAAAATAAAAGAGATACGACATCATCAAGTGGATTTCCTCAAAAAATTCATCATAATTCAGCATTGGTAGTGGTTTTACACATCACATCGTCCTTCCACTCTTTAATGCAAGCATACAAAGTATTTTAATGAAAGATATATCTTCTAACTGTATGGTAGTTTGGAAAGCGTGAGCAAAATTGAGGTTGGAATCTTGGCTCCTGCCCCTAACGTTGTGTAATCCTGAAAACTTGGCTTCTCCAAGCCTAGTGTTCCCTGTTCTATAAAATGGGAATGCTAGAGTAATCAAGAGGATTGTAGCAGCCCATTTAATTTTTAGACACCTCTATCAGAGGTTATATTTACCTGGGACAAAGCTCTATCTCTCTGTAGTTTTCTAAGGCATTTGTTGGAATTGCATTAGGAAGCCGAAAAATCATTAAAACTAAGTTTCACACTGAGTTTAATTTTTTTCTATGTTTATGCAGCAATCTGGGCTTTGACATCTCAATAACAATGATGGTTTAATTTCCCCCAAAATAACTATTGAACAACCAATGTATACAAGGCAGTGCTATGTGGGAGCCCACCATTCCCCGCTCCCAGCCAAAGCTAGCTATTAGAGGCGTATATCCCTAGGACCATCTGCTTTCATGTCAGGTGTGGTCAGGTGCAGGCTGGGAGAAACCTATGGGAAGTGCGGATTCTATGCAAATCCAATAATGGATGTTCATATCTCAGCAGCTTGTGCCCTTGTGGTCAGTTATACTCCATCTAGTTGGAGGTCTTTGAAGCACATTGTTTAAGGCACCATACATATTTGTCCATCCTAGTCATATGTAAAAATAATGTTGCTAAAGGCTCTAGTGTACACTTTGTTTCAGAGAATAAAATATAAGTGTAAATTTGGCTCTAGGGAAGACAGAGGCTAATAGGAACTGCTATATGTTTTGCTTTCTTCACATATCCCCATGCTAGTCCACCTCATAGCCACCTCAACTTGCATTATAAAAATGTGGTAAACTAAGTACAGTGACACCAATAAGACAAGCTGATTAAGATATGGTTTTGCAATGTGTTTTGGCTTCAACCTTAGTCATGGTTAGTTTTCAGTATAGTACTTGAAGAAATTATATTTGTTTTTAATACAGATTTTTCTCTCATCTTTGACTTCTCAATTAGGAGGGCAGGTGATTTACATCTCCATAATAAAGATATGTGAACAAGAATTGTGCCTTTAATATTTTTACTGAAGTTCTGCAATCACAAATTTCGGTTTTTCTATTTTCTCACTTTTTGTTTATTCTAAGATGATTTAAGTCATTTCCTTGAATTCTACTTATGTAATTTTGTTGTGCTTGTTTATCGATTTTAGGTTATACTACTTGTTAAGGAGCATGATAGAATTTCTTGAAGTTGGCCATGAAAATGAACTACAGACAGTAGCTGTAAATAGTGTTTCTGTGGTTGTATGTTACAAGGCTTTGGAGAATCTGCCTCCTGTGACTTTCAGAGATCACCTTTGGTGGTTGTGTAAACTTAAAATAGTGGATTTGTTTTTGAGTATCTAAGAGTATGACGTGGAGTCTCATGCCTGTCACTTAACAGCAGAAGGACTGTTATTCTTTAGCTTTGTCCTAATGCCCTCGCATTCTTCAGCCTTGGTTGGGTCAGTCAGCCACTTATCAGCTGATGTGATTTTACATTTTTGCCTCAATCATTATCTCTCACTTTAAGTTCTCCTTTTGTAGTATTTGCTATTTGCTTCCATTTTCTGCACTTGTGAGGAAAGGAAAGGAGAAAGAGATTTAAAAGAAAATAATAGGTGGGTTCTCAGTTATTTTTTGCTTTATTACTAATGCTAACTACTAGCATAAAGTATGGAATTATGATTGAGGTATTTATGAATAATTCATTCAAGGAACTTTTTCTTAAGCCCTAATGAACACTGGATATTTACAAATATAATTGGGTGACGCTGCTAAGTTAAAGGAGAAAACACTCTCCTGGGAAAGTAGGTTTATCTGCTGTTTTCTAAAATGGATTCTCTTGACCATTCTGTCAAATATATCAATAAAATTATCTATTTTAGTTAATATAATTTTTTAACTTTTATCACTCAAGAGGGAATAACCAACCATGTGTAAATATGAATAATATATTTTCTTCCTCTACATCACAAGTTCTTAGCCTCTTTAAAAAGAACTTTTATAAAAATATATTTTATTTGTATTAAGATTTGCTAATGAGTTAGAAAAGATCATGAACCCTGAATAATGCATTTTAGTTGCAAAAAAAGATTCAAATTTAAGTTAATTAATTATTAGATGACCATACTCTGGACATAGAACTTCATGACACCATGGAATATTAAAATACTGAAATAGCTGCTGTTTTTTTCTAAAAAGTATGGCCACTTAATCACCTAAATAATGGCCTCTGAAATTACAAAATTAAAAATTTTATTTTTCTACCTGATAATTGCAAAAGAGATTAGACATTAACACAACTTTCCA
This sequence comes from Budorcas taxicolor, assembly GCF_023091745.1. Classification (NCBI taxonomy): domain Eukaryota; kingdom Metazoa; phylum Chordata; class Mammalia; order Artiodactyla; family Bovidae; genus Budorcas; species Budorcas taxicolor. The sequence goes on along the minus strand of NC_068914.1, from coordinate 98,264,336 downwards.
GGGACTTAGAAATTCCTATTATTTATTTATTTTTTAATATTTATTTGTCTGCACTGGGTCTTTCTTGGGGCACATGAGATCTAGTTCCCTGATCAGGGATTGAACCTGGGCACTCCTGCATTGGGAGTGGAGTCTTAGCCACTTGACCACCATTTCTTATTTGTGTTGATTTTCAGTATTATAAGTCAGAGAACTGTGCTCCCAATGCAGGAGTACCCAGGTTCAATCCCTGGTTGGGGAACTAGATCTCACATGCCCCGACTAAGTTGCTCAGTTACTGAGCAACTGAACTGAACTGAACTGGCTGCACTGGGTCTTAGTTGGGGCACATGGGTTTTACAGTAAGGGACCAATAATATAGTTTTTTGTTAGTAAGTAAAAACCTTTGTCCAACTTCTCTGTGATTTAGACATGCATGTTTCAGAAGGTCACATATACTAACTTCTACACAAGGTGAAGGTTACTCAGAAGGTCAAAAAGCATGCCAAAACAAATAGAAAGCATTTTATTTCACTTTAACTACCCTCTTTAAAAAATTGTTTATTTAATGGATATGATCATATGACCGTCAAATTAGTGCTTTTTTTAAAACACATATCAGCTCACAAGCACTTACCTTTTAAGACCTGTGGCCTGTTTCTGTTTTAAAAAAAATAATAAAATTGTACATTAAAGCAAATGAGAAAACTTTTGTTGCCCCATTTTTTACAACAAAATCCTATAAATTAAGATTATGCTGATATTCTAGAGTAAAATCAGGGAATTTCTAAACTCAAACCATTAAAATAATTTTATAGTTAAGATACAAAGGAAAGAAAAAATCTTCCTTATTTCATTATTCTAAAATATTAGTAACATTATTGGGGCAGGGGATAAATAATGTAATTTGTGGACAAAAATGAATTATATCAAATTATATCAATATATCATCATGTCTACACATGAAATTAAATCCAAAATGATGGATTTTCAGTGGTATTCACTGAAGCAAAAAATTAAGTTAATTGTAATAAGATGTTATGTTCCTAAATGTGTTAACTTTATTATATAAATTTTGCTTATTGTGGTATAACACCACCAGTAATTTTGTAAAATTCATTTTAATATTGATTCTAAATTCAAATGAACTTAATTGTCACTATGAGGAAGTTCTTCATGTGTAGAATTGACAAATTTTCATGGGATAGTTACTAAATGAGAGAGTTACATGTGCCTAATCTGCTTATTATAGTCCTGGAACTTCCACAGTAAGCAGATTGACTGCCAGCCTGAAATTCCTTCCATTTTAGACTACAATGTTGAAGTTCTCTGGTCAAACCAGGTAACATTGCAAGTGCTATCTCAATGACATTGTATTATCTCTGTTCTCTCCTCTTAGTCTTTACTTTTGTGAAATATTCAATAATCTTTGCATTACACCATGTTCTATTAAACAATCTGATTTTTCTGGATAATATCTGAAAGTTCCTTAATTATGTTTGTTAATAATATGACAAATAAGACATGTATGTGAATAAATCTCATATTTCTCAAGTCAGGAATAAACAAGGAACTAATATTTATTCATCTATATAAACTAATATGTTTTACCAACTTAACTGACAACTATTAATAATAATAATAATAATAATTGTTCATAGTACATTCTTCTTTTCTTATTTAGTTGCAAATACTATGCTCTCTTCAGTTCAGTCCAGTCACTCAGTTGTGTCTGCCTCTTTGTGACTCATGAAACACAGCACGCCAGGCCTCCCTGTCCATTGCCAACTCCTGGAGTCCACCCAAACCCATGTGCAATGAGTCAGTGATGCTATCCAACCATCTTATCCTCTGTCGTCCCCTTCTCCTCCTGCCCTCAATCTTTCCCAGCATCAGGATATTTTCGAAGGAGTCAACTCTTTGCATCAGTTGACCAAAGTATTGGAGTTTCAGCTTCAACATCAGACCTTCCAATCAACACCCAGGACTAATCTCCTTTAGGATGGACTGGTTGGACCTCCCTGCAGTCCAAGGGACTCTCAAGAGTCTTCTCCAACACCACAGTTCAAAAGCATCAATTTTTTGGTGCTCAGCTTTCTTTATAGTCCAGCTCTCACATCCATACATGACCACTGGAAAAACCATAACCTTGACTAAATGGACCTTTGTTGACATAGTGATGTCTCTGCTTTTTAATATGCTGTCTAGGTTGGTCATAACTTTCCTTCCAAGGAGTAAGCGTCTTTTAATTTCCTGGCTGCAGTCACCATTTGCATGATTTTGGAGCCCAGAAAAATAAAGTCAGCCACTCTTTTCACTGTTTCCCCATCTATTTGCCATGACGTGGTGGGACCGGATGATCTTAGTTTTCTGAAGCTTTAAGCCAACTTTTTCACTCTTCTCTTTCACTTTCACCAAGAGGCTCTTTAGTTCCTCTTCACTTCCTGCCATAAGGGTGGTATCATCTGCATATCTGAGATTATTGATATTTCTCCTGGCAATCTTGATTCCAGCTTGTGCTTCCTCCAGCCCAGCATTTCTCATGATGTACTCTGCATAGAAGTTAAATAAGCAGGGTGACAATATACAGCCTTGATGTACTCCTTTTCCTATTTGGAACCAGTCTGTTGTTCCATGTCCAGTTCTAACTGTTGCTTCCTGACCCGCATACAGGTTTCTCAAAAGGCAGGTCAGATGGTCTGGTATTCCCATCTCTCTCAGAATTTTCCACAGTTTATTGTGATCCACATAGTCAAAGGCTTTGGCATAGTCATTAGAGCAGAAATAGATATTTTTCTGGAACTCTCTTGCTTTTTCAATGATCCAGCAGATGTTGGCAATTTGATCTCTGGTTCCTCTGCCTTTTCTAAAACCAGCTTGAACATCAGGAAGTTCACGGTTCACATATTGCTGAAGCCTGTCTTAGAGAATTTTAAGCGTCATTTTACTAGTGTGTGAGATGAGTGCTAGCATTTTACAAATATTAACTGACTTAATTTAGTAATCATGCAGTAGTTAAATATTACTACATCCTCTTTTATTTTTTACAATTAATGGGATTGGATGGAGAAGTCAAAAACTTGTCTTAAGGACTATATAATCAAAGAACATACATGAATTGATGGTAAAATTATGATGATCTTTTACAAAATTTTCTGATTTATTGTTAGAGCTCAGAAACCTTACTGAAATTCTCCTTCAGTTTTTAAAAGAATAAATTTAATGGAAATAGTGTCAATGTATTTATGTAAAAATTTGAAGTTATTGCTTTATAAACATACACATACACACACACTTTTTCATTAATCCTACCCAAAGTGGAAGGAAAAGTCTCAAAAAGTTAAAGACAAGCTATTGTTAGTTTTGAAGTCCCAAATACACTGGACTGAGGTGAATCTCTTTGATGTTTTTGCAGGAAAATGTAACGGCAGGCACATATAAAGGCAGGCATGGTAGTTATAACGAGTTAGTGGTGATGTGAAGTAATTTAACGAGAAAACGTGTCCCTGTCTAAAAAACGGTTTGAAATAAAGCCTTGGAGATTTAGAAAAGGCAAACAGTAATTTCACCCTGGACAATGGAAAGCTACATGCTATCCAGTCTTTCAGAGATATAATTGGATATTTTTTCATTTTTCTTTTTATCATGCATCTCAATATTTAAGTGATTACACCATTCTCTGATTTTTTTTTTTTTTAGGAGTTAATCTGAAGATGTGATGGTCACCTGGGCATCCTTAGACACGGGAATCTTACAAACCAAAGGACCTTTGGACTCTGTGCTGATAAAGCTCCCTTGTGAGTACTCTCAATGTATAGTAACATTTTTTCTGAGTCATTCTAAATCATGCTGCCTGTGGAAGTGGTGGATCTTAAGGAACCCACCTGCCAATGCAGGAAATGTAAGAGATGGGGGTACAATCCATGGGTTGGGAAGATCCCCTGGTGGAGGGCACGGCAACCCACTCCAGTATTCTTGCCTGCAGAATCCCAAGGACAGAGGAGCCTAGCAGGCTACAGTGTATGGGGTCGCAAAGAATTATACATGACTAAAGCTACTTAGGATGCTTAACTAACAATAGAATTATGTTTTGTTATTATTACTAATATAAATGTTGGTTTTAATATATATGTGGAGGCTTTAAGTTTTTTATTTTTTCTGATTGTCTTTGTCATTTGCACCCTTTAAAAAATAACTGTATCTTGAACAAAAATGATTGTGTCGGGATTTCTCATTCATATTTTATTTGTATAAGGCTGTCCATGGGGTCGCACAGAGTCAGACACGACTGAAGTGACTTAGCATGCATGCATTGCAGAAGGAAATGGCAACCCACTCCAGTATTCTTGAATGGAGAATCCCAGGGACAGAGGAGCCTGGTGGGCTGCCGTCTATGGGGTCAGCACACGACTGAAGCGACTTAGCAGCAGCATGAGGTTCTCAAGGCAAGAATACTGAAGTGGTTTACCATCCCCTTCTCTAGTGTACCACGTTTTGTCAGAATACTCCACCATGACCCCTTAGTCTTGGCTGGCCCTACATGGCATGGCTCATAATTTCAGTGATTTAGACAAGGCTGTGCTTCATGGTGATCAGTTTGTTTAATAATCTGTGATTGTGGTTTTCATTCTGTAAGAGGGTTATGGAAGCTTCCTGATGGGAGAGACTGACTGGGGGGGAATCTGGGTCTCCCTCTGATGGGCAGGGCCATGCTCAGTAAATCCTGAATCCAATTTTCTGTTGATGGGTGGGGCTGTGTTCCCTCCCTGTTGTTTGCCCTGAGGCCAAACTATGGTAGGGGTAATGACAGTAATGGTGACCTCCTTCAAAAGGACTTATGCCCGCACCGTTGCATTCAGTGCCCCTGACCCTGCAGCAGGGCACTATTGACCCACACCTCCACTGGTGACTCTTAGACGCTCATCTAGACCCAGACATCCTAGAACGTGAAGTGCAGTGGGCCTTAAGAAGCATCGCTACAAACAAAATTAGTGGAGGTGATGGAATTCCTGTTGAGCTATTTCAAATCCTAAAAGATGATGCTGTGAAAGTGCTGCACTCAATATACCAGCAAATTTGGAAAACTCAGCAGTGGCTACAAGATTGGAAAATGTCAGTTTTCATTCCAATCCCAAAGAAAGGCAATGCCAAAGAATGTTCAAACTACTGCACAAATTTCACTCATCTCATATGCTAGCAAAGTAATGCTTAAAATTCTACAAATAAGGCTTCAACAGTATGTGAACTGAGAACGTTCAGATGTTCAAGCTGGATTTAGAAAAGACAGAGGAACCAGAGATCAAATTGCCAACATCTGTTGGATCATAGAAAAAGCAAGAGAGTTCCAGGAAAGCATGTACTTCTGGTTTATTGACTATGCCAAAGCCTTTGACAGTGTAAATCACCAAAAACTGTGGAAAATTCTTAAAGAGAGGGGAATACGAGACCACCTGACCTGCCACTTGAGAAATCTGTATACAGGTCAAGAAGCAACAGTTAGAACTGGACATGGAACAACAGACTGGTTCCAAATGGGGAAAGGAGTATGTCAAGGCTGTATGTTGTCACCCTGCTTATTTAACTCCTATGCAGAGTATATCATGCAAAATGCCAGACTGGATGAAGCACAAGCTGGAATCAAGATTGCCAGATTGCCAGGAGAAATATCAGTAACCTCAGATATGCAGATGACACCACCCTTACGGCAGAAAGTGAAGAGGAACTAAAGAGCCTCTTGATGAAAGTGAAAGAAGAGAGTGAAAAAGTTGGCTTAAAACTCAACATTTGGATAGGGAGAGGGTGGGATGATTTGGGAGAATGGTATTGAAACATGTATAATATCATATATGAAACGAATTGCCAGTCCAGGTTCAATGAATGATACTGGATGCTTGGGGCTGATACACTCAGACGACCCAGAGGGATGGTATGGGGAGGGAGGACGGAGGGGGGGTTCAGGATGGGGAACCTGTTTATGTGTGTATACCTGTGTATACTTGTGGCAGATTCATGTTGATGTATGCCAAAACCAATACAATATTGTAAAGTAATTAACAATTAAAATAAATAAATTTATATTTAAAAAAAAGAAAAAAAAAATCAACATTCAGAAAACTAAGATCATGGCATCCAGTCCCATCACTTGATGGCAAACAGATGGGGAAACAATGGAAATAGTGACAGACTATTTTCTTTGGCTCCCAAATTACTGCAGATGGTGACTGCAGCCAGGAAATTAAAAGACACTTGCTCCTTGGGAAAAAAGGTATGATCAACCTAGACAGTGCATTAAAAAGCAGAGACATTACTTTGCTGACAAACATCCATCTAGTCAAAGCTATGGTTTTTCCAGTAGTCATGTAAGGATATGAGCGTTGGACCATAATGAAAGCTGAGTGCCGAAGAATTGATGCTTTTGAACTGAAGTGTTGGAGAAGACTCTTCAGAGTCCCTTGAACTGCAAAGAGATCCAACCAGTCCATCCTAAAGGAAATCAGTCCTGAATGTTCATTGGAAGCACTGATGCTGGAGCTGAATCTCCAGTACTTTGGCTACCTGGTGCGAAGAATTGACTCATTGGAAAAGACCCTGATGCTGGGAAAGATTGAAGGTGGAGGAGAAGGGGACTACAGAGGATGAGATGGTTGCATGGCATCACCGACTTGATGGCCATGAGTTTGAGTACGCTTTCAGAGATGGTAATAGACAGCGAAGCCTGGCATGCTGCAATCCATGGGGTCACAAATAATCAGACACGACTGAGTGACTGAACTGAACTGTGATGAATTTACAAAATTGTTTCACTTGTTTATTAGCAACAGTTCCTAGAACAACTGTATGATTATATTCTGCTTTCAATCTAAATTTCATGAACACATCTTTGTATGTCCTGGTGGAGGGCAGAATAAGGGCAAAATGATGGCTCCCCACATCATAATCCCTTCACCCTAGGAATGTATTGTTACAAGGCAGGAGAGAAGTAAGGCTGCTCTTCAGATGACCTTATGATTATCCCTAATAATCTACAGGTGTCCACTGTACTCACCAGGGGTCTGATGAATGAAATAGCAGCACAAAAAAGATTCAGCCTAATGTTGGTGGTATGAGGATGTAGGAATGTGGCCACAAGTCAAGAATTCGGGAGACTTTTAGGAACTAGAAAAAGCAAGGAAACAGATTCTTCCCTTGGCCTCCCACTGACACCTTGAGTTTAGCCCAGGGAGATTTCTAACCACCAGAACCATGATAATAAATTTGGGTTATTATAAGCCACTAAGTTTCTGATGGCTTACTACTGCAGCTGTAGAAAACTAACACAGCCTGACACTGTGAGATTAGGCAATGAAGCTTGAGAGCAGAGTGGTTTATACCATGGTGACATGAGGGCAGTCACGGTGTTGAGGTAGGTTTAATATGTCATGTGATTCCTTTTGGCTACATGATTTCCTAGGGGAACTGATTTGTCCCTGCCTGTTCCTTTTTAGTTAAAAGCATAGGCTATGGATCCTGAGTATATGAGTTCAGATCCCGCCTCTGATTCTTACTTCAGGCATACTTCATTTTATTTGAGCTTTACTTTATAGAGATTCCCAAATATTGTGTATTTTACAAATTGAAGGTTTTGGGGAAACCCTGCATGGAGCACCCTTTTTCCAACAGCATTTGCTCACTGTGTGATTCTGTGTCACATATTCGTAATTCTCGCAATATTTCAAAACCTCCACCAGAGAAAACATTACAACTCACTAAAGGCTCAGATGATGATTTAGCATTTTTTAGCAATAAAGTATTTGTAAATTAAGGTGTGTACATTTTTTAGACATAATGCTGCTATTGCACACTTAATAGAATATAGTATGGTGTAAGCTTAACTTTTGTGTGCACTGGTTAAGTAACTTGCTTTATTTTGATACTTGCTTTATCATGGTGGCTGGAACTGAACTGCAGTATCAACAGGGAATGCCTATAACTATAAACTTCCAGAGCATGCAGTTTTTCATCTGTGAAACAAAGACAGTAAAAGCATCTTCTTCATAGGGCTGCTGTGAGAACTAACTGTTAATTTGCATTTTAAGTACTTAAAATGGTATTTGGCATATAGTAGGAGAATCCCAGGTTATTGATATTTCTCCCGGCAATCTTGATTCCAGCTTGTGTTTCTTCAAGACCAGCATTTCTCATGATGTACTCTGCATAGAAGTTAAATAAGCAGGGTGACAAAATACAGCCTTGACGTACTCCTTTTCCTATTTGGAACCAGTCTGTTGTTCCATGTCCAGTTCTAACTGTTGCTTCCTGATTTGCATACAGATTTCTCAAGAGGCAGGTTAGGTGGTCTGGTATTCCCATCTCTCTCAGAATTTTCCACAGTTTATTGTGATTCACTCAGTCAAAGGCTTTGGCATAGTCATTAGAGCAGAAATAGATGTTTTTCTGGAACTCTCTTGCTTTTTCCATGATCCAACAGATGTTGGCAATTTGATCTCTGGTTCCTCTGCCTTTTCTAAAACCAGCTTGAACATCAGGAAGTTCACAGTTCACATATTGCTGAAGCCTGGCTTCGAGAATTTTGAGCATTACTTTAGTAGCATGTGAGATGAGTGCAACTGTGTGGTAGTTTGAGCATTCTTTGGCATTGTCTTTCTTTGGGATTGGAATGAAAACTGGCCTTTTCCAGTCCTGTGGCCACTGCTGAGTTTTCCAAATTTGCTGGCATATTGAGTGTAGCACTTTCACAACATCATCTTTCAGGATTTGAAATAGCTCCACTGGGATTCCATCACCTCCACTAGCTTTGTTCGTAGTGATGCTTTCTAAGGCCCACTTGACTTCACATTCCAGGATGTCTGGCTCTAAGTGAGCGATCACACCATCGTGATTAACTTGGTCGTGAAGATCTTTTTTGTACAGTTCTTCTGTGTATTCTTGCCATCTCTTCTTAATATCTTCTGCTTCTGTTAGGTCCATACCATTTCTGGCCTTTATCGAGCCCATCTTTGCATGAAATGTTCCCTTGGTATCTCTAATTTTCTTGAAGAGATCTCTAGTCTTTCCCATTCTGTTGTTTTCCTCTATTTCTTTGCATTAATCACTGAAGAAGGCTTTCTTATCTCTTCTTGCTATTCTTTGGAATTCTGAATTCAGATGCTTATATCTTTCCTTTTCTCCTTTGCTTTTCACTTCTCTTCTTTTCACAGCTATTTGTAAGGCCTCCTCAGGCAGCCATTTTGCTTTTTTGCATTTCTTTTCCATGGGGATGGTCATGATCCGTGTCTCCTGTACAATGTCAGGAACCTCAGTCCATAGTTCATCAGGCACTCTTTCTATCAGATCTAGTCCCTTAAATCTTATTTCTCACTTCCACTGTATAATCATAAGGGATTTGATTTAGGTCATACCTGAATGGTCTAGTGGTTTTCCCTACTTTCTTCAATTTAAGTCTGATTTTGATAATAAGGAGTTCATGATCTGAGCCACAGTCAGCTCCTGGTCTTGTTTTTGTTGACTGTATAGAGCTTCTTCATCTGTGGCTGCAAAGAATATAATCAATCTGATTTCAGTGTTGACCATCAGGTGATGTCCATGTGTAGAGTCTTCTCTTGTGTTGTTGGAAGAGGGTGTTTGCTATGACCAGTGCATTTTCTTGGCAAAACTCTATTAGTCTTTGCTCTGCTTCATTCCGTATTCCAAGGCCAAATATGCCTGTTACTCCAGGTATTTCTTGACTTCCTACTTTTGCATTCCTGTCCCCTATAATGAAAAGGACATCTTTTTTAGGTGTTAGTTCTAAAAGGTCTTGTAGATCTTCATAGAACCATTCAACTTCAGCTTCTTCAGCATTACTGGTTGGGGCATAGACTTGGATTGCTGTGATATTGCATGGTTTGCCTTGGAGACGAACAGAGATCATTCTGTCGTTTTTGAGATTACATGCAAGTACTGCCTACTCCAAAAAGCCTCTTGATGAAAGTGAAAGAGGAGAGTGAAAATGTTGGCTTAAAGCTCAACATTCAGAAAATGAAGATCATGGCATCCGGTCCCATCACTTCATGGGAAATAGATGGGGAAACAGTGGAAACAGTGTCAGACTTTATTTTTTTGGGCTCCAAAATCACTGCAGATGGTGCCTGCAGCCATGAAATTAAAAGACACTTACTCTTTGGAAGGAAAGTTGTGACCAACCTAAATAGTATATTCAAAAGCAGAGACATTACTTTGCCGACGATGGTCCATCTAGTCAAGGCTATGGTTTTTCCTGTGGTCATGTATGGATGTGAGAGTTGGACTGTGAAGAAGGCTGAGCGCCGAAGAATTGATGCTTTTGAACTGTGGTGTTGGAGAAGACTCTTGAGAGTCCCTTGGACTGCAAGGAGATCCAACCAGTCCATTCTGAAGGAGATCAGCCCTGGGATTTCTTTGGAAGGAATGATGCTGAAGTTGAAACTCCAGTACTTTGGCCACCTCATGGGAAGAGTTGACTCATCGGAAAAGACTCCGATGCTGGAAGGGATTGGGGGCAGGAGGAGAAGGGGACGATAGAGGATGAGATGGCTGGATGGCATCACTTACTAGATGGATGTGAGTCCAAGTGAACTCCGGGAGATGGGGATGGACAGGGAGGCCTGGCGTGCTGCGATTCATGGGGTCACAAAGAGTCGAAGACAACTGAGTGACTGAACTGAACTGAACTGAACTGCATTTCAGACTCTTGTTGATTATGATGGCTACTCCATTTCTTCTAAGGGATTCTTGCCCACAGTAGTAGATATAATGGTCATCTGAGTTAAATTCACCCATTGCATATCCTATTACAATTCAATTCCTTCAACTTGTTTGTGTTTCTGTTTTAGCTAATATTATCAGTCTCTTGTTTTGATGTCACTGTTTAAACATGCATATTTCTTGGTACCAGGAAAAGTATGCAACATCCTATTTAAAAAGTGTCTAGGATTAAAAAAAAAAAAAAATACTTTGCAAGTGAGAAAACCTGGTATGAATTTTCAAAGACATTCTGTGAAGAGGGAAGCCTCTGAACTGGATGGTTGAAACTGGTACTCTGTCACTTCCACATTCCCTGTGTCTGGCAGTGATGTGGTACATATTCCAAAGGCCTGGTAGGATGGTATATCTGATCCACTTTTTAGATTTTGGCCACAATAACTATATTATAAGGCACAATATATTAATTAATTTTGCCAACATATTTTGCTCAACTCCCAATATCAATGAATAACTTAATGTCTCTTCAAGTCTTTCCTGGGACAGTGGGGAAGAAACAATGATCCCAAAATATTAAAGCTTCCAGAAACAGAGTCAGGCAGGGAGGAAGGATCTGTTTACTCTGTCTAGTGCCCTGCATTCAGAGGCCAGGAGCAACATGCCATGATTCCTTATATAGTTTCTTTTAATATTTTGTTTTGTTTTATTTATTTGACTGTGCCAGGTCTTAGCTGTGACATGCTAGATCTTTAATTGTAGCATGCTGGATCTAGTTCCCTGACCAGGGATTGAACCCAGGCCCCACTTTGGGAGCAAGGAGTCTTAGCCACAGGACCACCAGGAAAGTCCTTCTTTTATAGTTTTTAATCACACATTGTTAGAACTATTGGAATAGTTTGTCTGTGCTTGTTTTTTGATTCCCTAGGTTTTCTCTAGCAATTGGATACTTGCAAACTCTATCATGGCTCTATTGAATATGTGGTTTAGAAACACACCAATGATCATGTTGTATGCTTTTAATTCAATGTTATTTCTATTTTCCTTCACATATACTTGGCATCTTTGTGGTGTCCTTTGGTCATTTTTTCCTACTTCTATTTTATACCCTCACTTCTCTAACACTTCACTAATTGGCGTCTTATTTGCCTGGATGCAGTTAAAAAGTCAGAAAGTTGGGAGGGGCTTTCCTCATGGCTCTTAACCATATGGAAGTATATAGAACACTGTGTAGCATCAGAAACTTTTGAACACTGAATGTACAAAGGATACCATTCTTTTCTAACTTTGCTTTAACTTTAATTTGAGACTTGACAGAAAAGTACTCGAAAAAAGAAGAGAAACTATTTGAATTAAAAGAGTTAGCTGGAATGAATTAGTGGAAGGTTTCAAAAAAATTACATACCAAATTCCTTACCATATCTTCTTTACCTCTGTATGCCTTTTTACGTTGAAATCATATCAAGAGATCAGTAGGGAGGTAAGCTGAGCACACTCAACAGTATTTTCCCTGTTAAAATTAATCCCACCCTTACTGTGTTCTCCTTTCTCTTACATAGACTGTGACTCCTGGGAGGTTGATGTCAATACTGAGAGCAAATTATTAGACTTTTTGTTTCAGGCTGAATTGACTAGATACGTATGCTTTTGGTGGTCTTTCTTTTTCTAAATTGACCTATAGTTGCTTTATAATATTGTGTTAGTTTCTGTTGTACAATAAAGTGAGTCAGCTATGTAGACTTGTGCTTAGTTGCTCAGTCTTGTCCAACTCTTTGTGACCCATTGGACTATAGCCCAACAGGCTCCTCTCTCCATGGACTTTTTCAGGCAAGAATACTGGAGTGGTTGCCATTTCCTTTTCCAGGGGATCTTCTTGACTCAAGGATCGAACCCGAATCTCCTGTACTGGCAGGTGGGTACTTTACCTGCTAAGTCTTCAGGGAATCCCAATCTGCTATGTATATATATATACATATATCCCCTCCCTCTTGGACCTTCCTCTCTTCCCACCTCACCCACCTAGGTCAGCACAGAGCACTGAGCTGAGCTCTCTGTGCTATACAGTACGTTTCCACTAGCTATCTATTTTACACAGTCTCTTTAACCTAGGAAACTTTGAAAATTAATTATTTTGTCTTCCCCATTCAAGTTATATTCAGGAAATAATGAATTGTGGATTCCTGTTAAGAGTAAATCAGTTACCTTCGCTAATGTGTCTATGAAAAATCTTAATAATAATGAGTACATTGGTTTCAGATATAGGGTACTATTTCTTAGATCTCAAATTCTGATCATCAGATCCTAACATTGCTTAACAGCTTTATGATGCTATGGCAGATGACCTGAGCAGATAATTTTATGATTGTGGTTTTGTCTATAAAATATGTGAATGTATGTAGAAATGAGTTAAATCACACAAGATTCTGTAGTATATGACAACTCATAATACTTTATATTTTAGGTTTAATAGCTAAGCTTTGTTAACTGTATATGAATCTACTTTCCATCATAAGAGTGACTGTTTGAGAAAAGAAAACCTGTCTTACTTATCTTGACCTTCTTACTGTTCATAACATAATGACTTTTATATGCTAGCTACTTGGTAAATGTTGTTTAAATTGATTAATTAACACAAGGGAAAAATAGATTTGGCTAGTCCATTTGCCTCATCTTTTTAATTCTTAAAATTGATGCTAACTAAAGAATGCGGCTTGGATATGTGGTCAAATGGAGTTTCTAATTGAATTTTTCTCCAAAATTTAGACTCCCCTTGTAGGAGCACAACCTGCCCTAGTATATTCATAGTATGGATCAGATTCGGCTTCCCTGCTAACTCAGCAGTAAAGAATTCACCTGCCAGTGCTGGAGACTTGGGTTTGAACCCTGGGTTGGGAAGATCCCCTGGAGAAGGAAATGGAAACCCACTCCAGTATTCTTGCCTGGGAAATCTCATAGATAGAGGAGTCTGGCAGGCTGCAGTCCATGGGGTTGCAAAGAGTCAGACATGACTTAATGATAAAACAACAACAAATGAACCAGGCTAGAACCCAGCTCCTCTGTAGGAAGGCACATATCTAAAAGAGAGCTCCAGAAATGTCTGTCCTAAGCTTGCTTAGTTTTCTTTTTTCAAATTCAGCAATCATATGTGAAATATACTGAAGTATTATTTTACCAGCATTGTCTCTATAAGGAAACGTGAAGCCAGTAGGTAGGTGAGAAGCCTGAGACTCAGAGAGGTCAGGTACTTTGTTCAAGGTCAGAAGTAGAAGGTAGGTCCGAACCTGAGCTTTCTAACACTAAATCAAATACTTTTTTTAAAAAAAGAATCCTTTAGAATAGGGTGAAGAAGAACAGCAAGGAGTTGTTCTACACCGTAGTAGGAAATAGCTGGTTCCCCAGCAGGAGGAAGCCGAGTAAGTAGACTGGGGCTCCTCACAGGGCCAGACAAAGGTGAAGACAGTCTGTGTGCTCTGTCTGCTACTAAGGAGGATGTCAAGAGAGTTGAGTCCACACAGGGAAACCAGAGACAAAATAATTGAAGCCATAGGATTTTTATCAAGTCCTAGGACATGGTTATGACTCCTGTGCTGCTGCTGCTACTGATAAGTCACTTCAGTCGTGTCCGACTCTGTGCGACCCCATGGACGGCAGCCCACCAGGCTTCCCCATCCCTGGGATTCTCCTCACAAGAACACTGGAGTGGGTTGCCATTTCCTTTTCCAATGCATGAAAGTTAAAAGTGAAAGTGAAGTCGCTCAGTCATGTCTGACTCTTTGCGACCCCATGGACTGCTGCCCACCAGGCTCCTCCGTCCATGGGACTTTCCAGGCAAGAGTACTGGAGTGGGGTGCCATTGCGTTCTCCGATGACTCCTATAAACCTTGCTTTTGCTGTTATGTCTTTACGTTCTTTTTTCAGTGCAGCCAAACTTTACTGGCAGGTGTTAAGAGTTAAAAATCCAGAGGGATGGGAAGGGAGGTGGGGCTTGGCTCTCCTTCCCTCCTTGAGGACTCTGTAACCAGGCTAGTAGAGTGGAATCACTTGATTACAACTACTTTGTACCCAGCACCCTCTAGAAAACAACTCCCAAGCATGAGGGCTCCTCCTGAAATGGGGGAAGGGAGCAGCACTCTTGCGGGGGCATGGACTGTGTCCCACCTCAGGCTGCTTGGTTCCTGCCTACCACACCCCTCAACAGCCTGGGGTAGGGGTATTAGGGGACTGAGCTAAACCTATCCCTTTCCAAATCTAGGTGTCTGCTTCATACCTCTGCCTCATTACTTTTTTTCCTACCTCTAGTGAGATGTACTAGATGACATATAATGTTATCTAAGTTTAAGGTGTGCATGCATGCATACTAAGTCACTTCACTCATGTCTGACTCTTTGTGACCCTATGGACCATAGCCTACCAGGCTCCTCTGTCCATGGGATTTCCCAGGCAAGAATACTGGAGTGAGTTGCCATTTCCTTCTCTGGGGGATCTTCCCAACTCAGGGATCACACCTGCATCTCTTATGTCTCTTGCATTGGCAGGTGGGTTCTTTACCACTGGCGGCACCTGGGTATTTGATAAACACATATATATTATGAAGCTATTGTTACAATAAAGTTAGTTAACATCACCTTACATAATTATCATTTTGTTGGAGTTATGGTGGGAACATTAACACTGTACTCTTCCTAGCAACTTTCAAGTATACCATATGATATTCTTAACTATAGTCACCATGCTGTACTGTAGATCCTCAGAACTTACTCAGCTTATAACTGAATCTTTGTACTCTCTGACCAACATCTCCCTATTTCCCCCACTCCTCAGCCCCTGGCAACTGCCACTCTCTTCTCTGTTTCTATTAGTTCAGTTCCACATATAAGTGAGATCACACCATATTTGTCTTTCTCTATCTAAATTATTTAACTTTTAGCATAATGGCCTCAAGGTCTATCTATGTTGTCACAAAAGGCAGAATTTTGTCTTTTTATGGCTAAATAATATTCCAGTTTATATATATACATTTTTGTGTGTGTGTGTGTGCGTGCATGTACACGCATGCACGTTTGCACATGTGTGTGGCACGTTTTCTTTATCCATTTGTTTGTGGTGGGCACTTAGGTTGTTTCTATATCTCAGTTAGTGTGACTGATACTGCAGTGATCTCAGGAGTGCAAATATCTCTTCCAGATATTAGTTAAATCTTCTTTGGTTATATACCCAGAAGTGGAATTGCTGGATCATTACAGCAGTTCTACTTTTAATTTTTTGAGGAACCTCCATACAATTTTCCATAGGGCTGCAGCAGTTTACAGTGCCACCAACAGAGTGCCACCAGGGCTCCCTTTTTCCCACATCCTCACCAGCATTTGTTATCTCTGATCTTTTTGATAATAGCCACTATACTTTTAAAATTTATATTTTGTGACATCAGCATTTGAAGATTTTATACTTTAAAGTAATTTAAAATGTTTCAAGGTTTTTGTTAATTTTTAATAAAGATGGAAATTCATTTTGAGGTGTAGAAGAATCTCATACTTGGTAAGATGTGACTGGGCCTAGATGTATTGTTACCTTGAGCTCTATTTACTCACATCTCATAGTAATGTCTAATGCCTTTGTAGAATTTTTTTTTAAATGAGAAATGATGGCTTCTATGTTACTAACAGCAGTGAAAAGTCCATTAAAATTACCATTAATATTAAAGCTCCAATGTTAGTATTATTGATTATAATAGTAGATGGAAAGTACAAATGATTGTATTATAACATGCTCTAAGTTGCTTCAGTCGTGTCCATCTCTTTGTGACCCTATGGACTGTAGCGTGCTAGGCTCCTATATCCATGGAATTCTCCAGGCAAAAATACTGGAGTGGGTTGCCATGCCCTCCTCCAAGAGATCTTCCAGATGCAGAGATCAAACCCACATCTCTTTAGGTTCCTGCATTGGCAGGTGGGTTCTTTACCACTAGTGCCACCTGGGAAAGCCCATCTTGTGACATATTCCAAGGTATACTTGTTGGTGTGTGTCTGTGTGTCCACAGATGGCTGTGGGGTATGAGAGTAGGAAAGCAGCAGGGAGGAGTTACTGATCAGTATGCCATGGTCTGAGCTTCTATTAACTGACCAGTTTAGGCAAAGATACTGAGGTACTGAGGCTTTACTCAAATAGAGAAAGTGGATGCTGGTATAACAACTGGAAAGCTATCAACTTTACTGAAATAAAATTGTGCCTATGGGAAAGAAGGGACGGGATGTATTTGAGTCCTTGTGGGAGTAGAATCTACCAGAACTGGTAATTTGATGTGATTGTAGAGAGGGGGAGACAGGATTGCTGACTCTGGCTTTGAGCTGAGTCTCTGGCAGAGGCTGCTACATTTACTAGAAAGCTATGAAACTGCGTGCATGCTGAGGGTGATGGTGGGGAGCTAAGAGGAGTCAGAAGTTCTGAGCTAGAAGTTCTGAGTCAGTTCTCTCTCTGAATGTGTTTCCTGTATCGGCTGAATACAGGAAGATCTATTAACTGGACAACAGTCAAAGAAGGAAGTATCTGAAATGTTCCCTATACTCAAATCATGTTTCCAATAGTTCTGCTCTAGTATTATTGAGCTGCTGTCATCAGCAAAAGAGGAAATCTGTTGAAATGGCAGAATACCTCTGTATTTTGGGTTTAGGACCCCTTTGCTCCCATTATATTTTCCTGTGGTATTTTGAAAGTTTGGAAGAATTAGCTTATGCAAGAAAATTTAACTAAGGACTTTTTTTCCTTCTATGCTTATCAAAGTTAAAAAGAGATTTCCTTTTTCATTATAACTCTGAGGGATAATTAACTCAGGGAATAAATTTGGGTTGTTATCTTCTATTATATGCTGATTTCAAACTCTATTATAATTCTAGAATTCTGAAAATAACGAGATCACAATTATGCTTAATGAATGTTAAGAGTATAGTACTCTTTCCAGGAAAAGAATAGGAAAAAACCAACAACCAGATGGGAAAAGCAACCCATTAAAAGATTTCCATTGTGTTTGTGAGGTATTTGATTAGGCTTTTGACTAGTTCACTGCTTTTCCTCACCCAAATATCTATAACTGAGCTTTCCACTTTGCAGAATTTCTTACATTTTTTATGCAGATTAAAAACTTGCATCTTCCCTATTAGCTCAGTTTTTACTCCTTAGTCATAATGTAGAAAACATCAAAATCTCACAGGGGAAATATGTGAATCCTGCATGGAACTTGGGAATAATGTTATAAACAAATTCATGGCCAAGAACCCATTGTCATGTTTCAAATGCAGAATAAATAACCTGTTCCAATAGCACACATGCTATTTATCAAGGTTTTACCCTGAGGCTACTTTCTGTCTTTCACTGTTTTGTCCCTGAATTATTGAAGAATTTTGGAAATTGGAAATTAAAAAAAAAAAAAACCTCACTCTACCACATTTTTGGAATTACTCTTGAGTATTTATAACCTTGGCAAAGGTTAGTCACCTTCAGCCACTTTCTCCCCTGGGCTCTTGGTGAATGAGTCTGTTTTGCATTTGGCTTTTCTTTTCTCAAAGGTTTATGTAATAAACATGACTGTCTGTATTACTCAGATAATAATTTTTTAAGGATTTAATGTTGTTGTAACAATAAGCAGAATCATACAAAATAAGTACAAAATATATTGTTCATACTTCTGCCAATTCTAATTTTCATAGCTCTTATGTTATAGTTATTCTCTTGATAATATAATATTTATGTATTAAACAGATATATTTTTGTATTTCTCTTTTTATTTAACTTTAGAACATTTTATAATACTAAGTAAAAATATTGATCACACATGAGACCTTTTCAAATTTAGCATTCTTGGTATAATTAATATGGTATGTTTGCTTAATAAAGTTAATAATAATTTATTGGCATAGAATTAGGTCTTGTCATTTGCCATTATATAAAAGTAATTGATAAAGCAAATGACTATTGAAATTTTATTCTTATGCATTTCAAAAAAATATTACTTGAAGTATGTCTATGGAATACATAATGAAGTTATTATTAATTGATTAACAACTTATGTTACATCAGGTAATTTTACCCTAAATAAATGTACTGAACACTTACTACCTACTAAGCACTTTTCTGTGTTGGGACAAAGGTATTTGAAGAGTTCTCAGTAAAGATGTCATATGCTTTTGATTTCTGTAAATACTACATTAATTCCAAAATCCATATTACAATTCATTTAGTGTTTTAAAACTTCAGTGTATGTCTAATATTGTACAAGACAAAATTTCCCAGTGCTTTTATTTTGTTTCATTTTTTTAACTTAAGATTTTAATAGAAGACGGAAGAACACTGAATGTCTTATTTTGTAAAAGCATCTGCATCATTTAGTTAAAAAAAATAGAAGAAATGTCAAGAGATTATTTATGTTACTTTCTGGTTATTGAAACCATTATATATGTACATTTAGAAACGCAGCCTATTAACATCTTTGGAGATTGTATTTTACAAGTCGTTGCTTATTGCCTAAGTCTAAATAATGTCATCTTTCGTATGGGAAATCAAATTCTCATCTACTAACCATAGAAAGGCTGATCTGCCATTCAGTGGAGAAAAATGTGGGTCTTGGATCCAAATAACAAGAATAACCAGAATTGGAATCTAGGACCCAATATTTACTAACTATCTGACCTAAGTAACCAAATCTGAACCTCTGTGTCCTCATGCTTTAAACATGTATCATAATAGTCTTATCTTATAGGGTCCAGAGAATGAGGTCATGAATGTCAATTGTTCGGTAAAATAACCTACCTAGAATATGGGAAACAGCCCTAAATGATGGCTTTTCATTTCTATAAAGCTTATTGTAAGTTCATAAATACAAAGACTCACCATCAGATACCACATTACACTCTTAGGGGAGGACCCTTCGTGACAGAGGGCAGGCATTTACAGAATGGCTGGGCAAGTAAGCTGTATAGTGTGTGATTAGGCAACAAGATGAAACTATCTGCCTCTCAAGGGGTTCAACACATGGCCTTGGCCTCTTTATTATCGTTCATAACTGATTGAGTAGTAGTATACCAGGTGAAAATTCACTGACATTTTAATTTATATATTAGTTTTTCAGTATGTTCTATTCATGATGTTAAATCACACAGTGGTCCATATACTTGAAAATGTGGTTGTAGCAACATCAGAGAAAGAATCAGAAGGTTAAATTTAGCAGTTTCAATTGCCAAACTTGGTTACCTTCATTGACCCAGGGTATAATTTAAGCCAAGTTAACTTTACACTGTAAAAAGGATGAACTAATGGTGCATATCAAAGCAAGTCCTTCAAGAAGAGACAGTGCTACCTTTTCCCTGATTTGAGAGAAGCAAGAGTGGGAGGGCAGAGTAGAGAGTCTCTTGAGATATGAATGCAAGTTTGCTTCCAGCTAAAAGTTAATGATCAGTTGCCTCGATTCTCATCTCCAAGCCCTGAGAAGTAGCACCCTCGAGTTCTCTTTCTATTCAGGTAACTTTTAAAGTATACAGCTTGTATCCATGTTAAGCTATACTTTAAATAATAGACTTTTTTTATTCCCTTAATATCAACTGATTTTATGTTCTAAGTTTAATGAAAAAGAGTGAAAAAGTCTGCAATTGTTGGCTAATAGAAAAAGATTTTACTTTTGAGTGGTACTGGGTTAAGGGTAATGAGGTATTATTCTGTGCTTGTATTATGTCAAAAGATTTTTAAAATGTTTTTATGAAACTAACTATTGTCATTCTTAAATCTCTTGGCTGAAAGATGTATTAATCACACTTACTTAATACAGTAAGTCAGCCAAGTTGTCATTAGTTAAGAAAATTTTGAACTTTATTTAACATTGGAATTTTGAAGGAACTCTGAATCTTTAAATAGTAAAATTTCATTTTTACTTGATATTAGATAACAATATTGGAAGTAATCTTATTTTTCTTATTCTAAATCATAATGTTTATAAACATCTATGTGTACTTTGCTATAAAACTGTAAAAATGAATTGGGTTTTATTATAGGGCTTAGGTAATTTATTCCCAAAATGTTTGGAACTATATTATGGAAAGATATAAAGTTATTGTGTATGATGCTTCTGTATATTTATATGTAATTAAAGACATTGACTATTAATTTTACAGTTTGAAGGCTGGTTTCTCAAAATAAAAATATCTACTCTATACATTTACAGTGTAATCGTATTCTGTACTGAGTTCTCAACATAAAGAGATACATTTCTTAAGCCACTGGAGCCGTAACTTAGATGAATGTATTTTCTGTTCTTTCTAAAGTGTCTGGCCATTGTTATCTTTATTCAGCAAATATCCAAGGTCAAAAAAACCTTTGGTTGTATTTAGGCTCACATGATAAAGACAAGTAAACATCAAAAGCTAAGTGTAATTGTGGTACTACTTATGCAGTTTTCTATTTATATTTCTCTTGAACTGAAATTAAATGTCAGACAGTGATAAATGATTTTGCTATTGAAATTGGGAATTCATAGAAACCTTGAAGAACCATCACATTTTATATATGAGAAACTGAATCCAGAAAAGGAAAGTAAAAACAGCTATTGAAAGTTTTGGGACTGGTAACAAAAACTCTATTTGCTGGGTGACAAATAGAGTTAATGATTTCTTAGGCAATGTTCATGTTGTTTTTGAAAAGGAAATCATTTTTAGTCCTCAATACATTTCCATTTGGAGGAAGAGCTAAATAAATACTGGCATTTAAGGTGTAGTTGTGCAGTGATATTTTCCAGATTCACCACAAGTGTGGCTGAAACTTTTGTTATCAATTTATTATAACTTATATAATCTGTGTCTGTATATGGATTTGCTTAGTTATATTTATGTTCTCAAGGTTCGAGAAAATAGTTTTGTAACTTCTCCTTTTGTTACACACTAAAGCCGTTCTGACAGGTTCATAATTTGTAAGTTAAATATTCAGATCGCTGAAGTTTCATTAATTAAGGAAATACTAAATATGAGGAAAATCAGCATATGCAGATATATATGAGGCACCTTCATTTAAAGTTTGAAACAATTTGCATGCAGTCTAAAGATAAAACAATTTTTAATTATGATGATCAAAAAACCAAAGTTTGAGCTCTTGGCACATTTTTCAATTCATCTTTTATAATAATAAAATGTTTATATTCAGACCTTGGCTTGCACTTATTAATGTGTAGACAAGAGTCTAATTTACTGTGCCCATTGGATATTTACCTACTTCTCACTTTTCTACTGAGAGTATGCAAATCAAATTACCATAAAAAAGTTTGTCTCTGTTCCTTTAGTTCATTATCAGATCTACTCCTGGAACTGCTGAAAATGTCACCACCAAGGTCCTTTGACAGTTACCCATAAATACTAACACAGAAGTATATACAGACACACATGCACACATACATGCACACATGCATACAGACACATAAGATCTATCTAGGGAGGAAAATAGAGCATTGATGCTTTCAATTCCATGAAGGATGTAGGTGTTGGAAAACTTTGCTTAAAATCCCTGCAACATAGTTAACTTGCTTTGCCCATTATGGGCAAATCACATAACTTGTACGAGCCTCTGTGAAGTAAGCTATAAATGGGGGTTATAGCTTAGGGCTTCTGTATGGAAGCATAGGGCTTCCATCACTTGTTTAGTTTGAAAATAATGTGAACTTATATAAAAGTAAATTCTAAATTCTTATTGAGCACTTCCTAAGCCTTCAGTTCAAACTAGGTGGCTTGAAATACAGAAATGTATTGTTCCTCAGTTCTGGGAATAAATAAGTCTGAAGTAAAGCATTGACAAGGCTTTCTTGAAATCTTGTGGCAAAGGATCCTTCATTTCCTCTCCCAGCTTCTGATAGATGGAGGTGTGACAGCATATCCAATTTATGCATCTGTGTTCCTATGGCGTTCTCCTTGTGTTTGTCTTCATGTGGCCATCTTCTTATAAGGACATGTGTCTTATTGAATTAGAAGTCTATTATGCTTCAGTATGCAGGAGACGCAAGAGACATGGGTTCAATCCCTGGGTCAGGAACATCTGTTAGAGTAGGAAATGGCAACCCACTCCAGTATTCTTGCTTAGAGAATCCTGTGGACTGAGAAGCCTAGTGGTCTGTGGTCCATAGGGTCACAAAGAGTCGAACAAAACTGAAGTATCTTAGCATAGAAACACACACGCATGCATACATACTTCAGGATGATCTTATCTTAAAAATAACATCTACTCTGGCCCTATTTCCAAATAAGGTCATGTTCTGAAATTTTGATGATTAGGACTTAAACATGTCTTTTTTGAGGGACACGGATTAATCCATAACAGTTTGCGTTTTGATACTCCTCAAACTCATGTCCTTCCCATGTAAAAAATATGTTCACCCAATCCCAATATCCTCAAGGTCAATCACTGCAGTATCAACTCTAAGTACCAATTTTGTCTAAATCAATTTTGGGTGAGGCTTGGCATATAGTCCAGCCAGGGAAAAATTCCTCTCTATCTGTGGACCTCTGAAGCCTGGAAAACAAGTATTCTTGTTTCCAAAATATAACAGTTAGAGAAATATAGAATAGGCATTCCACTTTATAAAGGGAAACATTGGAAGGAAAAAAGGACTGCTAGTCCAAACTCTAAAGTGGGTTTTCAACTTAGCTGGTCAAATTCCATTAGGTTTTAAGACTGGAGAGCAGTTCTCTGTGGTCTGATGCTCTGTCCTCTAGACCTGCTGGGGTGGCCCCTCCCCTTAAGCCCTGTCTCTTAGAACAGGGGGTTGGGGGCCCACCCTCTGGAACTGAACTGGTCCTTAGCTGAGGCATCGCCCTCTGTGGTTCTTCCCTCAGAGTCCTTCTTGCTTGACTTTATCCTATCTCTTTCAACAATGTTTCTGCTGTTGTAAAAATTTTTAAAAACATGGTCTGCCTTGTGCAATTCATGGGGTCCAAGCCATCAGACTAGAAGGTTCTCCACAGAGCTTTTCTGGATTCCTGCATCTCAGCCCCTGGCTTCTGAGGAGTTGCTTGATTGGATCCATGAGTCAAATACCTAATCCCTTTAGTAAATGGTTGTTCTGGACAGTTTCCAGAGCACACTATCTGGATAGGCTGAGGATTTTTCCAATCATAAGTTCTAGTTCCTTCTTGCTTAACAATTTCTGCTTCAACTTTTGTCTAATCCCATATTACTATCCAAGTCAGGGAGTTGGTTCCCAGGCCTTGCCTCCCAGTTGGTTGGAAGTGACAACTCCAGCTCTGTGTCCAGTTTTATTACTTAAAATTTTTACAAAAGAAGAATACAATTCAGTCAAGTTCTCTGCCACAAGGATCATCTTTCCTTTGGTGACCAATAACATATTTTTTTTCCTATCTGAAACCTCAGTAAAGACATTTTCAACATTCATATTTCCAGTAATATTATGGTCAAGACAATCTAAACTTTTACAGTCAAGATCCTCAGAATTATTCTAGCCTCTATCCATTACCCAATTCCAAAAGTGGAAAAAGTGAAAGTTACCCAGTCGTGTCCAACTCTTTTTGACCCCATGGGCTATATCCTGCCAGACTCCTCTGCCCATGGGATTCTCTAGGCAAGAATACTGGAGTGGGTTGCCATTCCCTTCTCCAAGGGATCTTCCCAATCCAGGTATCAAACCCAGGTCTCCTGCATTACAGGCTGAATCTTTACCATCTGAGCCACCAGGGAAGCCCACCCACTCCAAAGCTACTTCCAAATGTTTAGGTATTTTTTATAGTAATATTTCATTTCATGGTACCCCCAAATTTTCAGCGTTCTCCAGAGAGACAATCCCAAGAGATTCATTTCAAAGACTTGGCTCATACGATCATGGGGGCTGGCAATTCTGAAATCTGTAGGGTAGACTGGCAATCCATGTTAAGAATTGATGTTGTAGTCTTGAGTCCAAAGTTCATAGGGCCAAACAGCAAGCTGGAAACAGGCAGGATTTCCATGTTACAATCTTGAGGCAGACTTCTTTCTTCAGGAAATCTCAGTTTTTGCTTGTATGGCCCTCAACGGATCAAATGAGGCCCACCCATATTGTGGGGGGTCATTTTCTTCACTGGAAGTCAATTGATTGTAAATGTTAATTATATCTACAAAATACTCTCACAGCAATATCTCAACTAGTTTTTGACCAAACAGCTGGGTGCCCTATAGCTTAGCTGAGTTGATATATCAAATTAACTGTTAGTGGTGGAGTGTAAAGGGGAAAAGATATGGAGAAGAATTTGATTTTTTTAAAGCAAAGTGCCTCTTTCTTCTTGTCACTTTTTTTTTTTTTTTCAGTTAAAAGAGTTGACTGGAAATTTTCTAGGAAAACTATAATTTACACTTTTTGTCTGTTGCATCCTTGGTCTTCCTTCCTTCTTTTATGACTTATTCTCAGTGAGATATAGGCTGCTTAGAAGGTCTTGGAGGCTTGACTGTATCTGTGTGTGCTAAGTCACTTCAGTCATATCTGACTCTTTGCAACCCTATACACCATAGCCCTCCAGGTTCCTCTGTCCATGGGATTCTCCAGGCAAGAATATTGGAGTGGGTTGCCATGCCCTCCTGCAGGGGATCTTCCAAACCAGGGATTGAATCTTCATCTCTTATGTCTCCTGCATTGGCAGGCGGGTTCTTTACCCTGGTGCCACCTGGGAAGCCCCTTGAATCTGTATAGTAGAGACCAAAATCCATGTATAATGCATTTGTCTATCTCCTACCCATCCAGGTAGTTCTATTAAAATAACTTGAAGATCATAACTGTTCTTTGTAGTATGACTTCATTGTCTATATGTGCCTCTACCTCTCTCTCAATTGAAATTGCAGTGCACACTGCAGCCTCAGGGCCTTTGCATGTGTTCTCTCTTCCAGGATCTCTTCCGTCATTCAATTTTATATTGTATACTGACACTTAATTTTGATTATTTATTTAAAAGTCACTTTCTCAACGAGGTTAGCCCTATGAGGTGTTCTCTGACGAACAGATTTAAAATTGCAACTTCCTACTCCTACTTTTTCATTACTTCCTTTTGGGTTTCATTTTACTCCATAAAGGTTGTCATCATGAGAAATGCCTTTCATTTTACTTACTGTTTCTTCTTTTCCTTCACCTGTTTTTCTACTGGAAAGTAAAAAACCATGACAGCAGCAGTTCCCATCTGTTTTGTTTATCACTTATTCACTGTGCCTGTAATAGTGCCAAGCACATGTACATAAAATAGTTCCTCATTGAATAATTAAATTTCGTCTTAGCTCAAGTACCAGTGTTTCGTAGATGCACTTCATAGATGGAGACCCATGCTTTTCTCTTTTATTGCTCCCCTTCTCTCCTTCCGCGTGCCCTGTAATAAAAGCCTTTCTGGGACTTCCCTGGTGTTCCAATGGTGAAGACTTCACCTTCCAATGCAGTGGGTATAGGTTCCATCCCTGGTCAGGGAGCTAAGATCCTGCATGCCTTGTGGCCAAAAGACCAAAACATAAAACAGAAGCAGTATTATAACAAATTCAATTAAGACTTTAAAAACAGTCCACATTAAAAAAAAACAAAACTTAAACTTGAGATTTATCATTTTAATTCATGGTTTTATATTATTATTGTCTATAAATGTTTCATATATAATATTTTATGAAGTTTTTATTAGTTATCAGACCTCATATTACTATTTTTTTATTTTTTTAATTTTATTTTTACTTTATTTTACTTTACAATACTGTATTGGTTTTGCCATACATTGACATGAATCCGCCACGGGTGTATACGAGCTCCCAATCCTGAATCCCCCTCCCACCTCCCGCAGACCTCATATTATTGATGTACTGAATTAGTCCTTTTACTGCTTTGTTTATTTGAGGTGGTTCACACGTATAAGTTGAGCTCATCCAGTTTAAATCTGTATAGTCCATTCTGTGAATATACATACTTTATCATTCTCCTATTGATAGACATTTAAATTCTTTCTAATTTTTAAACTTTTATTTCCATCCTACTATAAACGTTGGTTTACATGTCCTCATGCACAAACATGCACATCTAAAAGAGAAATTGATGATTGTAAGATATGTATAGCTTCAACAAGCAGTTTTTTAAGTGTGGACGAGTAACCACTGCTCCACATTGTGTGCTTGTTTGGAAGCTATAGATACCTAAGATGTAAGCCATGGAGTAGCTTCATTTGATTTTTTTTTTTTTTTTTTTTTTGCAAAGTTCTGCCTGTGTCCCTTTGGCTCCAATGTTAAAAAAAAAAAAAAAATGTCTCAAGTGGTGATAGGCAACAGGTTTATTTTTCTTCCTCCATTAGAAGGGATTAAAGAGGGTACAGAAGAGAGCACAGACCAGCACCTGGCTTGCATCAATGAGTCAGAGTTTTATTTTAATTGCACTGGGTCTTCCTTGCAGTGTGTGGGCTTCTCTACTTGTGTGTGGGCTCTGGAGCATGCAGGCTCAGTAGTTGCTACACTCATGAACTGACCTGCCCCGCAGCATGTGGGATCTTATTCCCCAAAGAGGCATTGAACCTATACCCGCTGCACTGGAAGGTGGATTCTTAACCACTGGAAAGTCCCCAAGCCAGGCTCTCATGTCTTCCCCTTTGCATGGAGCCCTTTGAGGCCCTTCTGTCATGCAGAAGATGAACTTCTGCTTCAGTGACTGATTCTGGCTCCAGATTCCAGCAGCCTCACTGTTTCACCACACTGTGCTTCTGACAATGAAGATGTTTATTGTCGCTGTTGTTACTGTTATTACCCTTTTGGTTAGTTATTTAATTTGGTTTTCTCTTTGAGATTTTATTTTTCATCACCATTATATCCAATGCAAAGTTACAGAAATAACTTGATCTAGGGGCTGTTAAGTTCAGTCACTCAGTTGTGTCTGACTCTTTGCGACCCCATGGACTGCAACACACCAGATTCCCTGTCCATCACCAACTCCAGGAGCTTATTCAAACTCCTGTCCATTGAGTCAATGATGCCATCCAACTATTTAATCCTCTGTCTTCCCCTTCTCCTCCTGCCTTCAATCTTTCCCAGCATTAAGGTCTTTTGAAATAAGTCAGTTCTTCGCATCAGGTGGCTGAAGTATTGGAGTTTCAGCTTCAGCATCCGTCTTTCCAATGATTATTCAAGACTGATTTCCTTTAGGATTGACTAGTTGGATCTCCTTACAGTCCAAGGGACTCTCAAGAGGCTTCTGCAACACCACAGTCCAAAAGCATCAATTCTTTGGCACTCAGCTTTTTTTTATAGTCCATAATTGAGACTAAAGAGGCTGGCATTTCCGTATTGTAACAAAATAGATCTGCTTTGTATTCTAAATGTGTGGGTTGCAAAAATGACATTATTGTGTAAAAATCAAAGAGCCTTACTTATATTCTTACCTAGATGGAAGGCTGTAGCATCTCTGTAATAATATGGTTTTGTGGGATTAGTTTACAATAGTCCTAGGGCTTTAATTCAAAAGCATTTTAGGACCTAGTCTGGAGAAGGAAATGGCAACCCACTCCAGTACTCTTGCCTGGAAAATCCCATGAATGGAGGAGCCTGGCAGGCTACAGTTCGCAAAGAGGCAGACATGACTGAGTAACTTCACTTTCTTTCTTTTGGATCTAGTCAACTATTTGAACCAAAGCTTTAATAAAGCTGTGGAATTCTGCACTATAAAGCATAAAGAAGTTGGCTCTGACTTGGGATATTTTGTAAGCAAGAAGTTTCCATTTCTATTACTGCTTTCATAAAATAACTTAAAAGGCTCTTATATAATTTAGAAATTTTGAGCAGTATAATAATCATGTCAGGATGATATCAGACATAATCCTCCCACATGTAATAAACTTAACCTGTTGGATAGAATTTTTAGCATTTTATATCTGAGTGTAGAAGAGCATGTTCAAGCTGGTTTTAGAAAAGGCAGAGGAACCAGAGATCAAATTGCCAACATCCGCTGGATCATGGAAAAAGCAAGAGAGTTCTAGAAAAACATCTATTTCTGCTTGATTGACTATGCCAAAGCCTTTGACTGTGTGGATCACAATACACTGTGGAAAATTCTGAAAGAGATGGGAATACCAGACCACCTGACCTGCCTCTTGAGAAATCTGTCTGCAGGTCAGGAAGCAACAGTCAGAACTGGACATGGAACAACAGACTGGTTCCAAATAGGAGAAGGAGTATGTCAAGGCTGTATATTGTCACCCTGCTTATTTAACTTCTATGCAGAGTACATCATGAGAAACGCTGGACTGGAAGAAATACAAGTGGAATCAAGATTGCCGGGAGAAATATCAATAACCTCAGATATGCAGATGACACCACCCTTATGGCAAAAAGTGAAGAGGAGCTAAAAAGCCTCTTGATGAAAGTGAAAGAGGAGAGTGAAAAAGTTGGCTTAAAGCTCAACATTCAGAAAACGATCATGGCATCCCGTCCCATCACTTCATGGGAAATAGATGGGGAAACAGTGGAAACAGTGTCAGACTTTATTTTTTGGGGCTCCAAAATCAACTGCAGATGGTGACTGTAGCCATGAAATTAAAAGACGCTTACTCCTTGGAAGAAAAGTTATGACCAACCTAGATAACATATTCAAAAGCAGAGACATTACTTTGCCGACTAAGGTCCATCTAGTCAAGGCTATGGTTTTTCCTGTGGTCATGTATGGATGTGAGAGTTGGACTGTGAAGAAGGCTGAGCGCCGAAGAATTGATGCTTTTGAACTGTGGTGTTTGGAGAAGACTCTTGAGAGTCCCTTGGACTGCAAGGAGATCCAACCAGTCCATTCTGAAGGAGATCAGCCCTGGCATTTCTTTGGAAAGAATGATGCTAAAGCTGAAGCTCCAATACTTTGGCCACCTCATGCAAAGAGTTGACTCATTGGAAAAGACTCCGATGCTGGGAGGGATTGGGGGCAGGAGGAGAAGGGGACAACTGAGGATGAGATGGCTGGATGGCATCATGGACTCGATGGACATGAGTCTGAGTGAACTCCGGGAGATGGTGATAGACAGGGAGGCCTGGCGTGCTGCGATTCATGGGGTCGCAAAGAGTCGGACACGACTGAGCGACTGAACTGAACTGTAGAAGAGCAACAACCAAAAATAATGAGTTAGTTTTGGCATAATTAATATTGAGCTTTTCTTTCTGAGAGCAATTGGTAAATAGATTCACTTTTTGTTGAGACTAATTCTGGAATATACCAGTAGGACCATGTCATTAACTTAGAATAAATGCTGAAAATGAGACTTGTGATGTAGAACAAAATTAAATCTAACTCAGTAAAGAGATAGCTTGTGTTACTTTTAAACTAGACTAGTTGCCAGTGAATATGGGTATTTTTGGTCTGCTAGTGTCCTTATTAAATTTTTTTAACAATAAAACATTTCATCCTAATGCTTAATAAATACATTTTTTTCTCTTCATCATAGGCTAAAATCATAGAAATAGTGAATAGCTGTTTCATATAATTTAGGAGGATATTGGTAGCCATGAAGAAAATATCACAATATCCATTTCTCCCCCATAACACTGAACTTAATGTTGAAAACACTTTGTAAAGATGAATATTTCATTTAGTGTATCAGTTCTTCAAATGGCTTCAGTGTCTGTTGGAATCTGCTATGAAATTTTCTGTAGCATCATTGGTTATCTAACAGAGTCAACTTTTTCTGTTAGCTGTCTAAATATACTAGCATCTCTCTTACTAGGAACCTTTGCAAAATATTGTTGTTGGGATCATTTTTCTCATTTCTTTTCACTTGACTAAATCATCTCATTATTCCAGACTCAACCAAAATATATTTATGATCTCAGCCGGTTTAATTGTACTTCTAAGTACAATAGGTATTATCATAGATGAGTTTTTCTCAACTAAAGTTTGATGAAAAAAATTAATTAATTAAAAAACCTTTGATGAGAAAATTAAAGCTAATGCCTTATGTCCTGGAATGGATTGAGATGCATAATATTTATGTAATATTATTAGAACTCAGAAAATGGTCACTCAAATCACTGTCTGTGTTTCAAATAACACCAGCTGAGAAAAGTTGCCACAGATTATTATAATTTTCCTTCTTATTGTTTGCTATCTCCAAATAATTGTATATTCTGTGAAGTTATGGACCACATCTTGTTCCGTCATGGTAGCCCTAATGCTAACACTTTGAACTCATTCCATGTAGGAGTTGCTTGATAAATATTTGTGAAAGGAATGATAGAAAGAAGTTTCTTCTGGAAGAACTTTGATGAAATAAGGTAATTTATATCACAATATCCAAGGAGAGATAATATGAACCCAGGTCATATATGAATTAGTGTTGATATTTGAAAGATCTAGTCAGGTGGGGAGAGTGGTTATAATCTATGGTTATAGTCCTGAGCTCTCAGGTTATTTTATTCGTACGTTAGCTAGTCTGGGTCAGCAAGGATGAAAATGAGTAAGGCCACATGTCTCATTATCCAGCAGGCTAGTGAAAGTTCCTTTCGGAGTAGTGATGACAAGGGTTCTAAGAACAGCAAGAGGAGAGGGGCTCAAATGGTATTCAAGTAACTACTAGTTTTATATTTGCAAGTGTTCCTTTAGCCACAGCATTATGGACTGAATATTTGTATCCTCTCCAATTCATATGTGAAAGTCTTAACCCCCAAGTAATGGTTTTAAGAGACGGGACCTTTGGCAGGTAATTAGGTTATGAGGTGGGTGATCTAGTGTGATGGAATTATTGCCCTTGTATGCAGAGGCACCAGAGACCTTGATCTGTCTTTGCCTGTATCCATACACCATTGTTAGATAGCATCACTGACTCATGGTTAGATAGCCTCACTGATTCAATGAAATAGTGGAGGACAGAGAAGCTGGCATGCTGCAGTCTATAGGGTCAAAATAGTCAGACATGACTTAGTGACTAAATAAGAACAAATGCACCAAGAAAGGCAATGTAAGCACATAGTGAAGAGACAGTTTTCTGCAAATCAAGGAAAAGGCTTTCAGTGGAACCTGACCACACTGGCACCCTGATTGCAGCTTCTAGCCTCTAGAAGTGTGAGAAAATAAATTTCTGTTGTTTAAGCCATCCAATCTGCCACCCAATATATGATACTGTGTTACGGCAGCCCTCGTAGACTAATACACACAGCAAGTCACATGGCCAAGCCCCGAGTAAATGTGAAGAACTATTTAAAGAGGTAGATACCATAGAAAGGGGGAATAATTTCTGGCCAATTTGGCTAATTTTGCAGTCTACCATAATTGCATCATAGTCTTTAAATAAATATGCATGTTTAGTTCAGTTCAGTTGCTCAGTCGTATCCGACTCTTCTGTATTGTAAATTAGTGAATTTTGCTTCTTTTGGGTATAATTTTTTTTTTTTTAATGCTACTACTTTAGAATAAATGACCTGAAGCCAAGTATCCTGATGTTATTCAGTGCTTACACATTATGCATGTACTCTTTAAGGGCACTCCAGGACTATTATGTGTTTTACTAGTTTTGCAGATTAGTTCATATTTCCTAGTGGTTGTATACATGAGTCCAAATGACAATGCAAGTGAAATACTGATTAAATCCGCCTTCACATAATCTGTTCAGAACTTAAAATTTCTATTATTTCATTGCCAATTGACCTTCAGGCAAATTGTCAAGAAATTTATGAGGGTAGCAGCATGAATATGTGTTCCCAAATGTCTCTTGGGTAAAATATGACTCATGGTTTTCTTGCTCCTGAAATGATTAAGCCTCAAACCTGAAGTTGACAGCAGAATCATTGTACAGATTGATGTTCTCAATGACTAATATTTGACAGAGTTTGCTTCTGATTTATTATGCTGCTAGGTAAAAACAATCTACCTCATTTTTTAGTATTTTTACTTTGCTCTTTCACTAATTGGATGAAAAATTCACTTTCTTTTATATTGAGAGACATATGCATTTTTAATAAGTTAATCATTTTAAATTAAACTTTTATTCTTTAAAATATAATTTTAATATTTTTTTAGTAGGCTGATATAGTTCTGCACTTCTTTTTTAATGTCATGTAGCTGCTGATTTTTTTCCTAACAGTAAGCCTAATACTTTTGTAAAATCTATTTAGTAATTATTGGATTTTTACTATCATTTATTTATTCAAGCACAGAAAATGTACTTGAAAAATAATAATTGACAATTAGGTCAGCCTTTACTAATAACTGAGCTTGAAATTCTAGAAAACAGAAAACTAAGAAATCACTTTTTTCTTACTCAGAATTACTTTTAGAGAATTATGTTACATTAAAAAAGGAAACAATGCAATAAATAAAAATAGAGGGAGAGGAGATAGTATATAGTTCCTTCCTACAGTATTTTCGTCTACTAAGCAGATACTAGAACATTGGTATTTATTATATAGCTTATATGCCACAGGTATTTTTAATAAATGCAGATTTCAAGTAACATTTACATAAATTAGAACATTTCTTAAAACTGAAGTGAGTCTCTTATAGGCTGTATATAGCTGAGTGTTTTTGTCCATTTAGCCATTCTATACCAATTTGATCTGCTTACATTTAAAGTGATTATTGATGGGAGAGGATTTACTAACACCATCTTGCTAATTATTTTTTGGCTACTTAGTAGCTCCATTATTCCTTTTTATTCTTGCTGTCTTCTTTTATGAATTTATGATTTTCCTTAGTAGTGTGCCTTAATTTGACTTCCAGGTGGTGCAGTGGTAAAGAATTTGCCTGCCAATGAAAGAGATGTTAAGAGACTCGGGTTCAATCCCTGGACTGGGAAGATCCCCCGGAGGAGGAAATGCCAGTCTATTCAAGTATTTTTTCCTGGAAAATTCCATGGACAGAGGTGATTGATGGGCTACAGTCCATGGGGGTCACAAAGAGTCCAACAGGACTGAGTAACTGAGCACACATACCCTGTGAGTGTTAAGTTGTTTCAGTCCTGTTTGACTCTTTGCGATCCCACGGACTGTAGCCCGCCAGGCTTCTCAGTCCATGGGATTCTCCAGGCAAAAGTACTGGAGTGTATTTCCATGCCAAGCAATCTTCCCTACCCAGGGATGGAACTGCATCTCTTATGTCTCCTGCATTGGCAGTTGGATTCTTTACTAGTGCCCCCTCTTGATCTTTTGTGTATTTTCTGTAGGTTTTTGCTTTGTTTTGACCATGAGACTAACATTAAACATCGTATAGATGTTAACAGTCTATTTTATTATGATAATTTAACCTCTGTTGCATAACAAAATACCCTCTCTTTTCCACCCCCCACATTTTATGTTTGGGATGTCAAAATTTACCTCTTTTTATGTTGTGTGTCCATTAACAAAGTTTTATAGCTATTATTATTTTTAGTAAGTCTGCTCTTCTCTCTGTCCCTGTAGCTACTGCTTTGTGATGGCTTGTCTAGATTACTGCAATAGAATTTAACTACTTTGTTGATATATCCTCTGTCTTCCTTCAACCATCTTCTCTGACTTACCTCTAGGATTATTTTCCAAAATGCAAACTAACTAAATCATCCCCTTGCTCTAAACACAGAACATAAGCTCCAAAACTTTAAGATGAATAGGCTATTTGCTCCTCTACTTCTCCAATCATATCATGGTGTCATGTCTCTCATTTCTAGGACATACCAACTGGTATTTTTTTGTGTGTGTGTCACCTATTACCACTCCCAATCTCAGTCTACTTCAGTCCAGCCCAGAAGCTCCCATTCATCTTTCAAGACTCAGTTCCGCCAAATCAGTGTTATATCAGCTCTTCTGGAGACTGTTTCTTGACTATCACCATATATTCTGGGTGATCCTCCTCTTAGTTTCATAGAAATCTGAATTTACCCATCTAATGATGTTTGCCATACCATAATGTTATCATCTATTTCATAACTTGCTTCCTGGATTGAGTAATTTTTTAGGCCTGGAACAGTGCCTTATATCTTAGTCATCTTTATGTTTCTAATGTCTGGCCCATTCTTTGGCATGAAATGAGATACCCAGTAAATGTAAAGTGAGTGAATGAATGAATGAATGCTGGAAACAAGATATGAAAAACAATGTTCTACTTTGATTTCATCATCAGGGCAGAATTAGAATAAAGGAAGAAGCTTGATAAGGCTTATCTCTAGGAATAAAAGCTCAGAATAGAAACTCATTTCCACTTTAATTTTAATCTGAGAGTGAGGCAGGATCTGTAATTGAGGACCAGCACAGTTAATACTTTATAAGCAGAGAATCTTATCCATTTTTATCATTTTTCCTCTTCCCACAGGGATGATTAGTAATACCCTGAAAAAGAAAGGAGTTTTGTGTTTAGAAGCATTGAGGAAAGGCAGGTTTAGGGAGACTCTCCCACTTTGATGTCATAATTGCAAGAGTAGAACTTTTTAAAGGACAGAGAGGCAATATACAAGATGATAAGAAAACAGACTGAGTCCCTGGGACCCATAGCCAAGAAAACATGAAGCAGGGGAGAAGTGAATTTGTCCTGAGAGTTTTCAAGAGCCTTGTATATTACCATATGTAAAATAGATGACCAGTGCAAATTCGATGCATGAAGCAGGGCACCCAAAGCTGGTGCTCGGGGACAACCCAGAGGGATGGGGTTGGGAGGGAGGTGGGAGAGGGGTTCAGAATGGTGGGACACATGTATATCCATGGCTGATTCATGTCAATGTATGGTAAAAAACAACACAATATTGTAAAGTAATTAGCCTCCAATTAAAATAAAGAAATACTTTTTTTTTTTAAAGAGCCATGGGGCTCAGCATGGTAGAGCATGGGGGGCATTTTCCAGTACAGCATTTTCCAGTTAACCAAATTTGAAAAACGCCCTTGAGTTTTATAGGCATTACATTGGAGTGGGTTACCATTTCCTTCTCCCTGACCCAGGGATCAAAACCCTGTCTCCTGTATTGGAAGGTGCATTCTTAACTGCTGAGCCACCAAGGAAGCCCTACTCTTCAGAAGCAAATAAAACAAAATTCCTTCTCATTTTACTTTTATTGACTACATTTTTGTTTACCCCACCCCTGAATAAAGACTCTTTATCATAATACCCTATTTAATTTTGTTATAAAGGGCATTGATCTGTAATTACCTTGTTTATATTTGTAACTTTCTTTTTGCCTCTCTCCTCCACTAAAACATACATCCATAGGTGGAGATTTGTTTTGTTCAGCACTGTAGCCACTGTTCTCGGAGAAGGCAATGGCAAGCTACTCCAGTACTCTTGCCTAGAAAATCCCATGGACGGAGGAGCCTGATAGGCTGCAGTACATGGGGTCGCTACAAGTTGGACACAACTGAACGACTTCACTTTCACTTTTCATTTTCACGCACTGGAGAAGGAAATGGCAACCCACTCCAGTGTTCTTGCCTGAAGAATCCCAGGGATAGAGGAGCCTGGTGGGCTGCCATCTAGGGGTCGCACAGAGTTGGACACAACTGAAGTGACTTAGCAGCAGCAGCAGCAGCCACTGTTCTGGGCACCTAGTAGGCTTTCAATTGATATTTGTTGAATGTTTACTGAATATGGAGTTCGGTTGCTATTAATAAACTCAGTTTTTCTGACTGTTTACCCTTCACTTGACTTTACAAGGACCTCAAATTCTCCAACAAGTCTATAGCCGACTATTTCTGGGAATCACATGAGATCAAAGAGAGATCAAATGAGTTTTTCCACAACTGTTTCTCACCATTGCTAATACCCTCAGTGGAAACATTGCCTATATAAAGGATCTTGTCTCCTGATGCTTCCAAAGTAACGATTCTGCAGGACTCAAAGCTTAGGTGTAGGCTATAATGGCAAAAATGCCCCTTGTCCATATCTTCACCAAATTTTCTCATCAGAATCTCAAACTTTTGCTGTGTACAAAGCTTCAGTCTCTCAGGAAAACAGTTACTTTAGCTTCTGTCTTGAAACTCTGTCCACTGGAACCTGCAGGCTGGACAGTATGGACACCATGCCATCCATCTTGTTTATTGTTTTACTCTCTTCTGAGTATCTATATATTCTGCTCTCTGCCTATAGCCACATGGCACAAGAAACAAAAGAAAACAGAGTTGTCAATTTGTGCAAATAGATTCCTAGAATCATCTTCAGTTCACTAGCTCTATAAGAATAGTTTAGAACCTCAGTTTTACCTGTATCAGAACAAACTCTCTGCATAAATAAATATACTGTTCTTCTCTGAATCTAGAAGCCTTCATGGCTCATCACGAGCAATTTTTAAAAATAGAACTGCTCCAAAAATTGTAGAAAAATTGTTGACAACATTGTTTCCTAACCGGATTATCTACTATAATAATCTCCCTGTTCATCAGGAGGAGCATACAAATTAGAACAAGGTATAATCATGGTGAAGACTGAAAAGGGATGAAGAGTAGTTCTCATTTTGCAAGCCCCTTTTTAAAGTCAAGTGTGACTGAACATAATATTTCAAATAGTGATTCAATCTACAGCATTTCATAATCTCTTAGATGTGAATGCAGATCACTCTGTTACCCAGCTGTGAGAATAACTGGAATCAATGACAGTCAGGTTATTTTCTTCTTAAGTCCTTGAAGAACATGGCTTAGTCAGTCCCAACTCCTCTCAGAATAGGGTTAGAATGAAAGATCTAATTACTTCCATCTCTTAGAAGGGCCTGTGTAGAACCATGAGACCCCAGGAGTCCATAAACACAGCTTCATTCCTCAAGGTCGGTGGTGATAAATTTTGTCTGTTTAAACTCACCTGAACTGGGTAAAATTAATCCTAGAAATTCCAAAATGTTTGACAAGAACTCAGCTGGCCTTTCGCTTTTTGTGAGACCAAATTTCTTTTATCTGATTTTATTTAGTCCTTTGTGAATCCTGCACCCTATTTATTGAAATAAATTCAACCTTTTAATCTAAATCCATTGAATAGATCTAAGCTTTATCGTTATCTCTGGATAATGACTCTAGCACCAATGTCTATTGTAGGATTGCATGAGTAACAAACTATATGTTAGAGTTATTATGTTATTTTTAAGGGCTAGTTTATATAATTGAATGTTCGTGGATTTCTCTATCTTGAGAGCTAGAAGAAGTGAAATATTTTAAAAATAGTGTGAAATTTTGCATATCCTGCAATACTCGGCTGAAGTTTCTGGTATAGGCATTAATAGAGAACATAACTTATTCATGGTTCATGGCCTCAAGATACTTATAGTCTCCAGTAGGAGAAAGACATGAGTAATTTCAAAATCAAAATATAGTATGCTATAATCAAATAGCTTTATTTGAGAATTTAGGCTGATTTTTCTTTCTTAGAAACAATTTTATTATTTTATTTTACAAGGCACTGTTTATTTGTGTGGAAGGATGTGTGTGATTTCATCATGTGACAATGCAGGAGGTTTGGGTAAAGGTAGAGAAAGTGGATTTTTTGGCAAAAAGCTTCCTGTATGAAAGTCTGGGAGTTCTTCATTGTATAATTAAGCAAATTGAAATGCCTATTAGCATAGTGAATATGTTAATAAACAGACTTGCAGAAATTGTGAAATAAATACATCATTTAGTAAAGAATTTCTCAAGTCTACCTGATCATTTACATGTAATTCTTACTTTTCTGATATAGTATTTTGCAATTTAAAACAAATAGAATGGTAAAAATGAACAAGACAAATTTAATGTAGTCAACTTTTGTAATGCCTTGGATTCATGCTGTGGGATTCCATTGAAATTTTTGAGTGATAGAGTAACCCAGTCTGGGAAGTATTTTTTATAAATTCACTACTATTTTATTAATTTTCTTTAAATTATTTTTATTGAAGTGTACTTGATATTGTGTATGAAGAGTCCTTTGGAGAGATTAATTCTGAAGAGCAGCTGGATGAATGGAGAGGTGTGGGAGGCAAGGATGGGAAATTTAGTTGAGAGAGTTCCTTAGGGGACTGTGTGAAGGGAAAAAAGGTGTGAACTAAGGTGGTCAAAAAGAGAAATGGAAAAAAAAGACACATTTAAGGGCTATTAAAGAAAAAAGAGGCATGAAAGAAAGGGGAAGAGAGGACTCAGGATCTTTCAGCCTAGGGACCAGCTCTTATTAAGGTTAAAGAACTTGGGGCAGTTAACATTTCAGTAGGGCATCTTCTGAAAATCTCCAGGAAGCAGTAAGGCTTCCCATGTGGCGCTAGTGGTAAAGAAAGTGAAAGTTGCTCAGTCGTGTCCGACTCTTTGAGACCCCATGGACCGACCATACAGTCCATGGAATTCTCCAGGTCAGAAAACTGGAGTGGGTAGCCTTTCCCTTCACTAGCAGATCTTCCCGACCCTGGAATTGAACCGGGGTTTCCTGCATTGCAGGAGGATTCTTAACCAACTGAGCCATCAGGGAAGCCCAGTGGTAAAGAACTCACCTGCCAATTCAGGAGACTTAAGAGCTGAGGGTTCGATCCCTGGGTCTGGAAGATCTCCTGTAGGAAGGCATGGCAACCCACTCCAGAAATCTTGCCTGGAGAATCCCATGGACAGAGGAGCCTGGCGGGCTACAGTCCACGGGGTTGCAAAGATTCAGACACGACTGAAGCAACTGAGCACACACGCAGTGAGCAGTAAGAAATGAAGAACTATAACTTAGGAAAAGGATTGATACAGGGGATTCTGGGAAAGAGTGAAGGCAAAAGGAGAGAAAGGCAACAGAGGATGAGACTGTTGGACAGCATCACAGACTCAATGGGCATGGACTTGAACAAACTCCGGTAGATAGTGGAGGACAGGGAGGCACGGTGTGCTGTGGTCTATGGCATGCTACAGTCTACGGTGTCACACAGAGTTGGACAGGACTTAGTGACTGAACCACAACAACACGGAAAATTGGAACACATCAAGGATAAAAATGTTAGCTGAATTTGTAAAGGTACAAAATACTATGAAGCATCTGTAAAGAAAGAAGAAAATCAACAACATAATGTTTATGAGAACTTTTATTGGACCTGAAGAGGAAAAGTAGTCATGGAGGGGAGGGTCTAGGGATACAGTGCAATAGAAACCAGAGTCTCAAAGACAAGAGCCAATGAAATAATTGCTAAATATTTTATACAGTTTTAATGAGATAATGCTCAGTGGCTTTGGAGATTAGGAAGTCATTGCTCATCTTGAAGAGAAAATGTATTCAGTGACATTTGCAAGAGAAGGACAGATTTTAGCAAGGAAATAGGATTAGGTGGTAAGAAAGAGAGGTTACAAAGAAAGGCAGCCCTTGTGTGAAGTTTTGAAGTGAAGATGAAAGAAATATAGTGACAGCACAAGAGAAAAAGAGGCTCTAGAGGGAAGATAAATGTTTTGTAGGCTAAAGAAAATGAAAAACAAGACATAAATTAAAAATAAAGTGTGAAAATGATTGGAGCCAAATTCCACAGACAGACAAGAGAGACTTCAATAGGACCTTTCCTGACAGTCAAGTGGTTAAGATTTTGCCTTTCAGTGCAGCGGGTACCTACAGTACAGTTTCAATCCCTGGTCAGAGAGCTAATATCCCACGTGTTTTGTGGCCAAAAAGCCAAAACATAAGAAACAGAAGCAAGATTGTAAGAAATTCAATAAAGACCTTTTTAAAAATGGTCCACATCAAAAATTTTTTTGAAAAAATGAGAGACTTCATTAACAATGATAAGCAAATGAATCACAGGAGAAAACAAGAAGTATGTCTTTTTCACCGAACTGGAAGTTCAAGTTTGTTTTCGATGGTTTCCCATGGCAGTCAAAGATAGGAATCCTCTTCCTGTAGTTTCCAGGTTTGGAATGTTGGCACTCTTGTGAACAGGGCAGAAAGCGTGGCAGCCTGTGGCTCCTATTTCACCTACTTTCCTTACGTTCCATCAGGCTGGGATGTGTGGGATTGGTCAACAAAAAATTCGAAAAGCCGTCGAGTTCTTGTGGAGCAAGAAGGACTATAAAGGAGGCCTTAGGGCAAGGAAGTGAGAGCTCTTCATCCAATCTGCAGCAAAGAGTGAACCTGGAACAGAATGGTCCCTGATCAGGCAGGAGAATCTCTGGTCTGGGAGAATGGGTTGATGCTAGGATGTAAGGTGAAAGGGCCAGGTGGAAACAAAATTAAACTAATAAAACAATCTAAAGGTAGAGAAATTAAATTAGGATCAAGATGATGCTTGACGGCTTCGCTGGTGACTCAGTGAAGAAGTTGCCTGCCAGTGCAAGAGACACGGGTTTGATCTCTGATCTGGGAAGATCCCCCCATGTTGCACAACTGGGCTGTTGACCCACAGTATTGAGCCTGTGTTCTGGAGCCCAGAAGCCACAACTTCTGAAGCCCGAGCACCCTAGAGTCTGTGTTTTGCAATGGGAGAAGCCACTGCAATGAAAAGCCTGAACACCACAACTAGAGAGTAGTCCTCACTCGCCTCAACTAGAAAATACTCCAGGCAGCAATCAAGACTCAGTACAGCCAAAAAGAAAAAAAAGTGATGCTTGCGCTTATTGATATCTTCCTTGTCCAGCTGGCAGCCAAACCTGAAAGAAGGGAGCCTACAGGTGCTTAGGAGAAAGCTAACGGGGAGGAAGAATGCAGTGTGCAAAGGCGAAATGTTTCCCGAATTTCATTCTTTACAATTTGGTATAGTACGAGTGTTTCATCACTTCTCAGAGGTCTGCTTTGGTTTGTGTATTTTTATGGTATTCACAGTCTTGACGAGTACAATAAGGAAAGGAGGAAGAGAAAGGAGTTTTTCTCTGCATTTGGGATGATGCTTCTTTCTGGTGACCTTCTTGAAGTGACAAGTAGGATTGAACCAATTTATTTCTTTTCAGTAGCTTCAGAGGCTCTCATCTAAGTTATATTTAACTTTGGGTTCTTTTTTGTTCCAGTTAGCACCACCTTCATTATCAGTGTTCAGGGAATATCAGATAACAAAAACATCCGATTTTAAATACAAAGGCTTGAAATCACGAATTCAGCAGAGCTTCACAGAGAGGCTTCCTTAGAGAGAATCTTCATGGCGAATCTTGACAGTGTCATAAAACGTTATGAGAAGGATTGCTTTCAGCTCTGCCTCCCATTTCAGCTAGATTTTTTTGATCTTTTATAAGAAATGACTGCACTTAACATCCCCACGATGTCAGTGTCATAAAATTTATATGTAAGCTTGACAAGAGGAATACCTTTTGGCATGTTTGTAAATAGTCAGTTCAGTTCAGTTCAGTCGCTCAGTTGCGTTCGACTCTTTGCGACTCCATGAATCACAGCACACCAGGCCTCCCTGTCCATCACCACCTCCCGGAGTTCACCCAAACTCATGTGCATCGAGTCAGTGATGCCATCCAGCCATCTTATCCTCTGTCGTCCACTTCTCCTCCTGCCGCCAACCCCTCCTAGCATCAGGGTCTTTTCCAGTGAGTCAGCTCTTCGCATGAGGTGGCCAAAGTATTGGAGTTTCAGCCTCAGCATCAGTCCTTCCAATGAACACCCAGGACTGGTCTCCTTTAGGATGGACTGGTTGGATCTCCTTGCAGTCCAAAGGACTCTCAAGAGTCTTCTCCAACACCACAGTTCAAAAGCATCAATTCTTCAACACTCAGCTTTCTTCACAGTCCAACTCTCAAATCCATACATGACCACTGAAAAACTATAGCCTTGACCAAACGGACCTTTGTTGGCAAAGTAATGTCTCTGCTTTTGAATATGCTATCTAGGTTGGTCATAACTTTCCTTCCAAGGAGTAAGTGTCTTTTGATTTCTGGGCTGCAATCACCATCTGCGGTGATTTTGGAGCCCCCCAAAATAAAGTGACACTGTTTCCACTCATACGTTATTAACGATATCTT
Organism: Budorcas taxicolor; assembly: GCF_023091745.1. Lineage (NCBI taxonomy): Eukaryota > Metazoa > Chordata > Mammalia > Artiodactyla > Bovidae > Budorcas > Budorcas taxicolor. The sequence goes on along the minus strand of NC_068914.1, from coordinate 98,221,841 downwards.
TAGTGACAATTTAAAATCTATTGAAATTTTATCTACCAATTTATGACTGACATTCCAAGTTGGTGATTGTACAGTTTATATATTTTTTTTAATTTAAGGGCCTAAAAGTTGGCAAATATGGGAACCAAAATACATAGTGTGTGAATTGAAATATCACATCATTCTTTAAAACATTTTAAATATATAACATACAAGGTGCTGTTTTCATGATTTGCTGTTTTCAGCAAATCAAGTGATTTGCTGGCATCATTGAACCAAATTGTCCCACTTTTATGGGAATGTATTAAAGAATGTGAAAATATGCTTCAGTATTTTATCTTGATAAATGAAAAAGTATTTGGACATCTACCAGTTCCTCTGAGGATCTTGTACAATAGCTTTTATAGGAACTCAACTGTGATTTGGGAATTGAATGAAATTCTAAGCACACTTAAGGAACTAATACATGGCCTCTAGTAGTCTCTGTGTTTAATTAGACATAAAACTGTATCTGTGTATGTAATGGAATTTCTTCAGATGACCCTTTCAAAAGAACTTTTCTCATTCAGCCCATAGTTTTTAGAATCTTGCAAAACTTGCTCAAATAATGTCTATCTGTTCATTACTTATATTTTAACAGCAGTAGATTTTTTTTCCCCCAGAGAAAGAAAGGAATTTGTAGTTTATGTGTTAAGAAAGTCTATAAAATAGAACTTTGTCTTCTAGTATCATAGAATCAAAAAATGAGCTGAAAGGGACCTCAGAGAACACTTAATCCTCTGGCTTTTTACAAATAAGCAAACTAAGAACCAGCATGAATGTCACTTGCTCATAGGGTTACAACACTTTCGTGCCTATTATATGTATTTGTATTTTTCATAGTATTATATGTTGTACGTGACAAGGGCAAATTATATATACTGGAGTTATTTTAATCACTTGGTCATTTGACATTTCCAACAGTCACTATTATTTTCTGTCCAAGCTGGTAGCACATTTTATAGTATAATCCTTTGAGGAATATTTTTCAAATTAGTTGATTTCAGTTAGTGCAAGTAATAGTACTCTTAGTTCTTTATGAGGCTCTAAATTTACTGAATTATAGGAAAAAAATTGAGATTATTAGAACTTAAGGGATCACACCATTGATCTCTTCTCTACACCCACTCCCAAATTTGTTACAAACTGAAAGAATTTATTGCTGTTTAACTTGAGCAGGTAAGAGAGTCTAAGACCATACTGTTGGTTTAGTCTTTTCCTTGCTTTAGTAACCTTTTGATATAGTCTTTGTCCTGAGTGACTGTCTTCACTTGAAAATATTTTACCAAGCTAAATTAAGGGAGAAATGTGTCTTTCAATCTTGCAAGTCCTATAATACATGGCTTAGTCCTTTTCCCTTTTTATCCCTTGCGAACAGATGATGCCTATCATGATTTCATTGCCTCTCCTCAGTTCAGTTCAGTCCAGTCACTCAGTTATGTCTGACTCTTTGCGACACCATGAACCATAGCATGCCAGGCCTCGCTGTCCATCGCCAACTCCCGGAGTCCACCCAAACCCATGTCCATTGAGTCGGTGATGCCATCCAACCATCTTATCCTCTGTCATCCCCCTTTCCTGCCCTCAGTCTTTCCCAGCATCAGGGTCTTTTCCAGTGAGTCAGCTCTTTGCATGAGGTGGCCCAAATATTGGAGTTTCAGCTTCAACATCAGACCTTCCAATGAACACCTAGGACTGATTTCTTACTGGTTGGATCTCCTTGCAGTTCAAGGGTCTCTCGAGAGTCTTCTCCAACACCACAGTTCAAAAGCATCAATTCTTCGGTGCTCAGCTTTCTTTATAGTCCAACTCTCACATCCATACATGACGACTGGAAAAACCATAGCCTTGACTAGATGGACCTTTGTTGGCAAAGTAATGTCTCTACTTTTTAGTATGCTGTCTAGGTTGGTCATAACTTTCCTTCCAAGGAGTAAGCGTCTTTTAATTTCATGGCTGCAGGCACCATCTGCAGTGATTTTGGAGCCCAGAAAAATAAAGTCTGACACTGTTTCCACTGTTTCCCCATCTATTTGCCATGAAGTGATGGGACCGGATGCCATGATCTTAGTTTTCTGAATGTTGAGCTTTAAGCCAACTTTTTCACTCTCCTCTTTCACTTTGATCAAGAGGCTCTTTAATTCCTCTTCACTTTCTGCCATAAGGGTGGTATCATCTGCATATCTGAGGTTATTGATATTTCTCCCGGCAATCTTGATTCCAGATTGTGCTTCTTCCAGCCCAGCGTTTCTCACGATGTACTCTGCATATAAGTGAAATAAGCAGGGTGACAGTATACAGCCTTGACGTACTCCTTTTCCTATTTGGAACCAGTCTGTTGTTCCATGTCTAGTTCCAACTGTTGCTTCCTGACCTGCAGACAGGTTTTTCAAGAGGCAGGTCAGGTGGTCTGGTATTCCCATCTCTTTCAGAATTTTCCGCAGTTTATTTTGATCCACACAGTCAAAGGCTTTGACATAGTCAATCAAGCAGAAATAGATGTTTTTCTGGAACTCTCTTGCTTTTTGGGTGATCCAGTGGATGTTGGCAGTTTGATCTCTGGTTCCTCTGCCTTTTCTAAAACCAGCTTGAACATCTGAAAGTTCACAGTTCACATATTGCAGAAGCCTGACTTGGAGAATTTTAAGCATTACTTTACTAGCGTGTGAGATGAGTGCAATTGTGCAGTAGTTTGAGCATTCTTTGGCATTGCCTTTCTTTGGGATTGGAATGAACACTGACCTTTTCCAGTCCTGTGGCCACAGCTGAGTTTTCCAAATTTGCTGACATATTGAGTGCAGCACTTTCACAGCATCTTCTTTTAGGATTTGAAATAGCTCAACAGGAATTCCATCACCTCCACTAGGTTTTTTGGTAGTGATGCTTCCTAAGGCCCACTTCACATTCCAGGATGTCTGGCTCTAGGTGAGTGATCACACTGTCATGATTAACTGATCAATTTAGGACATTAACATCGTGATTAACTTAGAACAATGGGGGAAAGGAAATCTTCGTTATAAAGATGCAAAGAACTCACTGGAATTGTGTTCATCTTGGAGTTCTGGAGTGGAACTGTGAGTAACGAAATTGGATATATAACTGAAGCTATTTCTAATCAAAGTGTTGAAGGAGTGTCCTTGGTTTCTCATAAAGCTTTAGAGTAAAGTGAGACATGAGAGAAATGACAAAAAGACAACATTGCTAATCAGAACTTACAGATGTGAAGAGCCCTCAACCCATTCATATCGAAAAGAATGAGCATATAGGGTCAGAGGAGAGCCCTGAGTATATGGATGAAAAACCATTTGATAAGATTAGTCAGCCATCTCAGTGGAAGCAGAAGCCGTTGTGGCAGACAATGGAAGAATAACCCTGAAGTTATTCGGAAGTCAACAGGGCTACCCCTCCCATTACAGGCCCAGAGTACAGCGGCCCCGCAGGCAGAGTAAATTCAAAGGAGGGCTGCCTGAGTCTCTGAGACCTTCGCTGTGCTGCGAAGTGCTGCCTCACACCGTGGGCTCTGCTCTCTGCACTCCAGCACTGTGCTCTTTGGCTGCCCCAGGTGCAACTCCCATGGGCTCTGGTTTGGTACCATGGTGGCCACCCCTGTGGAGGATACAGGCAGCAAACTTTGGCAGTGTCCACACTCCCCACCTCTTCACCCACCATATCTGTCAGTGTACAGAGTGTAAGAGCTGCGGGGGTATGGCTGTGTCCACCTACGTTCCAAAAGATGCTCTCACTCAGTAAGAACTGTGGGCACAAGACCCCATTCTGCAGGAGCAGAGCCCAGGCATTAAACTCCTGCAAGGGTGGGGCTACTAGATAAAGCCCCTACCAGGCTGATGCTCAGTGGTATCCAGGGGATGGAGCTATTCTTCAGAACCACCAGAATGCAATTTCAAACTCAGGAGTATCTTAGCCACAGAACTGCCACCCATGAGAGCTCATGGATGAGACCACAGCCAGTGGGTCCAGAAGGCCGAGTATCCAGTCAAAGATCATTCTTGATCCTTAAGGTCTAATGTTGAGATCTGAACTTACTTGGGACCTGTACCCCTTTAACCCCTTTCTACTTTCCCATCTTTTCCTTTCAGAATAGGAATGTCTACCCCATGTCTGGGGTAGACATATAATATAATATAATATAATATAATATAATATAATAAATATAATTCCCCACCATTAAATTTTGGAAGATTTTATAGGTTCCCAGATGGAGAGGAATTTGTCTCAAAATGAATCATACCTTAAGTCTCACCCATGTCTGTTTTGGATGATATGAGACTTTGGATTTCAGAAGTTGAGTTGACTCTAGAATAAGTTAAGACGTTTGAGACTATTTGGATGGAATGGATGTATTTTGGGTGAGCAAAGGGCATGGATTTTAGAAGGTCAGAAATGGAATGCTACAGACCCCAAAACGGTATTCCTCCATGCCCTGATTCATAAGCTGATACATAATCCCCAATGTCATCGATTTTGAGGTGGGGCCTTTGGAAAGTGATTAGGTCATGAGAGTGAAACCCTCATGAATGGGATTATTGCCCTTATGAAGGAGGTCCAAGAAAGCTCCCTTTCCTCTTCTGCCAAGTGAGGACATGGGAAGATGGTCACCCATGAACCAGGAAGCTGGTTCTCACCAGACACTGAATTTACTAGCACCTTAACCTTGGATTTTCAAGCCTCCAGAATGCCACCCAGTCTATGGCAAAAGGTGAATTAAGTAAGACTCTTGATAGAGAAGTTTTCCTCAATTATCCAGGTGGTCCCTAAATACAAAATTCTTATCAGAGGCAAAGGGAGTTTAGAGACAGACTCCCAGAAGGGAAAGCACAGAAAGAAAGCAGTGATATGAAAATGAGGCAGAGCAGAAAGTGATGTAAACAGAAGCCAGAGACTGCTGATTGTCACCAGCAACTAGAAAAGCATGGAGCAAATTCTTCCCTAGAGCCTCTTTAAGGAGGGCAGTCCTGCTGACACCTTGTGAAGTGTGAGAATAAATAGCCATTTCCTTAAGTCGCAAAATTTGAAGTGATTTGTTACACTTGCCCTAGAAAACTAAGCAGTAGAGATGACATCATTTATGAGAAGTCATGAACCCAGCAGTTCCAAAGATGTCTCTCTTATAAGCACTTGCATAGTTTTGCAAGGACACATGTACAGCATGTCCAAGGCAGAATCATTTATGAACTGTGGCAAACTGAAAGTCACTAGGAAAATGGGTAAATTGCTACACATTCGTAATAAAGTACTACACAACTGTAAAAACAATGAGGTAGATCCATATGTACTAATATAAAATACTGTTAAAAGTATAAAAAAATGCAGTAACAATAAGCTGTAAGGCAAAACATGATTACATTTACTTTAAAGTGTATACACATAACAACTTAGGTTTATATATATTTGTATTTTCATACAAATACAAACAAAGAATACCTGAAAAACTATTAATAACAGGTGACTTTGGAAAGTGGCTGTGTATTTTTGAAATGCTTAAATATTATATAGTGAATATATCTTATTTTTCTTTTGAAAACTTTACAAAAATGCTAAAACAGAACTTGGTTGTGAGTTGTAACCGGTACTTCTATTTCTATTTTATATAGGCTTTTCATATCTTTTTCTCCTAATGCTATTTTTTCCTGCTAGTTAAATTTCAATCAACTAAGATAGAAAAAGTTGGCTCCTGCTTATAAATCTTGCCTAGTAGTTCTCATAGTGTGGCCCCCGGTTGAGCAGCATAATCATAACCTGATATCTTGTTGAAAATGCAGATTCTAGATACCACCTCAGATTTACTGAATGAAGCTCTGGAAGTGAGACCCAGCACACTATAGATTAATAAGTCCTCTAAGTAATTCTGATGCCCACTAATGTTTGAAAATTACATCTAGGCTTTTCCTCTAACACCTGCAAGTGTTGGTGCAATAAATGTAATTATCTGTAGTTCTTGAGCATCCTGATGTTTTACTATTCCACATCCCACCTGCTCTTTCCTTCAGCTGAAGTGTCCTTCACCACTACCTTCCTCATCTGACTAATTCTTGTCTAGAATATAAGATGAATGTGTGTGTGTATGCTTAGTCACTTAGTCATGTCTGACTCTTTGCAACATCATGGACTATAGCCCACCAGGCTCTTCTATCCATGGGATTCTCTAGGCAAGAATTCTGGAGTGGGGAGCTATTCCCTTCTCCAGGGGATCTTCCTGACCCAGGGATCGAACTCAGGTCTCCTGCATTGCAGGCAGACTCTTTACAGTCTGAACCACCAGGGAAGCCCAGAATGTAAGATACATAGAAACATCAACTCCCCTATCCTGGAGGTCTGACATTGCTCCAATTCTAAATCCCTGTGCATGCCTTCACCATAACAAGCATATCACATAACACCATGTATATTAAATTTACTTGGCATGCTTCCTGTTCTTGAGGACAGAAGCTATATCTTATTTGACTTAATTCTCAGAATACAGTAAGGTATTCAATAAATATTCTTGAATGTACAAAAGTGAAAAAGAAATGAATGTCTTGGAAATAAGTATTTTAACCACTTTTGAATTAGCATACAGCTGTGTAATATAGAGAAAAAAAAATTAAACACTTTGTTTCTGCAATCAAAACTCCCTGAATTCAAGCCCTTATTCCACTACGTTCTAGATGTACCTTTTAATTTCTTATATTCTTTCCACTGTAAAATGAGAATTTTAACAGTGACTATCTTTCAAACTTGGTGATTAATTAAGCATTCAATAAAGATCTATACTAATATTAGCAGAATCATTATCCAATAGCATTAACAGTATGTAATTCATTCTGTCTGAATAAGAATAGTCTGCCTAAACTTTTCAATGTTTTTTATGTTTAGAGGAAACTTTATTTGATCTTTTTTTAACCTTTTAGTATGCTTGTAGTCTTTTCTTCTCTCCCTGAGCCATAACTTAGGAAAAATAATGTATGATACCACAGTCAAGGAGGATGAAAACAAATGTATGGTTTTATTTTGTTCCCTCCATCTCCTCACAGTTTTTAAAGCCACAGAAAACTTCCTAGAAACAAGATCTTACTCAGAATTCTAGTATCCAAGAGTCGTAGAGATCCTGACCTCTACCTAGTGCCATTCCCTGACTTCTTCCCTGAAATGATCCCTGAGATTCCTCTTAAAATGCTTAGAATTTCTTGGAGCACAGTTGGAAAGCCATTTATATTATCTTTCTCACCTCTTGTATTTAGTGACATTCTCTAGTTGAGATAAATGGAATTACATCTAAGAGATCTTGAGTATCACATATTGCATTTAGTCTTCAAAGATTTTCTGGTATTTTCTTTCTTCCCTCAATTTGAAAAGAAGGTTATTAACTGGCATTAGGGAACGGAAATTGAAAAAATAAAAATAAAAAAGATCCTGAGTTTTTCTAAGAAGACTACAGGGCCAGAGAATGCCTTTCCCACTTTTCTATTAAAAAGCTCATTTTTAAAAAATTGAATAAGAAAAAAAAAATCAAGAAAAAAAAGAGTCCATAAAATCACATTATACCAATGATAAGATGCAGAAGTACACTAGAATCCCCTAGAAGTTTCTATGAACTACAATACTGTTGGATTAGGATTAAGAAATAGTACTACAGCAAGGTGACTCAACCTGGCAAAGGCATCCAGTAACATGGGCTTGCATCGCACTACAGTAAGCTTCCATGGTCTACTGATTCCTCTGCCTACTGAATGGCTGAAGCTACCTGGGAATCATTGCTGTTTGGGGGAATCATAAACATATTCAGTTCCATCTATGACATATCATTTTGTCAATTGCAGTCTCATGTTTTTATGACCCCTGCCCCTTATGTCCCTTGAGTTATCACGTTTATGGGAGCACTGAAGACAACCTAAGGCCCAGATCTGGCAAGTGGGTGAATGTATTATGGCCATGCACTTGATAGACAGAGAAGCCTGGTAGGCTACAGACCATGGGGTCACAAAGAGTCACACATGACTTAGTGACAAAAGCAGCAGCATGTACTCGATAAACTATTATACATATATTAAGTAATAGTTATGAAAATTATAACAATAAAATGGAAAATACTTATATAATCTTTAATGAAAAGCTCATGTTTCTGCAAAGTTCAAAATATGTGACAAAAATGATAAATAAACAAAATATACACAGGCCGTAGTAGAAGGGTGAGGATTATAGAAAAAATTATATTTATTTAATTATTCAAATTTGGGATAATACTATTATACTATCTTGGTACATTAAATACTTTAAGTTAACATTGTACATTTCATTATTTGTCCTGGTTGGGGTTTTGTACCTACTTTGAAAAATATTTTAATTTTAACTAGTCTACAACCAATTCAAATATGTAAGATTATATAGTGAAATTGGAAGCTACATTTTATTGAAAGATCTTAACTCCATTTTTAAAGTTTCTTTTTTGCTTGTTTTATGACGTTTCTTTAGTTATGCATAAATGAGATTATGAGGTTCTCATATAAGTTGCAAAGAGGTACAAAGAGATGGTACCCACACATTTTATTTATATATAAATTACTACCAACTACCTATAACATTTACTGTACCTGGTTTTGTCACAAGTAAGCATCACTAAGACAATTGAAACTTTAAGCTAAAAATTCTCAGAATTTAGTTTAGTAGCTATTACATCCATTTTGCAGAAAATGAAACTGTAATTCAACCATGTCAACTATCTTTTAAGTCCACCAGCAGCATTTGTTTTGAACTAGGCTTCTTACAGCGGAAAAGGCGATGGCACCCCGCTCCAGTACTCTTGCTTGGAAAATCCCATGGACAGAGGAGCCTGGTAGGCTGCGGTCCATGGGGTTGCGAAGAGTCGGACACGACTGAGCGACTTCCCTTTCACTTTTCACTTTCATGCATTGGAGAAGGAAATGGCAACCCACTCCAGTGTTCTTGCCTGGAGAATCCCAGGGACAAGGGAGCCTGGTGGGCTGCCGTCTATGGGGTCACACAGAGTCAGACACGATTGAAGTGACTTAGCAGTAGCAGTAGGCTCTTACAGAGTTAAGAGCTAGACACTCACTGCTGCTAAGTCACTTCAGTCATGTCCGACTCTGTGTGACCCCGTAGATGGCAGCCCACCAGGCTCCCCCGTCCCTGGGATTCTCCAGGCAAGAACACTGGAGTGGGTGGCCATTTCCTTCTCCAATGCATGAAAGTGAAAAGTGAAAGTGAAGTCACTCAGTCATCCCCAACTCTTCACAACCCCATATACTGCAGCCTACCAGGCTCCTCTGTCCATGGGATTTTCCAAGCAAGAGTACTGGAGTGGGGTGCCATTGATACTCACTACAGTCATATCAACACCCTCTCTCCACCCTCCTGTGCTGTATCTGTTCTAATACTTGCCTTGTTTGTAGTCACTTGCCTGAGTTTTCTGCCTTCCATTCATTCCAGCTGTGTGCTTCCCCAAAGACTTAAGAAGAAAGTTGTTAATTTGGTGGTTTTGCCAAAATAGGAAGAGGAAACAAAAGCTGGAGCCCACAGAAAAGTTACCATCCAGTAGATTGAAGACAATGGTAGCCAGGATTTCAACTTCAAAAGGAAGGGCTATGAAACTTAGGAAACTCATCATGAGTTGCTTCTTCAACTATACACTTATGAGTGAATCAAATTGGTAATTTTACTTTTTGATTACAATTATTATTTCCCTACACATCCTTGTCATGTTTCTCTGCAAGCAAAGTATACTTTGTCCTCCCTGACTCTGGACTTGTTTTCTCAATGAAATATAAACCAGTGATGTCCAAGAGTGAACAAACACATGTCCAAAATGTCTTTGCATGTTTTGTCTTCATAGTCTTTACTTTCCAATCTGAGAACATGTCCCTGTAGTTTGGATCCCTACAAATAAGAAGTATGTTTGAAGGTCAGCTAGGGCCTCTTGGGTGGCTCAGTGAGAAAAGATCTGCCTGCCAATGCAGGAGATGCAAGAGATGTGAGTTCAATCCATGGGTCAGGAAGATCCCTTCGAGTAGGAAATGACAACCCACTCCAGTATTCTTGTCTGGAAAATTTCATGGACAAAGGAGCCCAGCAAGCTATAGTCCATGGGGTCACAGGGGTCAGTCATGACTTAGTGACTGAGCACATGGATTGAAGGCCAGCCAAAGCCACCACCAGAGACCAGCCACCAGAGCCTCCAGAGTGAAAGTTAATCCATACCTTCAAGTAGCATAAACAATAAATAAATAAATAAATGTCTGTTTTTTTCAGCCCTAAGATACTGGATTTGTCTGATAAAACCACAAAATCTGATGTCAAGTGTTTAATAAAACAAAATCTTAAAATATGTGACATTGGCTTTAAGGAAAGGCAGCAGGTGATGACAGAGAAGGCAATGGGACCTCACTCCAGTACTCTTGCCTGGAAAATCCCATGGACGGAGGAGCCTGGTGGGCTGCAGTCCATGGGGTCGCTAACAGTTGGACATGACTGAGCGACTTCACTTTCACTTTATACTTTCATGCATTGGAGAATGAAATGGCACCCACTGCAGTGTTCTTGCCTGGAGAATCCCAGGGATGGGGGAGCCTATCTATGTGACCCCTGTCTATGGGGTCACACAGAAGCAAACATGACTGAAGCGACTTAGCAGCAGCAGCAGCATGTGGTGAGGACCCTTTTAGAAGAGGCTAGAAAAATGACAACTTCAGTTAGGCAGTGGCAAAATATTTGGTAAAACTTCTGCCTATGCTACCTTGAAAGAAAATACACACAATGCAGTTGAAGTTCTGGGACAAGAGATATGGAGAAAAAGCACGAGTAGATTAGTTGGTTGTTATTACTCTGTTTAATAAGTACTAGATGTTCAAGCTGATTTTAGAAAAGGCAGAGGAACCAGAGATCAAATTGCCAACATCCGTTGGATCGTACAAAAAGCAAGAGAGTTCTAGAAAAACATCTATTTCTGCTTTATTGACTGTGCCAAAACCTTTGACTGTGTGGATCACAATAAACTGTGGAAAATTCTGAGAGAGATGGGAATACCAGACCACCTGACCTGCCTCTTGAGAAACCTGTCTGCAAGTCAGGAAGCAACAGTCAGAACTGGACATGGAACAACAGACTGGTTCCGAATAGCAAAAGGAGTATGTCAAAGCTGTATATTGTCACCCTGCTTATTTCACTTATATGCAGAGTACATCGAGAGAAATGCTGGGCTGTAGGAAGCACAAGCTGGAATCAAGATTGCCGGGAGAAATATCAATAACCTCAGATATGCAGATGATACCACCCTTATGACAGAAAGTAAAGAGGAAAAAAGAGCCTCTGGATGAAAGTGAAAGAGGAGAGTGAAAAAGCTGGCTTAAAACTCAACATTTGGAAAACTAAGATCATGGCATCCGGTCCATCACTTCATGGCAAATAGATGGGGAAACAGTGGAAACAGTGTCAGACTTTATTTTTCTGGGCTCCAAAATCACTGCAGATGGTGCCTGCAGCCATGAAATTAAAAGATGCTTACTCCTTGGAAGGAAAGTTATGACCAAACTAGACAGCATATTAAAAAACAGAGATATTACTTTGCCAACAAAGGTCTGCCTAGTCAAGGCTATGGTTTTTCCAGTCGTCATGTATGGATGTGAGAGTTGGACTATGAAGAACGCTGAGTGTCGAAGAATTGATGCTTTTGAACTGTGGTGTTGGAGAAGACTCTTGAGAGTCCCTTGGATTGCAAGGAAATCCAACCAGTCCATCCTAAAGGAGATCAGTCCTAGGTGTTCAATGGAGGGACTGATGTTGAAGCAGAAACTCCAGTACTTTGGCCATCTGATACCAAGAACTGACTCATTGGAAAAGACCCTGATGCTGGGAAAGATTGAGGGCAGGAGGAGAAGGGGATGACAGAGGATGAAATGGTTGGATGGTATCACTGACTTGATGGACATGGGTTTGAGTGGACTCCGGGAGTTGGTGATGGACAGGGAGGCCTGGCGTGCTGTGGTTCATGGAGGCCCAAAGAATCAGAGACAACTGAGTGACTGAACTGAACTGAATGGAAAGTTATAGTCTAGGTGACTTATAAGTAATAAAATATATTTCTCACAGTTTTGAAGACTGGGAAATCGAAGATCAAGATGCCAGCAGATTCAGTGACTTGTGAGCGTTCTCTTCCAGACTCACAGACAACCATCTTTCCATGTGTCTTCAGATGGTGGAAGGGGCAAGGGAGCTTTTGGGGGTCTTATATATAAGGGCACTGCTAAATCACTTCAGTCGTGTCTGACTCTGTGTGACCCCATAAATGGCAGCCCACCAGGCTCCCCCATCCCTGGGATCCTCCAGGCAAGAACACTGGAGTGGGTTGCCATTTCCTTCTCCAATGCATGAAAGTGAAGTCGTTCAGTCATGTCCAGCTCTTAGCGACCCCATGACTGCAGCCTACCAGGCTCCTCCATCCATGGGATTTTCCAGGCAAGTGTACTGGAGTGGGGTGCCATTGCCTTCTCCGATATATAAGGGCACTGATCCCATTCATAAGGGCCTAATTGCCTCCGAAAGACCCCAGCTCCAATTACCATTAGATATCAGCATATGAATTTGGGAGAAATATAAACATTCGGTCTATAGGATCATATAAAATATATCGCAGAATATGGAAATTAGGACATGGACATATCTTTTGGGGGACCACTATAACCTCAGATACGCAGATGACACTACCCTTATGGGAGAAAGTGAAGAGGAACTAAAAAGCCTGTTGATGAAAGTGAAAGAGGCGAGTGAAAAAGTTGGCTTAAAGCTCAACATCAGAAAACAAAGATCATAGCGTCTGGTCCCTTCACTTCATGGGAAATAGATGGGGAAACAGTGGAAACAGTGTCAGACTTTTATTTTGGGGGGCTCCAAAATCACTGCAGATGGTGATTGCAGCCATGAAATTAAAAGACACTTACTCCTTGGAAGGAAAGTTATGACCAACCTAGATAGCATATTGAAAAGCAGAGATATTACTTTGCCAACAAAGGTCCATCTAGTCAAGGCTGTGGTTTTTCCAGTGGTCAGGTATGGATGTCAGAGTTGGACTGTGAAGAAACTCAATGCCGAAGAATTGATGCTTTTGAACTGTGGTGTTGGAGAAGACTCTTGAGAGTCCCTTGGACTGCAAGGAGATCCAACCAGTCCATCCTAAAGGAGATCAATCCTGGGTGTTCATTGGAAGGACTGATGCTGAAGCTGAAACTCCAATACTTTGGCCACCTGATGTGAAGAACTGACTCACTGGAAAAAACTTTGATGCTGGGAGGGATTGGGGGCAGGAGGAGAATGGGACGACAGAAGATGAGATGGTTCTGTGGCATCACGGACTCAATGGACATGGGTTTGGGTCGACTCCAGGAGTTGGTAATGGACAGGGAGGCCTGGTGTGCTGAGGTCCATGGGGTCTGAAAGAGTCGGACATGACTGAATGACTGAACCGACTGATGCATCTCACGATAACTGCTTTTACACAGTTCTCAAAGTATAGTATTATAAATCAGAGGAATTATTTGATATTTCTAACTCATCATAAATAACTATCTGCTGGTTCGTATTATTTTTTCTAATTTTCCCATTATAAAAACATCTGTAGTTAGTTTGACCCTTGATATCAATTGTTAGCATTCTCAGAGTCCCTTTAACTATAGTACTAGTTTGCATCTACAATAAGTTTTGTGTTACTGACATTTTGTGGCCCATGCTCTATTGATATCTCTGCTGTCTAGTTGTTAAAAGTAAATCCATCAGTAGGATGTATAAGGTGGCCCGCTTTGAAGAATAAAATAACCTCCCAGGATTAGACTCCAGTTTAAATTCAATTACATGTTGGAAAGGAAAAGATTTGATTCAGTTAAATTCCTATTATAAAACTCAGTGAGTTGTCACCAAAACATAGACATTGTACATTAATTTGACATTGCTGTATCCTCTGTATAAGACAGAGGGAACTAAGTGCAAAAGACCAGTCCATTATTCTCTAAGGAAGATATTAATTCCTGTAGGTGAAAACACAGTTCACTGTATAGGTAGAATGTGAAGAATAACTCATACTTTATTTATAGGCTATCAAAAATAATTTATAATGATGGCAATAGCCTCTGAACATCTATGGCTTTAATTTGTGACTCGGTTTGCTAAATATATTATTTCTGGACTATTTTGAAACATTAACTACTGGATTGTGTAGACTGTTTGTAAGGGTTCATGAAATTGACACATTATGGTTTAGATTGAGGAAGTTAAAGAATTATTATTTATAAAGTATATAAAGGATCATTCTGATGTAACTGAATGAAAAAGGCCTTAAATATAACACTAACATCTAAGCACTGACCATCACTTTAATACATTACTTTGTTCTACACTTTCTTCTCCATAGGTTAATCAACCTATACTGATTTCTAGAAGGGAAGGTGCAATTCTTGGGCTTCAGACATCCTACCACATACATTTTTTGAAAAACACTTGAAGAAGCCAAATGTTTTCATTAATTCCCCTTTTGTTAACAACAATGTCATATGGTAGCCTATATACTAAAAAACATTATAGAAAGACATGTAAAAAAGCTGGAATAATAGTGAATTTTCTAAAGACTAAGGATAGTTGGCAGTTAGTATTCCAGAGAACAAATATTTGAATTCTGATGGAGAAGACAGACAAGAATATGTGCAAGGATTGAAATCTGTAAGTTCACTAGAAATAAATAAATAAATACAAATAGAAATAAAACTGAAAGAGTCTATTTGGAAGCAGAAGAGCAGCCTCCAAGTTGGTGTGTTAAGATGGAATTGGTAACAATGAGCCTAACAGAAGGATGCTAGTCATGATATCAATGTGATCACTGACTGGACACTGCACTTTGGAAAAATCACTTCATACCTCTGATTCCTTATGCTCTTATCTGCAAATGTGATTAAAAATACCACTTCCTCTTAGTTCATGGGATTATGATAATTAATTGAAGTTTTAGAAAAAAGAAAGCTCTAATGCATTTCTTAAGCTCCTTGTTTTAAGTAAAACCCATCATAAACATGTGACATATATGTAAATTGCTAAGAAATCAAATTAGCCAATACTGCAGCATGGCCTCAGTATATATACTATAGTATATATAGCCTAGATACAGTAATCAACACTGCTTTAAAAAAATTATTGGAGTATAGTTGCTTTACTATGTTGTGTTAGTTTCTACTGTATAGCTAATTGAATTAGCTCTGTGTATACATATATCCCCCTTTTTAAATTTCTTTCCCCTTTAGGTCACCATAGAGCACTGAGTAGAGTCTCCTGTGCTATACAGTAGGTTTGGTTAGTTATCTATTGATGGCATGGCAACCAAGTATTCTTGCCTGGAAAATCCCACGGACAGAGGAGCCTGGGGGGCTGCATTTTAAATACTTAAAGAGCTGTACACGACTTAAACAACTTAGCCTGTACACAGTGTTTATATGTCAATCCCAATCTCCTAATTCATCATCCGTTTGCCCCCCTTAGTGTCCATACATTTTTTTCTATATCTATATCTGTGTCTATTTCTGATTGGCAAATAGGTTCATCTGTACCATTTTTCTGAGCCTGGTGGGCTGCCGTCTATAGGGTCGCACAGAGTCGGACACGACTGAAGTGACTTAGCAGCAGCAGCAGTACCATTTTTCTAGATTCAACATATATGCATTAATATACAATATATGTTTTTCTCTTTCTGACTTTACTTTTGACAGTCTCTAGGTCCATCTACGTCTCTACAAATGGCACAGTTTCATTCCTTTTCATCGCTGAGTAATAACACTGCTTTTATAGAGGAGAATAAGCTTTAAGCTTGATGCCTACCTGAACGCAGTCTCCAGAATAGTTTCTTTCCTTCCACATTAAGGATTGTTTTTTTCTTCTACTGGTTTTTTTAATCCAACACACAAATTTTAAAACACTGACTTCCATTCTTAAAACTAAAGATCAGTATGTGCACTGCATGATTTTATTTGCATAAATGTATGTAAAAATATGATAGCTTAATAGGTGTTGAGAAAGAGATATAAAATAGATGAATATAGTTATAGCTATCACAGAAATTTCCTCAGTTATTGACTAATGTGTTGAAAAAACCCTGGATATGGGTTTGTCTTTCTGGAGGAAAATACAACAGTCAGGTTAAAGCTCTGTGACAATTTTGTAGAAACGTTGTTAAGTATTTAAAATGTGGCCTTGTCATGTGCTCTTGTGCTGGCCCCTGTGTTGACCTTCATGAACCATGATGATAATTAAGCACAGATGGAGGGTCAGTGCTCATTTGTCAGGAATGCCTGAGGCTTTCCTTTGAGGCTTTGCCCTGAACTCCAGGCAACTCTCTCTGCCAGAGGAAACTGACTAAAAATGTTTTTCCTCCAAATATAAGAAGGATTTTCTTAATTTAATGGGCTGGTTACTTGTGGTAGGGTAGAGTTGCCACCCTTGAATTACTCAGCTTAAAACAAGTCACAGAGGCTCCTGAGCCTCCTGGTAGGTCCAGAGCAGAGGTAGCTGCTTCTCCCTGCTGTTATTCCAGACATAGAAGATCCACTGAGTCTGGAACTCTCCATTCCTAGCCTAAGTTAAAACTAATTCCAACCTTATCCGTTTCTCAGATTTTATTTGTGGCTCATTTAATTCTAATCCTAATCCTCCTTTTCTCACTGACTCAGCAACTAGATAATAGACTTTCCTCATGCTCTCAGACAAACCTCATTTGGCCTGATATTGATTCACTTTCATTCAACACTTTTGGATAGGTGGCCCTGGGTGCAAGGCAGGCAACTGATTATTTAATTGACAGAGTTGAGTTTTTCTTAACTTTCATCTAGGCAAAGGAATGTGTGACTCAAATAAAATAAACCCTAAGTACTAATTTCTGTATACTCAGTATCAGATTTAAGTTGAAATAAAGACATTTGATATATTAGGGCAATTTATTAGCTTATTCATCAATCACCCAGATCTGATTAGGGCATTTCATTTTTAAACCACAAGATTTCTAAATACTTTTGGTTTCATTTTTCATGACTCAGTGTGTCTCATTGTAAGACGTGTATTATTGATTTGTTTTTTTCTCTTCTTTTTTTTTTTTAAATTTTTATTTTTACTTTATTTTACTTTACAATACTGTATTGGTTTTGCCGTACATTGACGTGAATCCACCACGGGTGTACATGAGCTGTTATTGTATAGTCACTAAATCATTTGCGACTCTTTGTGACCTCATGACTGTAGCCCACCAGGTTCCTCTGTCCATGGGATTTCCCAGGCAAGAATACTGAGTGGATTGCGATATCTTTCTCCAATATTGTTGATAGTATTTCTAATAATTATCTTTAAGATTTTCTATTTATTTTCATTGTCAATGGATATTTTACTTAATTGAATTTTAGAGCAAATCATTTAAATGAGTATAGGGAGTTATTGGACAGCTAATGAATACCAATAAATTTCCTTTTCAAATGGTAGATGAGTAATTTTAGTTCAGTTCAGTCGCTCAGTTATGTCCGACTCTTTGCAGCCCCATGAATTGCAGCACGCCAGGCCTCCCTGTCCATCACCAACTCCCGGAGTTCACTCAAACTCACGTCCATTGAGTCGGTGATCCCATCCAGCCATCTCATCCTGTCGTCCCCTTCTCCTGCCCCCAATCCCTCCCAGCATCAGAGTCTTTTCCAATGAGTCAACTCTCCGCATGAGGTGGCCAAAGTACTGGAGTTTCAGCTTTAGCATCATTCCTTCCAAAGAACACCTGGGGCTGATCTCCTTAAGAATGGACTGGTTGGATCTTCTTGCAGTCCAAGGGACTCTCGTCTTCTCCAACACCACAGTTCAAAAGCATCAATTCTTCGGCACTCAGCTTTCTTTACAGTCCAACTCTCACATCCATACATGACCACTGGAAAAACCATAGCCTTGACTAGATGGACCTTTGCTGGCAAAGTATATCTCTGCTTTTCAATATGCTATCTAGGTTGGTCATAACTTTCCTTCCAAGGAGTAGTGTCTTTTAATTTCATGGCTGCAATTACCATCTGCAGTGATTTTGGAGACCCCCAAAATAAAGTCTGACACTGTTTCCACTGTTTCCCCGTTTATTTCCCATGAAGTGATGGGACCAGATGCCATGATCTTCGTTTTTGAATGTTGAGCTTTAAGCCAACTTTTTCACTCACCTCTTTCACTTTCATCAACAGGCTTTTTAGTTCCTCTTCACTTTCTGCCATAAGGGTGGTGTCATCTGCATATCTGAGGTTATTGATATTTCTCCTGGCCATCTTGATTCCAGCTTGTGCTTCCTCCAGCCCAGCGTTTCTCATGATGTACTCTGCATATAAGTCAAATAAGCAGGGTGACAATATGTAATTTGCCATTACTTAAAAAAACAATCGATCTTCATTTCATACTTTTAATTTTTTTCTCTTGCGCCCATTTCATCAATTTGTTCATATCTAATTAATTGGCAATGAACTGACAAATATATATGCACAAATATATTTATGTATATATATTCAGTTTTGTTAATTATTAAAACATGGTCACAATTTACTGGATGAATTAAAGGTAGTGACTCTAATGAGACTTGTGAAACTCAATTATACATGTAACCTGTGTTTTTCCATTTCTTTAGAAAATCCAGAGTATGCACTACTCTCTCTTCCTTTGTATTGCCTTCAAATACCACACTTCTAGCAATAGTAATGAGGCTTAACAATATCACACATAATCCAAAGAAGTCTATTCAAGTGAACATCTGTGAACTGTGTTTTTTTCTACTCTGTTTTTTCTTGATTATGCCCAGAAATAAAAGGAACAAGACACAGTAGCCATAAGTTGTATAAAATATAGAATTGTGCACAGAAAAATAACCTGAGCCTAATGAGTGTGTATGAATTTGGTCTGAACTATTGGTCAAGTCAAGACTTGTTAATAATAAATAGATAATAATCTTGAAAGTGAAATTTTTTTATCCCTTCATTGATTTTGGTCTAATTTGCAATGATTCAGCTCAGAGACCCTAAGATATCAATTTAAGTAGAAGAAACAAAACAGGTTGGAGATAAGGAAGTGAATAAGTATCTGAGTAGTGACTTGCAATGAGGTAGATGTGATTAAAATTAAAGTCAAGTAAAATATGCTGGAGAAAGAGTAGAAAAGATAATATCCTGAGGTAAACTGGTGAGCTATGAAAATATAACAATACAAAAATCAAAGTACTGGGGAAAAAAATAACTATACCATATAATGCTTCTTAAAAAGGACTTTTCACTTTTCTGTGAGCATAGATTTCAGTGGAAATCCTAATAACATCAACCTTGCTCATTGGTAAACTTCAATATTAATAATAATAATATTTGCATATTAGTATATTTAAATATTTATATTGATAGAATGATTTTAAAATAATGGACTTAAGATAATTAAGAAATGTTATTTATGACTTGTTAAATGACTGAAAAATAAATTATCCTGTTGTATTTCTGTGTTTACCCTAGCTTATAGATGTGATAAATGCTACGGTAGTTTAAAATCATGAATTGATAATGAAAGATGTTTTAAATTCCTTTATGGAAGCAGGAAAATTGCAGAATGAGGACTTTAAACCTCATGATAGTTTATACACTCTGATAATATAACAAAAAGTAGTTTACCACATATAAATGCCCTTTGATAGTTCTTTAGTATTCTTCTAGAATTACTTGCTTTCCAAGCATTAAGAAATTTGATTACTTTAATAATGACAAAATTCAATAATATATAAATTCAGATTATTTAGACAATTTTCAAAGACTGAGTGCTATTTTCAGCTGATTTAACCACCACTTACAATCTGTCTCCTTCCTTTCCTGTCTTATTTAATATTATACTTTTTATAAGATGCTATTTCCAGTGCTTATATGCCGTCAATCCATCATGTTGGATTAATTGATGACCAAAGAGAAATGAAATTAAATAGCTATATAGACAAATTTTTATTGTTTCCGAGAAACCAAAGATGATTACAAAAGCAGACTGTAAACATTCTGAAGACATACAAATCTTTTCAAAACCATTCTTTGACAAGATATAATATTTCCTATCAATTTAAACAATTAGCAATGTGGGATATTAATAAACTTACAGAAGTGTCCCTGCTAGGATGTGTCCATTTTTCAATTCTGTGCATTATTTGTGGTGAAAGTTTTTCATTTAACCTTAATGCTGTAGTTTTCCTGACATTTCAGATAGGTTTCTAACATACAAATGTATCTATGGAGAGAACTTTTACAGTTATTTTCTTAAAGTCTTGGAACATTAGATGTCTTTGACTATTTTGATCCATAAGAATATTTTAGATATGCACAGATGACATAATAAAAAACTACTTAGGTTTCTTTTATGCTTGTTTCCTCTTCTAAATACATTAAGCAAGAGTCTTATTTCTAATTTTATTTATGTAATTTTCAGAGTCACCAGTGATTAGTGAAATCCAGTCCATGACATTATTGTTTCACTTGGGTTTAGTTTCTAATATTTCCTGAGCTTTAGTCTTATTTAAAAGATAGGAACAATATCTTATAGGGCTTTTGTGAAAATTTAGCTGAGTAAATAAATACTTGATAAGAACTTAGCATAAGTATTCAATATTTGAGTTAGAGATCCCTTTATTCATTTTTGTATACTTATGACTTAAGTTATAGACTAATTAGATTATACTACCTTTAAATCAGTAAATTCATCAGAAATGTATGAATATAGGAAAACAATAAAAATACATGCAAAATTATTAATAATATTGTGTTAGGATAGTGTGATTATGTAGTTTCTTTATTTTCTTGGTTTTTAAATAGTATTCTATTACAGGGATCAGCAAACTATAAGCTTAGTCTAAATTGTAAACAAAAGTTTATTGGAATATCCACATTAATTGTTTTTTTTAGTATTGTCTGTGACTGACTTTGCACTAAAACTACTAAGATATGAGTAGTTATGAGAGAGACCATACAGCCTGCAGAACCTTAAATATTTATTATCTAGCCCATTACAGGTGGCAACCCACTCCAGTATTCTTGCCTGGAGAATCCCAGGGACAGAGGAGCCTAGTGGGCTGCCGTCTATGGGGTCACACAGAGTTGGACACGACTGAAGTGACTTAGCAGCAGCAGCAGCAGCAGCCCATTACAGGAAATGTTTGCTGATTCCTGCTTTATAACTATCAATGTTATAAAATAAATAAAATAAAATGTAATTGTTGATCTAATTGAGAAATATAATAGAATATTCACCACAATTATCCAAAAGGAGAAATATCAGAAGGTGATAGAAAATGCCAGTAGATATGTCTAAAGCTCATGCAAGAATCATTCCATTCCTTGCTTCAGCATCAAACTGGAAGGGAAATCCAGGGCTATTAAGTATCAGTTAATGAGATCAGGATGAACATATGGTGATTAAGTACTTAAAATCCTAGTCAAAGAAATTAGGTAAGAAAAAAAAAATCAAAGACATCAAATTTGAATGGAAGCAGTAAAAAATTGTCTGTTTGCAGATGACTTGACCTTATAGAAACCCTATACTCCATCCAAAAAAAAGAAAAAAAGAAAAAACCTGTTAGAGCTATCAACAAATTTGTAAAGTTGCAGGATACAAAAATTAGTATACAAAAATTAATTGTTTCTATGCACTAATAATGAATTATTGGAGAGAGGAATAATAAATTGTTGTAAGAAAAAAAAATCATTTACAATAGCACCAGAAAGAATAAAATTCTTTAAAATACATGTAACCAAGGAGGTAAAAGATGTATACATTGAAAACTATAACACTGATGAAAGAAATTAAAGAAGACACAGATAAATGGGAAGCTATTCCGTGTTCATTGATTGGAAATATTAGTATTGTTAAAATGTTCATATAACCCAAAGCAGTCTACAGATTCAGTGCAGTCCTTATCAAAATTTCAGTGCCATTTTTTGTTGAAATAGAATCATCAATCCTCAATTTTGTGTGGAACCACAAAAGAGCCTGAGCAGTCTTGAAAAAGATCAGGAGGTATTACACTTCCTAATTTCTATGACCTAATTTCTAATTCTATAGAAATAGATTTCTATTACCTGATTTCTAAGTCTGTTATTTCTAATTCTTAGTCATAGAATTAAACAATGCCACATTGTAGTATTGTCTAAAAACAGACACATAGATCAGGAAAACAGAATAGAGAGCCCAGAAATAACTGCATGTATTCTCTCAATTTGTTTTTGACAAAGGTGCCAAGAATATACAGTGGGGAAAAGATAGTGTCTTAAATGGGTGCTGGGAAAACTGGATATCCACATGCAAAAGAATGAAACTGAACCCCCATTTTACACCATTAATAAAAATCAACTCAATATGAATGAAAGGCTTGAACATGACCTGAAACCATAAAATTCCTAGAAGAAATATAGGGGTAAGCTCCTTGACGTTGGTCTTTGTGATGATTTTTTCGGGGATTCAACATCAAACGGCAACAAAAACAAAAGTAAACAATTGAGACTATTAAACTAAAACTAAACTAAAAAGTTTCTTCACAAAAAAGAAAACTGTCAACAAAATGAAAAGGCAGCCTATGAAATGGGTGAAAATACTTGTAAGTCACATATCCAATAAGAGGTTAATATCTAAAACATAGAAGGAACTCATGCAACTCAATAGCAAAGAGCACAGATAATCCAATTTTAAGATGGGCAGAGGACCTCAATAGGTATTTTTCTAAGGGAGACATAAAAGGCCAACAGGTACATGAAAACAGTGCTTAACATCACTAATCATTAAGGAAATGAAAATCAAACCACAATGAGATTTTACCTCATACTTATTAGAATGGCTATTATCAAAAAAACAAGTAATACTGGCAATTATTTGGAACAAATACTGGCAAGAATGTGGAGAAAATGGAAAACTTTTATGCTCTTGGTTGGAGTGTAAACTGTTTTCAGCCTCTATGGAAAAAAGTATGGAGGTTCTTCAAAAAATTAAATGTAGAACTACTACCATATGATTTGGCAGTTCTACTTCTGGATATATATGCAAAGGAAGTTCAGTTCAGTTCAGTTCAGTCACTCGGTCATGTCTGACTCTTTGCAAGCCAATGGACTAGAGCACGCCAGGCTTCCCTGTCCATCACCAACTCCCAGAGCCTACTCAAACTCATGTCAATTGTGTCGGTGATGCCATCCAACCATCTCATCCTCTGTCATCCCCTTCTCCTCCTGCCTTCAGTCTTTCCCAGCATAAGGATCCTTTCCAGTGAGTCGGTTCTTTGCATCAGGTGGCCAAAGTATTGGAGTTTCAGCTTCAGCATCAGTCGTTCCAATGAATATTCAGGACTGATTTCCTTTATGATTGGCTGGTTGGATCTCCTTGCAGTCCAAGGAACTCTCAGGAGTCTTCTCCAACACCACAGTTCAAAAGAATTAATTCTTCAGTGCTCAGCTTTCTTTACAGCCCAACTCTCACATCCATACAATACTACTGGGAAAACTATAGCTTGGACTATATGGCTATTTGTTGGTAAAGTAATGTTTCTGCTTTTAATATGCTGTCTAGGTTGGTCATAGCTTTTCTTCCAAGGAGCAAGCGTCTTTTAATTTCATGGCTACAGTCACCATCTTCAGTGATTTTGGAGCCAAAAACATAGTCTCTCACTATTTTCATTGGTTCCCCATCTATTTGCCATGATTGATGCAACTGGATGCCATGATCTTAGTTTTCTGAATGTTGAGTTTCAAGCCAATATTTTTCACTCTCCTCTTTCACTTTCATTAAGAGGCTCTTTCGTTCCTCTTTGCTTTCTGCCATAAGGGTGGTGTCATCTGTGTATCTGAGGTCCTTGATATGTCTCCTGGCAATCTTGATTCAAGCTTGTGCTTCATCCAGCCTGGCATTTCACATTATGTATTCTGCATAGAAGTTAAATAAGCAGGGTGACAATATACAGCCTTGACGTACTCCTTTCCTGATTTGGAACCAGCCTATTGTTCCATGTTTGGTTCTAGCTGTTGCTTCTTGACCTGATTACAGATTTCTCAGGAGGAAGGTAAGAAGATCTGATATTCCCATCTCTTTAAGAATTTTCCAGTTTGTTGTCAACAGAAAATTGGATCAAAGATTTTCTGAACATGGCCCCACCCATCAGAACAAGACCCTGTTTCCCTCTCAGTCAGTCTCTCCCATCAGGAAGCTTCTATAAGCCTCTTATCCTTATCCATCAGAGGGCAAACGGAATGAAAACCATAGTCACAGAAAACTAACCGAACTGATCACATGAACCACACCCTTGTCTAGCTCAATGAAACTATGAGCCATGCCATGTAGGACCACCCAAGATGGATGGGTCATGGCAGAGAGTTCTGACAAAACTGGAGAAGGAAATGGCAAACCACTTTATTATTCTTGCCTTGAGAACCCCATAAACAGTATGAAAAGGCAAAAAGGTATGACACTGAAAGATGAACTCCCCAGGTCTGTAGGTGCCCAATATACTACTGGAGAAGAGTGGAGAAATAACTCTAGAAAGAATGAAAAGATGGAGCCAAAGCAAAACCAGCACCCAGTTGGGGATGTCATAAGTGATGGAGTTAAAGTCCAATGCTGTAATGAGCAATATTGCATAGAACTTGGAATGTTAGGTCCATGAATAAAGGGGAATTGGAAGTAGTCAAATAGGAGATGGTAAGAGTGAACATTGACATTTTAGGAATCAATGAACTAAAGTGAAATGGAATGAGTGAATTTCTCAAATGACCATTATATCTACTACTGTGGGCAAGAATCCCTTAGAAGAAATGGGATAGCCCTCATAGTCACCAAAAGAGTCTGAAATGCAGTTCTTGGATACAATCTCAAAAACGACAGAATGATCTCTGTTCGTTTTCAAGGCAAACCATTCAGTATCACAGTAATTCAAGTCTATGTCCTGACCAGTAATGCTGAAGTAGCTGAAGTTGAGTGGTTCTATGAAGACCTACAAGACCTTCTAGAACTAACACCAAAAAAAGATGTCCTTTTCATTATAGGGGACTGGAATGCAAAAGTAGGGAGTCAAGAAATACCTGGAGTAACAGGCAAATTTGGCCTTGGAATACAAAACAAAGAAGATCAAAGGCTAACAGAATTTTGTGAAGAGACCATGCTCATCATAGCAGACACCCTCTTCCAGCAACACAAGAGAAGACTCTACACATGGACGTCACTGGATGTTCAACACCAAAATCAGATTGATTATGTTCTTTGAAGCCAAAGATGGAGAAGCTCTGCTGCTGCTGCTGCTAAGTTGCTTCAGTCGTGTCCGACTATGTGCGACCCCATAGACGGCAGCCCACCAGGCTCCTCCGTCCCTGGGATTCTCCAGGCAAGAACACTGGAGTGGGTTGCCGTTTCCTTCTCCAATGCATGAAAGTGAAAAGTGAAAGTGAAGTCGCTCAGTGGTGTCCGACTCCTAGCGACCCCATGGACTGCAGCCTTCCAGGCTCCTCCATCCATGGGATTTTCCAGGCAAGAGTACTGGAGTGGGGTGCCATTGCCTTCTCCAGAAGCTCTATACAGTTAGCAAAAACAAGACTGGGAGTTGACTATGGCTCAGATCATGACCTCCTTATTGCTAAATTCAGACTGAAATTGAAGAAAGTAGAGAAAATCACTAGACCATTCAAGTATTACCTAAATCAAATCCCTTACGATTATACAGTGGAAGTGACAAATAGATTCAAGGGATTCGATATGATAGACAGAGTGCCTGAAGAAGTATGGATGGAGATTTGTGATGTTATACAGGAGGCAGTGATCAAGACCATCCCCAAGGGGGAAAAAAAAAAAAAAAAAGAAATACAAGGGAAAGGCAATCATTATCTGGAAGAGATATCTGTATTTCCATGTCCACTGCAGCATTACTTACAATAGTCAAGATATGGAAACAAGCTATGTGTCCACTGACAGATGAATGGATAAACAAAATGTATACACAAACGGGACTTCACCTTCAAGTGCAGGGCATGAAGGTTCAATCCTTGGTCAGAGAGCTAAGATCCACAGGCCTCATAGCCAAAAACTAAAACAGAAAAGGAAACAATATTCTAGCAAATTCAATAAAGACTTTGAAAATAGTCCCCATCAAAATGTATATAATATACACACACACTTACAATCACTCATATACACAATGAAATATTATTCAGCTTTAAAAAATAATGAAATCTTTCCATTTGGGACAACATAGATAAACCTGGAGAGCATTATGCTAAGTGAAATAAGCCAGATGGAGAAAAATAAATTCTGCATCATGACATTTAGATGTGGAATTAAAAAAAAATCATACTTGTAGAAACAAAGAGTAGATGGTAGTTGCCAGAGGCTAGGGGATGTAGAAATGTGGAGAGGATGGTGAAAAGGTATAAACTTTTAGTAATTATGTGAATAAGTTCTCAGGATCTAATGTATAATAAGGTGACGACAGTTGATAAAATTGTGTTGTATAATTGAAATTTGCTACTCTAGTAGAACAAAGTGTTCACACCAAAAAACGTAAATATGTGAGGTGACAGTTGTATTGATTAATTCAATTGTGGGAATCCTTTCATAATGTTTATCAACCAGCTTGCACATTTTAGATATATTTTACCTTTATTTGTCAATTATAACTCAATAGAGCTAAAAAAACTCAAAGAGGTTATTATAGTTGAATGTGTGAGAACTTCCTTGCAGATATGCCTGACTCACAAATGTAAAATAAGTCTTTTAATCTGTAGCCTGTTATCTGTTAATTGCAGATTATACCAATTTCTCTCCATATTTGAAATGCTGTAAAATATTGTGTTAAAAAATCTTAAGTATATTTGTGAAAATTAACATTAAATTAAAAAAGAGTAAAAGTGATAGTTTTCCACACTGTTACTTCCATCCTACTACTCATCACTGTAGTATTTATTCCAGGGAAGCAGTACTCTACCTACTTTAAGTTTCATTTTTATCACTTTGCCTGTATGTGTTTCTGAAGGTAAAGTCCTTGGATAGAACTATGGACAAATTAGAATACTTTAAAGAATATTTTCACAAAACCTGGAAGGTGATATAGAAGATCACTGAAAATATCTTAGATATAATTTGACATCAGACAAAAATTAAACCTTTGTTTCTCTTCGTAGATACTGTTTTAGTTTTTTTTTTTTTTTTGGTAGTTTTCCTGGATTAGTGGCAGATTTAGCTTTTATTTGCATATTTTCAAAATTGTCTTACCAATGGACAAGTGTTTCCTTTTTCCTCTGTATTTCAACTGAAAAATATTTGCAAATGGAATGAGAGTAGTAAAAAGAAGATACTGAGAAGTATTGGCAATTACAGCTAAAAGCCAAGTAAGCAACATCATTCTACAAAGAATATTGATGCTAGGGAACCAAGGTTTTTTTAAATTTAATTTCAGTTGTATTAAGCTATATGTGATCATTCCTTCCACAAGAGAGTGGGTACTCTATACCATAAAGCTAGCAGTTAAGTGTTCCTGTTGTTGTTCAGTCGCTCAGTCGTGTCCGACACTTTGCAACCCTATGGACTGTAGCCCCTCAGGCTCCTCTGTCCATGGGATTTTCCAGGCAAGCATACTGCAGTGGGTTGCCATTCCCTTCTCTTTAAGTGTTCCTAGGCATATCCAATGGAGAAGGCAATGGCACCCCACTCCAGTAGTCTTGCCTGGAAAATCCCATATATGGAGGAGCCTGGAAGGCTGAAGTCCGTGGGTCGCTAGGAGTCGGACACGACGGAGCAACTTCACTTTCACGCATTGGAGAAGAAAATGGCAACCCACTCCAGTGTTCTTGCCTGGAGAATCCCAGGGATGGAGGAGCCTGGTGGGCTACCATCTCTGGGGTCGCACAGAGTCGGACACGACTGAAGTGACTTAGCAGCAGGAGCAGCAGCAGGCATATCCAAAAAGAAAGTCTGAATAAAAATAACATACAATCTGTTTGATTGGGAACATTTCACTGCTATGAAGAATTCATAAAATGATAGGTAGTACCAGTTTTGGAAGTGCATTAAAATTAATTTATTAGAATCATACAATTTCTAATCTTATAATTTTAGGAAATATTGATAGATCTCTGCTGAAATATTTTTATTTATTTATTTTTAATTTTAATTTTTACTTTATTTTACTTTACAATACTGTATTGGTTTTGCCATACACTGATGTGAATCCACCACGGGTGTACATGCAATCCCAAACATGAACCCCCCTCCCACCTCCCTCCCCATAACATCTCTCTGGGTCATCCCTGTGCACCAGCCCCAAGCATGCTGTATCCTGCTTTGGACATAGACTGGCGATTGGATTCTTACATGATAGTATACATGTTTCAATGCCATTCTCCCATTTTTAAATATTCTCAATTACTAAAAGTGGAAAAATTATAAAATATGCCTACTATTTAATTCTCTAAAATTCATCAAATGTAATATAAGATCCTTTTAACCTTGGTAGAGAAAATATTAAATGTTTGGATTAAGAAATCATTCTGTTTTAAGGGATGACAGCTCCATTTATCTTAGAAATCAGAGTGAGATAGCGTTTGTTTCTTTGTTGGTACTTTAGTATAGATCTGAATTCAACTTTCTCTTTGGGTGCTTTTTGTTTCCATGAACAAAATGCTTTCAGTTTTTAGCTCATAACAGAGTTACATACCTCAATCTAATTTTTTGGTAAATTTGCTGATAACTTTCTGAATAGCAGAGTATTAAAAAATATTTATGAAAATTATACAGTTGTAGTTAATGTAATAAAAATATAATATTATTTTGGTAACTCAAGAGTGACATGAAAATGCAAATATGGCCTAAACTATTATTTCCTTTTTTTAAATACAGGTTACTTGAATTTCAAATAGAGAAGCAGAAATGCCACCACCAGGAGGCACCCCACCACTACATCCACCTCCTGATGGAGGATGGGGCTGGGTAGTGGTTGGAGCAGCTTTTATCTCCATTGGATTTTCATATGCGTTTCCCAAAGCTGTCACAGTATTCTTCAAAGAAATCCAGCTCCTGTTCAACACTACCTACAGTGAAATAGCATGGATATCATCTACTATGTTGGCTGTTATGTATGCAGGAGGTAAGCTTCTTTGGACTAAATTGATTTCTGGTTTAAGGAAACAATTGCTTCATGCCACAGTATTTTACATGTAGTATCTTGGTACATTAAAATCCTGTTTTCATTACCCTCACTTAAAACCAACCAGAAGGATAATTAGGACTGAATTTTTAGTGATTTTTAGTGATTCAGCATCTAGAACTATTCACTTCATTCTGAGTCTTACTAGAGTATTTATTTGAATGAGAATGTCTTTGCACAAACTAAGGTTTACTAAATTATGGAATTTTTAAGGGCGGCAAAGTTCCATTTAATTTGGAATAGAGACTATACTGTAATGTTAGTATCATTTCATAATATTCCTGCAATTGGTAGACATACTTTTTTATGAATGGGAAAGAAACTCAAGTTGCTGACAACCTATTTTCTAAGCCTAGGAAGTAATTCACTTTAAGCTGAAAAAATGGAGTGTTATCATGTACATTCTGGATCCATTCAAGTTTGTGTGAATAAAATCATTCCTTACCTCTTTAGCTTATTAAATCTGTAGTTATTTAATATAAATTAAATATTAAATATATCTGGAGCTTACTTAAATATTTTAACATTTAAATGGTTCTTGACAGTTTTCTTGTTACATTCCATGTTCAAATGAGGGTGTGATTCATGAGGGATAGTGAATAAATTGGTACCATATTAGTGTGTTGGCCAAAAAGTTCATTTGATTTTTTTTTTCTGTAAGATGGCACTAGTAGTGCTTAGTTGTCTTTAAATTCACTTGAAACAATTTTGTTGAATTGTATTATAACAGATGTCATAGTGTGCATTAAAAAAAAAGCTTATTAAAGTTGGTGCATTTTTGTGTAGCCATTTTAATATTGAAGATGGAAGAAAACATTTTTGGCATATTATGCTTTATCATTTCAAGAAAGGTGAAAATGCAACTGAAACACAAAAAGATTTGTACAATGTATGGACAAGGTGGTGTGACTGATCAAAAGTGTTAAAAGTGGTTTACAAAGTTTCATTCTGGAGTTTTCTCTCTGGACAATGTTGTACCTTTGTGTAGATCAGTTGTAGTTTATAGGGATCAAATCAGGACATTTATTGAGAACAATCAATGTAATACTATGTGGGAGGAAGCTGACATACTCAAAGTATCCAAGCGTTGAAAAGCATTTGCACCAGCTTGGGTGTGTCAGTCACTTTGATGTTTGAGTTCCCCCATAAATTAAGCAGAAATAAAACCTTCTTGGCTATATTTCTACATGTGATTCTCTACTTAAATATAATGAAATGTTGTTTTTAAAACACATTGTGATGGTGAAAACTGGATGCTATACTATAATGTGGAGTAGAGGAGATTGTGGGGCAGGTGAAATGAACTATCACAAATCACACCAAAGTCCAGTCTTCATCCAAAGAAAGTGATGTGTGTATGGTGGGATTAGATGGGAGTCCTCTATTATGAGCTCCTTCCTGAAAACCAAACAATTCATTCCAACAAGTACTGCTGCCAGTTAGAACAACTGAAAGCAGCACCTGAGGAAAAGCCTCAGAATGAGTAAACAGAAAGTATGTAACTTCCCAACAGAATAATCCAAGACCACACATTTCTTTGATGACCAGGCAAAGACTGTTACAGTGTGGCTTGAAAGTTCTGATTCATCCATCACATTCACCAGGCATTGCAGCTTCAGATTTCTGTTTATTTTGATCTTTTTAAAACTCTCTTAATGGAAAAAAATTCAATTCCTTGGAAGACTGTAAAAGGCACCTAGAACAGTTCTCTGCTCAAAAAAAGACAAAAAACATGGGGAAGATCAAATTATGAAGTTGCCTGGAAAATGGCAGAAGGCAGTGAAACCAAATGGTGACTGCATTATTCAATAAAATTCATGGTGAAATGAAAAATGTCTTCTATTTTTATTTAAAAACGGAAGGAACTTTTTTAGCCAACCTAATACTACTGACTATTAAAAACTACTGGGTTATTAGTGCATTTTTGTGTCACCTATCAGCTTTAAATCAATCCCAACATCAGACAAGATTGTCTATGGATTTTTTTAGTCATTACTTAAAATATTTAAATTTTAGGATTTTCATTTTTCAACTGGATATTTGACTTTAAGGTACAGATATAGACTCAGAATAAAAGCACTTAAAAGTGTATAATTGCTTAGCCATGTATGACTTTTTGTGACCCCATGGACTGTAGCCCACCAGAGTCCTCTGCCCATGGAATTTTCCAGTCTAAAAGGCTGGAATGGGTAGCCATTCCCTTCTCCAGGGAATCTTCCCGACCCAGGGGTTGAACACGGGTCTCTGGCTTTGCAGGCAGATTCTTTACCATCTGAGCCACCAGGGAAGCCCAAGCACTTAAAGAAGTTATACAAATCATCTTTCAATGTCTCCCTTTATAGGTGAGGATAATATGGTTCAAAGTGATTGTGATATAACATTAGGAATAATATCCAAAACGTGTTCACATTTATTTTCAGCTCAGGCTTCTCTAAATGCTTGGTGTGTGTCATATGACTTAATCCTCTTAACATTCTGTAAAATAAGAATTACTGCTCTCCATTCTATAACCAAGGAAATAGATAAAATACTTTTCCTAGTTCAAGCCACTTATTAGGGACATAGAAATTGAGACCCCCCACCACACACACACGTCTAGTCAAGGCTATTGTTTTTCCTGTGGTCATGTATGGATGTGAGAGTTGGACTGTGAAGAAGGCCGAGCACCAAAGAATTGATGCTTTTGAACTGTGGTGTTGGAAAAGACTCCTGAGAGTCCCTTGGACTGCAAGTAAATCCAACCGGTCCATTCTAAAGGAGATCAGTCCTGGGTATTCTTTGCAAGGAATGATGCTAAAGCTGAAACTCCAGTCCTCTGGCCACCTCATGCGAAGAGTTGACTCACTGGAAAAGACTGATGCTGGAAGGGATTGGGGGCAGGAGGAGAAGGGGATGACAGAGGATGAGATGGCAGAATGGCATCACTGACTCGATGGACGTGAGTCTGAGTGACCTCCGGGAGTTGGTGATGGACAGGGAGGCCTGGCGTGCTGCGATTCATGGGGTCGCAAAGAGTCGGACACGACTGAGCAACTGAACTGACTGACTGACACATGTAATTACTATGCTCTTCTGCCTTTCTCTTCCCTTTGTAAAATGGCAGAGCTATATCTGTTCAAGGCCTTCCACAAACCTGATTCAGGTGCTACCCCACCAAGATTTTTGCTTTAGTGACATAATAATTATTCTATTTGCTGTTTTTGTTGATTCACTCAGTTGTGTCCAATTCTGTGCAACCCCATGGATTGCAGCACACCTAACTTCCCTGTCCTTCACCATCTTCTGGAGCTTACTCAAACTCATGTCCATTGAGTCAGTGATGCCATCCAACCATCTCGTCCTCTGTCGTCCCCTTCTCCTCCTCCTTTCAATCTTTCCCAGCATCAGGGGCTTTTCCAATGAGTTGGCTCTTCACATAAGATAACCCAAGTATTGGAGTACTGAATTCTTCAGGGTATAGTCTTTATTTTTGTACTACAAAGGTAAAAATTTGATCCCCCAATAATCCTTTGTGTGTATGTGTATGTGTGTGTGCGTGTGTGTGTGCATGTGTGCACTGGTGGGTATTTTCTACTTTCCGTAAGTCAGTGATTTTACATTAATCCAATATACATCTCCATTACCCTTTTGGTAACGTTAAATTGATGCATTTCTGTTCCAGTACCTAAAGGTATGTCAATGGACAATTCTGCTTTTAAAACACTTTGAGATTCTGTTAGACAGTTGCTTTAAGGGTTGTCCTCTGTTGTCTCTGATGACTGTAGAAATAGTAGATACTGTGCACTCAGTCTAGTTCATCTACCCTATGGGTCAGGTGGTCCTTAATAATGTTTTGCTAAAGCAACACTGATAACTGTTTTGTCCTGAGTTCTGAAACATGCTAATGTTAAGATATGTAGTTTCCTGCTTAAATACAACTGAAATGGATTCCTCTAGTGAATTTGTGTAAGTCTACTTAAATTTGGACTTTGGGTTTCATGCAGTCATAATTTTCAGTTGAGTTGATCATTGACTAACTTAAAAGCGACACAAAAATGTATGTAACCTTTTTGAAAGTGAAAGTTGCTCAGTTGTGTCTGACTCCTTGCAACCCCATGGACTATATAGTCCATGGAATTCTCCAGCCCATAACACTGGAGTGGGTAGCTGTTCCCTTTTCCAGGGTATCTTCCAAATCCAGGGATCAAACCCAGGTTTCCCACATTATAGGTGGATTCTTTACCAGCTGAGCCACAAGAAAAGCCCAAGAATACTGGAGTGGGTAGCTTATCCCTTCTCCAGGGGGTCTTCCCAACCCAGGAATCGGACCAGAGTCTCATGCATTACAAGTGGATTCTTTACCAGCTGAGCTATCAGGGAAGCCCAAAGCCTTTGTAATCTTCCCTTAATAAACTTCATCCAGATAGACAGAGAATTAACAAAGAAAGCATGGAAGATCATATGGAGTATTTTGAGGGCCAGGCTTAGAAGGGTTAAAAGACATTTCTGCACACCTTCTCTTGGTCAGAACGTTTATACTGCCCTACCTAAAGGCTTCCCAGATGGTGCTAGTGGTAAAATCCTGCTTGTCATTGCAAGAGAACATAAGAGATGTGGGTTTGATCCCTGCATTGGGAAGATCCACTGGGGATGGGCATGGCAACCCAGTTCAGTATTCTTGCCTGGAGAATCCCATGGACAGAGGAGTCTGGCAGGCTGCAGTGAATAGGGCCATAAAGAGTTGGACACTACTGAAGGGGCTTAACATGCATGCAGACCTAGAAGCAAGGGAAGGGTTTCTGGAAATTCAGGGTTTCTAGAGGAAGAAACAAAATAGGATAACATGGAGCAAGTCTCAGACAGAGCTTGATATCCCAATAATCATTCTCTATTCAATGAAAGCAGGATGTATTTATAGACTTAACCATGATCATAGGACAGCCTTCCACTCCCTGGCTGGCTCTGAAAGAATGCTTAGAATGAAGAACAGTCTAATTACTTTTCTCAAACCAATAAATCTCAGCATCAGATTATAAATAAGTAAATAATATAAATGGAGGTTCCCAGGTGGTGCTGGTGGTAAATTTGAAGACCATAAGGCAAAAGGCATATAGAACAATGAGTCTCTATACCAAGTAACTGAAATATTGTGTTCAACATAATGCTAATTGCTTTAGCCTAGAGAACATCTAAGATCTGACACTCATTAGGGCTTAGCACTCAACCTATTAATCACCATGATGGGGTCACAGGGTAAGATGGAGTGTGTTCAGAAGCTTGGCCTATCATGTCTGGGCTGGAGTCTCTTGTAGCAATTAGTTGGCATCTGGGCCTTGGTAGCAAGGTATTATCTTCCCTTCTGATGTCTGAATTAAAAATGAAACTAATAAAAGGAATGCAGGAAGGATGGCAAAGAATGCAAATTATGTTTGTCCCTTACTTCATCCTTAGAATAATAGCATTAAATTACAGCAACCCATCTGGTCATCCATATGGTCTCCTGGAGTTCTAACGAATTTTAGCAAATAGGTCAAGCAGAGTGGTCACCCCATTAATAAAGCACTAATTAGAAGTAGAAAACATATTACAAGTTAAACTTTCCACATTGTTTAGACAGATACAACAATTTATTTTGTAAACAGTAATTATGTAGGATTATCTTTTAGTGCAATGCGTGTCTTTGTTACTATATCAAAAGATAATGTGAACACAGTTAGCTACACAATTGTAGAACACAGATTTGGGGCTGCCAGTCTCTGTGAGAACCTCACGTTATTTTTCTGGTATATCTGTTATGACTTGGAATAATCAGCCATTCTAAAGAGGAGAGTTGGCTTTGTCTCCATGGCAACTTATGCTTCTGTTTTATGTGAACATTGACTGCCAGTTGTGCTAAAGTAAGGGTGATGGTTTTAAGATGGATTACTTTACACAAGGGACCAAGCATCAGACCACTGAGCTTATTTCACTGGAGGCAAACAAGCAAATGGTTTTAGGCATAGCAGGTTGGTACCATGGTATATAATGTGTATTTATCTAATCTTTAAAGTCAAAATAAGTTCACTACATTATTTTACTTTGTGTTCTGAATATGTTTGCAGACTGGAGACTATTAAAATAAGTCATATAGTGCTGTATCTTAGCAGCAGTTAAAAAAGGAAAGTTCATTCTAACCCTGTGATTGTGATACCTAGGACTTTCAGCTTCAGCTTAACTTTACAGAACCCAGGAAATACCAGGTAAACTTGGACAGCCCTGCACAAGAAGTTTATGTCCTTCTTACACCTATGCCATAAGTACCTGTGCTCAGTCATGTCCGACTCTTTGTGGCCCCATGGTCTGTAGCCTGCCAGGCTCCTCTGTCCATGGCATTTTCCAAGCAAGAATACTGGAGCAGGTCGCCATTTCCTTCTCCAGGGAATCTTCCCAACCCAGGGATTGAACCTGCCTCTCTTACATCTCCTGCATTGGCAGGCAGGTTCTTTACCACTAGTGCCACCTAGGAAGCCCCATACTTATGCCATGGTGGGTAATTTTTTTCATCCATGAGTGTATGTATTGCTGATTGTCCTAGGAAATTTGGTACAATGTGGCAGAAGTCATTTTGCTCACCAAACTTCCATATGCCCTTGAATATTTCCCAGCTTCTCTACACTCAGGTTGAGGCCAAGTGACTAGTTCAGACCAGTGAATTGTGAGTAGAAGGATGTTTCTCATCCCTGGTCACCTGGGCAAGGCAGTTCTAGCTGATGCAATGTCTTCCTTTTGCCCACAACCTTCTTGCATATGATGTTGCTACAAGGGGGATATTCTTGGCCCACTTAATATTCATACTTTGGATGAGTAAGAAAGGACTTTCTATTAAGCTTCTGCAGTTTTGTCATGTGGAATAAAACGTAGATTATACTAATCAGTACATACATGGAGGCTTATATTGTCATGTAACTATAAATTATATAAATTTTAAGACTAGAACAGACTACAGGATGTCCTTAGTCATTGAGTTTATAGTATGTCATAAGGTTTGTATATGTGCTACTTTTTCAGTTCTCTGTTAGAGAAGAATAAGCCTTCAGTATCACAAATGAAAAAGGATTCATATGTGGAAATCAGCATTGTCAATTTTCAAGGGAATAAAAGTGAGAGGTGGACACTTCAAGACACAGAAATAGGGGTCAAATAATGCCCATGGAGCTTTCTTTGTCCCTCTCAAGACAAGGATGGAGGAGGCAGGAGTCAAGGGCAGATCTTAAGTATGCTTAGGCCTTTGAAACTATTCAGGGAGATACTTTCTTACAGAAGGCTGCTAATCCAGTCCACATAGTATTGGATTATTATTAAGGTTTATTTTCAAAAGAGAGAATTTAAGAAACTTTACTCAATCCCCTTTTGATATGTATGCTTTAGACAATGAACATTTTACTTACTGACTTATGGAAAGAACCTACTTATTAATTTACTCCTTGGCAAGAATAAGAATATCATTCCTGATTTTGGGCTTAAAATTTCTCTAAAATATGCTGTTCTCTCATAGTTTATGCAGATGTGTTTTGGCTGCAAATGACAGAAACCTTATTCAAATCCCCTAAGGCTTAAAGAGAAAACATCCTGCATGAAGATCAAAAAGGGGCTCAGGTAACAGAGTCTTCCAGGTCAGCTAATGCAGATGACTGCTATCTGTCCATCATATTGCTGTGTCCCCTCTAGTCTCTGGTGGAATATCTTTGTCTGTTTACTTTAGTAGCCTCCTGCTGACACAAGGAAGATGATTAACAGCTTCTATGTCTTATATTTCAGTCTCAAATTTGACATAGGGGAGACTGCTTCTCTTCCCTAAGTTGTATGTATTCAACTGGGGAAGACTGCTAGAATCTGGCCTACTTTTCATCTGCCCCTGCAGGCAGTGAATGGATGAGAAGCTAACATTGGCAGCCTAAGTGGAACTGTGTATTTGGTGTAGGACATGGGCAGTTCCCTAAAAGAAGGATAACAGTCTTTCCTGAGGAAGGAAGGCTCTTGAAGAGAAAGCAATGTGTCCATGACTCTTTTTAAAGGAGAATCCTCAGTGGCTCAGCGGGAAAGAATCTGCCTGTAATGCAGGAGATGCAGGAGACCCAGGTTCAATTCCTGGGTCAGGAAGATCCCCTGGAGAAGGAAATAACAACCAACTCCAGTATTCTTGCCTGGAAAATCCCATGGAGAGAGGATCCTGGCAGGCTGTGGTCCATGGGGTCCCAAAGAGTTGGACCCGACCGAGTGACTGAACATAGCACTTTTTAAAATAGACTAATATATGATTTCCCAGGAATAAAACCATATGCCACCTTTTTACTAATCACTCATGAGTAACTTTGTATCACTATAGCTAAGTAGCGATCTAGGTGTATATCAAAATGCCTGTACTGTATGTAGACACTGGGTTGCCTAATGGAATATAATACGTAATAGCCAACCAGAGGACTCAATTGTATCTGACAAAAGTTGGCCCCTTGAGTGGAGCTTCAATCTACAAAGTCCTAGCATCTCAGGATTGTTTGTTAATGGCTTAATATTCCTGTGAGATGCAGAAGTGTATTGCCGTTAAAATAATGAGATCCAAGATAACAAATATGAAATGTGGACTTGGCCACTTTGTTCTTTGTGCCACAATTTTGACCTTGGATCCTCATTTTCCCTATCTGTAAAATCACAAAAGAAAATAATGTTTGTATAGGTACCAGATGGTATCCACTGGTCAGGGTCATTGCCCAGGAATAAATCATTATAATGTAGAGAAAGCACTGTGTTTCATGCTTAGGAATTTTTACTATTTGATTTGTGGTGGTTCTTCATGTTGCTGGTGTTGGTCTTGATATTTGCCATTAAGAATGAAACTTCTGATTAGGTTCAAGCAAGACAGTAAATCTTACTAGAGCAACCTGTGCCAATAAAATGTGGAAACAGAGGATAGAGCAAGAAATTAATAGGTCGATAATCAGTTCAAAAGAAGTATAGCATTTATTCATATTTGCTGTGGCATTTACCCTATGCCTCCTACTTTTCAGGTGGTAAAGTGGACATAGCTCATTCTTTTGGGCCATCATATGTGTATTCACGTGATCTTAGTCATGTCCGACTCTTTGTGACCCCATGGACTGTAGCCCACCAAGCTCCTCTGTCCATGGTATCTCCAGGCAAGAATACTGGAGTGGGTTGCCATTTCCTTCTCCAGGGGATCTTCCTGACTCAGGGAATTGGGCCATTCATATATATCTGAAAATCCTTCCTAACTTTAGAGAAATCCAAACTTCATAATTCCCTGCCTCCCCATGAGGGTAAAAAGTTAGAACTTACTTTCATAAAGTTCCTTGCCCCTAAGGCCTCCAGGCCCCGTTAACCCAGTACTGTAGCAAGGCTGTGGTGTTGGAGAAGACTCTTGAGAGTCCCCTGGACTGCAAGTAAATCCAACTGGTCCATTCTAAAGGAGATCAGTCCTGGGTGTTCTTTGGAAGGAATGATGCTGAAGCTGAAACTCCAGTCTTTGGCCACCTCATGTGAAGAGTTGACTCAATGGAAAAGACTCTGATGCTGGGAGGGATTGGGGACAGGAGGAGAAGGGAACGACAGAGGATGAGATGGCTGGATGGCATCACTGACTCGATGGACATGAGTTTGAGTGAATTCCAGGAGTTGGTGATGAACAGGGAGGCCTGGCGTACTGCAATTCATGGGGTCGCAAAGAGTCAGACACGACTGAGCAACTGAACTCAACTAAACTGAACTGTAGCAAGGCCAGATTTATTTGAGAAACCACTGATATGAAGAAACATACTACTGAATTTCATGCTTAGGAAATTTTAGTGTTTGATTAGTGGTGGTTGCTCCTTTTGCCGATGCAGGTCTTGATATTAGCCATAGTTAAGAATGAAACTTAAGATCAGGTTCAAGCAAGATAATAAATCTGACTAGAGCAACCTGAAGAACACATTCAGATGAGATGGTTACAGAAATTCCATGATCCGGAGCAACACAAAAGTGGTGTCATGTTCAGAGCCAGTGGGATTTGTGTTACAGGATGAGGGTATGTGTACATTGGTGGCAGCCATAATATGCCTACTGGAGCAGTCAGTTTTGCAGTATGGTTTAGGCTGTGCTATAGACTGAATTGGGCTTCCTTGGTGGCTCAGACAGTAAAGAATCTGCCTTAATTGTGGTAGACCTGGGTATGATCCCTGGTTTGAGTAGATCCCCTGGAGAAGGGAATGGAAAGCCACACCAGTAATCTTGCCTGGAGAATTCCACTGACAGAGGAGCCTGGCAAGCTACAGTCCATGGATTCACAGAGAGTTGGACACAACTGAGTGACTAACACACACACACACACACACACACAGACTGGTTAGAACTGCATAGACAGATGTGTATTCCATGGATCTGATTCAACGATGAGGTTCCCAACTGTGGCAGAAATGCTGGTTCTGCCCAATTATGCACAGTATTTGTGATCATCAGAGATGGGGATGTGTGGGTAATCTAGTGTCATAATTAGGAACTAGGCATCCATGCTTAGTCATGTCTGACTCTTTGTGATCCCATGGAGTATAACCTGCCAGGTCCTGCTGTCCATGGAATTTTCCAGGCAAGTATACTGGAGTGGGTTGCCATTTCCTACTGCAGAATTAGGGACTAAACCTTATATAATGTCATTCATTCGTTTATTCTACATGTGTACATTGAACATCTACAATGTACAAACTAGTGGCTTGGCACAAAGCTAGCTATCAGACACAGGAGGTGCTTACAGAATATGAAATAGATACTTTCACTTTTCTTTATTTAATATCATCTATGATATATATGAGTAAAGAAACATAATAGTTGGTATGAAACTGCATAGAAAGGAAACATATCTCAAAAATGTGATCAGGAATTGTTTCTTGAGCTGAACTTGAAGGTTGAGGATATATACATCAAGGAAAGGGAAATATCTGAAGCAGAAGAAATATTTGTGGGGAAGAGTTATAGAGAGTTCTAGTAACAAAGGAGAGGGATGTGATTAATACTTGAGGGCAAGATGGAGAGAGGTATAGTTGATGGCATAAAATCCACTGAAATGGATGGCATAAAATCCAGAATGTATTAAGATGCAGTTGGTTCTCCTTATGTGAATTAGTTATTTATGTTCTATGAAAGTGACATAAACATTGAAGTATTGACTACTGAGCTCTCCTGCTCCTAAGGGAAATACAAGATTAAGTTCCTACAAGCTGCTGGTCACGTTTTCATCAGCCGATCAATAGATGACTTTATTTTATGTGTGTTTCTAGTTAAGACACCTTATTTAATCTATATCATCAATTCATTAACATGAAACTCATGGCAAACAGCACTGTTACTTGTGGCCGAAAGAAAAATGTTTAACATGTATATTTCTCTTTTGAGGCTCATCACAGTCTTCTTATGCTTAGTAACCCTAGGCAGCAGCTAGAGCACTAGGTTTGAAAGCCATTTCAGACAGCATAATCACCAGTAGAAAGTGATTTGGGAAATGTAGGAACTAGGTAGAGAGACTCTTATTTATCGATTGAGAGCTGAAACAAGAAGGCAGAGTGTCATCTTGTTTGACACCTCAGTTGGGAACATGCATGGCAACTGGTTCCAGTTTGTTTCCACTTTGCACATCTCCATGATGACAGAGAAATTACTGCAAATATTGATTTGATGGTTACAAATGCATTTTAGGGAGCAGACAGGTTCAAAAATGCAGAATCCAAGGATAGTGAAGCTCAACCTTACCTGTAGAATTTATGTGAGAGAATTACTGTTTCCTGTGCTGTACAAAAAAGGTTTGGAGTAACCTGGTTTCATTATAGTTGTTTTATCTATTGTTTTTAAGAATGAGATAAGCCTGCACAATCAAAAAGTTAATTTACATTAATGTTTATGATTGCACTGATGCAATTGATTATCACCTTTGATTTTACTGAAGTTCTTATTAGTGGAATACAAATTTCTCAAGCTATTAAAGAAATAATAATGATACTTAGAATCTTTCTAGTCACTAAGAGGGCATTAAGTGGAAAGCTTTGGGAAGCTTCTATGGGAGCTATGATAAATTTTTGAAGTGATACTCAGTAGCCTTACATTGTTCTCATTAGAATGTGCTCTCCACTCCCTAGGAATGTTTTACGGTTATAGTGTGTTGTTGGTTCAGGCCATTCTTCTTTGGCCTCACCTCCCATGTAATCAATGATTGGATTAAATGTAAATCCAAGGGACCAAATGGAAGCAACCTATATATTTTCTCAGCACCCTAGTAATGAGTGTGTATTTCTGACTGAAAAGGAATAAATCCAATAGAACTTTGGTCTACTTCGAATTCATGTGTTCTTTTCAGATGATGAGTGAAAAAAATTTGTGAGTAAGAACATGCGTGAAACGCAGATAATGAATAAAGAAGAACAAAAGGATAAACACTGTGTGTGTATTAGTGATTTGGAGTTTCTTTTAATTTTTCCAAACTCTCAGTGTTCAGGTCCACAACTTACATTGACGAAGAAAAATCATCTAGAGACCAAAAGCATTTACAGTATCCTCTTAGTCCTATTAATTAGGAGAAAAAAAAAATCAGAGTAAGATCAAAGTATTTGAGATTTTATCTCAATTGTTGTAAGCTGTTGGAATGTTAGTGGAAAGATGAAATGTTATGTTCTGTGGAAATGATGGTTGTGAAATCCATGTGGCAGAAATAACAGGCAGTTGCTTATTTGACTTTTGGGCTACAGAAACTATTTTTGAAACAGATCTTTCTCAATGTTGCAGATTTCTGTCATCTTCCAAAGAACAGACATGGATCTAGAGATGGAGAAACTTTTCAAAGCCATCCTGTTTTCTTTTATCTTATTGTCTGGGATAAACTCCCCCCTCCCCCACCCCACACACACAATATCAGAAATATGCAAAGGATTAAATTTTAATAACCTCATTTAGAATGTCTTTGAATGCTTTAGAGGTTGTCATCAACCTTCCAAATACTTCTTGGTTATGAAGAGTATTTCACAATTAAAGTATATATAAAATATCTAAGTAGAGTTAATTTTCCCTTTTCAGATAAAGAAAAGCAAGTTTAATGAGATGACTAAGAAGAAATTAACTATAAGCTTTTCTCATGAGCACTGAAGCTATCAAGAAATATTAAGTACCTTTATGTTGTGGCAAAGATATTACTTAAAGGTGTTCGTTAAATCAAACATGATATGTTTTAGAAGCTGGATAAAACTTTACAAGGGCAGGATAACCTCTGCTCCTTAAAGTTGGCTCTCATGTTAGTTCATATGCAACTGAAGTAGAAGTTTAAGGCAATTTATGAGTTTTCCTGACAAAATAGTGTGGCCCCTATGTACTACAAACATCCCAAAATATGCACGTGAGAGAAAACAAGGAAAACGTTTTTACCCACCTTGTATTTAAGTTCATATTTGTTACCTCTTATTCTTTTTAACTGGTATTAATCTCATAGGTTTAATGAATGATATAGCAGTTAATATTGAATAATCAGCAGATATAGATTTTTTTTCTATCTACTGATAAAGAAAATTGAAAACAGAAATGGTTTATTTCTGTATTTTCTGTAGCCATTCCTTCTCCCTTGGAGGGCCAGTAGTAGTGGCAGAAAAACATATCTCACCAGGAAACCTGAATTTCTGTTTGGTTTCAGACATTTTTGTTGCTTTAGCTAAGTCACAAATATTTACCCTAGAATGAATTTAAGAAGTCCCTAATTAAATTAGTTAAATATTTGAATATTAGTTTTATCTTCAATGATACTTATATAATATTCATGATCTTTCAACTGTCACTGTCTGTTATTTCTTTTTTTTTCTAAGAAGTGATCCTTTTTCCACTGACAGACTGTTTCAATTTCTTGGTAGTGTTTAATTGTTGATTTTTAATGCATAATTCAAATATATAAAAACTTTCAAATATTAATAACTGATTTTAAACTAAATTCCCAAACAAAAAGAGGTCTTTTTTTTGCCACTTCCCCCACCTTGTTTTTTTTTAAAGAGACAGTATACATGCATGCTAAGTTGCTGTAGTTGTGTCTGACTCTGCGATCAATCATATGACAGTAGCCTACCAGACTCCTCTGTCCATGGGGATTTTTGAGGCCAGAATACTGGAGTGGGTTGCCATCCCTCCTCCAGGGGATCTTCCTGAACCAGGGATCAAACCCATGTCTCTGTTTCCTGCATTGGCAGGTGGGTTCTTTACCACTAAGTGCCACCTATAACATAGTGCAGATAGTGGTTTAGGGTATAGACTTGGATTTGACTGCCCAGATTCCAGGCCTGCCACTAACTAGTGGAGTAGTTCTAACAAGTTACTAGATATCTCTCTACTTCAGTTTCTTATCAATAAAATGTCTTTGCTTCTTTTCATGAATATATATTTCTGAACTCTCATTCAATTAGTTTGATCCCCCTAATTAAACATGATACAAAAGAACAAGGTGGTCATTGGGGCAAACATACTTGCCATGTAAACCTGTGTATGTGATGTTACTCTAATGCTCTAATCACTTAATTGCAAATACATGGGCAAAAAGTAGAAGCAGTGGCATATCTCCTTTCTTGGGCATGAAAACACTGCAGATGGTGACCACAACCATGAAATTAAAAGATGCTTGCTTTTGGGGAGAAAAGCCATGAAAAACTTGCTGCTGCTAAATCGCTTCATTCATGTCCGACTCTGTGCGACCCCATAGATGGCAGCCCACCAGGCTCCCCCATCCTGGGATTCTCCAGGCAAGAACACTGGAGTGGGTTGCCATTTCCTTCTCCAATGCATGAAAGTGAAAAGTGAAAGTGAAGTCGCTCAGTCCTGTCCAACTCCTAGCAACCCCATGGACTGCAGCCTACCAGGCTCCTCCGTCCATGGGA
Organism: Budorcas taxicolor; assembly: GCF_023091745.1. Taxonomy (NCBI): domain Eukaryota; kingdom Metazoa; phylum Chordata; class Mammalia; order Artiodactyla; family Bovidae; genus Budorcas; species Budorcas taxicolor. The sequence continues at coordinate 98,177,702 of NC_068914.1, read as the reverse complement.
CCCTCCAAGCAAGAGTACTGGAGTGGGTTGCCATTGCCTTCTCCCATGACAAACCTAAACAACGTATTAAAGAGCAGAGAGCACTTTGCCAACGAAGGTGCGTTTAGTCAAAGCTATGGTTTTTCCAGTAGTCATATACAGAGGTGAATGTTCAACCATAAAAAAGGCTGAAGAACTGATGCTTTCTGACTGTGGTGTTGGAGAAGACTCTTGAGAGTTCCTTGAACTACAAGGAGATCAAACCAGTCAATCCTAAAGGAAATCAACTCTGAGTGTTCATTGAAGGACTGATGCTGAAGCTGAAGCTCTAATACTTTGGTCACCTGATGTGAAGAGCCGACTTATTGGAAAAGACCCTGATGATGAGAAAGATTGACTGCAGAAGGAGAAGAGGGCAGCAGAGGATGAGATGTTTGGATGACCTCATCGACTCAATGGACATGAATTTGAATAAACTCCAGGAGATAATGAAGGACAAGGGAGCCTGGCATGCTGCAGTCTATGGGGTTGCAAAGAGTCGGACATGACTGAGCAACTGAACAACAATAAGAACAAATAACATTGAGCTTATTTAAGTTGTTTCAAAAAATCTAAATTATCCAAAGGCCTGCACAGCATCTACAGTGTAGAAACTGGGGAAAATGGATTAAGGAGAGAAAGTATCAAATGATAATGTTAAATTTGCCTTTGATTTCAAATTAAAAGAAGTATATAAATAAGGTGAAAAGCTCATCTTTCTATTACTATGATCTTGTTTTGCCTATCTTTCTTCTATAAAAATGTCAAATTAACTTTAAAATTTTAGTCCCAGCTTAATGTTCTGTATTCTAGGTTTCTTTCCTTTCATTTCTAGTCTTTTTTCATGCAATAATCTGAGAAAAGCTATCTGATGTGGGATACATGCGGTGCCAAATCCATCATAATTTCAGAGAAGCCATTGAGTCATCATCTTTTGCTGTGAATGGCTGCATATTGTCTAAACAGATTTTAACACAATATGTATGCAAAGTGAGCACCATACAGGGTAACATAATGCAGCCAGAGAAAATTCAAAACAGAGAAGCTAAAAGGATCAGAAACACATAGGTGGTTTGTGTTTATTTTTGAAGTAGAGGATAGCTCTTCTATCAAGACAGACAAATCAGATTTTGTCTTTATAGTGTAGAAATATTAAGTCCAAGAAGAGAGATAATAAAAGAATATAAAGTTCTGAAGGGTATGGATTATGTGGATAGATGTAACTAAATTCCACAATATTGGAATTTCAGTGAGAGAGAAGGAAATGTAGGACCCAAGACAGCCTTAAAAAGACAAATTTTATAAGAGAATCATAATCCAATAAAATGTGTGATCCCAATAAAAAATGAATTAGACCAAAATTTTAAAAGAATCAAAGTTTAGATAAACTCCTGAATGGTAGATCTAGATATAAATGGCAACGAAGGTGTTTAATTACATTCCTTATCAGTTCACCCTTATTGTTGAACTGTGAATTTACTAAGAATAAGATAGCATGCTAATCTTTCAAGGAAATATTGGGAAAGAGACTCATAACTTTGGTCTGTCTGACTTTAAAGTTCATATTTCTGTTTACTTTCTGTTTTAGTGAAAAAAGAACCTTATCCCTCAATTAAAAAATAAATTTAAAAAAATCTTTAAAAGACCCTTATCCTTTTCTTTCTTAATTTCCAGGTTGGGATAATATGCATCAGTCATATATTCCATCCATTATGGCATCACTATCAAAAGAATATAAAATTGGAAGGAGAGTATATTTGCCCTAGTTTGGAATTTTCTTATATTACTGTTAAATTTGTATATGTATAGTTGACTAAAATTTCTTGATATCACTTTTTTTCTTATGAATTTGATCTGTTTTCTTAAATAAAATATAAATTTCTGAAGGCATAACTAGTTCTCATGCCAATAGAAATGTATCTTTCTGTTACTGAAAAGGACCAGTCATAGTCATATGAACTTCCTATGTCACTAAAATAATGCAGAGAAGAAGTACAACTTTGAAGTCAGATAGGCCTAGGAATGCCATGTTTCTAATATCTCCTAAAATATGCTATCTAAAGAAAATATCTTATATCTACTAAAAGTGTGTTATCTAAAGAAAGCTTTAGTGCTTTCTTTACAAAATGAGAGAGGATTATGGATTCCAACATAGAGAGTTTGTTGTAAGAGAAAAAGTAGTTCGGGAAGTAGTAGTTACCATCAATCTATCACCATCATCATTCAGTCTCTTTCGAGTGAGAACCTAACTCCATATTAACATCCTTAAACTTGCCATTACCAATGACTTTTAAACCTTTCACATTCTCAGTTTTCTAGTATTTTACTCTCCACTACTGGATTCTGTCTTTGTCCATTTCCTCCAGTACCCAACTCTAGTAATCCTTCAGGTGACTGGTACTATCCATATATGTATTGATACTGACCCACTTGTCAGTGTACTAGCTTTACCTGCCTTATGTAGCTAAAGATCAGATTCGATGATGCTAACTTCTTTGCATACATTCTCAACTTGCCTGCCTCACTACCCACTCATTTCCCTGCATCCCTTGATGAAACCAGAATTGCCTTAAGTTGGCTCTTCACCAGGTCTGTGCCTGCATTTGCACAGCTCAATGAAACTGTAGAAAAATAGGCTGCAGGATGTCAGTTCAGTTCAGTTCAACTGCTCAGTCGTGGCCGACTCTGCGACCCCGTGAACCACAGCATGCCAGGCCTCCCTGTTCATCACCAACTCCTGGAGTTTACCCAAATTCATGTCCATTGAGTTGGTGACGCCATCCAACCATCTCATCCTCTGTCATCCCCTTCACCTCCTGCCCTCAATCGTTCCCAGAATCAGGATCTTTTCAAATGACTCAGCTCTTTGCATCAGGTGACCAAAGTATTGGAGTTTCAGCTTCAACATCAGTCCAATGAACACCCAGGACTGATCTCCTTTAGGATGGACTGGTTGGATCTCCTCGCAGTCCAAGGGACTCAAAGTCTTCTCCAACACCACAATTCAAAAGCATCAATTCTTCGGCACTCAGCTTTCTTTATAGTCCAGCTCTCACATCCATACATGACCACTGCAGGATGTACTGGTCTCTTAATTATTATCATATTTGGTAGCCATACTCTGTATTCTGTTACTCTAATCCAGTCTCTCTCCCATTCCATGAGATGATTATTTTTCACTGAATTTTCATTCTTAAAGTCATAGTTTCTTGTGCTATACAATAAGTCCTTGTTGGTTATCTATTTTATATATTGTAGAGTGTATATGTTAATCACAAATTCCCAATTTACCCCTCCCCCCTCCTCTTTCATTTTTTAAAAAATATTTATTTATTTGGCCATGTCAGGTCTTAGTTGTAGCATGCGGGATCTTTGATCTTTTTTGTGGCGTGCAGGCTTTTTAGTTGTGGCCCGCAAACACTTAGTTGAGGCTTGTGGGATCTAATTCCCTGACCAGGGACTGAACCCAGGCCCCCTGCATTGGGAGTGTGGAGTCTTAGCCACTGGACAACCAATGAAGTCCCATCTCCCTCCTTCTTCATTCTTTATCCCAGGTGATAACTTTGATTCTTACTTCATTAAGAAAGTTTAAGTAATCAGAAGAATTGTCATGCTTTACTACCACATTTTCCCAACTGTGTACATCTAAACCTATGTAGTTTACCTTCGTACCTATACTGTCTACACCCCAGCTGATGCCAACCCCTTTACTCATGCACTTCCTCTTTCATCTCTCACTTGTTGAAGATCACTACAGATGAACTACTTCTGCCTCCTTCATTGGCAGTAGTGTCTGTTACAACAGGACCATTCCCATAACACAGAAACATGATATTTCATCTTCCAACGTGGGGGAAAAAAATGGAACAAATGTAAAACATTCTCTAGACACATGTTTTCTGTCAACCACACTCTATTTATTTCCTTCCCTTTAAGTAAAACTTCTTAAAATACTGCTGTATTTAGTATCTCTAATTTCTCTCTTCCTAAACTCTTTGCCGTCACTCTCATCAGTTATTATTCCCACCACTCATCTGAAGTTGCTACTTTGGAGATCAGTCATCACGCCGACGTTATCTGTTTAGTGATTGTAGTTCAATTCTCATCACACTGGACTTTTCAGCAGTATTTGATATTGTAGTGATTGGTCTTTTATTAAAATTTCTTAATTTTACTTGTAAAAGACCATGCTAGTGTTTTTTCTGTTGCTGCCACAAATGGCAGTTCAGTGTTTATTTCCTTAAACTCTCAACATTGGAAAGGTTGCCTCTTGAATCTTATTTTCTACATATATACTTGCTATGTAGGTGACTCACACCTTTTCATGACTAGAGCTATTATTTATGTTAATGCCTCCCAAATTTATATTTCTAGTCCCAGTCTCTCCTGAACTTTAGATCTGTGTAGAAAGATTCAACATTTCCACGCAAAAGCCTCATAGGCATTCTCACTTAACCTATCTAAATTTGATCTGAAATTCTCCCCCGAACATATTGTTCATGCCAAAATGTTTAGAACCATCCTTGAATTCTCTGTTTATTTTTTTTCTTAATCCCAGTTAGCACATCTTTTGTTCTGCCTTCTAAACAAATCCTACATTTGATCACCTTTCACTCCCTCTTCTGCCATTACCTGGTCCAAGGTATGATTATTTATGGTTTAGATTAATTTTGTAGCCTGTGATTTGGTGTCCCTGTTTCTGAATATAGTTGCTGGTGAAATCCTGTTGTAACCTAAGTCCAATCTTGTCTCTCCTCTCTGCAGACTTACCCTAAGCTTCCACAGTTTCCTACCTCCCTCTGAATATCCTCTCTTCTATGTTACTTCCCTGACCTCATCATTCTCCCTTTTGCTCACTCTGCTCTGGTACCCTGGTCCACTTGCTATTCCTAGGATATGTCAGCCTCATAGGAACCTGCTTTCACTGCAGGTACTCAGTCACTCAGTCATGACCGACTCTTTGCGACCCCATGGACTATAGCCCACCAGGCTCCTCTGTCCATGGAACTTTTCAGTCAAGAATACTGGAATGGGTTGCCATTTCCTCCTCCAGGGGGTCTTCCCACCCCAAGGATCAAACCAGCATTTCCCACATTAGCAGATTTCGGTTTATTTACCATTGTGCCACCTGGGAAGCCCCCATACTACACTTGATCTTAGCCAAAAGTCTGAGAAGTGACTTACACCTCTTCTGTAATAAACACCTGTTCACCTCAGGGATTTACATCTATTCTGCCCTTTACCTGGAATTGCATTTTCTTGATGAGTATCATTTAAGTGTTGCTGCACCCCTGCCTCCGCTTCATTCAGGTCTTTACTCAAAATTCACCTTCCCAGAGAGGCCATCATCTAGAGCTGTCCTAGCTAAAATTTCAGCACCACATCCACACAATTTTGTCCTCGGTTTTTGCATTATTTTTTTGCTTCTGTAACAATTGTCACATTCATTCAGTTTTTTTATCAGAAAGCTTTCTGTTATGATACAAATGTCCTTTAAATATGATTATCCAATATATGTTATCTATTAACCACATGTGACCATTGAACATTTGATATGAAGTTAGTTTGAGAAATGAACTGTATTTTTATTGTTTTTTATTTTAACTAAAATTTTAAAAAGCCTTAGTTGACTAATGGCTATGTGTTGGAACCCCACCCCCCCCCCCCCCCCCCACCCAACTAGAATATGAACCTCATAAGAGCAGGGATTTTTTGTGTGTGTTTTGTTCACTGTTATAGCCCCACTGGGTAGATATGTCCTGGAACATAGTAGGTGCTTAATATTTTGAAAGAATGAACAAATGGATCATTGTCAAATTTATGGAAAATCACAAACTTAGCCATGAGAAAATGAATTCTCTTCCTGGCTATGGTACTCAATAATGGTGTGATTTTACATTCTCAAAACCCAAATTTCTTCGTTCATGTTTGTTTTTTTCCTTCATTTAATTAATATGTATTGAACTAGTCTGTGTGCCAGAAATTGTTGCTGTCCCCAAATAAAAAAGACACAGTCTTTTAAGCAATTTGTTATATGGTAGAAAGTGTAATACACTTTCCATAATTAATCTAATTTACTGGTATGTCATAAAGTAAAAATGTTCATTCAGTTAAGACAAAAAAGAAGTAAAACTTATTAAATCTATGTGATACTTCTAATGACAGAAATATGAACTACTGTGAGTTCAGAGAAAAGACATAAAAGGCAGTCTTAATGGTCAAAGAATAGCTGGTATAAAGGGAAAAGCAAGATTTCCTGGAGGATAAAATGGATTTGAAATGTTTAGAAAGAATTGGCATTTTAGTATAATGGCAACAGAGAAATGTGGAAATGTGAGATATCTTGAGTGTAAGGCATTGCATCCTATGGCTTTCTGTGCTATTATGAGGTCATGATATAAACACGCAGAAAATACTGATAAATTCTGCAAATCCTCTGGTACTTTCTATTACAAAATTCTAAAATAATAGTTTTTTTCAACTGTTGTTCCCTGTTTGCATTGATTTTAAAATAATGTCCATTGCCTTTCTTTATATAGAAGTGTTTTCCTACATATAGTTAGTGAATATTTTACAAATCCTTCTTTTTTTCATTCCTAAACAGGCATACAGGTTATAAAAACTAACAATGAAAGTTGTAATTGTGGTGATAAAGAATATATATATATATAATATCTATGTCATGGGATATCCATCTATATGATTTTAATGCACAGATGCCTCCTCAGCTTTGTGAGCAGTTGTATACACTTTCCAAGAAAATTTTAAAGCAGCAAAACCCGGAAGACTATAGAAGTGCAAAGCAACTTCTCTTATATTTTTAGTACTGCTTTTGTGTCCATCTCGTGCTAGTCCTGAGGATTAGGTGACAGTGAAAGAAAAAGCACAGTTAACATGGCAAAGCAGGATGCTGTTTCCCCTTTCACACCAGCCAGAGAGGATATCAGGTGTCTCCCTGGAGGCTGTTTATTGTCATAGTTCAATATCAGCTTTCAAGCATGTACATATACAAGGAGAGAAGTAAATACAATTATCAAACAAGCATAATAATGTTAATATTGACAATATGTTTAAAAACCACATTTCAAATCTTTCTTGAGGTTAGTCTGTAGGCTTTAATAACAATGAAAAATACTTTAAAGAGAATTATAATCTAACTTGCTAATCTGATGTATTATTTCATACTTCCCAGGGAAATATATGTTGTTTTATATGATAGAATTTATAGTAGACTTGCTGGAACTAGTTGGGTGCTTATATCTGTGAGATTTTTAAGTGGAAAATAAATAAATGGGACTGGAATTTAAGACATAAATGGACTCTAATTTAATTATATGGATCATTATAAAGAGTTAATTATATCATTAGAATATTTTATTAAAAGTCTATTTAAAGAGATGTTGGAGGTTTTTTTTTTTTGTCTTTTAGGGATAATTTCTTTAAAATTGAGTCATAGGTGAATTTTCTGCATGTGAGTAAAACAATGACAGAAAATTCTACATAAGATTTTTAGTTGTAAAATAAAGATGATAATAGAACAGTTTTAGTTTATGATAATATCAGTAAATTGGATAAAGTATGGAAAGTCTAATATACTTCCTACTACATAACAAGTTGCTTTAAAATGGTATCTATTGAAATTCCATGGCCTAAGGACAATAATATATCCCTCAAAATATTGTTGAATAAATGCTTTCCCTCAAGAATACCTCCGTATTTAATCACAGAGATATAGGGAATAATTCTTTGCTCATAGTTATAACTAAATAAAACTCTTCTCTGGTGGCTCTGTTGGTAAAGAATCTGCCTGCAGTGCAGGAGATCTGGGTTCGATCCCTGGGTTGGGAAGATCCCCTGGAGAAGGGAATTGCAAACCACTCCAGTATTCTTGCCTGGAAGATTTCATGCACAGAGGAGCCTGGTGAGCTATAGTCCATGGGGTCCCAAAGAGTCAGACACACCACTGAGCAACTAACACTACTACTACTATTACTACTATAACTAAACAAGCAGAATGTTGCAGTTTAATTCTTAACGTCATATTATCAGTATAGTTTATCATTAAACTAGTAAACATTAAACACCTAAAATCCATTTCCAACTCCATGTAATTTAATGTTATTTCAAGAAGCATTACATGAGTTCGTAGACTTTTACAAAGTGAAAGAAAATTTTCTTCACTCTAATGCTGACTTACCTTACAAATAAAAAGCAGATGAAAAAATTTATGTGTTTTCTAAAAGCTACCCAGAGAATAACAGTGCTGGGCTGAGGACACCTGCTACAGAATTCCAGGCTTTTGTGGTGCCATCTTTCATTCTTCAAGGATTACTTCTCTTTGTTAGGTCAGACTCTATCTTTCCTATGAAAAATGGAAATAACATTCTTCCATTAGAAATAACTTCTCTTGGTCAAATTATTTTCATCACCAAGAAACATCTTATGGATTTAAAATAATTTTTGTACTGCTTAATTATATTCAATGATATGTCAGATGTATTTTGAAAAGTATGCTAAAGTGTCAGCTATATAGTGATTATTATTATTATCCTACTTGGTGAATAATAAATGCTTTTACTTTTCAATGTGTTTAAGTCTTTCAAAAAGAATATGAGCTGTTATTCCATCACCTTCCTTAGTATTATTTGATCAAGCTACTCATTTTTTGTTCTCTTCATCATCTCTCATAAATCAGTGCCTCAGCCTTTTAGACATTTCACTTGTTTCTCCCTGAACTGCCTCCTACCTGTTCTTATTATTGTAATTTATTTCTTGAGTGTTGACAGTTTATTTGGCACTGTTCAGAACAAAACATCTTTCTTTTTAGAGAGATGACTCAAATTGCCACATTGTCTTTAGTGTTGTCTCAGCAGACCACAGAAAGAATGTGGACTGAACCATCCCAGTAAAGTTCCAGTTAAGAGAAAAGGATCAAAGCCATTAGTTAATGAGTAGAGTTCAGAAGCATTTTTCACCTCAGTCTAATCTTTCCCCTGACTATGTTTAAAGTTATCTCGGTTATAGTGAGAAATGAGTACACGTGGCTGATTTGGGTTGCCTTGTACCTACAGATTGCTGGTGCCGCTTGTCGCTTCAGTCGTGTCCAAACCTGTGTGACCCCATAGATGGCAGCCCACCAGGCTCCCCCTGGGATTCTACAGGCAAGAACACTGGAGTAGGTTGCCATTTCCTTCTCCGGTGCATGAAAATGAAAAGTGAAACCAGAATCTGATTCCGATAGCATTCATGTAGCAAATACAGGCAACTTGAAACTTCCAGGAAGGCCTTCGGAATATAAAGAATAGCTATTTTCAATTGGCCAAAGTGTGAGTTTTAATCATTATTTTCAACTGTCTTAAAAGGAGAATATTTAAAGTTTTTAGGTATAGATTGAGAGGCATATTAAATATATATGGCTTTTATTAATAAGTGGATGTTCCAGTTCAAAAGATAGAAAGGAGAAAAAGGTAGAGAAAAAAGGAAGGAAGGGAAATATACTGATTTCAGAAATTATGCTTATTCTCACTAATCTCTGCTTTTCAGTTTGATATTGAATTATATGGTCTAAATCTTATTAGCCAATTTCTGATCCACCAGATTCTAACAACCCTCTTAATAGTGAGCAGTTAGTAAACAACATTGAAAATTAAAAGCATACTGAATTGGGCACCAGGAAACCTGAATTCTAGTCTAGTATCTTCCATCTTCAGGCTCTCAGGGTAGCTTGCTGTGATGGCACAGGTTGTACTCTATCTCATTTATCCTAAGACCTAGTACCCTCAGTTCAACTCCTCTCCAAACTCACCACTCAATAAGCATTACTTACATTTCTTTTAAAAAAATTAAAAAATGGAGAACTTCATGCGATATAGTATTTAGAAGTAAGATTATCCAGAGATTTATATTTTATGGCCAATGCATAAATGGATCAAAATAGAGATGTGCAGAGTCACCTTAAATAATAAAAAAAGAACCTCTAGGCTGCAGTAGTAATTACACTAAATTCTTTTGTTCATCTAGATAAGAATGATACTTCAAAGGAGTAGTCATGAGGCAGAACTTGCTAATACCCATCCAAACACTGTCCAATGGTGAGGGAACTTTAGCCAGGTGATTCTGAGTATTACACTTTTGTTAGCAAGATTATTGAAAATGCGAGGTGGATATACATGTGTTGAGAAGGATTAGGAGTGCAAATTTGAGTAGAGTTGGGTGTTTAGATGTGGAAAGATGACTTAATCCCTGTGATGACTTCTCTGGTCTCCACTGGCTGACTGTGGAGAGGTGGGTACCGACAGAGAAAGTGGTATGTGAAATCCTGCATGCTCAGTTGTTCAGTCATATCTGACTCTTTGTGACCCCCGTGGACTGTAGTACACCAGGCTCCTCTGTCCATGGGATTCTCCTGGCAAGAATATTGGAGTGGGTTGCCATTTCCTCCTCCAAAGTATCTTCCCAACCCAGGGACTGAACCCTTGTCTCCTATGGTTCCACCATATTGACCATCATTGGCAGGGGGATTCTTTACCACTGAGCCACCTGGTAAGCCCAAAGCTGGATTATTAGAAAAGTATAGAGCAGCACTGGGACACTATTGAGATTACATTTGCAGTTTGAGATCACAAAACTTAAAAGCACCAACCCGTATAGTTTTATGATTTTTCTACACCAGTTTTCAGGTCTTTAGTAAAATAAGTACAGGAAAGGGAATCTTCCTGAGTTCATCCTGAGTTAGGTATTTTCCAGATAAGCATTATGGAGGAAGGAGTAAATGAGCCAAGGATGTTTTGAAGGAGTTTTTCTAAGAATTAACCATCCAATTTAAATTCCACAAGGAAAAGAAGCATAGGAGAACTTGATAAATGTTGGAGATTGGAGACGGAAGCAATAGCATCTATGGACTGGAACCTTGATGAGACTGAAAATTGTTGATAGTAAGAGGAAGAGCAAGTAAAATGAAAGGTCCAAGTTGTTGAAAGCGATGTTTATACTGGAACTAGAGGGAAGGTAGTGTCTTGTTGATTGATGATAAATTCCAGTTTATGACCATTCATTGCATCATTGAGGTAGAATTCAACCCCAAAAGAGAAACAAAGCCAAAAGGTCAGGGGAAATAAATAAAAAGGTCAAGAAAATGCATCAGTTCAGTTCAGTTCAGTCGCTCAGTCATGTCCGACTCTTTGCGACCCCATGAATTGCAGCACGCCAGGCCTCCCTGTCCGTCACCAACTCCAAGAGTTCACTCAGACTCATGTCCAGCGAATCAGTAATGCCATCCAGCCATCTCATCCTCTGTCGTCCCCTTCTCTTCCTGCCCCCAATCCCTCCCAGCATCAGAGCCTTTTCCAATGAGTCAACTCTTCGCATGAGGTGGCCAAAGTACTGGAGTTTCAGCTTTAGCATCACTCCTTACAAAGAACACCCAGGACTGATCTCCTTCAGAATGGACTGGTTGGATCTTCTTGCAGTACAGGGGAACTCTCAAGAGTCTTCTCCAACACCACAGTTCAAAAGCATCAATTCTTTGGCGCTCAGCCTTCTTCACAGTCCAACTCTCACATCCATACATGACCACAGGAAAAACCATAGCCTTGACTAGACGGACATTAGTTGGCAAAGTAATGTCTCTGCTTTTCAATATGCTATCTAGGTTGGTCATAACTTTTCTTCCAAGGAGTAGCGTCTTTTAATTTCATGGCTGCAATCAATGCATAGCTACATGTATATTGATGTTCCTAAGAAAGGTGATGGCAGTGAAGTAAAGCTTGACTCTTAGCCAGGAGCCAGCCATGAATGTGAGAGGGAGAGACCCAGGTGCCAATAAATAATAGCAAGAAAGAGTTTGGAGAGCATGCTATAACTTTATGGAAATGGCTTCAAAGAAGCCCAGAGATTTATAAAAGAAAGAGCAAAGGTGGATAGGGAGTTTAAAAGTTGATAGAAAACTGGGAGAACACGTATGCCACCTCCTGGCCCTAAGTACTTGGGTGGGAGATAAAATATTTTCCGATTGAAAGGGCATCTAGGGAAATAGTTTCTTAATGGAACAGCCATGACACTGAAAAAAGACAAAACAAGAAAAATCAAACCATAGCATATGAGTTCCATAGTGCACAGTAGAAAGGTAGAGAAAAGAGAGTATTGTGTGATAGATTTGATGGAGCAGCAGGGCTATGAAAGATCACTTCTCGGGTGATTAGAGTGAACAGGATTTGATGCGAAAGGGACTAGGGCCAGCTAGAAGAGTAATGGCATTACTCAAGTCTAGTTCTCTGTTCCTAAATATTTCCTTCTATGACATGAAAGCATCAACTGTATACTCTCCTCTTAGCAATGCACACAAAGTGTCCCTGATGGCTATGACCTGGTATTTATGCAGCATTCATCAGTCTATCAAAATAAGTGATAATAGCTTGAACTGGCATGGCAAACAGTCAGTATGAGTTTGTCCACAGGTGATGAGTATACTCTTAAGTTACTGATGAAAATAATATTTGAATCTATAAGACACAGAACATATCCTCGAACAATGTTCTAGATTATGAATGCCACACTGTGAAACCTATGGGATGATATTCAGCCATGTTCCCCCTGAAGGGACCCATACTTCTATATATTGTATTATACTTTATACAGGAAAGTAAAAACCTAGAAATTCTGAAAAGGTACCAACTTCAGAAATAAGGAAATATTAAATAAGTGTATGTTCTGCTTAGATATTTGTCTGAGATTGTTTTTCCAGTTTGTCTAAACTGTTGGCTTATAGTTTGTTTTTGTAACTTAAAAACTGTGGAGTACTTTTCCACTTCAGATTGTTAGTGGAGCCATTAAGTTGGGTAAAAGTCATGCCCCATATATATCATCAGTTCAGTTCAGTTCACTACTTAACATATTCTCATTAATCATGCCTGTGTGTGGTTTGGATAATTAAGTTCATGATTATCCAGTTTTCCCCTTGAAGTCATTTTGTCTCTAGTGTTGAGCTTCCTGTTAAAATCTACACAATTTCAGTATACCCATAGGAGATGAGGTTACCTGTTGGCATTATAACTCATATGTTGATTACTAGACAGATCAACTGGGTTCTTCCTTCCCTTTTTCTGTCATCTCTTTCTGACTTCTTACTTCATGTGAGTCTTCTGTGACAGTAAATAAATAATTGTCTGGAAAAATGGTGTCTTCATTCTCTTTCTGTCTCTCTCACATGTCTTTCTATTAAATGTAATTTTCTGATTCCCATATCATTATTCACTCACCATTTTCCTTCCTCCCTTTTGACTGTAATTTTATAGCCTTCAGTCTTTAATTATCTGTAAAAATTAAAACATTTATGACTCATCTTTCTCTACAAAAAGCCCAGATTTTTCCTTTTTCTTCATCTTTATGTGACAGAGTTTTATAGTTAGATGGTTTTACTAATCACATGTCTTTATGGTTTTTAAAATGATCAGGCAAAAAAGTGATGAGTCCTCACTTTGTTAACCAATTTATTTCATTCATTTTTCATGTAAACCAAGTTGTTATTTCTCATTTAAACTTGGCCAGATCAAAGTAGGCCTCTGAAGACAGAATGACAGTTTAGGAGAAGCTAAACACAGCTTTCAAATAGCAAATAAGATAGCTGACTTTGATACCTGGATAGTGCTATCCAGTTGTCTACTTCTGTGAAGTGAAGTGAAGTGAAAGTCACTCAGTCATGTCTGACTCTTTGCAACCCCATGGACTCAGTCCATGGAATTCTCTAGGCCAGAATACTGGAGCGGGATCTTCCCAATCCAGGTATCGAACCTAGGTCCTCCTGCATTGTGGGCAGATTCTTCAGCAGCTGAGCCACAAGGGAAGCCCTACTTCTGTGGGTACAATTAAAAGTAGGTCTGGGAATTGATTCATTCTTTTTTTTTTTTGAGAATTCAGCTGTCTTTAATTTTTTTAATATACATTTATTTATTTTAATTGGAGGTTAATTACTTTACAATATTGTATTGGTTTTGCCATACAGAAACATGAAACTGAAGCCTATTATACAGAGTCAAGTAAGCCAGAAAGAAAAACTCCAATACAGTATACTAACACATATATATGAAGTTTAGAAAGATAGTAACGATAACCCTGTATGCGAGACAGCAAAAGAGGCATAGATGTATAGAACAGTCTTTTGGACACTGTGGGAGAGGGCGAGGCTGGGATTATTTGGGAGAATGGCATTGAAACATGTATAATATCATATATGAAACGAGTCACTAGTCCAGGTTCAATGCATGATCCTGGATGCTTGGATCTGGTGCACTGATTCATTCTTTAAAGTTATTGATAATCATTGAGGGTCTACTTTTGTTGTAGTAGGTGAACTGCAAGTTTTCACATTTGCAAGTAAACTCTGCAGTGTCCACACAGAGGTCAGTTGTGACCCAACTACTTGTGGGAATCTAGACTGATTTTTTAGAATAGAGATTCTCAACCATTAGTTCCACATTTACCAGGAATGATCGAAGTCTTACTCTGCAGGATACACATAACTTATTGTTACCACAGTTCAGTTCAGTCACTCAGTCACGTATGACTCTTTGCGACCCCGTAGACTGTAGCACGCCAGGCTTCCCTGTCCATCACCAACTCCCAGAGTTTACCCAAACTCATGTCCATTGAGTCAGTGATGCCATCCAACCATCTCATCCTCTGTCATCCCCTTCTTCTCCTGCCTTCAATCTTTCCCAGCGTCAGGGTCTTTTCAATGAGTCAGCTCTTCACATTAGGTGGCCAAAGTATTGGAGTTTCAGCTTCAACATCAGTCCTTCCAATGAAAACCCAGGACTGATCTCTTTTAGGATGGACTGGCTGGATCTCCTTGCAGTCCAAGGGACTCTCAAGAGTCTTCTCCAACACCACAGTTCAAAAATATCAATTCTTTGGTGCTCAGCTTTCTTTACAGTCCAACTCTCACATCCATACATGACCACTGGAAAAACCATAGCCTTGACTAGACAGACCTTTGTTGGCAAAGTAATGTCTCTGCTTTTTAATATGCTGTCTAGGTTGAACATAATTTTCTTTCCAAGGAGTAAGCATCTTTTAATTTCATGGCTGCAGTCCCCATCTGCAGTGATTTTGGAGCCCCCAAAAATAAAGTCAGCCACTGTTTCCACTGTTTCCCCATCTATTTGCCATGAAGTGATGGTACCGGATGCCATGATCTTCATTTTCTGAATGATGAGCTTTAAGCTCAACTGGGCTAAAACATTGGGCTCTCTAAAATTAGAAATACCTGAGAAAGACAGGTCCAAAAATGATAATTTTTTTCTCTATTTTCTATGCTAGTAATGCTGCTGCTGCTAAGTCACTTCAGTCGTGTCTGACTCTGTGTGACCCCCATAGGTGGCAGCATACCAGGCTCCACCATCCTTGGGATTCTCCAGGCTAGAACACTGGAGTGGGTTGCCATTTCCTTCTCCAATGCATGAAAGTGAAAAGTGAAAGTGAAATCGCTCAGTCGTGTCCAACTCTTAGAGACCCCATGGACTGCAGCCCACCAGGCTCCTCTGTCCATGGGATTTTCCGGGCAAGAGGACTGGAGTGGGATGCCATTGCCTTCTCCCATGCTAGTATATAAATATAGTTAAATGTGAGAATTGAGTGTGTTAGCTTATACATGTATATATTGGACTCACTGTTATGTAGTTGCACCTGAATAAAATATTGGTAGGGCTTCCTAGGTGGCTCAGTGGTAAAGAATCTGCCTGCCAATGCAGGAGTTGCAGTTTCAGTCCCTGCATTGGGAAGATAGTCTGGAGGAGGAAATGACAATACACTCCAGTATTCTTGCCTGGAGAATCCCACGGACAGAGGAGTCTGGCGGGTTACAATCCATGGGGTCGCAAATGAGTTGGACAAACTTAGCAACTAAACAGCAACAAAATATCGGTAAAGCAAAAAGCACTATTATTTAATAAACCAAGTAAGTCATAAAAAAGCACAAAGGATGACTTTACTATGGAGCATTTTGTTTTTCCTGAGTATCTGGACCAAGTCCATATATTTTACTCTTTCTTGTATTAATTTATTAAGAGATGTATTCAGATTCCAGGTGGCATTTTTGAGCTCAGCAACTCGCTCTTGAATTGCATGCTTCTCAGAATGGAAAATCCCATGGATGGAGGAGCCTGGTAGGCTGCAGTCCATGGGATTGCAAAGAGTCGGACACTTTCACTTTTTCACTTTCACTTTTCACTTCCATGCATTGGAGAAGGAAATGGCAACCCACTCCAATGTTCTTGCCTGGAGAATCCCAGGGACGGGGGAGTCTGGTGGGCTGCTGTCTATGGCATTGCACAGAGTCAGACACAACTGAAGCGACTTAGCAGCAGCAGCAGCAGCAGAATGGAAAGGTTTAGTAGTCTTCTATTTCACTGAAATATGATTCTGTTAATAGAGCCAAGGAGTTTTTAAACTCTGACATCTCTTTACCACTTATGCTTATCTACAACAATGTTTATCTATCCAGCCTTCCTACATAGAGTCCAAGACCCATAGAGAGCTTTTTAATAGATTATAAACAAAAGGGGAGGAAAATCTATCACTGCATAAAATAAAAAGCAGAGACTTTCTTTCTTTCTTTTTTTTTTTTTTTTGCTGACAAAGCCCCGTATAATCAAAGCTATGGTCTTTCCAGTAGTCATGTATGGATGTGAGAGTTGAACCATAAAGAAGGCTGAGTGCTGATGAATTGATGCTTTTGAACTGTGGTGTTGGAGAAGACTCTTGAGAGTCCCTTGAACTGCAAGGAGATCAAAGCAGTCAATCCTAAAGGAAATCAACTCAGAATATTCATTGGAATGACTGATGCTGAAACTGAAGCTCCAATAATTTAGCCACCTGATGGGAAAAGCCAACTCACTCGAAAAGACACTGATGCTGGGAAAGATTGAAGGCAGGAGAAGGGGATGACAAGGGACAAGATGGTTGAATAGCATAACTGACACAATGAGCATGAATTGAGCAAGCTCTGGGAGATGCTAAAGGACAGAAAAGTTGGCATGCTGCAGTCCATGGGGATTGCAAAGAGCTGGACATGACTAAGCAACTGAACAACAACACCACAAAATTAAAAAAAAAAAAATATGAAAGTGTAATCTAAAAGAAATAAGCTGATTAAATTTCTGCTGGACAGGTCGTTTATTTCTTTATCCCTTATGTCTTTGAGGAAGAAGGGGAACTAATCTAATTGTTTTAATATAATAGTTAATAACACATTCACGCCTGTTGCATGCTAAGTTGCTCAGTCATGTCCGACTCTTTGGAACCCTATGGGCTGTAGACAGCCAGATTTGTCCATCCAATGGGATTCTCCAGGCAAGAATACTGAAATGGTTTGCCATGCCCCCCTCCAGAGAATCTTCCTGACCCAAGGATTGAACCCGCATCTCTTGATTCTCCTGCATTGGCCGGCAAATTCTTGACCACTAGTGTCACCTGGAAGCCCTAATAATGCATATTGTGAGTTAAATGCAAAATTATCCAAGCTCAAGAGTGTTTAGATATTTTATTCTTATGTATGTTCAAAACTTATGAGGCATATAAGAATCTACCCTTAAGACTTTTTCAGAAAACTTCAAATTAAGTGACAAAAACTGTAATATTTTATATTTGTGTGACATTTTAAAATTTCTAACATTCTTTAATATGCATTACCTCATTTGAATTTTGAACAACTTTTGAGTTTGGGGAAGGATATGATCATCATTTTCTAGGTTACTGAACTGAAGTTTAAAAGGTTAAATGACTGTCCAAAGATCAGAAGACTAGTCATAGGAACACAAGCCTCGTAGCCCCAAGCTTCGTGCTTTGAAGTCTTTGGCATCAGGATAAGAATCCCAGATATGTCTCATTAACTTTTATCTCAACTTTTTCCAATCCTTGAGTTCATTGGCTATATAAGCACTTTAGATTTTTTTAAAAACTACATTTTTGTCTTTTCTCCACTATTGGTTAGCCATGTGACCCTCATGCCAGGCACCTGAACTCTCTGAGTCTGACTTATTATTCTGTCCATTGTCCACATGCATACTCAGTCATGTCCAACTTTTTGCAACCCTATGGCCTGTAGCCTGCAAGTGTCCTCTGTCTATAGGATTTTCCTGTTTTCATCCAATATCCAGTTATATTTACACATTACAGACTGTTGTGAGAAGTCAAATGGAACAAACAAAGACTAAAGGTCTTCATACACTGAAAAGGTGCTGCTATGCAAATATACATATATTAGAGAAAGGCCTTAGCAGCATGTAGTATACTTTAAAATGTTACTTATTTGTGTTCCTATGTTGCAAGGTAAGGGTTCTTGAATTTTTATGGGTTCCTAAGGAAATAAGCCAAAGCAGGTATATGAAAGGGTGCTATGCAGAAGAGGAGGACCATCTATTACTAAAGTCTGTTGTTTGGTTTTTTAACTGGCTTGTCTTCTTACTCTTGCCTTTCTAAGGGAGCTTCAACCTCTTCCTTTCTTTATTAATTTTCTCAAATACTCAAGGTTCTTATTTTTCCACTGCTTTATAAGGGACTTACTAAAAGTCGAACAGATATTCCATACTGATTCCTCCCTTTATAATTCATCAGCCCATTCACTCCATTGAAGTGACTGCATGCCTGAGCAAGAGCCAGTTAGACTCCTAGCCTGGTTAGCTCTAAGCCTCCTTAACCCCTCCTGCCAATATGTATTTTGCAAAAGAGAGGGTGTTAGGTGAAGAGTTGATTTCTGGAACAGTTGAGTTTTTTTTTTTAATGGCTTGGTTGAAAAAGTATGCAGTTTATTTATTTATTTATTTATTTATTGGCTGTCCTAGACTGCTGCCTGTGGACTTTCTTTAATTGCATTGAGCAGAGACTACTGTTTGTTGTAGTGTGCCAGTTGTCATTGCCATGGCTTCTCTTGTCACACAGCATGGGCTCTAGGTATGCAGTCTCAGTAGTTGTGGGACACTGGCTTAGTTGCTCCATGGCACACAGGATCTCTCTGGACCAGGGATCAAACCTGTGTCCCCTGCACTGGCAGGCAGATTCTTAACCACTAGACCACTAG
This sequence comes from Budorcas taxicolor, assembly GCF_023091745.1. NCBI lineage: Eukaryota > Metazoa > Chordata > Mammalia > Artiodactyla > Bovidae > Budorcas > Budorcas taxicolor. Next base: position 98,158,612 of record NC_068914.1, on the reverse strand, counting down.
GGAAGTCCCAAAGTATGCAGTTTATTCTCACTAGAATATGAAAGATATCTCTGAGATTGGCCACACAAGGGAAACACAAGAAGAGAACTAGGAGATGAACAAACATATTTAGGTGATAATCTTAGACCCTTAATGTGCAAATGCTGTGGATCATCTCAATTCTAACCTGACTTTCTGGCTAGAGAGGGAATTCACACAATAACCTGAGAGATTCAGGTAAGAATCACAGATATTCCTAAAATTTCCTTAAGTTGATGATGTGAAGGTGGAGACTTTGACAGTTCAGATTGTTTTAGCTATTTATTTATGTGATTAGATGTTGTTCAAAAGTTATATTTGAAAGAAAAATTAACAGATGAAAAAAGTTGTTTCCTCAATTCCATTCACCATTGCAATGAAAACAATAAAATACTTAGGAATATATCTACCTAAAGAAACTAAAGACCTATATATAGAAAACTATAAAACACTGATGAAGGAAATCAAAGAGGACACTAATAGATAGAGAAATATACCATATTCATGGATCAGATGAGTTAATATAGTGAAAATGAGTATACTACCCAAAGCAATTTATAGATTCAATGCAATCCCTATCAAGCTACCAACAGTATTTTTCACAGAGCTAGAACAAATAATTTCACAATTTGTATGGAAATACAAAAAACCTCGAATAGCCAAAGCAATCTTGAGAAAGAAGAATGGAACTGGAGGAATCAACCTGCCTGACTTCAGGCTCTACTACAAAGCCACAGTCATCAAGACAGTATGGTACTGGCACAAAGACAGAAATATAGATCAGTGGAACAAAATAGAAAGCCCAGAGATAAATCCACACACCTATGGACACCTCATCTTTGACAAAGGAGGCAAGAATGTACAATGAATTAAAGACAATCTCTTTAACAAGTGGTGCTGGGAAAACTGGTCAACCACTTGTAAAAGAATGAAACTAGAATGCTTTCTAATACCATACACAAAAATAAACTCAAAATGGATTAAAGATCTAAACGTAAGACCAGAAACTGTAAAACTCCTAGAGGAGAACATAGGCAAAACACTCTCCGACATACATCACAGCTGGATCCTCTATGACCCACCTCCCAGAACATTGGAAATAAAAGCAAAAATAAACAAATGGGACCTAATTAAACATAAAAGCTTCTGCACAACAAAGGAAACTATAAGCAAGGTGAAAAGACAGCCTTCAGAATGGGAGAAAATAATAGCAAATGAAGCAACTGACAAACAACTAATCTCAAAAATATACAAGCAACTCCTGTAGCTGAATTCCAGAAAAATAAACGACCCATTCAAAAAATGGGCCAAAGAACTAAGTAGACATTTCTCCAAAGAAGACATACAGATGGCTAACAAACACATGAAAAGATGCTCAACATCACTCATTATCAGAGAAATGCAAATCAAAACCACAATGAGGTACCATTTCACGCCAGTCAGAATGGCTGCAATCCAAAAGTCTATAAGCAATAAATGCTGGAGAGGGTGTGGAGAAAAGGGAACCCTCTTACACTGTTGGTACAAATGCAAACTATTATAGCCACTATGGAGAACAGTGTGGAGATTCCTTAAAAAACTGGAAATGGAACTGCCTTGTGACCCAGCAATCCCACTTCTGGGCATACACACCGAGGAAACCAGAACTGAAGGAGACATGTGTACCCCAATGTTCATCACAGCACTGCTTATAATAGCCAGGACATGGAAGCAACCTAGATGTCCATCAGCAGATGAATGGATAAGAAAGCTGTGGTATGTATACACAATGGAATATTACTCAGCCATTAAAAAGAATATATTTGAATCAGTTCTAATGTGGTGGATGAAACTGGAGCCTATTATACACAGTGAAGTAAGCCAGAAAGAAAAACACCAATACTGTATACTAATGCATATATATGGAATTTAGAAAGATGGTAATGATAACCCTGTATACAAGACAGCAAAAGAGACACAGATATATAGAACAGTCTTTTGGACTCTGTCGGAGAGGGAAAGGGTGGGATGATTTGGGAGAATAACACTGAAACATGTATAATATCATATATGAAACAAATCACCAGTCCAGCTTCGATGCATGACACTGGATGCTTGGGGCTGGTGCGCTGAGACAACCCAGAGGAATGGTATGGGGAGGGAGGAGGGAGGGGGGTTCAGGATGGGGAACACCTGTATACCTGTGGCAGATTCTGTTGATGTATGGCAAAACCAATACAATATTGTAAAGTAATTAACCTCCAATTAAAATAAATTTCTATTAAAAAAAAAGAAATGTTGTTTCCTGAGATTTATAGCCATATTTTTTTAATCCTCACATATTGCTATAAATTCATACATTCCTTTCTAGTTTCTTAAAATTCAGCTAGAAGTTTATTTTTCTAGGATACCAATAATAAAACCCAATACATTTCCTGTATAATTAAATCATCTTGAAAAGAATTTAAAACATGATATAAAAGTGAAAGCAAAATTGTCTTTTATAGCTCATGAATATATTTTGAATGGTCTCTGTGTGCTTTGTGATTTAAGTGCAAACAGCTAAGGTATAAATAGTATACCACTACAAGGTTCCTGAAAAGTCATTTTGATTTGAAACATATTTAATTTCTACCTCAGAAACATAATTTTTATAGTGGAAGAAATATTTTTGCTACTAAGAAACCTAAATAATATTCTCATCACAAGCCTAACATCCTATATCCTTCTTGAAGTTGGTGTATTTCATTGGATCATTTTCATGTGCTCTGGCTGAAGAATATCAATATCTTTCTTCAGCTGAAAGGGGGTTCCAGTAATGTCTGATGTCTAAGCATCATTTGTAATACAAATGATGGGGAGCCTGTGTTTTAATGGCCACTAATTTATTTTGAATTTATGATGCATTGCGGCCATTAAAAGTAAGTTGTTTTACATCAGTTCATGGGGATTAAGAGTTCTCTTTGTGGTGGGTTTTATTTCTTGATGTCACATAGGAAAATATGCCCATTTTAAAATGAAAAAAAAAAAAAAAAGGAACACATTTGCAATAAAGTGGGATTAAGTGAGAAGTATACCAGCTCCATGTAATGGTTCTCATATATCATGCACATCACTGTGCATTATCATAGGTAACCATGACAGTATTTTTAAAGAAGATACTGTGTGGCCCTACTGGTTTTCCATTATATTCAAACATAAATTTAACATGAAATTTCCACTTGGGTTTTTAAGTGCCATTTCTTCATATTTATTTATCACAGAATATTTCAGAGTAAGTAAAATATTAAGTTCATGTAATAGAGGTTGCTGCTGCTAAGTCGCTTCAGTCGTGTCTGACTCTGTGCATCCCCATAGACATCAGCCTACCAGGCTCCCTCGTCCCTGGGATTCTCTAGGCAAGAACACTGGAGTGGGTTGCCATTTCCTTCTCCAACGCATGAAAGTGAAAAGTGAAAGGGAAGTCACTCAGTCCTGTCCAACTCTTCGTGACCCCATGGACTGCAGCCTACCAGGCTCCTCCGCCCATGGGATTTTCCAGGCAAGAGTACTGGAGTGGGGTGCCATTGCCTTCTTTGGTAATAGAGGTTACCATATATTTAAATACATACCAACATTAGAGTAAAATTAAGCTCTCAAGTAACACTTATCAAGTATAAATACTACCCTATGCTTGGTACTATAGGAAAAGAGAAGCAAATGCATACATTTGACCTTCAAAGAGGTTATCATCTATAGGAAGTAACAAGATTTGGGTACGAAAATATATTTTAAGGCATGATTTTAGTTAAGAACTCATTGAAAAAGGCGGTGATATTTGTTCCTACATTTGACAATAGATAGTGTCAGTGGTTGGAAACATGAGAGCAAGGCTCCAAGGACAGACCATCACAGACATGGTGGGGTTTGAGTCTTTAAAGGAAGAGCAAAACATGAATAGAAATTAGTGGTGAGAGAAGAATAAGAAGCAGACAATGAATCATGAAAGAATGTAAAAAGCAAAGTGGGAAATTGTGAAGTTGAAGACAGGTAACATGATGAATGAGCCATATCTCATTTTTAGGTATTTAGCTTTTATTCTGAAGCTGATAGGCAGTCAGTTAACAGTTTTAAGAAGAAAGCCCATGATCAATAATAAGCTTTTTGGAAAATGACTTCTGGTCAAATGATTAATATACTTGCCATTCTAAATCTAAGGTCATATTTCTATATGTTTACAGTTACGCCTTTGTTTTTTTATATTATTTTCTGTTTTATGTCTAGGATTTTTTAAAAAAATCTTTAAAAGTTAAAATATACTGCAAATACCTTTCTATTTTCTTGGAGTATTGTGATGTTTGCTTCTGAAAACCAGTGTTCACATATCATTTATCCATTCAGTTCTCTTTTTTGTGGATCTTCACTGCAGGTATTGTTGCTACAAGTTGTGTACAATAGTTTCTGGAACTTCTTGACTTCTCATTCAGAACATACACCATTTATTTGTTAAAGGATTTTATTCATTCATTTATTTACATTTGCTCTGTGAACACTAATATAGCTGGATCCATTCATAGAGATTCTGTGTATGTATGTGTTGGACCCTCAGTTGTGTCTGATTCTTTGTGATCCCATGGACTGTGGGTTGGCAGGTTCCTCTGTCCATGGGATTCTTCAGGCAAGAATACTGGAGTAGGTTGCCTTTCCCTTCTGCAGGGGATCTTCCCGACACAGGGATTGAACCCGAGTCTCCTGCATTGCAGGCAGATTCTTTACTGTCTGGGCCAGCAGGGAAGTCCCATAGAGGTTCTATATAGCGCCAAAACATAAAATGTCTCAATGTAGGGTTTTTTGGATAGTATTGTCTCCTAGATTAACAGCAATGTTACACAGATTAGAAAGTATATGCCCTACAATTAATTATAAGTAATGAGATTTAAAACTATTCTTACACTTAAAAATTGTATTGTGAATTAATAAGTGTGTGTGAGAGTCTGTGTGTGTGTGTGTGTAAATGATAGTTTGTATAAAGAGGTTAAATATAATCCAAATACAAAGACATGTCTAGACAATGTCATACATTATCTAAATTTCCATGAAGCTTGGAACAGCAATAAACCCTTGTCAACTGAAAGTTCTCATTTAATTTATGAATGCATGTAATGCAATAAATTTGCATGCCACTTATTTCAGGAAACCTGTAAAACAAGATATTAAACAAAATATCCAATTCTTCAAAATAAAATTGAATAACAGCTTCTCAGTCAGACAAGTGATTGAATCAAATATTTTTGTTATAATTACTTTTGGTATTTCCAAAACTGTCCTATATTATACCATAATATTTAAGAAAAAAATTATCTATTTTCCTACAGGTTTATCTGCTGGAATGCTTTCAGCATAAACACTCAATAGGCTTCCACACTACCTAAATGGGTTTCCCCAGTGGCTCAGTGGTAAAGAACCTGCTTGCAATGCACTCCTGTGGGTTCAAAGCCTGGGTCAGGAAGATCCCCTGGAGGAAGGCATGGCAACCCACTCCAGTATTCTTGCCTGGAGAATGCCATGGACAGAGGAGCTTGGCAGGCTATGGTCCATAAGGTCTCAGAGTCTGAAGTGACTGAGCAGGCATGCACACACACACTACCTAAACATATCACTTCATTCATAAGAATTTTGAAACATAGAATGAATAGAGAATGGCATCATTAGGGCTCCAAGTTTACTGTGATGCTCTTGAAACTGGTAGCTTCTGTGTTTCGGACTCAGGCCAGCTCTCTTTCTGTTCACAAGAAGGCTGTTGTGGTTCAAGGAAACATATGTAAATGAGACAACATTTAGGGATTTCTTGGTAACTGTTTATAAGCAGAGGAAAATCGTGCCCAGAAATTCCTAATAGGTTTCCACTCTTTGGCCAGAATTGTGTCATAGCACATTCAATGGAGAAGGGAATGAGATTACCATGACTGGCTCTTTTAGTACATCTCACCACAGTATAGAGTTTATTTCTCTGAGCACGTGCCTGCACAGCGAAAAACAGATTCTTGCAAGGAATCCATGTTCTCTCAAGAGAGGAGTAGGAGAAAATAGAAGTACAATCAGTAACTAATAGTGTTAACCAAGGGAGGACTCAATTAAATATTAGTTATAATTTCTCTGATGATGACTGTATACTCTGGAATAAGTAGATGATACTAATTATTATTACTTGGTGTTTCTTTTATAGTATGCCAGAACTCACATAAAATATGCACAAAGAATACTAGGGGCACACTCTCATGGTACTATGTACCTTGGATCGATGACACAAATACATCTATATCTGTAGTAGACCATAAGGCCATAGGAGCAGGTGGTTCTCATACCTTTAGTTAGGACTTTTTTGATTGCTTAAAACTAATTGTTACTCATAAACAAAAGCACTTTTAAAGAGAAGAGTTAGATGAATCATGATGATACATCTCTAAAATACCTTTAATCTGGCATATGTGTTGTATTTTTGTTTCCTATATGATTTAAGTAAGACAAGAAAGAAACCCAATAGTTAAATATCCTGTTTAAAATCTTGTCTGCTATGGTAAATCCTGATATCATATCAATGTAGTGATGGTGACATCATATGAAGATCCTAGGTACTTCCCTGTTGGTCCAGTGGTTAAAACTATGCTTCTAATGCAGTGGCACAGGTTCAATCCCTGGTCAGAGAAGATCCCACGTGCTGCACAGTGAGGCCAAAAAGGAAGAAAGAAAGAAAGAAAATCCTCAATGAACTTAGAAAACAATTTCTAATTAAATTAAAAATTACTATCTACTATATGAAATATATTTATCCTATGCCTAAATAAATTATAAATATAATATTACACCACTGGCCTCCAAGAGCTGAAATTCTACTGATTAAAACAAATATGCAAATAAATATGTCACAAAGTAGAATATTAATACTATCTTTTAAGAGGGATAGGAACAAAGTAGTATAGTAATTAAAACTTTATGGCTTACATTATACAGATATGTTCATGAAATGCATTCTGGCAGTGTTATTTAAAACTAATTTTTAAGAATAGAGGGAAGAAAAGAAAGACGTCACATACTATCCTACACACAGTTAGAATTATGAGGGAAAAATATCCATGAGCAGAAATGTATTTTAGTATCCTTTGGAAATGGCCATACTGTTTATCAGTTGCTTGAAACAGACAGAAGTCTTCAATATACAAATTGAATATTCCTGACAGGCTAGTGGAAATATATGCATGTATACTTTTTAAGATACATTCTGAATTGCATATTCACATTTAAAAATCCTATTGAGTTAGACTATTCTAACTTTAGTTAAGTTTAAAAAATTGGAAATATGTCAGAATCACTTTAAAAGTTCTGTAGTTAGATCACACTGAGATAATTCTTCAAATGAAGTAAACTTTCAATTTAGAGGAAAAGAAAGTATTTAGTAGATGTTAATACTTTTTATGAGATGATATTCATGGATTTTAAAAAAATTTTAATAGGAATTGAATTTTTCTATCATTGAATTTGTTGATATATCTTCAGTTCACTTCCATTCAGTCGCTCAGTTGTGTCTGACTCTTTGAGACCCCATGAACCGCAGCACACCAGGCATCCCTGTCCATCACCAACTCCCGGAGTTTACTTAAACTCATGCCCATTGAGTCAGTGATGCCGTCCAAACACCTCATCCTCTGTCGTCCCCTTGTCCTCCTGCCTTCAATCTTTCCCAGCATCAGGGTCTTTTCAAATGAGTCAGCTCTTTGCATCAGGTGGTGGGATATCTTAGACTGCAAATATGTAAAAGGTCAATGTCAGTTTATGTAGAAAGTGGCTTAGAGTTGAAATTCTTTAATGAGTCAGCTCTTCACATCAGTAGACCAAAGTATTGGAACTTCAGCTTCAGCATCAGTCCTTCCAATAAATATTCAAGGTTGATTTCCTTTAGGATTGACTGGTTTGATCCCTTTGCAGTCCAAGGGACTCTCAAGAGTCTTCTCCAACACCAGAAAATATGTACAATGTTATGAACTTCGTCCATAGTTCTTTAAGCACTCTGTCTACCAGTTCTAATCCCTTGAATTTGTTACCTCCACTTTATAATCATAAGGGATTTGATTTAGGGCATACATGAGTGGCCTAGCGGTTTTCTCTATTTTCTTCAATTTAAGCCTGAATTTTGCAATAACAAGCTCATAATCTGAGCCACAGTCAGCTCCAGGTTTTGTTCTTATTGCCTATTTAGAGCTTCTCTGTCTTTGGCTGCAAAGTCAGGACAGAGGAGCGAAAAATAGGAGTGTTCCCTTCCCTTTAAGGGGACCAGATAAATTCCTTGTATCACTTCTGCTCTTGGCTAGAACTTAGTCAGGTGGCCATAACTACCAGAAAGACAGAGCAATAGTCTTTTAAGATGGAGGGCACTGTCAATCAACTATGCTCCCTTATAAAATTTGAAAAAAAAAAAAAAAAAATGGAGGATAGAGTAGCCAGCCAACAAATCAGTGTTCTTACTTAGGAATAAGAGGAAACTAGATATTGGGGGAAATCATAATACATGGGCCTTGTTAATTCTTCTAAGTGCTGAGGCAGTAGGTTTGGATTGAAACAGCCTTCTTTTATTTATTGATTTACTGATTTATTTAGCTGCACTGGGTCTTAGTTGTAGCATGCAGAATCTTCCATTTTCCTAGGAACATACAGGTTCTTTAGTTACATGTGAGATCTAGTTCCCTGAACAAGTATCGAACCCCACCCCCTCTATTAGGAGCATGGAGTCTTAGCCCTGAAACCGGGCCTTCTGATTAAAAACCAAACCAACCCTATAGCTGCTCCATGTATACTCTTCATGATGGAGAATCTCAACTCTAAGCCACCAACCCCCTTTTTGGTTTCTGTTGCTGCTGCTGCTAAGTCACTTCAGTCGTGTCCGACTCTGGGCAGCACCGTAGACGGCAGCCCACCAGGCTCCGCCATCCCTGGGATTCTCCAGGTAAGAACATTGGAGTGGGTTGCCATTTCCTTCTCCAATGCATGAAAGTAAAAAATGAAAGTGAAGTCGCTCAGTCATGCCTGACTCTTAGCAACCCAATGGACTGCAGCCTACCAGGCTCCTCCATCCATGGGATTTTCCAGGCAAGAGTACTGGAGTGAGGTGCCATTTTTGGTTTCTATGACTACTCAAACCATTCTTTCAAAACTTTTGTGTGCCATCTTATGGGTTTTCTTGATGGGTTTGGTAGTAAAGAATCTGCCTGCAATGCAGGAGAATGGGGTTTGATTGCTAGGTTGAGGAGATCCGCTAGAGAAAGGAGTGGCTACCCACTACTGTATTCTTGTCTGGAGAATTCCATGGACAGAAGAGCCTGGTGGTCTAAAAATACTAGTTGAGTGTTGTGTGAATACATAATGACTCTCTTCAGCTGATGTAAGATTCATCTTCTGTAGAACTAGCTGAACTCTATTTAGTCAAACTAAGATAGTTATCATTGAGCAATTTGCTCCTTGAAGATGATTTACATGTGTGACGTTTTTATCTTCATCCTTCATAAAAGCAAATGCAATAGCTGCTTCGATTAGCCCTGGGTGTTCTTTGGAAGGAATGATGCTAAAGCTGAAACTCCAGTACTTTGGCCACCTCATGCAGAGAGTTGGCTCATTGGAAAAGACTCTGATGCTGGGAGGGATTGGGGGCAGGAGGAGAAGGGGATGACAGAGGATGAGATGGCTGGATGGCATCACCGACTTGATGGGCATGAGTTTGAGTGAACTCCAGGAGTTGGTGATGGACAGGGAGGCCTGGCATAGTGTGATTCATGGGGTTGCAAAGAGTCGGACACAACTGAGCGACTGAACTGAACTGAACTGAATTATTAGGAACTCTTTCCTCATGTTTTTTCACTGACCTCAAATGAAAGGAGATTACATAGAGAGAGAAACCAGGTGGACTTTCAGTCCCAATTTCAGTGCAGGAATAAACCTCAGGCATATTAATAAGTAGTGAATGAAGAAGCTCTTACCCTCTGCTCAAATGAAAATAGCAGCAATTTTATATTTCAAAAAGTTCCTTTGAAAAATCTTTCAAATTTAGAAAACCTCCATTAGTAAGAAAAATACTGTCATAGTAAACACAGATAAATTTCTGTAATTGCAAACAACTTTCTCCTAGTCCTGCACTAGTGCTTTTTGTCATTTGACTTGACAGGATACCACATATACAAATTTGAAATAAAGCAAATGAAAAATAAATTATAGCAGTTTATCATTTCTTCTGTTAGTGTTTATGCTATGCATAAAAATTTTATAGAACTCAAATTGATAGTCAATCCCAATTCATGGTTTTAGATTGATAAAATATATTTTATGAAATGTTCCACACATAACATACTCTCCAAATTGTCTCACATTTATCATGTACTCATGCAACATTCAAAAGAAATAAAAATAAGCACTATGAGTTCATGTTTACAGAAGAGAATAACAATATACCAAAGAATATACCAGTTCACATATTCATGTTTGTATGTCACATACTTTAAAAATATGTAACAAAAATCTGTGTTTAAAACAATATACAAAACTTGAAGTTAACAGTAGGAGAGATATAGTAGTTTTATTGAGTCTGTAAGAACACTTTTGATGATTAGCTAGAAAGATTTGAAGGACTTAAAAATGCCATTTTAATTAAAATAGAAAACTTTTTATTTTGTATTGAGATATAGCTGGTTAACAATGTTGTGATAATTTCAGATGGACAGCAAAGGGACTCAGCCATATATATACATGTATCCATTCTTCCCTAAACTCCCTTCTCGTCCAGGCTGCCACATAACACTGAGGAGAGTTCCATGTGTTATACAGTAGGTCCTTGTTGGTTATCCACTTTAAATATAGCAGCGTGTACACATCCATCCCAAACTCTCAGTCTCTTTCCCCCATCCTTCCCCCATCCCCTACAACCATAAATTTGTTCTCTGAGTCTATGAGTCTGTTGCTGTTTTGTAAGTTCATGTGTATCATTTTTTAGATTCCATATATAAGGGATGTCACAATGATATTTCTCCTTCTCTGTCTGACTTACTTCACTCAGTATGACCTTCCCTAGGTACATCCATCTTGCTGCAAATGGCAACATTTCATTCTTTTTAATGTTTGAGTAATATTCCCTTGCATATATGTATCAAATCATCTTTATCCATTTCTCTGTTGATGGGCATTTTGGTTGCTTCCATGTTTCGACTATTGTAAATAGTGGTGCCAGGAGTATAAGGGTGCATGTTTCCTTTTGAACCATGTTTTTCTCTGGATATATGCTCAGGAGTGGGATTGCAGGGTCAGGTGGTAGCTCTTTTTTTTAGTTTTTTAGTTTTCTCATACTGTTCTTCTTTATAGTGGCTATAGCAATAAACATTCCCATCAACAGTGCAGGAGTGGTCCCTCTCTATACCCTCTCCACCGTTTATTGTTTGTGGATTTTTTTTTGATGATAACCATTTTGACTGGTGTGAGGTGATATCTCATTGTAGTTTTGGTTTGCATTTCTGTAACTGAGCTTCCCTGGTGACTCAATGGTAAAAGGTCCACCTATAATGCGGGAGTTGCATGTTTGATCCCTGAGTTGGGAAGATCACCTGGAGAAGGAAATGGCCACCCACTTCAGTATTCTTGCCTGGAAAGTCCCATGAACAGAGGAGCCTGGCGGGCTACAGTCCATGGTGTCACAAAAGAGTTGGACACAACTTAGCGACTAAACAACAAAAATAATTAGTGATTCAACATTGTCTTTTTCATGACTGCTGTTTACTAAAATGAAAGGAAGTAAAATGAGAAAATAACCAGAGAAAAGTATGGTGTACCAAGAATGGAGGAAATGAGGTCCACATTTCCAAGAGTCCTCTCCCTATAAAATCACCAAGGACGGGTTTAATTCCTTCAGCAACGAGTTGTGACAACACGTGTGAAGTGAGGTCTACAGAAACTTCATTAGAGACTCGATGCTTAAGATTTCTACTGGGTTGTTGTTCAACTGACATTGCCCATCTGGCATGTACCAAAATTTCAGACTCCCAGAAGGAAAGCAGGCATACCACATAAATTGCATTGTTTGTAAAAAACAAGGCAGGTATAGTGAGCCAGTCTTATTTGTTAGGGAGTGGTGGGAACATTTCTGAAATCCAAGTTCCCAGATGCCAGCCAGGAGCCAATCTTGAAAGCAGGCTTTCGTTAGCTCTGCTATTTCTGCACAATAGTTAAAAGCACAAGTTTTATAATGAGATGATCCTGGGCTCATATCCACATCCTACCATGAATATTGATGTTGACCTTGAAAAAGTAATCTGAACACTGCATATCTCAGTTTTATCAACTGTTAATAGCTTTAATTAGGCAATTAGTTATTTAAGCCATGAAAATCAGATACAATAATGCATGTAGAATTCTCAGCATGTTTCCTCAAAGAGTAATAATTTGATAAATGTTGATGAACAATAATAGTACCCTGGGTCAGGAAGATTCCCTGGAGAAGGGAATGGCCACCCACTCTGGTATTCTTGCCTGAAGAATTCCATGGACAGAGGAGCCTGGTGGACTACAGTCCGTGGGATCTCAAAGAGTCAGACACGACTGAGAGAGTAACACTACTATTACCATATGGCAGTTATCTTAGGACAGATTGTATGAAGAAGACTCAAACCAATAAAATGGACAGCATGTATTTTTGTTCATGTGTGTGTTACCAATTCTAAGTCCAGCAGAAATTCTAAGAATAGGCAAATGCTGTAATTTATAAGAACCCACAAAAACTTCCTTGCTACAATTAATATTCTTTTGCTGAGTGTTATGGAGCCACATCCATAAAAGTCAGAAGTAGCTTTTAGAAGACAAACAAGTAGCTGAACAATGGGGATAATATTTTGATCCTTACTTTGCTCTCTGATGAAGTCCTCCTTTACAACTTCATAGCTAGCATGAAAGTGGCCATTGCATGTGACACTAAAATTCTGAGATAGATTGGAAAGCTGGATCAGAAGATAAGTGGCTAGATGAGTCCGATTTAGTATACTCTGATATTTTTGCGTATGTTTTTGGGTGGCTCAGACTAAGCGTCCACCTACAATGCGGAAGACCCAGGTTCAATCCCTGGCTCAGAAAGATCCCTTAGAGAAGGAAATGGCAACCCACTCCAGTATTCTTGCCTGGAAAATCCCATGGACGGAGGAGCTTGGTAGACTACAGTCAGTCTCTGGGGTTGCAAAGAGTCGGACACGACTGAGCGACCTCTCTTCATTTTGGAACAAAGATATTATTATTCTTGCATACTATTTCTTTTAACTGCTTGACAAATAGAATAAAGCATTCTGATGAGCAATACCTTTACTCTACCAACATATAGGCTCAGATATAACTCTCTCAGCAGGTAGATTTTCCTTTTTTGACATAACTAATGATTAAGTACTATGATTACCTAAAAAACACATTCTGAGTAAAAACTTTCGGAATGATTGAATTAATAAGTGAATGAGTGAATGTACTCGGAATATAATTAGGCCTAAGATTCCTCCACAAGGGACACCTGTGAAGCTAGTTCATGTTTAACAAAAATCATATACAATCAGAATTTATTTTCTTGAAACTTTTTTCTTGTTATTGTAATAAACCAAGTTGCTTATAAGGTTGGAGAGAGATGTTGGATGGTTTTGTGTTTTTATATCTAATGTTAGAGGTCTCCTTAGGCTAATATTAAGCATTTAGGGATAGCTTATAAAATAAGCATATTTTATTCCATATCATAATTTTAATTTTCTGTCCATAACCTTTACAAAATAAAATAATTTATGACATAAGCATTTAATATTGAGGGATAAGGAATGTTGATTATTTCTAAGTAAATCACTTATAAAGTATATCTTTTTGTGCTAGAAAAAAAGTATAATTGTGTGAGCATATTCTTTACAGGATATCATTTAACTAAGGTATCTAATTTAAAGTTATTTGTTACAATTAGAACACTCATTGCATCTTGATGGATGCCATTATGGAATTTATCAAAGCCTGCCCCCCCAGAAAGTGCTGACACATCTAAATATTTTCTTTAGTGGCTACCTTTAATCAGTCACAGTAATGGGAAATAGTCTTCATATGGTTAACCCCCTCTATAGATATAATTATTTCTCATATGTTGCAAATGAGGTTTTGATTCATAGATTGTTTTAAAATTTAAATTTATACTATTTAGGCAAACATATTTATAAAACAGTAATCAATTAACCCATTTGTTAGTTATTGAGGCATCACATATAAAACAGAATATGTAATATCAGTGAAACTGGGAAGAAATCATTGTTATTAGTCCAAGTATTGATAAGTACCTCTGATAATCTAGTATCTATCAAAGCATCCATCACAGTTCTTAAAATAACTTGTTGATTATTTCTTCCTCTGGAACATAATGCATTGAGGATTATAGTTGTGTTTTGCTACTTTATCTTTGGTGTCTGTCAAGTGACTTTATACTAGGAGCTCAGGAAATGCTGCACTGAACTGATCAGAGTTGAATTGAATTGAACTGAATTGATATTTTAAAAAAGGACTCTACACCTAGATTTGGTTATTAATCAAGTTAATCAATTGATTCTGACTCTCTCCTTCTCATAAAGGCTATTTGAATTTAACTTTATGCTTTTACTTAAAACATTCATTTCCTAACCACTATATATGTTATAATAAATAATCATATTTTATATATAATATATATAAAATTTCTTCAGATGGGTTTTTCCATAATAGGGACAGAATTCTATTCTTTTCACATTATCTTGTACAATTTTCATTTATTTTTCCCCCCTCCAACCCTTTTGATCTTACTGTTGTTGTTTAGTCGCTAAGTTGTCCAACTCTTTTGCAACCCCATGGATTGCAGCCTACCAGGCTTCTCTGTCCATGAAATTTCCTAGGAAAGAATTCTGGAGTGGGTAGTCATTTCCCTCTGCAGGAAATCTTCCCAACCCAGAGACCGAATCCAATGCAGGAGTCTGCATTGCAGGCAGATTCTTTACTGCTAAGCCAGCAGGGGATCCCATTGATCTTATAGAGCTGTCTTACATATGGCCTTTTTCAGTTTTATTTTGTTTGGTATTAAACGCAAAATGTGGTATTCTGTTTTTGAGTTCTTTTTATAGAATTATGTGTTATTACCAATATCCATTCAAAAGATATTGTGGAGTAATATTTAATACTATTTGGCTGTATTTTTATTTATGCATAAGAATAAAAATACTAAGTATAGCTGTGTGATAGAGTGACTAAGATAAGGTATGTGTGTGTGTACTCGTGTCCAACTCCTTGCAACCCCGTAGACTGTAACCCACCAGGCCCCTCTGCCCATGGGATTCTCCAGGCATGAACACCAGAGTGGGTTGCCATCTCCCTTTCCAAAAGGAAATATAGAAAGAAAGAAAGTGAAGTTGCTCAGTCATGTCTGACTCTTTGCGACCCCATGGACTGTAGCCTATCATGCTCCTCCATCCATGGAATTTTCGACTAAGACTCTACTGATAATGGAATCTCAGTGTGTTTTAAATACCATCCATGTAGAAGTTCTTATATATAATGCAAATTTTTAAAGTTTTAGTATTAACTAAAAATCATTTAGTTTTTTCTAGCCTATATATTGGGCTGAGAATTCTGACCTAATATAATGTTTTTCCTCAAAACAGAACAGTTAGTTTCAGATGAAATATAATTTTAAGCTAAAAAGAAATGTCAAAGCAAATAATTTACATTTGGACAGGTCTTATAAAGAGGTATGGACTTTCACTGAATCTAGGATTGTTAAGTTGCATCACTATTTTATAAAGCACCACTAAAGAAAGAAATTCTGCATAGTAAAATAAGACCCAACTCTTCTAATATTTAGAATTTTTATTTCCAAAGTAGTTTTTTAGACATAAACATAAATTATTTTAATAATTTTGATCTCTCCTAAATATTTTATATGCGCACACATACACATACATCAGAAAATGTACATAAAATAGATTGCATAAGTCACTCCTAAAACATCATCCTATTCAGTATCCAGCTCTTCAAAACTGATTTTTGAGTCAGAGTGTTCGATGTGCCTGTTTCCCACACTAAGATTGTTCCTTTTTCGTGAGGTGCCTGTCTTAATAGAGAGAGCCTCCGTTTTCTCTGGCTGTTCCATCTAAACTGCTGCACCCATTCTAAAAGTTTTGATGGTGGTACTTTCTTGACGTTACCAGAAAATATCAACAGAAGCTTTTTCAGACAACAATCAGGATTCATATTACTTTTTCAAATGGTCTGGTTGAAAATTGGGCAATCGTCATTGTCTAACCAAGCCACAGAAATAACCTAATAATTTCAGTTGAGCTATTTCAAATCCTAAAAAAAATGATGCTGTTAAAGTGCTGCAATCTATACGCCAACAAATTTGGAAAACTCAGCAGTGGCCACAGGACTGGAAAAGGTCAGTTTTCAATCCAATCCCAAAGAAAGGCAATGCCAAAGAATGCTCAAACTACAGCACAATTGCACTCATCTCACATGCTAGCAAAGTAATGCCCCAAATTCTCCAAGCCAGGCTTCAACAGTACGTGAACCGTGAACTTCCAGATATTCAAGCTGGATTTAGAAAAGGCAGAGGAACCAGAGATCAGATTGCCAACATTCGTTGGATCATTAAAACAAAGAGAATTCCAGAAAAACATCTACTACTGCTTTATTGACTATGCCAAAGCGTTTGACTGTGTGGATCACAATAAACTGTGGAAAATTCAAGAGATGGGGATACCAGACCACATTACCTGCTTCCTAAGAAATCTGTATGCAGGTTAAGAAGCAACAGTTAGAACTGGACATGGAACAACAGACTGGTTCCAAATTGGGAAAGGAGTATGTCAAGGCTATATGTTGTCACCCTGCTTATTTAACTTCCATGCAGAGCATATCATGCAAAATGCCAGACTGGATGAAGCACAAGCTGGAAACAAGATTGCCGGGAGATATATCAATAACCTCAAATATGCAGATGACACCACCCTTATGGCAGACAGCAAAGAGGAACTAAAGAGCCTCTCAATGAAAATGAAAGAAGAAAGTGAAAAAGTTGGCTTAAAGCTCAACATTCAGAAAACTAAGATCATGGCATCTGGTCCCATCACTTCATGGCAAATAGATGGGGAAACAAAGGAAACAGTGGCAGACTTTATTTCCTTGGGCTCCAAAATCACTGCAGATGGTGAGTGCAGCCATGAAATGAAAAGACATTTACTCCTTGGAAGAAAAGCTATGACTAACCTAGATAGCATATTAAAAAGCAGAGACATTACTTTGTCAACAAAGGTCTATCTAGTCAAAGTTATGGTTTTTCCAGTAGTCATGTATGGATGTGAGATTTGGACCATAAAGAAAGCTGAGTGCCAAAGAATTGATACTTTTGAACTCTGGTGTTGGAGAAGACTCTTGAGAGTCCTGGGAATGCAAGGAGATCAAACCAGTCAATCGTAAAGGAAATCAGTCCTGAATATTCATTGGAAGGACTGATGTTGAAGCTGAAACTCCAATACTTTGGCCACCTGATGCGAAGAATTGACTCATTTGAAAAGACCCTGATGCTGAGAAAGACTGAAGGTGAGAGAAGGGGATGACAGAGGATGAGATGGTGGGATGGCATCACCGACTTGATGGCCGTGAGTTTGAGTAAGCTCCAGGAGTTGGTGATGGACAGGGAAGCCTGGCATGCTGCAGTCCATGGGGTCGCAAAGAGTCAGATATGACTGAGTGGCCAAACTGAAATGAATTCAAACATACCTAACGCATGGAAGCAACATTACTACCCTTGGTGGCTCCTGATGAACAGGGATTGTTAAGAGACTGTCAGTATAAGAATCCTCATTTCTAATATAATGAGATATGTAAACAGTTGGGGCCTTAAAATAAAAAATATGGTATTAAAAAGTCACAGTGGGGTATAATAAAAAGAAAAACACGTCAGCTTCAATTAAAGGCATATATCTGTGTGCCTAAACACACGTACTCCAAAAAGTAAAATTCTAAGAGATAGATCATTTATATAATCCTTAAATTTTTATTAAATAAATTTATCTGCATTTATTAAGATATTTAGGGCTTCCCCAATGGCTCAGCATTAAAGAATCTGCCTGCCAATACGGAAGACACGGGTTTGACTCCTGGGTCAGGAAAATCTCCTGGAGAAGGAAATGGCACTCCCCTCCAATGTTCTTGTTTGGGAAATCCCATGGACAGTGGAGCCTGGTGTGATACAGTCTATAGGGGACACAAAAGAGTCAGATATGACTTAGAGATTAACAACAAGTTTAGCTATGTCTCATTAAAAAGCTTTTCTGTCAGAAGTTGAATTATTATGGTCCTACCAAACTTGATATTAAATAATTCTAATTGATTATTTTATGTGCTTGTAGATATATGGGTAAAGACAGCCAGTCAAATGGATTGGAAAGTATTGAAAAGTTTTCATGTTGTTCCATATAAACTAATACTTTTCTTTGATTGTTAAAATGTGTTTTCTCAACTTTCAAAATTAACATATGTTATAAATAAATAAATAACCCAGGAACTGAATATTTCTTAACTTCTTCTCTACCTCAGGTCCTATAAGTAGCGTTTTGGTGAATAAATATGGTAGCCGGCCAGTGGTGATGGTAGGAGGTTTGTTATGCTGTTTGGGTATGGTCTCGGCCTCTTATAGTACCAACGTAGTAGAGCTTTACTTCACAATGGGATTAATTTGCGGTAAGTGGAGATTTGTTTTCAGCTTATTTTCTTCTTAACACTTCTACTGTTTGCAAAGTTCTGTCAGAAGCATGAGCAACAAAACATTCTTATTTTCTTTGATTTTTTTTTAATATCAGATGCTATATACTTTAAAGTATCGTCATCTGGTATTTTAAACTCCTGGCTATAGGCTGACCAATCAAACTAATTTCAAGAAATGGAAAAAGCAAGTTATCAGACATGTTATGGCTATGATATAAATGTCAAAAAGAAAACTTCTTTGGTTTGTTTTTACTGTTTCAACATTTAATCTTCAGGCCATGAAGACTGACATGGCCACACAGACTCTGGCATATAAATAGCTTCATTTAAAAAAAAAAATGCTTTCACTACTTATTACTATTAGTGTCTGACTGATCACTCATAATAGGTTAAAAATGGTGTCAAAAAGATGTTTCCTGGATTCATTGATTTAGCTTTAACATAGAATTGTTGCTCATGTTCTGATTAATGATAGAGCTCTTCATGAGCCTCCCTACCTTTTCTTACTAAAGGATTCTATTTAAAAATTTGAAAGACACATTTGTCACTAAACACAAATATTTTAAAATGAGTTCCTGTCATTTGGTTATAGTTGTTTCTTAAGCATGTCTGTAGACTCTGGCTACCTGAATATGCACATTTGGAAAATATGATCTTTATTAGCTTCAACGACTTCCCTGGTGGCTCAGATGGTAAAGCATCTGTCTATGATGCAGGAGACCCAGGTTCAATCTCTGGGTTGGGAAGATCCCTTGGAGAAGGAAGTGGCAATCCACTCCAGTACTATTGCCTGGAAAATCCCATGGACAGAGGAGCCTGGTAGGCTACAGTCCATGGGGACTCGCAAAGAGTCGGACACGACTGAGCGACTTCACGTTCACGTTCACATTAGCTTCAACAGCAAATTGCACTACACAAATTTACACTCCCAAGTTTTAGAAAAATTAGACTTCAGTATATAAAGAAATTTAATTGTTTCCTTTTGCTCACAGATAAAAAGGTAAATATATCTTTTATGACTTTAAGTCAGTCTGACCTTGGATTAATGCATCATCTGATTGAAAAATTAGATGTATTAAAGCCTACAGTATAGTGATGTTAAAATCAACTCTTTACAACCTATGGACAACTCTTCTTTTTTGACTTTGTAAAACATCTTTGACATTCTAAATGAGAATCTTCTTATATCTAAGAATTGTCATGGTGAGAGAATAGTGTTTCCTTTGTGAAGAAATACTAGGTACAGCTGACCTTGAACAACATGGATTTGAACTGCAGGGGTCTACTCTACTACTCAGTCCATAGTTGGTTGAATCCTAAGGCGAGCTGGCTATAAATGATACATAGATTTTTCAGCTGTGTAGAGGGTGAGCCTTAAACCCCACATTGTTCAAGGGTCAGCCATATTTCATTTGGCCATAGAATTCAGGCTGGGCCCAGAAAGTCATGTATTAGGAAAAAGGTGGTTTTGATGTTACTGTATCATAAATATCAATTGTATTTTATGTTATTCTAACTTCAGTTCCATTTATTTGAGTCTCAAAGGCTCTGGTGCTTCTAGTCAACCATTAAATATAACTATAAGAGATTTATCTTAAGTCATTATCAGCCAATATTTCTTGGTGTTTGAAATCATTCAGGTCTAGCTTTTAAACCTAACTCAGCACATATTAGCTGTGTGATTGTGGATAAATACCCCTCCTTATGCCTCCATCTCTTTGTCTTTAAAATGGAAAAATGATAGCTCTTTCCTTTGGAAGGAAAAGGAAATATGTAGGAGGAACCATATATTCATTTGTAAAAATAAACTATATATTCATTTGAACTGTATATTCAATGAACTATATATTAATTCATTTGTTAAAAAAATGAATATATGATACTTTACAGAGTATCCAGCATTTTGTCACTTTTAAATAAATACTAACATATAATAATCATCATCACAAAAACATTATACATCATCTTGGAGCTGTAGACCTCGCTTGATTTTAGCAAAACCCTTTTATGTTCTTGTTAAAAGAACTGGAACTTAAGAAATCTAAGTATTTTGCCCAGTAGTACACATAAGTAAGTAGCTGAGACAGACTTAGATCTTTTCATTTCAAATGCCATGCTCCTTTTACCATGCCAAGTAGGAAATAGATGACCACAAACTCCTAAGGAGAACTTGCATTAACATGTGAAAGCAAAATTCCAGGTGACAGAATAGGGGCACAGGAAGGAAGATGGCATAGGTAAAGAAATTTGAACCTCAAAGCACAATTCCTGGGAATTTGAGTCCTTCCTCTTACAAGCTGCTGACAATAGTTTCATTACTTAGACCTTGGATCTATTGATAATGACACTCATTTTGCATATCTCACAAGTATGGCTAAGGTAGAATCAGAGAGCATACTGCCCTGTCATTCACCAAAACTGATTACTGGTTCCTTCATATCAGTTTTTTGGAACACTGTTCAGTTCAGTTCAGTTCAGTTGCTCAGTTGTGTCTGACTCTTTGCAACCCCATGAACTGCCACATGCCAGGCCTCCCTGTCCATCATCAACTCCCACAGTCTACTGAAATTCATGTCCATTGAGGCGGCAATGCCATCCAACCATCTCATACTCTGTCGTCCCCTTCTCTTCTTGCCCTCAATCATTCCCAGCATCAGGGTCTTTTCAAATGAATCAGCTGTTCACATCAGGTGGCCAAAGTATTGGAGTTCAGCTTCAACATCAGTCCTTCCAATGAATACCCAGGACTGCTCTCCTTTAGGATGGACTGGTAGGATCTCCTTGCAGTCCAAGGGACTCTCAAGAGTCTTCTCCAACACCACAGTTCAAAAGCATCAGTTCTTCCACACTCAGCTTTCTTTATACGCCAACTCTCACATCCATACATGACCACTGGAAAAACCATAGCCTTGACTAGACAGACCTTTGTTAGCAAAGTAATGTCTCTGCTTTTTAATATGCTGTCTAGGTTTGTGATAACATTCCTTCTAAGGAGTTAGCGTCTTTTAATTTCATGGCTGCAGTCACTATCTGCTATGATTTTGGAGTCCAATAAACTAAAGTCTGCTGCTGTTTCCCTTGTTTCCCCATCTATTGGCCATAAAGTGATGGAACTGGATGCCATGATCGTAGTTTTCTGAATGTTGAGCTTTAAGCCAATTTCTTCACTCTCCTCTTTCACTTTCATCAAGAGGCTCTTTAGTTCTTCTTCATTTTTTGCCATAAGGGTGGTGTCATCTGCATATCTAAGGTTACTGATATTTCTCCCAGCAATCTTGATTTCAGCTTGTGCTTCTTCTAGCCCAGCATTTCTCATCATGTACTCTGCATGTAAGTTAAATATACAGCCTTGATATACTCCTTTTCCTATGTGGAACCAGTCTGTTGTTCCATGTCCAGTTCTAACTGTTGCTTCCTGACCTGCATATAGGTTTCTCAAGAGGCAAGTCAGGAGGTCTGGTATTCCCATCTCTTTCAAAATTTTCCACAGTTTGTTGTGGTCCACACAGCCAAAGGGTTTGGCATAGTCAATAAAGCAGAAGTAGATCTTTTTCTAGAACTCTCTTGCTTTTTGTATGATCCAACGGATGTTGGCAATTTGACCCCTGGTTCCTCTGCCTTTTCTAAAACCAGCTTGAACGTCTGGAAGTTCACGGTTCACATATTGCTGAAGCCTGGCTTGGAGAATTTTGAGCATTACTTTCCTAGCGTGTGAGATGAGTGCAATTGTGCAATAGTTTGAGCATTCTTGTCATTGCCTTTCTTTGGGATTGGAATGAAAACTGACATTTTCCAGTCCTGTGGCCACTGCTGAATTTTCCAAATTTGCTGGCATATTGAGTGTAGCACTCTCACAACATCATCTTTCAGGATTTGAAATAGCTCAATTGGAATTCCATCACCTCCATTAGCTTTGTTCGTAGTGATGCTTCCTAAGGCCCACTTGAATTCACACTCCAGGATGTCTGGCTCTAGGTGAGTGGTCATACCATTGTGACTATCTGGGTCATGAAGATCTTTTTTATACAGTTCTTCTGTGTATTCTTGCCACCTCTTCTTAATATCTTCTGCTCCTGTTAGTTCCATACCATTTCTGTCCTTTAGTGAGCCCATCTTTGCATGAAATGTTCCCTTGGTATTTTAACTTTCTTGAAGAAATCTCTAGTCTTTCCCATTCTGTTCTTTTTCTCTATTTCTTTGCATTGATCGCTGAAGAAGGCTTTCTTATCTCTCCTTGCTATTCTTTGAAACTGTGCATTCAAATAGGTATATCTTTCCTTTTCTCCTTTGCTTTTCACTTCACTTCTTTTCACAGCTATTTGTAAGGCCTCCTCAGACAGCCATTTTGCTTTTTTGCATTTCTTTTCCATGGGGATGGTCTTGATCCCTGTCTCCTGTACAGTGTCATGACCCTTCATCCATAGTTCATCAGCCTCTCTATCAGATCTAGTCTCTTAAATTTATTTCTCACTTCCACTGTATAATCATAAGGGATTTGATTTAGGTCATACCTGAATGGTCTAGTGGTTTTTCCCAGGTTCTTCAATTTAAATCTGAATTTGGCAATAGGGAGGGAGTTCATGATCTGAGCCACAGTCAGCTGCTGGTTGGTCTTGTTTTTGCTGACTGTATAGAGCTTCTCCATCTTTGGCTGCAAATAATATAATCAATCTGAATACTATTACAAATATTAAATACAAATATTTGTATTAGAGATTTGCATTAAGTATTTGTTCAGAACCCAGTGTCCTGGAATCTAAATACTTAAGCAATTTGCAATACTGTCTCAAATTTGCATAAATTGGTAAATGCCAAAGAATTCCTACTTCTATAGATCCTAAATAATACAAAATCATGTCTAGGCTAAAGGGTAAAGAGAGGTAGTTTGTATAAATCACTTGTATTTACTTTTTAAACAAACATTCATTTTTGTTGCCGAATAGTATCTTGATGAGCTAACTCAACACTGTCAAGGTGTCCCTAGACAGCGGAAACTTTTGACCCATATAAACAATCAGCTTAAAATTATTTTTTAGTTAATGCACATTTACCTCTATAGTCATGAAATGTGGAATGTGAGGGATGAAGAACATGAAATTAATGGCATGAACTGATTACTCTTTTTTAGTATTTGCATAGCTTTGAAAGAAATACCTACAGGAGATCTAAGATTATTTATAAACAACAACCTTTTTAATCTGTTTCGTCTATTCTGTACTGAAAAGAAAGTATTCATGTTTTAAACACACTCTTGCCCTCAAGGAAGATATCTATTCTCTGCATGTGTATATAAAGAGAGAGATTAGAGAGATTAATTTACTTATGGAATTAAGTGATTATGACTAAGAACTAATGAACTGTGTTCCAATTTCAACCTATTCTCTGATTGTTGCAACATTAGGAGAAGTTCTTGGCTTTATTTTTGTGTTTTAAAAGGAAAGGGCTATGAAACAGTCTTGCATCTCAGATGTCTAGTTATGAGAACCTTTTTGTTTATGTGCTATCTTATTGATAATATGTAATTTTTTTAATTTTTAAATTTTTTATTTACTGTGTGCTATTGCCTTTTCATTCTACCATCTCCACTTGAATGTACATTTTGACAAGTGATTTCCTTTGTGAGTGGCATAATGTGTTTTTTTCTTCCTTTTGTTTTGTTCTTTTTAGGTATAGGTCTAGCCTTCAACCTGCAACCTGCCTTAACAATCATTGGCAAATACTTCTATAAGAAACGACCTGTAGCGAATGGCCTTGCAATGGCAGGAAGTCCTGTTTTCTTAAGTACATTGGCTCCTTTCAATCAATACCTCCTTAATACTTACGGCTGGAAGGGAAGTTTCATGATTTTGGGAGGTTTACTATTGAACTGCTGTGTGGCTGGGTCCCTTATGAGACCTGTTGAACCCAAAGCAAGTACTGAGTCTAAAAATAAGGTTAGTGTAAGTGAACCTGATTCCAGTGTGAAGAAAAGACAAAAAAAGTTATCAGTATGGGAAGAAACTAATAAATATTTAGATTTCTCCCTTTTTAAGCATAGGGGATTTCTGATATACTTATCTGGAAATGTCATTATGTTTCTGGGGTTCTTCGCCCCCGTTATATTCTTGGCTCCATATGCTAAAGACAAAGGAATTGATGAGTATTCTGCAGCTTTCTTGCTCTCTGTTATGGCTTTTGTTGATATGTTTGCCAGACCTACTGTAGGACTTATTGCCAACTCCAAAGTAATCCGACCCCGAATCCAGTACTTCTTCAGTTTCGCAGTGATGTTCACTGGAATCTGTCATCTCTTATGCGCATTGGCTGAGGACTACACAAGCCTGGTGGTGTATGCTGTATTTTTTGGCCTTGGATTTGGGAGTGTTAGCAGTGTCCTCTTTGAAACTCTCATGGACCTTGTTGGTGCTCAAAGATTTTCCAGTGCTGTGGGACTCGTCACAGTTGTGGAGTGTTGTCCTGTCCTCCTTGGTCCTCCTCTTGCTGGTAAGAATATTTATCATCAAAGAAAGCAAATAGCATAAAATTAATATCCATTAGCTGAGACTTTCTTTGTAGTGTAAATGTGGTTTGTAATAATAGATACTAATACCCTAAAAGACTGTAGATGTGTTAGTTTTAGCCTTATTATATCTTTTCAATTTCCTAATTAGTCTATTTTAGACAAAAATTTCATTTATAGCCTGGTATTATGAACTTGAGAATTTAAATTAGACTGATAATTAGCATGACTTGCAGATTTTTACCTATATCAATTTGTATTGTTAAAAATAAATCATGGAAATAAAATATCATTTATCATTGGTAAACAGATTTCTCTTGTTTTTTTAAAAACAAGTCAAAAATTTAAAGTAGTGCTCTCAAAAGGTTAAGATCTCTTTTCTTATTGGAGTATAATGGTTATATTAATATAGAACTTGTTACATGCTTAAGGAAGGAATATGTTTATAATATCACTGATCGGAATATATCAATAGGAATGCAAGAATGAAGAAAAGTTCAGTCAAAGTCATTTTCTTGATCAAATACTTATATCCCATATTTGTAACCTTTATCTTTAGATTTAAAGATCTAAAATACTGTCAGAGATGACTATAAATGTATCTGCGCTAAATTATCAAGTAAAGAGACTGAGTAAAGACACGTGTACAATACTTTTTGAAGTGAAGACTTCGTTTAGTCTTAGACTTACATGTAATAAATATTAAATACCTTTTGTTGGCCTATCTTTTCTAGTAATCACTGTCTAAGTTCAGTTCATTTCAGTTCAGTTCAGTCACTCAGTTGTGTCCGACTCTTTGCGACCCCATGAATCTCAGCACGCCAGGCCTCCCTGTTCATCACCATCTCCCAGAGTTCACTCAGACTCACGTCCATCGAGTCCATGATGCCATCCAGCCATCTCATCCTCGGTCGTCCCCTTCTCCTGCCCCCAATCCCTCGCAACATCAGAGTCTTTTCCAATGAGTCAACTCTTCTCATGAGGTGGCCAAAGTACTGGAGTTTCAGCTTTAGCATCATTCCTTCCAAAGAAATCCCAGGGTTGATCTCCTTCAGAATGGACTGGTTGGATCTCCTTGCAGTCCAAGGAACTCTCAAGAGTCTTCTCCAACACCACAGTTCAAAAGCATCAATTCTTTGGTGCTCAGCCTTCTTCACAGTCCAACTCTCACATCCATACATGATCACAGGAAAAACCATAGCCTTGACTAGGCGGACCTTAGTCGGCAAAGTAATGTCTCTGCTTTTGAATATACTATCTAGGTTGGTCATAACTTTTCTTCCAAGGAGTAAGCGTCTTTTAATTTCATGGCTGCAATCACCATCTGCAGTGATTCTGGGGCCCAAAAAAATAAAGTCTGACACTGTTTCCACTGTTTCCCCATCTATTTCCCATGAAGTGATGGGACCGGATGCCATGATTTTCATTTTCTGAATGTTGAACTTTAAGCCAACTTTTTCCCTCTCCTCTTTCACTTTAATCAAGAGGCTTTTTAGCTCAGCATTGCTTTAAATAATGCTAAATGTAGGTATTTACTTAGACCTCTTGGCCTGCCCCTAATTGTCACAATAACTGCCAGCCATTCATGAATTTCTTTCATGTATGTAAGGTCAGTGTTTAAACTCTTCCTACATGTAGTATGGAATGAAGCAGGGCAAAGGCTAATAGAGTTTTGCCAAGAGAAAGCATTGGTCATAACAGACACCCTCTTCAAACAACATGAGAGAAGACTCTAAAATTGGACATCACCAGATGGTCAACACCGAAATCAGATTGATTATATTATTTGCAGCCAAAGATGGAGAAGCTCTATGCAGTCAGCAAAAACAAGACCAGAAGTTGACTGTGGCTCGGATCATGAACTCCTTATTGCCAAATTCAGACTTAAATTGAAGAAAGTGGGGAAAACCACTAGACCATTCAGGCATGACCTAAATCAAATCCCTTATGATTACAGTGGAAGCGAGAAATAGATTTAAGGGACTAGATCTGATAGATAGAGTGCCTGATGAACTATGGACAGAGGTTCCCGACATTGTACAGGAGACAGGGATCAAGACCGTCTTCATGGAAAAGAAATGCAAAAATGCAAAATGGCTGTCTGAGGAGGACTTACAAATAGCTGTGAAAAGAAGAGAAGCGAAAAGAAAAGGAGAAAAGGCAAGATATAAGCATCTGAATGCAGAGTTTCAAAGAATAGCAAGGAGAGATAAGAAAGCTTTCTTCAGCAATCAATGCAAAGAAATAGAGGAAAACAACAGAATGGGAAAGACTAGATCTCTTTAAGAAAATTAGAGATACCAAGGGAACATTTCATGCAAAGATGGGCTCACTAAAGGACAGAAATGGTATGAGCCTAACAGAAGCAGAAGATATTAAGAAGAGGTGGCAAGCATATACAGAAGGACTATACAAAAAATGGTCTTCACGACCCAGATAATCACAATGGTATGATCACTCACCTAGAGCCAGACATCCTAGAATGTGAAGTTAAGTGGGCTTTAGGAAGCTATACTACAAACAAAGCTAATAGAGGTGATGGAATCCCAGTTGACCTATTTCAAATCCTAAAAGATGATGCTTTGAAAGTGCTGCACTCAATATGTCAGCAAATTTGGAAAACTCAGCAGTGGCCACAGGGGTGGAAAAGGTCAGTTTTCACTCCAATCCCAAAGAAAGGTAATACCAAAGAATGCTCTGACTATCGCACAATTGTTCTCATCTCAAAAGCTAGGAAAGTAATGCTCAAAATTCCTCAAGCCAGGCTTCAGCAATACGTGAACTGTGAACTTTCAGATGTTCAAGCTGGCTTTAGAAAAGGCAGAGGAACCAGAGATCAAATTGCCAGTATCTGTTGGATCATCGAAAAAGCAAGAGAGTTCCAGAAAAACATCTATGTCTGGTTGATTGACTATCCCAAAGCCGTTGACTTTGTGGATCACAACAAACTGTGGAAAAGTCTGAAAGAGATGGGAATACCAGACCACCTGACTTGCCTCTTGAGAAACTTATATGCAGGTCAGGAAGCAATAGTTCAAACTGGACATGGAACAACCGACTGGTTCCAAATAGGAAAAGGAGTACATCAAGGCTGTATATTGTCACCCTGCTCATTTAACTTATATGCAGAGTACATCACGAGAAACACTGGGCTGGAAGAAGCAAAAGCTGGAATCAAGATTGCTGGGAGAAATATCAATAACCTTAGATATGCAGATGACACCACCCTTATGGCACAAAGTGAAGAGGAACTGAATACCCTCTTGATGAAAGAGAAGAGT
Organism: Budorcas taxicolor; assembly: GCF_023091745.1. Taxonomy (NCBI): domain Eukaryota; kingdom Metazoa; phylum Chordata; class Mammalia; order Artiodactyla; family Bovidae; genus Budorcas; species Budorcas taxicolor. The sequence continues at coordinate 98,130,034 of NC_068914.1, read as the reverse complement.
GAAAAAGCAGGCTTAAAATTCAACATTCAAAAAATGAAAATCATGGCATCCAGTTCCATCACTTCATGGCAAATAGATGGTGAAACAATGGAAACAGTGAAAGACTTTTGGTGGGGGGAGCCGCTCCAAAATCACTGCAGATGGTGAATACAGGCTTGAAATTAAAAGATGCTTGCTCCTTGGAAGAAAAGCTATGACCAACCTAGACAGTATATTAAATAGCAGAGGCATTACTTTGTCAAGAAAGGTCTGTATGGTCAAAGCTCCGGTTTTTCCAGTAGTCATATATGGATGAGAGAGTTGGACCATAAAGAAAGCTGAGCGCTGAAGAATTGATGCTTTTGAGCTTCGGTGTTGGAGAAAACTCTTGAGAGTCCCTTGGACTGCAAAGAGATCCAACCAATCCATCATAAAGGAAATCAGTGTTGAATATTCATTGGAAGGACTGATGCTGAAGCTAAAGCTCCAATACTCTGGTCACCTGATGAGAAGAACTGACTCATTGGAAAAGACAGTGATGCTGGGAAAGATTGAAAGGCAGGAGAAGAAGGGGATGACAGAGGATGAGATGGTTGGATGGCCTCACTGACTGGATGTACATGAGTTTGAGCAAGCTCTGGGAGTTGGTGATGGGCAGGGAAGGCTCGCATGCTGTGGTCTGTGGAGTCACAAAGAGGTGGACACTACTGAGCAACTGAACTGAACTAAATTCTAGTCAGAATGTTGGAAACTCTGGCTAAACAAATAGGTCTGTTTCAGAATCAGCTGAATATGCATATGAAAAATAATTTGGGTTTGTGCCTACAAAATTTTGCCAGTAATAACTATTGTTAAGAATTAAATGTTTGCATAAGCATGCGGCAAAACTAAATATAAACAATATAAGCTGTAGCTTGTTTAAAAGTCAATAAACCTTCCAATTATTTGGTACCAGGCTAGTTTTTCAATGTTCTCAATAATCAAATGGAGCAAAAACTTTCTCCCTGACTAGTTTGGCCTTAATAATTTAGATTTAGATAAAGTGAAAAACTATGATTAGTCCAAAAAGTGACACGACACTTAACCAAGAGGTTTGGTGGAGCCATTTTATGGAGTAGTTAAGAATATGAGATGCATACAGACTTTGGTAAGATCCTAGTTTCTGCCACGTTTGCTATGTAATCATGTTTGGAATATGTCATAGTGATTTTTTTAAGGATTAAATGCAAAATTACAAATAAAGTGTTTAGCCTAGTGCTAGGCATAGAGAAGTCATTTAGTAAATATTATGACCCATTAGGAATCTCATCAAAGCCTTTGACTTTCCCTAAAGAATGTAATGTATACTCTTTGTAGAAAAGATAGGAAATATGGAAAGGATGAAGCAATCTCAATATATATGCTATAAATATATCCATATATATGTTTACATATGTAAATATGTATATATGTTTCTACATATGGAAGTTTAAAATGTATGTCATGTATGTATGAAAATATAGACAAATACAGATATGCCTTGGAGAAGGAAATGGCAACCCACTCCAGTACTCTTGCCTGGAGAATCCCATGGAGGGAGGAGCCTGGAGCAACTTCACTTTCACTTTCACTTTCACAGATATATCTAGTTTGTCTTGGTAGCACACTTTTATTGAAGGCAACAACTTTCAATGCATTTCATATACTGGTAGTACAATGTAGTATGTGCCTCTAACATGCCTTTACTATGTATATATGGAAGTCATAATCTAGAATATCTTTTTCTTTATTTAACTCTCATTTAGTATTAAAGAAGAAATAGGTACACAGTGTGGAATAAATTTATTTGAAACTGTTATCATTTTATGGCTGATTTATAATGCTGTCTTATAAAACACTCTGTGTCTCTTAGGTAAATTGGTGGATGAAACTGGACAATATAAATACATGTATTTGGCCTGTGGAGCTGTTGTGGTCCTAGCCAGCGTGTGGCTGCTCATCGGTAATGCTATCAACTACAGATTGCTTGCAAGGGAAAAGAAGAATATACATACCAAGGAATCTCAAGAAACTGAACCTTTGAAGACATCTCAAAGTCCCAGTGTTAATATCGAAAGTGGCAAAACTGAAAAGTGGGAAGGAGCAGAGGTTAATCCCTCAGAAAGAGAAACGAATATTTAACAAGAAGCATATCTCGGATTTCAGTGTTCCTAACTTTCTTAGGAGTATTTTTTTTTCAACATATTGGAAGATTTTTAGTTGAAGAGTCATAGTTAAGGATGGAGATGAGATTTTCCTTAATGACAAATTTTAAATGTTTGTCTTTAAAAACTTATTTGGGTAGTTAAATTTTGAGATTAAGCATATAAACAATTCATGCACTGGGTTTATGTCCATACATGAGTCTGGTTGTGGTGGTTAAATGATTTTAAAGTCTTCCAGTGACTTCTAGTCTTGGTTACAGAGATCTGAATTTCAAAATGCTGGTTTAAGTAGTTAGAAAGAGTATGTTTAATCCTATAAGAATACCCTCTCCACATTTCATTTTTTATTCAACATTGGTGAAATGGAATTGAAGGAAATTAATTTTTTCCCTAAACATCCTCATACACACCAACTTTCATACACTTAAGAATGAGCAGACAAGATATCTGGAGAAAAAAGACAAGTTTATAAAGAATATTATCACTGTATATATATATTTAAATCCATGGAGAAAAAAATGCATTATATCTGCTTAGTACCTTATAATGTGGATGTTAGAGATAAGAACATGGGTGAAAATGAGGGTGCTCTTAATTTGAAAATGTAATTAACTTCTGTAAAACAAAAGCAATTGCATATATGAAATAAATTTGAAAAAAAGTAAAAACTCTATTTTTTAAATAATTATTTCTGAGCCCTGTCCAATTTGATCCATGCATGCACATGATTTCTTTGAGGGGGGCCATCTGTACCTGGTGCTACTGAATAGAACCCTCAAATAATCAGGATTTACTAATAAGTAAATCAAATTAAAAATGTAAATAACTCCTAGCAATGAGCTATATCTTTTGATTTGAAAATCCAGAAAGTAATAAATAGAAACTTCTTTTAACCAAACTTAGTCCAGAATAGCTGTCTTACTAAGACACCAAAGTGGAATCGGCTGAAATCTTGGTTGACAGACTGACAAACAGGCAGAAATTTCATTTTTCCCAACAGATAGTGGTGATAAGAGGGTTACTATTATGATTATTCCATCTGAATAAAGCAAAGAGTGGAAGGTACTTACAATGAGTCCTCCAAGCTCACTCATTTCCCTCCATTCACCAACATGCAAAAGCAAAACACAGAAATCCAAACAGGCTTTTCACTCAGCCTCCGAAAATGTCTCATATTATAGGAAAGGAAGCAATAGAAATCCCACCCTCTACTAACTAGACTTCCTGCTGCCTGTAAACGTAACTAAACCAGGACACTTATAAAAGGCTTCTAGACCTGGAGGTTGTGTATGACTTTATATACACTTTTGAAGTGGAGATTTAGTTTATAACTTGATAGAAAGAAGATTGCAATATGGGAACCCAGGTTAATTTAGCAGTTCCTCATTTTCATAACCATGTGAAAAATCTGGGACTGAATTGCTCTTGAATATAGAGGCATATGATAGATTTGTGAGTTCAGAACTAATAAATAGCATTTTGAGTGATAAAGTACTTTTAAACAAGAAACAATGTATGCATTAGGTATAAAGGTATAAACATTCACCTTTATAAATCTGAAGTTTAAGATCGTGATTAATAAAAAACATTTAGCCTTTGATTATTGAATGTTATTCTTAAGGTGTCGAAAGGATTTTGGCATTCTTTCTTCTTACCATTGCAGTAGAGATAGATGAATAAGGAAATAAGTATTCTTATTTCCTTTAAGATTGTGCTTAGATACCAAGCTTTTGTGATAATTAACACTAGGGATTTGATTTGTAAACTTTATGTACTGTTTGAACATGTAGCTTGTGTTTATCAAGCTGTATACAATTCCATATTTCATTTCACATGCACTTTTCTGCATGGAAAGAAGTATTTGTATTTTTAAAATATTAACTGAAACAATATGTGCCAATACCATAGCTAAATAAATCAGGGAAATTGTGACAGTATATAGTTGTTTTTAATTTAGCTTCATTCAATCTTGAATCTTGAATGAGCTGTTTCATATTATTAGTATGTTTGTATTCAACTCTGACTAGTCATAAGAAATGTGACATCATAAATTGTGCAGTAGCTTTCCAATCTTAAACATTTCCAAAAAATGTCTTGAATTCTCTGAAGATACATATTTAAATTAATACAGATAATAGATCCCTGGGGCAAGTAATGATCATGGGGTTTTAAAGGGCTAATTTATCACCTACCAGTGGATGCATTCCAGTGGTTTTCTCCATGGAAGGAGGTTTATTTACTTGCTGATGAGGTTCTTGTCAAGACAAAACCGATTTTTATTTGTTCTATTGCACTTTTATCATCTTCTTTAATTTCATTTCTAACATTGATTACATTAAATTGTTAAAAAAAAAAAAGGAAATTGAAATTGCACATTCAAAGCACATAATGTGAGGTATACAGTCATGCCTGCCAGTCATACTGCACAAAGTTACAAGTATGCATGCAGCTTAATTCTCATCCATAAATGTTGAAAATTAGAACATACTTGAACAGTGATATAAACTCACTCAGGATTCAGAATTGTTCCAAGATAAAATAAATGTTTCAAGTTGTTTACTCTCTCAAATAAGTTAAACTTGTTAGAATATTTGCTGCTTGAACAGAACCTTTCAGAGACAGAAAAGAGAATGCCAACCTAGAACATTTATTATTATAAAGCTGCCTAAATGGAGTGGGAAATATAGTTGGCTTCTGTGTCTGCAGCAATGAGTGATTAGTGCAGAACACACTTCTTCCCCGAGGGAATGACAGGTTTTAGATGTTCAAGCTATCACAAAACAAAGTCAGAAACCATTAAAATCCCTTTTAGTCCATTTTCCTATTATGGAATTGTGCAGAAAGAAGGTTATCATAAACATGGGTACCAGAACAATTCATTATCACTGGCTAGATTAAGACACCCAGTATTAGTCACTGTTTAATCTTAAATATGTCTTCATTAATTTGTGAATGGAATACAGGGTATAGACATCTCTTGACACATGCCAAACCTCTTTTCCGGCTCTTTTTGGACCCAGTAAACACATATTTAAGAGACAGTGGGTCAGGCTCTAGTGTGCTTCACATTGGAAGACATGGTATTTTCTCAGTGTGAATTGACTTGGCTCATAAATTTCACTTCATTAGTATTAATATGTTAGTTGCTCAGTCAAGTCAGACTCTGCGACCCCGTGGACTGTAGCCTGTTAGGCTCCTCTGTCCATGGAATTCTCCAGGCAAGAATACTGGAGTGGGTAGCCATTCTCTTCTTCAGGGGATCTTCCCGACCCAGGAATTAAACCCAGATGTCCCGCATTGCAGGCAGATTCCTTACCACTGAGCCACCAGGAAAGTGTTAATACCAAACTGTAACCACCTTATTTCATGGAGTCTCTCCTAGACACTAGAAAATACATAAAGTAATTTGGTTTGATATATTTGAATGTGCACTTTAAAAATTTAGGTATTTTTACTCATCCATCTCTGGCTGTACATGATAGTTTAGGATATAGGGGGAAAAAGACCATAAGATGTACGTTGTAAATGTAAGTTTTTACATTGGTGTTATAAAATGTAGAGAGTTACTTAAACAGTTAATTGAAACTTATTTTCTATCCAAAAATACCTTTTAAAAACAACTTTACATGGACAGTGTTGCAAGCTCTTGCTATAAATAATCATGATAATTTAGGTTCAAATTAATAGGGGAAAAGAATGTAAAGTGGAAAGAGAACAGATATTTATATTTCCTGCATTATTCCTATTAAAACCTTTTAGTATTCAAATCAAATCATAGATATTGTCATGATGTAATAGATGAGTGAAACAAAACAAAAAGAGACATACCAAGAAGCTCAACAAATTACCTAAAGTTAAAAAGTAGTATGTGACATAAACAGAACTAAAACTCAGGTTTACATAAAAGCAGAAAGAGTCCCTAGAGTGTTCACTGCGGTACTGCCTGCCCATAGTAGCTATAGATACAAAAAAGTAGATAAATATAGATACGAAAAGATTAAACGCTATATGGTAAAACAGAGAGACTCTGCTGCAATTTGTGTTATGATTTAATTAGTGTTTATTAAAGACTGCATTTGCCATAACCTGAATATATGATTTCAAGTTGCCTACTTTTCTAGCCAATGCAAATTATCCCAAATAATGATAATGATTATATAATAGCCATAATTGCTTCAATCTGACATTTTTTGGAAAAACTAATGAAACATTTATAGTACTCAGGTATACTATATTTTCCCTGAGGTTGAGTTTAGAAGAAAAATGCTATTTTCTTTATGGATAAGTAATTCCCATATTAGTTGCTACTTATTATGACTCTAAAATAAAAGTACTTACTATGAAACATTATGTTCAGAATTATAAGTGATTCTTATAAGTGATTCTCACTTTTAAGATTATCTTAGTGGTGAAAGTCTCTCAGTTGTGTCTGACTCTTTGCAACCCCATAGACTGCAGCCTACCAGGCTCCTCTGTCCATGGAATTCTCCAGGCCAGAACACTGGAGTAGGTAACCATTCCCTTCTCCAGGCGATTTTCCCAACCCAGGAACCCAGGTCTCCAGCATTGCAGGTGGATTCTTTACCATCTGAGACACCAGGAAAGTCCAAGATTATCTTAAGCCAACAAAAATTGGTAAAAAGCTTCTGAGATACATAGATTTAGTTCATCTACACAGAATTATATTTATTTACACCACTTAATGCAACTGCCCCTATACCGTAACTAATTTGTCAAGTTTTCCTGAACATCTGTATTGTTATTCTCCTTTCTGTCCCTTTCTTCTAAAGACAGAGCAAATGCCATTACTTTTGTCTTCTTCTAAACCTTTGGCATCCTTAGAACATTCTCTTTATCTCTGTTACAGATTGTTGTCATTTAGTCGCTAACTTATATTTGACTCTTAGTGCACATATTGCGCTTCTAATGTCTTAGATCTTTCACAGTCACTCATGCTACATCTGGTCTTGGTTTGCAGGAATGACTGTATTCCTGCAGTCAGCAGTGACACTTGTGGCTAAAACCAGTCATTTTCACCAATAAGGGAACTCATGTGAGTGTTGTCTTCAGGTTTCCTGGATGAGGAATATATTTTGTTGTTATGAAACTTCCTTATACACAATAAATAGATCATTAAACATGACTTTTAAGAATCTAGAAAAATAGATCATCCTGTCCTTGACATTTACTATTCTGATGCTTCCAACTTTCTTAAAGTGCCTGAAATTTTGAGAAACAGAGCTTACCATCACAACATAGCATCAATATATGTCACCCTGTAGGCTCATGGGTACCTCATAACAACTAGATTCTCGCCATGACAATTCACAATGCCAAAGAGCATCAAAATCATTGAGATAAAAATTGAAATGATAATATATTCATTTTGCTTGATTTTAGGTTTTGATTTCTACATATTTCTCAAGTGCATGATCTCATGTTTGAGAAATGCACTTAAAACATGAAAAGCTCAATTAATAATTAGTAATTAGTAAGAATTAATAATTATAGTGCATATATAATCAAAATCATAAACTATCTTTATTGGTGATTTTTTAAAATGAATAATTTTCTGATTTCACATCCTTCTTCATAGTTCTGATTTTCTCTTCATTGTTATCAAATTGTACAGTTTAGGTCTGAATGCTTCGTGAGGTCCTATGATCTTGTCTGTCTTAGTCTTATCCTTTGCTTTCATTCTATCTCACATATGTGCAGTTCATGAAAGAATTCTTATGCCCATGGGAATCACAATTTTAGGTCTCTACCTTAGGAGGAAAAGGAGTATTGCAAAAATAATTCTTTAGTGGAGCATATGAAAAAATTTTTAGACCAAATATTGCTCCCAACCCCATTCTGTGTATCTTCCTCCCTTTTTTTCCTGTGATTATTTTTTAAATAATTTTTAAAAATTATTATTATTTCATCAATTTTTGTAATTTCTAGGCCAAATTCTCTAGCATTTTTATCTGATTATGGGCATTTTTAACATAGCATTTTTGTTTCTTTGGTGGGTTTAGTTATACTTTCCCTACTTGTATGATCTTCCCATTTTTCAGTCTTTATGTGTACTTGTTAATAAGATGAGTAAAATTTAGGAGTATTTCAGTAGGCAGTGAGTCTGTGGTCCCAAATTCATTACCATGTCAGCAAATACTTTTCTTCACATGGTAAAAAAAAAAAAATTGTTTCATTGTTTTAAATTCAAATATGGCAAAATAAGCTAGCCAGCTCTGTATGAAAACATTGGTATTCAACATTATGTTAAGACATATATATGTGTGTGTGTGTATATATATATATCAGAAAAAGGTTCTGTTCAGATGAACAAAAGAATGGGATTCTTATCCTATATGAAATTCAGGGTGAAATTTTGAAATGTTCTTATGACTAAGAGTTTTATTTTGAGTTTTTAGTTGTTTTTTTATATGATCTATAAAATGTTTTTAAATTAGACTCAGTTTATATAATTTGTTCATTTAAGTACAAGTTTCTGATGTATTATTTAATGGACTTTATTTTTCTGCCACATGCTACTTCTAACTAAAGATGAAATTTCTGGATTTGGTGAGAAAGGGTATGTAAACTAAAATGTTTATTTTCTAAGCATTAGATGCAATTATGTTTTGATTTTTGCTGTATTTTGATTTTGATATATTAAAGTTAGGTTTGTTAGATATCAGCATTTTGACAGAATAAGACTAGAACAGATAAGGTCTTTGCCTAAACGTGTATTTGTCCTCTGAGTAAATGCAGACTTGGAAATAAAACCAGGTCTTTTAACTTCTAATTCTCTTTTTTTTCTCCACTGGTCACCCTATTTGTAATAGTGAATTTTGTAGCCTGAACACATATTTTCCTTGAAACACATATTCTAACCTTACTTGATAAGTTTTTTATTTCCAAAATGAATACATTTCTCCTAATTGAATTCTACTTTGCAAAATGATGTTCATAAATTTAATTTGAAAAACATTTGCTGTTTCCCACAGCAGAGAAGTCTGAGTGAATTGGACATAACTACTAGGATGAATGATTTTGCACAATATCTATTGTTACAGAAATATGTGAGTCATTAAAATAATACTCACCATAACTTGTTTATAGAATCCATGTGTCAATATTCCATTAATTCTTTTTATTTCGCTTATATTCATGGTTTGTTTTAGAAGCATCATTCGCTTACTTGTTCCTCAAAGTATAATGCCAGAGCATAGAATGTGCAACATAAATTTGTTAAATTATTAATTTAAGAGAAATTTTTGCTATTTTATATAACCTTGAGGAGAAGGAGCACCCCAGCAGTATTTGTTGATCTAAGAATCTGAAGATGAGTTAATGAAATTCATAGAATAAGATTTATCTAAAAAATTCTTGCTTTTTAACACCTCTTCTTATCTAGGTATTTCTAGACTTTTCCCTTTTGATTTCATTCCAGAAAAAACCAAAAAAGTACTTCTGAATACAAAATCCCTGGTGAAGGGAAAGAGTGGTTGCTATTAGGAATTCACTCAAAGTGTAAAAACAGTACTCTCGGTATTTGTTTGCTTATTTCATTAAGAATATTTACTCTAAGAACATAATTCAGTAAAAGTTTTGATAAACTGATGTGTCACAGTAAAATTTTTCATAAACAAGGCCTTAAATACATTTGCTGTATCTGTGACATGTTTGGGTGTTCTTGGTTCGATTCAACTAAACTGACATCATAGTCAGTGACATGTTTGGATCTGTTTGCTTAGATACAGCTAACCTGATATCCAGATACTAAATGTTCATTGTCATTGTGTCATGGTGGGGTGGTGGTGTCTGCAGCTACAGTGAGTATGTCAGTGTAATATAAGGTCCTTTCTTTGTAATGATAAAAATTATGTCACACATTACTAATGTATTAGCCATAGAAATTCCTTTGTTGAAGATGGAAGAGCAGGATCTTTTCAGGTATTTACTAAACTTTACATTTGATTTCAAGCTTTTTATTTAAAAGCACATTCCTCCAAATATTTTAAACCAGCATGTTGATTTATATTTCTGATAATGAATAATTCCCCATTTTAAAAGAATTTTTGAAAACATTCTATTTACTATTTACATTTCTTCAACCCATGTTTTTTCTTATCCCATTATTACCTTTGGGCAAATATTAAAAGTAAGACTACTGGGTTGAAAGTTATACCTAATGATGTTTCTTATAAGACAGACAAAGGCATTTCTTGGCAATAGCTTCATCTGGCTAAATTTTGCAAGAATTCTTCAGAGATTGGATTTAAGGGTTAATCTATAGAATTATTTTTTAAATATCAATTATATTTTAGGCTGTATTTTTATGATTTTTAAGTAATAAAATTTAAATGTAGTTGGTTCTGTAGGCATCCTCAAGACCACTATCATACTGTCACATGGTCTATCAACTGTAATTACTATTTTAGTGAATTAAGGAGAAAGACAGCTTTGCTTGACACCAAAGGTAATCCAGTCAGTTGTTTCTACATGACTGAAATCATAATTGTATATTTGATTTTCTTTAAAAAATTCAATAAAATATAATTAATGTAAGTGCCTGTCAATGTTTAAAAATAGAACCCTCTTCTCTCTGCCTTCTTAAAGATGAATGTACTTAAAGTGACTGTGATTTGACCGTGGAATATATATTTATGTCTGTAATTTTTGTATATGTAGTACTGAACTATGCAAATAAAATATGTGGGAAAAAATTAACCAAAAGAGAAAGAGCTTGGAATTTTCATACAAGTATGTATTTTGTTTTTAATCTAAACAGTGTTGTAGTTGCTGTTGTTCAGTTGCTGAGTCATGTCTAATTCTTTGCAATGATTTATTTAAATCAGGAATATATTATATTGTTGATCATTTTTAAAGTATGCTTAGTTCAATACGTTCCAACTTCATTTTTAAGCAAGCTTGTTTGACTACTGAATCATTTGCTGCCTTTTATCATTTATACTATGATATCATATGGACAGATATTTTAGAGAAATCTCTATTGTGGTTTCTAAGTTTCATTGTATAACTAACTTGGAACTAGGTGTTGATTGCTCAGTGGGAGCACATATTTTGCTAGCAGTTTTGGATATATTTTAAAATTTACCTCTTTCCTACTAGTCTGTGAGCTCCTTGTGGACAAGGATATTATCTTAGTTATAATAACAACTTTAATGCCTAGCAAGGTACCAGGCACAAAATAATTCTTTAATTGAAATGAATTGATGGACCCATATTATTGAATGAATAGTACAGTATTCTATGATGCTGGCTGAATGTATATTAGAAATTTTCTGGCTAATTTTTAAAAACTCAATGTATACCAAAGGAATTTTCTGGCTAGTTTTTAAAGATTGGGAAAACAAACACACAGCATTTTCCGTATCTTAAAATTGAGACTCTGTTGTGAAGATTTATCTTTATTTTATGAGTAAACAGTCTATGCAAATGCTGAAATATGCAACAGCTAAACTTCATGGTACATAGTAGCTAGTTTTATTTTCTTTACAAAATTAGAAATGCTCAAGGTAGACTTCCTGGAAATAGACATTGAAAATCATTAATAAAAGGTGCTACTTATTTTCCAGTATTTACCTTAATTATAAATGCCCCTGTCTGCCTGAGTTTTATTTCTTCCATTTCGGGGGGAGTTGTAGGGGAAGGAGTGCAAAAAAGAATTCACCTTTTTTGTCTGAATTATGAAATTTTGCACTGAATATTTTCCTCTGTACTCTATTATTATTGTATTTTGATTATTTCTTAACTGCTCACTAATTTTTATTTCAGCCTATGCTATTTCTTAGAAGGTATATGCATATATATTTATATAATATGTAAGAAAAAACCTACATTGCATTGCTTATTAAATTAAAATGATGAATAAATGTTTATGTTAAATTTTGAAATGAAATCTGCACTGCTTTTTTTAAAGGATTATTAAATACTATGCTAAACTATGCTAATCAAAACATAATTTCCCACATCATCTTCTCAATTGTTAGGGCACTTCTTTTCTCTGAATGTACATGACTGATTAATGTCAGTGGAAACAGGCACAGCCAAAATGCAAGCCATTCATAAGGGCAGAAATGAGTGTCTGTTGTTTTTATGTGTAGACAGTTTACTAGATTTATGCAGAGGAGATACATTTGTTCAAGAAGAGAACATTACCTATATGGTAGAAGTTTCATCCCAGCCTACTCTTCCTCCTTTAACTTTTTCTTTCATAGGCTACTTTTTACAGCAGTTTTAAGTTCACAGCAAAATGGAATAAGAAGGCACAGAGGTTTCTCAATATATGCCCTGTCCCACCAGTGTGCAGATTTCTCATAATCAATACCCACCTCTCAGAGTGGTACATTTGTTACAACTAATGAGCCTCCACTAATGCGTCAACACCCAAAACCCATAGTTTACATCAGGATTCAGACTAGGTGCTATACATTCTATCAGTTTGGGCACATTTATAATGACATATATCCACTTTCATAAAATCATACAGAGTAGTTTCACTGCTGTAAAATTACTCTCTACTCTGCTTCCCTTCCAGGAAAATGTAGATAAGGTGGTATTTGCATAAAATCCTGAGGAAGTGAAGGAAGGAGACATGCAGATTTATGAATAAGGAATGTCCCAAGGGAAGGCAACAGTATGAGTGTGAAAGGTCTAAGCCAGGTCCCTGTGTGACAAATTCAAGAAAGGGCAAAATGTTCAGCCTCGCTGGAATTAAGAGAATAAAGTGGAGATGCAGCAGATGAGATCAGAGAAAGGACTAGGGGTTGATTTTAGAGACTTACTGGTCAGAGGATTTTGACTTGTACAATGTGGGAAAATAACATTTTTAAAACAATCATTTTCCATGAAAATAGAAGACAGAAATAAGAAAAATAATGCAACTGTAGAAGAAACCTATAACCAAATCAGTAGCATTCTATCAATTCCATCTCCCTGAACACTATGGCAACTCTACCTGTGGTCTCTGTTCTATTTACATAGTCTTTGCATGGCTGTGTGCTCAGTCCCTTCAGTCATGTCCCATTCTTTGCAACCCTATAGACTGTAGCCCACCAGGCTCCTCTGTCCATGGGATTCTCTAGGCAAGAATACTGGAGCGGGTTGCCATGCTCTCCTCCAGGGGATCTTCCCAACCCAAGGATTGAACCCATATCTCCTGAGTCTCCTGCGTTGCAGGTGAATTCTTTATCCACTGAGCCACCTGGGGAAGCCCACATAGGTTTTTACCAGTCTTATTTTTAGTATCTAATTTCCTAATCCATTTTTTGCCAATATCTCTAGTCCTCCAATCCATTTCCCCTCATATTTATTCACATTCTAGCTAGATTTCTATCAAATCATGGTCATCCTCACGAATATTCAATGAACTCTCCATTTTGTGCAGGAAAAAGATTAAAGTCCTGCGCATGGTATTAAAATCCTCATTATTCTACCACCACGTACCTTTCCAGACTTATTTCTTGGTAAATTTTTTTTAATTACTAAAGAAAAGTCACATGGGTCTCTTTTATTTTCATAAATCTGGCAATTTTTCTGCCTCATGCTATTTCATAAGTCTATATTTTTTTTCCTCATTCCTTGACCTGGTGAATTACTACTTATAAGGTCCTCCAGTAAATGTTTTTCAGTTACTGACATTTACTATAAAACTTATTTATTAGACTTCAACTCAGATGTAGGCTTGAATATACTCATCTAATTCCATCCATTCTATTCTCAATAAAATTGTCAATACACTAAGAAAAATAATCTACACTTGCACTTGAAATAGGAAAAAAGTATATAAACATGGCAAAATCTTAAATTTCTCCTAGATAATGTATAGAATGGCTATAAGAAGTCACAGTAACATTTGTGATGTTTGCTCTCATTAATGTCCCTTACTCTTCTTAACAAACTCCTACCTCGCTCATTCCTTAGCACAGATACTGAGCTCAAGTTTCTCATAAACCTTTGTCTCTTGGATAAAACCTTCTCTGGTTTTAGTCCTTTGTTAAATCACTATTTCCAGACTCTGACTTTTTTTTCTCAGCCTTGATATATACTCAATTAAAAAAAGTATATACTTAAGGCACACAATGTAATGTTTTGATATACATTATGAAATGATTGGATTTCCCTGGTAGCTCAGCTGGTTAACAATCTGCCTGCAGTGCACAAGAGCCTATTTTGATTTCTGGGTTGGGACAATCGCCTGGAGACGGGATAGGCTACCCATTCCAGTATTGTTGGGCTTCTCTGGTGGCTGAGATGGTAAAGAATCCACCTGCAATATTGGTGACCTGGGTTTGGTCCCTGGTTGTGAAGATCCCTGGAGGAGGATATGGCAACCCACTCCAGTATTCTTGCCTGGAGAATCTCCATGGACAGACGAGCTACAATCAAGCTAATAAATATATAAACTGGCTCACATAGTTATATTTTATGGTGAGAACACTTCAGATCAACTCAGGAAAGTTAAAGTATCAATTCAGTTCAGTTCAGTCACTCGGTCGTGTCAGACTCTTTGCGACCCCATGAATCGCAGCACGCCAGGCCTCCCTGTCCATCACCAACTCCTGGAGTTCACTCAAACTCATGTCTATTGAGTCAGTGATGCCATCCAGCCATCTCATCCTCTGTCGTCCCCTTCTTCTCCTGTCCCCAATCCCTTCCAGCATCAGGGTCTTTTCCAGTGAGTCAATGCTTTGCATGGGGTGGCCAAAGTATTGGAGTTTCAGCTTTAGCATCAGTCCTTCCAATGAACACCCAGGACTGATCTCCTTTAGGATGGGCTGACTGGACCTCCTCACAGTTCAAGGAACTCTCAAGAGTCTTCTCCAACAACACAGTGCAAAAGCATCAATTCCTTGGCACTCAGCTTTCTTCACAGTCCAACTCTCACATCCATACATGACCACTGGAAAAACCATAGCCTTGACTAGACTGACCTTTGTTGGCAAAGTAATGTCTCTGCTTTTGAATATACTATCTAGGTTGGTCATAACTTTCCTTCCAAGGAGTAAGTGTCTCTTAATTTTATGGCTGCAATCACCATCTGCAGTGATTTTGAAGGCCAGAAACATAAAGTCTGACACTGTTTCCACTGTTTCCCCATCTATTTCCTATGAAGTGTTGGAACTAGATGCCATGATCTTCGTTTTCTGAATGTTGAGCTTTAAGCCAACATTGTCACTCTCCTCTTTCATTTTCATCAAGAGGCTTTTTACTTCCTCTACACTTTATGCCATAAGGGTGGTGTCATTTGCATGTCTGAGGTTACTGATATTTCTCCCGGCAATCTTGATTCCACCTTGTGCTTCTTCCAGCCCAGCGTTTCTCACGATGTACTCTACATAGTAGTGAAATAAGCAGGGTGACAATATACAGCCTTGACATACTCCTTTGCCTATTTGGAACCAGTCTTTTGTTCCATGTCCAGTTCTAACTGTTGCTTCCTGACCTGCATACAGATTTCTCAAGAGGCAGGTCAGGTGGTCTGGTATTCCTATCTGTTTTAGAATTTTCCACAGTTTGTTGTGATCCACACAGTCAAAGGCTTTGGCATAGTCACTAAAGCAGAAATAGATCTCTTTCTGCAACTCTCTTGCTTTTTCCATGATCCAGAGGATGTTGGCAATTTGGTCTCTGGTTCCTCTGCCTTTTCTAAAACCAGCTTGAACATCTGAAAGTTCATGGTTCATGTATTGCTGAAACCTGGCTTGGAGAATTTTGAGCATTACTTCACTAGCGTGTGAGATGATTGCAATTGTGTGGTAGTTTGAGCATTCTTTGGCATTGCCTTTTTTTGAGATTGGAATGAAAACTGACCTTTTCCAGTCCTGTGGCCACTGCTGAGTTTTCCAAATTTGCTGACATATTGAGTGCAGCACTTTCACAGCATCATCTTTCAGTATTTGAAATAGCTCAACTGAAATTCCACCACGTCCACTAGCTTTGTTTGTAGTGATGTTTTCTAAGGCCCACTTGACTTCACATTCCAGGATGTCTAGCTCTGGGTGAGTGATCACACCATCATGATTATTTGGGTTGTGAAGCTCTTTTTTGTATAGTTCTCCTGTGTATTCTTGCCACTTCTTCATAATATCTTCTGCTTCTGTTAGGTCCATACCATTTCAGTCCTTTATTGAGCCCATCTTTGCATGAAATGTTCCCTTGGTATCTCTAATTTTCTTGAAGAGATCTCAAGTCTTTCCCATTCTGTTGTTTTCCTCTATTTCTTTGCATTGATCACTGAGGATGGCTTTCTTATCTCTCCTTGCAAATTAAAGTATACAATATGGTATTTTAACCAATATTCACCATGCTACACATTAGACATCCAGAACTTGTTCAACTCTCCAAACTGAAAATGTGCACCCTTCTACGAGGATCCTCCATTTTTCCCATTCCCCAGGCCCTGTCAAATAGCTTTTATTCTCCCTTTCTGAGTTTTTTATATTTCACACATAAGTTAGTTCAAGCAGTATTTTTCTTTCTGTTTCTTCTTTATTTCACTCAGGATAATGTCTTCCAACATTTATGCTGCCACAAATGGCAAGATTTCCTTCTTTTTCATTTTTGAATAATGTTTCATAATATGTATACCACTTTTCTCTATCCATTTATCTGTCCAGGGGTATTTGAGTTGCTTCCATGTTTTGGTTTTGTGAATATGCTGAAATGAACATGATTATACAGGTATCTCTTGGAGATACTGATTTCACTTCCTTTGGATATATACATAAAAGTGGGATTGGTGGATCAGGTGTCAGTTTTCTTTGTAATTTTTTTGAGAATCTGCATGCAGTTTTTCATAATGGTTATATCAGTTTACATGCCCACCAACAGAATTCAAAGTATTTTTTTTTCCCACATACTTATTAGCACTTGTTATCTTTTGTCTTTTGGATAATAGCCCTCCTAACAGATATGAGGTGAAATATTTGTGATTTTGATTTGCATTTCCACAATGATTAACAAGCCCTTTTTTATATACCTGTTGATCATCGGTTTGTCTTCTGTTAAGAAATATCTATTCAGATTCTTAGCCCATTTTTTAATTGGGTGAATTTTTTGTTGTTGCTCTTGAGTTGCTATTCGCTTAATCTGATATTAGCTCTGCATCAGATATATGGTTTGAAAATATTTTCTCCCACTCAGTGTCCTTTGCTATGCAGAAGCTTTTTAGTTAAGTGCAATCCCACTTGTCTATTTTTGCTTTTGTTGCCTTTGCTTTTGGTGTCATATCCAAAAAAATCATTGTTCACATCAAGGTCAACAGGATTTTTCTATATGTTTTCTTCTAGGAGTTTATGGATTCAGGTCTCACATATAAGTGTAATCTATTTTGAGTTGATTTTTTATGTGTGGTGTAAGATGTGTGTTCAGTGTCATTATTCTGCATGCGGATGTCCAGTTTTCCCAACACCATTTATTGTAGAGACTATTTTTTCCACATTGTAGGTTCTTTGCAATATTGTCAAAGATCAGTTGAACATAAATACATAGATTAATTTCAGCCAGTTTTTAAAATATGGAGCATCTCTTTCTAGTGGCTCCTTTCTAAGCTCTGGGATTCCCTTGGATTGCATGAATCTGGGTCATATGCTCATCTTTCATCCATTCTCTGTGTATAAGGCTATTTAAGGCTTTGTTTGACCAGGTAAAATCTCAAATGCAGTCTTCTCTACTTTTTTGCCTGAGTGTGAGTGAAGTATATTTTCCAGAGGATATTTGAGATATTGTACTGAAAAGAAGACGCTGGGTAGACAAAACCAATAATGGCTACTACGTATTCAAAAAAGTTGATGACTTCTAGTAACTATGTTTGTATTGATTATATTTTTTTCATTTCTAATTTGTTTTATTGCAATGAATGATACCTCATGAAGTTCAAATTAAAAACATAATCATCATTATTGTATCAACTTTCTTGACTTACATATGAAAGGCACTCTAAGATAAAATATGCTCATTACTTGAAGTTGAAACTCATAACCATCTCCTATTTTAAGGAATAATTGACTATAAAGCATAACTATATTCCCTATTACAAAGTTAAAGTTTCATACTGTATTTATGCTCTACAAGACTGACTATCTTGAATAAAGACTATCTACTTAAAATTTCCCCATTTTCTTCTTCAGAGAATTTTCTTTATAAATACAGTTTGTACAACTTTCATCTCAAAATTAAGAAGTCAACTTAAAGCTTGGATTTGTTAAGTTTTGTATAATATTAAAACCTGGTGTCCTAGTAAGTGAAAATTAAATTGAAAATCTAATGACATAATACAAATCAATGTTTAATTAATTAATTAAACTTATTTATTTTGGCTGTGCTGGTTCTCTGTTGCTGTGTGGGCTTTCCTCTAGTTACGGTGAGTGGGGGCTATCCTCTAGCTGCAGGGCCTGGGCTTCTCACTGCAGTGGCTTCTCTTGTTGTGGAGCACAGGCTCCAGCATCCATAGGCTTCAGAAACTGTAGCATGTGGGCTCAGTAGCTGCACCTGATGGGCTTTAGTGCACAGGCTCAATAGTTGTGGCACACAGCCTTAGTTGTTTTGCAGCATGTGGGATCTTCCCAAATCAGGGATCAAATCCATGTTTCCTGCATTGGTAGGTGAATTCTTTACCACTGAGCCACCAAGGAAGCCTGATACAAATCATTTGTATACTCTTTTCAAAAATATATATATAACCAAATTTTATATTTACATTTGGAAAATAGTGAAGTCATACGTATTTCTCTAAAGCGCTAATTACTCTGTCACTGAATTTTTCATACAAAACATTAGGTGACAGATACTTTAACAAAAGTAGTATGAGGAGAAAGAGGTTGTTTAGTGATATTACACTAGAGCAAATTAGTAAGTAGAAAGATGGGGTAGAAAGACGTAGATATCCTCATGCTTATATATATTAAAAAAATAGCCTGTGGAAAATAAAAATAAAGTCACACAGAAATGGAGAGTAGAAAAGTGGTTGCCAGGGGCAAAGGTTGGGGGAAATGAGGAGAGATTGCCACAAGGAGACACTCTCAGCTGTAAGATGAATAAACTCTCAGGATCTAATGTAAAACAGGGTGACTATAGTTGTTAACATTGTATTGTACAATTGAAATTTGGTAAGAGAGGTAAAATTTGCATCACACACACACAAAAAGACAAATATGAGAGGTGGAAGATATTAGCTAGATGGGGGTAGTCGTCTCACAATGTGTATGTATATCGAATGGCTATGGTGTATATCTTAAAAGTTTTATAATTTCATATGAAAATTATACCCATACCCAATAAAGCTGAAAATAATAAAATAAAATATGATGTAAGCTTTCATCCCCAGGAAATCTTTCCCAGTCACTTTTCAGTTCATTTCCGTTCAGTGCTCAGTCGTGTCTGACTCTTTGCGACCCCATGAATCGCAGCGTGCCAGGCCTACCTGTCCATCATCAACTCCCAGAGTTCACTCAAACTCATGGCCATCGAGTCGGTAATGCCATCCAGCCATCTCATCCTCTGTTGTCCCCTTCTCCTCCTGCCCCCAATCCGTTCGAGCATCAGGGTCTCTTCCAATGAGTCAACTCTTCTCATGAGGTGGCCAAAGTACTGGAGTTTCAGCTTCAGCGTCATTCCCTCCAAAGAAATCCCACGGTTGATCTCCTTCAGAATGGACTGGTTGGATCTCTTTGCAGTCCAAGGGACTCTCAAGAGTCTTCTCCAACACCACAGTTCAAAAGCATCCATTCTTGGGTGCTCAGCTTCTTCACAATTCAACTCTCGCATCCATACATGACCACTGGAAAAACCATAGCCTTGACTAGATGGACTGTTGTTGGCAAAGTAATGTCTCTGCTCTTCAATATGCTATTTAGGTTGGTCATAACTTTTCTTCCAAGGAGTAAGTGTCTTTTTAATTTCATGGCTGCAATCACCATCTGCAGTGATTTTGGAGCCCCCCAAAATAAAGTCTGACTCTGTTTCCACTGTTTCCCCATCTATTTCCCATGAAGTGATGGGACCAGAAGCCATGATCTTAGTTTTTGAATACTGAGCTTTAAGCCAATTTTTTCACTTTCCTCTTTTACTTTCATCAAGAGGCTTTTTTATTCCTCTTCACTTTATGCCATAAGGGTGGTGTCATCTGCATATCTAAGGTTATTGATATTTCTCCCGGCAATCTTGATTCCACCTTGTGCTTCTTCCAGCCCAGCCTTTCTCATGATGTACTCTGCATATAAGTTAAATAAGCAGGGTGACAATATACAGCCTTGACATACTCCTTTTCCTATTTGGAACCAGTCTGTTGTTCCATGTCCAGTTCTAACTGTTGCTTCCTGACCTGGATATAGGTTTCTCAAGAGGCAAGTCAGGTGGTCTGGTATTCCCATCTCTTTCAGACTTTTCCACAGTTTGTTGTGATCCACACGGTCAAAGGCTTCGGCATAGTCAATAAAGCAGAAATAGATGTTTTTCTGGAACTCTCTTGCTTTTTCCATGATCCAACAGATGTTGGCAATTTGGTCTCTGGTTCCTCTGCCTTTTCTAAAGCCAGCTTGAACATCAGGAAGTTCATGGTTCACATATTGGTGAAGCCTGGCTTGAAGAATTTTGAGCATTACTCTACTAGCATGAGAGATGAGTGCAATTGTGCGGTAGTTTGAGCATTCTTTGGCATTGCCTTTTTTTGGAATTGGAATGAAAACTGACCTTTTCCAGTCCTGTGGCCCCTGCTGAGTTTTCCAAATTTGCTGGCCTATTGAGTGTAGCACTTTCACAGCATCATCTTTCAGGATATGAAACAGCTCAAGTGGGATTCCATCACCTCCACTAGTTTTGTTCGTAGTGGTGCTTTCTAAGTGATCACACCATGATGATTATCTGGGTCATGAAGTTCTTTTTTGTACAGTTCTATGTATTCCTGCCATCTCTTCGTAATATCTTCTGCTTCTGTTAGGTCCATACCATTTCTGTCCCTTATCAAGCCCATCTTTGCATGAAATGTTTCCTTGGTATCTCTGATTTTCTTGAAGAGATCTCTAGTCTTTCCCATTCTTTTGTTTTCCTCTATTTTTTTGCATCAATCGCTGAAGAAGGCTTCCTTTTCTCTCCTTGCTATTCTTTGGAATTCTGCATTCAGGTGCTTATATCTTTCTTTTTCTCCTTTGCTTTTCGCTTGTCTTCTTTTCACATCTTTTATGGCCTCCCCAGACAGCCATTTTGCTTTTTTGCATTTCTTTTCCATGGGGATGGTCTTGATCTCTGTCTCCTATACAATGTCATGAATCTCTGTCCACAGTTCATCAGGCAATCTGTGTATCAGATCTAGTCCCTTAAATCTATTTCTCACTTCCACTGTATAATCATAAGGGATTTGATTTAGGCCATGACAGCCACTTTTAGATAGTTTTTTACAGAGACCAAGGCATTTTTACAGACAGTAGAGGAGTCACCTCTGGGGCAGAGGGAAGTTCTAGAAGATACTATAAAATCAGGATGCTCTCTACTTGCTTCAATGCATGTAGCTACATCTTGTTGAAGAAGGATCAAGTATAAATACCATTTTATATGAGAAAGATTCCGCTGCTTTAAATAAAAGTTTGAAGACTCCAAATAATAACAGTAACCTGAAATATTTAGTAATTGTATTAACCATTTCAATTGCAAGTGATTGGGACCCAATTTGATCCTGTTTAATTAAAGATAAAATGTATTGACATGACAGCATACAGAATTGAAGGAAGACCTGTAGACATGATATGACAGTATCACTGACATATTCAAACTTGATACTCTTAGGATAGTCTCTGCTGTCTCTCACCTCTGCTTTTCTCTATGTGCATTTTCATTCTGTCTGTGATATAGAAGTGTGCTCAGGTGCTATATGTGTACAATTCTGACCACAGGCAAAAGAAGTATCCTCCATCCCCTATACATGCATGTGTGCACAATGCCCCCAAGTCCAACACACAAGTATGATAGTTCCAGTTAAAAATCCAGAGGAATGATTCCAAATTGTCTTTTCCTGGATTATTAGGCCCATTACTAGACCAATCTCTTAAATCCAGTTTAAAAATTACAAATATTCCAACTTGGGTCACATGTCTGTCCCTAGGATTAGGGACTAGGTTCTACTAAGAGAGGAGGGAAAAGGACTCTTTGACAGACAGACAATTGCCAAAAAAAAAAAAAAAAAAAAAAAGATTGATTAGAATAATTCAAAAAACTGTTCTAATCCCCTTTTTATTTTTGCTTCCCTCTGGGCCAGAAGTATTTAAGATTATTTAAGTATATAACAAGCTTCGGAGTTAATGAGGGCAAGACATGAGGGAAGTGTGTTGGAGTCTTGAGAGCCAATTTTATTTCAAAACCTATTTTCAAAATCGTCAGTATCTTAATGTTTATTCAAATATTTTTCATTGTGTAATTTCAAATTACGTTAAATGAGAGATTCATATTTTTATATTTATCCAAAGAGTCCATAGGTTGATAAAGATTTAGAAAATTGATAGAACTTATTCTGTCCACAAAACATAAACTCTCAAATTGATGCCAGTGTAATGCTTGGAAACAAATTTGCTAAAAATCAGTAAATGAATGAAGATTGACTTTGTACTCATTTCCATCCTATATCTAAGGAATATTTAGCAAATCCTTTGGATATTGCTCAGTGACTCTAATTTCTAATTGAGCTTGAGAGAAGATCTCCAATCTCTGTCTTTTGTCCTTATTGCATCATGACTAAGAAAGATAGGAAGCACAATGTTAGCACCATTCCCAATAGGATTCTCAAATTTTTTTTTTATTCCTTGCCCTTCTTTGTGAAATTTTAAATTATGCCAATTTAACTTAGGTTTTATTTATTGAAAATATATCCTGAGAGAAGGATTTTCATGAGTCAATCCAACTCCTGAAATATTTAACACTACTTTGTACACAAGTGTGCGTTTGTTTGTGAATATGTATATGTGGAGAGGGGATTCATATTTTATCAAAATTACTGAGACATTTATGACTTAAAAAACCCTTAAGTACCAGTAAGATCATGGGAAACAGAGTTACTTTTATATCAACAATTTTAGGATTTTGGTCCTAGTTCTCTCCCCTGGGGATCTTTTTAAAAACTTTGAATATTAGTTCTAGTAATATTCACAAGAATATGTCATGTGCTTGCTGTGAACTGGCCTCTGTTACATTCTGTACATTGTCTAACTTAATACTTGGCACCAACTGATAAACAGGTCTGATCAACCTCACGTTGCAGTTGAGGACACAACTCAGAAAAGTGATACACTTGTCAAGGTCACATAATAATGAGTGAAAGAGCCATAATTAGTATCTGTCTCTCTTCTCAACCCCTTTATCTTGCCAGGAATAAGTACAGTAAAAACTCAATGGGCTTCACTGCTGGCTCAGTGGTAAAGAATCCATCTGCCAAGCAGAGAAGTGGTTCAATCCCTAGGTGAGGAAGATCCGCTGGAGCTGGAAATGACAACCCACTCCAGTATTCTTGCCTGGGAAATCCCATGGACAGAAAACCCTGGTGGGCTACAGTCCATGGGGTCACATAGAGTCAGAAATGACTTAGCAACTAACAACAAACATTCAATAAACATGAATTGAGTTAAATAAAAATTTTGACCTGAGGATTGTGTAATAGGGTAAAAATGATCATATTCACTGCTCATTAAACTGTCCTTGAAGTAAATAAACTATATTATTCCCTCTATTCTATCCCAACCCATAGATAATATTTTTGTTTTAAAATATCTGATAAAAATTTTATTTTAAGTCAGCTCATCATTTTGATCATTTAGAAAAAAATGAGTCTCGAGTGAAGCAGAATTCTCTAAAAGTGCAGAGATCAATTACACTATTACACTAATAGTTAAACTATTACATCTTTTTCTCTGTACTCTCAGAGTCTATTAATATAAAAAACAGTGACATTAAGTCTCAGTCATATATGTCATATTGTTAATTAAAGTCAATGAAGACTACATTTTTATATAGGGTTCTATAAAACTACATCTTCTTCATCTATATAATTCCAGTAGGTTTCTGGATACAACTATAGTATTTTACACTGATTTCTATGAAATATTCAACAATTAGATTCAGTTCAACTCAATTCTAACTTAATTAAAATTTTGAGATGCTGATTGCTACATCCATATTAGCACTTCATTTGTAGAGCAAAATAACTGGATTTATAGATTAATCCAAATCAAATTAGAGTTGCAACTATGAAAAGAAGAAATTATTGTAATTTCCACTTTCTTAATATTAATTAATATTACTGCCGCTGCTGCTAAGTCGCTTCAGTCGTGTCCGACTCTGTGCAACTCCATAGACAGCAGCCCACCAAGCTCCCCTGTCCCTAGGATTCTCCAGGCAAGAACACTGGAGTGGGTTGCCATTTCCTTTTCCAAATTAATATTACTAATTACATCTAATTACTACTAACAAACAATTTTTTGTTTTTCACATTTCTAAGAGCCCTTCTTAGGAGAAGGCAATGGCAACCCACTCCAGTACTTTTGCCTGGAAAATCCCATGGATGGGGGAGCCTGGTAGGCTGCAGTCCATGGGGCCGCTAAGAGTTGGACATGACAGAGACTTCACTTTCATTTTTCACTTTTCACTTTCATGCATTGGAGAAGGAGGTGGCAACCCACTCCAGTGTTCTTGCCTGGAGAATCCCAGGGACAGCAGAGCCTGGTGGGCTGCTGTCTATGGAGTCGCACAGAGTCGGACACGACTGAAGTGACTTAGCATCAAGAGTCCTTCAACTTTTACTTACTGGCCCTTTTAAAATTTAGTACTACTCATTACTACTAATGATGAAATTAGTAAATTAGTAATTTAGATAATACCTTCTCCTGTTCTCATTGGTCCTTAAAGGAGAGAGAATGATGGAATCCATCCACCTTGCTAGCATAGAACAAAAAGTTTCATTTCTTCTTGCTGAAGGCCAAAAAAAACAGGTACATGAAAGGAGAGAAAGAGTAGGAGAAGGAGAATATAAAGTCCAGAGAAGAGGAAGAGGAAGAAGAAAAGGAGGAGGAGAAGGGGGAAGAGAAGAGGGGAGAGGGAACACACTGTTGGGGAAAGTATTTAGTTGTCTAAACCAGCAGGGTATATGCCTGAGGTGGCTGAGGTGAGAGATATGGTTGTAGATGATGACATCACCTATGACTCTTTTCTATCAATCCCTGCTATACCCTTGAGGTGGCACAGAGAGTTGAGGCTGATTAGATTTTGGTTTATATTAAAGCTATGTGAGAGATTAATTAAACTCTTAGTCATTGCTGGAAAACAACTGGAACAAAATGAGAGATCATTTTCTGAAAGTCCTAGAAGTTGTCACATCACTAGAAACCCAAAGAAAATTTTTCTGAAATTCTTTCTGCGCCTTGAAATAACACAGTTGGGCACTGAAGCATTTTTTATGAAAATTATTGCTTTGGCTTGTATAAGTGCGAGCTTATAAAAATCTGATTACAAATATCCTGCCCCAAGTTGAATCACCAAAATCTCCTGCAGGCTATCCTTAGAATAGAGATGAGATCTATACAGTCATCTTCCCAGGGATTGCTCCAGTCCCAGATGCAAGAAACACAAAAATGGAAAAATTTAAAAATTCATGAAACTAAAGTGAGAATTACATTTTACCTGATATATAGTTGTCAGTTCTCAGTAAAGAATCTACCTGCAATGCAGAAGACACAAGAGACACGGGTTTGATCCCTGGGTTGGGAAGATCCCCTGGAGGAAGAATGGCAACCTACTCCAGTATTCTTACCTGGAGAATCTCGTGGACAGAAGAGCCTGGCAGGATACAGTCCATGAGGTTGCAAAGAGTCAGACACAACTGAGTGATAATACTTGGATTTTGGATTGATATTTTAAATACTCGTTTACCTTTCACTTTAACTTAATTTAGAAAGGGAAAATTCAATAAATTATGGGATTGAACATAGGAAAAATATGTAGCAAGTCCACACTGAGGAGCTATTTGAATCATTAAAAAATGGTCAACAGTCTATTTACAGAATCACTGCCTTTAGCCCTGTGCCTTTGGTGGATACTAAAAAGATATGATCTCGTATGCCCTTCATCTTAATTTCAGCTGAGATAAATAAAAATAATTCACTCATAGATGAAATAAAGCAGAGAGAAGTTACATGGCAGACCCAAATTTGCAAATCATGAAAAAGAAAGAATTTGATTTAATTGTGTACTTCCTCTAAGTACACGAAATTGCTTCAGTTTTTCCATTTAGTTGCAGACTGGAAAAGGATGATAAAGAGACAGTTTAACTACCAATCTTAATTAAACCCCATACTTGATAGAAATACAATATTTGCTTTGCTGACCAAATGAAAATGTTTATGTTCTTTAGTAATGAAACAAAGTACTAGAAAGAAGACAGAATGATCAAGAAGAGAGAACACTGGGAAATCATGGGACAGAATACATTAAAGGAAAATTTCCATATCAATTAACTATTTTTTTTTTAGGTCTATGTGCATAGCTCCAGCAAGAGTTATTTGGATAGCAAGGACAGAAGGAATTTATTTGCAAGTCTTACCTTTTAACCTCTTACAGTGAAGCCAAGCATTAATAGGTTAATACTAAATATTAATTTCCTGTGGTGCTCTCCAGGTAATAGTCTTTAGAATTAACATCTATTTCAATAGATAATAAAACATCCTTATAACTGATTTTCTCTTTCACTTTTTAAATCCTCCCTCTATAAGGTAAAACTGATGATTAAGAATTTTTTTTATCCTTCAGATTTTCCCCATATACAAGCACGATTTGGAAATATTGAGGGTTTGCTTCCAGATTACTGCAATAAAGTGAATAATGCAATATCACAATAGAGCTATTCACATAGATTTTTTTGTTTTTTGTTTCCTCGTGCATTAAAAGTTACATTTATGCTATACTGTAGTCTATTATGTGTATAATAGCACTATGTCTAAAAAAAGTACATAGCTTAATTTAAAAATACTTGACTGCTAAAACATGCAAAGTATCATCTGAGACTTCAGCAAATAGTAGTATTAACACCAAAGAACAGTGACCACAGATCACCATGAAATAATGATAATGAAAAAGCTTGAATAATTGTGTCAATTATCAAAGTATGACACAGAGACCCCAAGTCAGCAAACAATGTTGGGAAAAAACAATGTCACTGATAATCAGACTTGCTCGATGCTATGTATCTTGGATCCTTCTTTAAGTAAGCCAGTTGGTCATGGTAAAAACAATAATAATATGATAATACTTTATAACATGTGTTTAAAAAATTAATTTATTTATTTTAATTGGAGGCTAATTACTTTCCAATATTGTAGTGGTTTTTGCCATTCACTGACATGAATCAGCCATGAATGCACATGTATCCCCCATCATGAACCCCCCTCTCATATCCCTCCCCATCCCATCCCTCAGGGCCATCCCAGTGAAGCAGCACTGAGCACCCTGTCTCATGCATCGAAACTGGACTGGTGATCTATTTTACATATGGTAATATACATGTTTTAATGCTATTCTCTCAAATCATCCCACCCTCAACTTCTCCCACAGAGTCCAAAATTCTGTTCTTTACATCTGTGTCTCTTTTGCTGCCTTGAATATAGGGTCATCATTACCATCTTTCTAAATTCCATATATATACGTTAATATGGAGAAGGCAATGGAAACCCATTCCAGTACTCTTACCTGGAAAATCCCATGGAGGGAGGAGCCTGGTGGGCTGTAGTCCATGGGGTCGCTAAGAATCAGATAGGACTGAATGACTTCACTTTCACTTTTCACTTTCATGCATTGGAGAAGGAAATGGCAACCCACTCCAGGGTTCTTGCTTGGAGAATCTTAGGGACGGGGGAGCCTGGTGGGCTACCATCTATGGGGTCGCACAGAGTTGGACATGACTAAAACAACTCAGCAGCATGCGTTAATATACTGTATTGGTGTTTTTCTTTCTGACTTACTTCACTCTGTATAATAGGCTTCAGTTTCATCCACCTCATTAGAATGGATTCAAATGCATTCTTTTTAATAGCTGAATAATATTCCATTGTGTATATGTACCACAGCTTTCTCATCCATTCGTCTGCTGATGGACATCTAGGTTGCTTCCATGTCCTAGCTATTGTAAACAGTGCTGCGATGAACATGGGGGTACATGTGTCTCTTTTAATTCTGGTTTCCTCTGTGTGTATGCCCAGCAGTGGGATTGCTGGGTCATATGGCAGTTCAGTTTTTTAATGAATATCCACGCTGTTCTCCACAATGGCTATACTAGTTTGCGTTCCCAACAACAGTGTAAAAGGGTTCCATTTTCTCCACACCCTCTTCAGCATTTATTGTTTGTAGACTTTTTGATAGCAGCCATTCTGACCAGCGTGAAATGGTATCTCATTGTGGTTTCGATTTGCATTTCTCTGATAATGAGTGATGTTGAGCATCTTTTCATGTGTTTGTTAGCCATCTGTATGTCTTCTTTGGGGAAATGTCTGTTAAGTTCTTTGGCCCATTTTTTGATTGAATCATTTGTTTTTCTAGAATTGAGCTGCAGGTGGTTCTTGTATATTTTGGGGATTAATTCTTTGTCAGTTGCTTCTTTTGTTATTATTTTCTCCCATTCTGAAGGCTGTCTTTTCACCTTTCTTATAGTTTTCCTAATTGTGCAAAAGCTTTTAAGTTTAATTAAGTCCCATTTGTTTATTTTTGCTTTTATTTCCATTACTCTGGGAGGTGGCTTGTAGAGGATCCTGCTGTGATTTATGTCTGAGAGTGTTTTGCCTATGTTCTCCTCTAGGAGTTTTACAGTTTCTGGTCTTACATTTAGATCTTTAGTCCATTTTGAGTTTATTTTTGTGTATGGTGTTAGAAACTGTTCAAGTTTCATTCTTTTACAAGTGGTTGACCAGTTTTCCCGGAATCATTTGTTAAAGAGATTGTCTTCTCTCCATTGTATATTCTTGCCTCCTTTGTCAAAGATAAGGTGTCCATTGGTACGTGGATATACCTCTGGGCTTTCTATTTTGTTCCATTGATCTATATTTCTGTCTTTGTGCCAGTACCATACTGTCTTGATGACTGTATCTTTGTAGTACAGTTTGAAGTCAGGCAGGTTGATTCCTCCAGTTCCATTCTTCTTTCTCAAGATTGCTTTGGCTACTCAAGGTTTTTTTTTTTTGTATTTCCATACAAATTGTGAAATTATTTGTTCTAGTTCTCTGAAAAATACTGTTGGTAGCTTGATAGGGATTGCATTGAATCTATAAATTGCTTTGGGTAGTATAGTCATTTTCACTAAATTGACTTTTCTGATGCATGAACATAGTATATTTCTCCATCTATTTGTGTCATCTTTGATTTCTTTCATCAGTGTTTTATAGTTTCCTATATATAGGTCTTTTGTTTCTTTAGATAGATGTATTCCTAAGTATTTTATTATTTTCATTGCAATGGTGAATGGAATTGTTTCCTTAATTTCTCTTTCTGTTTTCTTATTGTTAGTGTATAGGAATGCAAGGGATTTACATGTTTTAATTTTATATCCTGCAACTTTACTATATTCATTGAATAGCTCTAGTAATTTTCTAGCGGTGTCTTTAGGGTTTTCTATGTAGAAGATCATGTCATCTGCAAACAGTGAGTTTTACTTCTTCTTTTCCAATCTGGATTCCTTTTATTTCTTTTTCTTTTCTGATTTATGTGGCTAAAACTTACAAACTATGTTGAATAGTAGTGGTGAGAGTGGGCAGCCTTGTCTTGTTCCTGACTTTAGGGGAAATGCTTTCAATTTTTCACCATTAAGGATAATGTTTGCTGTGGGTTTATTATATATGGCTTTTATTATGTTGAGGTATGTTCCTTCTATGCCTGCTTTCTGGAGGGTTTTTTCATAAGTGGATGTTGAATTTTGTCAAAGGCTTTTTCTGCATCTATTAAGATAATCATATGGTTTTTATTTTTCAATTTTTTAATGTGGTGTATCACATTGATTGATTTGCGAATATTGAAGAATCCTTGCATCCCCGGGATAAAGCCCACTTGGTCGTGATGTATGATCTTTTTTAATATGTTCTTGGATTTTGTTCGCTAGAATTTTGTTAAGGATTTTTGCATCTATATTCATCAATGGTAGTGGCCTGTAGTTTTCTTTTTTGTGGCATCTTTGGTTTTGGTGTTAGGGTGATGGTGGCCTCATAGAGTGAGTTTGGAAGTTTATCTTCCGCTGCAATTTTCTGGAAGAGTTTGAGTAGGATATGTGTTAGCTATTCTCTAAATTTTTGGTAGAATTCGCCTGTGAAGCCATTTGGTCCTGGGCTTTTGTTTGTTGGAAGATTTCTGATTACTGTTTCGATTACCATGCTTGTGATGTGTCTGGTAAGATTTTCTATTTCTTCTTGGTTCAGGTTTGGAAATTTATACTTTTCTAAGAATTTGTCCATTTCTTCCAAGTCCATTTTATTGGCATATAATTGCTGATAGTAGTCTCTTAATGACCCTTTGTATTTCTGTGTTGTCTGTTTTTGATTTCTCCATTTTCATTTCTAATTTTGTTGATTTGATTTTTTTTTTTTTGATGAGTCTGGATAATGGTTTGTCTATTTTATTTACCTTCTCAAGAACCAGCTTTTAGTTTTGTTGACTTTTGCTATAGTCTCCTTTTTCTTTACTCTCCTTTTCCTATTGTTTCTTTTTCATTTATTTCTGCCTTAATTTTTATGATTTCTTTCCTTCAGCTAACCCTGGGGTTCTTTATTTCTTCTTTTTCTAGTTGCTTTAGGTGTACAGTTAGGTTATTTATTTGATTTTTCTCTTGTTTCTTGAGGTAAGCTTGAATTGCTATGAACATTTTCCTTAGCACCGCTTTTACTGAATTCCATAGGTTTGAGAGTTGTTGTGCTTTCATTTGTTTCTATGCATATTTTGATTTCATTTTTGATTTCTTCTGTGATTTGTTGGTTATTCAGAAGCATGTTGGTTAGCCTCCATATGTTTGTATTTTTAATAGTTTTTTTTTTTCTTTCCTGCAGTTGACATCTAATCTTATCATGCTGTGATCAGAAAAGATGCTTGAAATAATTTCAATTTTTTTGAATGGACCAAGGCTAGATTTATGGCCCAGGATGTGATCTATCCTGGAGAAAGTTCCGTGTGCACTTGAGAAACAGGTGAAATTCATTGTTTTGGGGTGAACTGTCCTATGGATATCAATTAGGTCTAACTGGTCCATTGTATAATTTAAAGTTTGTGTTTCCTTGCTAATTTTATGTTTAGTTCATCTATCCATAGGTGTAAGTGGTGTACGAAAGTCTCCCACTATTATTGTGTTACTGTTAATTTCCCCTTTCATATTTGTTAGCATTTGCCTTACATATTGTTGTGCTCCTATGTTGGGTGCATATATATTTATAACTGTCATATCTTCTTTTTGAATTGATCCTTTGATCATTCTGTAGTATCCTTCTTTGTCTCCTTTCACAGCCTTTATTTCAAAGTCTATTTTATCTGATATGTGTATTGCTACTCCTGCATTCTTTTGGTTTCCATTTACATGAAATATCTTTTTCCAGCCCTTCACTTTCAGTCTGTATGTGTCCCTTGTTTTGAGGTAGGTCTCTTGTAGACAACATATATAGGGGTCTTGTTCTTGTATCCATTCAGCCAGTCTTTGTCTTTTGGTTAGGGCATTCAACCCATTTACATTTAAGGTAATTATTGATAAGTATGATCCCATTGCCGCTTACTTTTGGGTTCAAGTTTATAAACCTTTCCTGTGTTTCCTGTCTAGAGAAGATCCTTTAGCATTTGTTGAACAGCTGGTTTGGTGGTGCTGAATTCTATCAGTTTTTGCTTGTCTGTAAAGCTTTTGATTTCTCCTTCATATTTGAATGAGATCCTTGCTGGGTGGGTTTTTCTCTTTCATCACTTTAAGTATGTCCTGCCATTCCCTTCTGGCTTGAAGAGTTTCTGTTGAAAGATTAGCTGCTATCCTTATGGGAATTCCCTTGTGTGTTATCTATTGTTTTTCCCTTGCTGCTTTTAATATTTGTTTTTGTGTTTGATATTCATTAATTTGATTACTGTGTGTCTTAGGGTGTTTTTCCTTGGGTTTATCCTGTTTGGGGCTCTCTGGGTTTCTTGGACTTGGGTTACTATTTCCTTCCCCATTTTAGGGAAGTTTTCAACTATTATCTCCACAAGTATTTTCTCATGGCCTTTCTTTTTGTCTTCTTCTTCTGGGACTCCTATGACTCAAATGTTGGGGTGTTTAACATTGTCTCAGAGGTCTCTGAAGTTGCCCTCATTTCTTTTCATTCTCTTTTCTTTTTCCCTCTCTGCTTCATTTATTTCCACCATTCTATATTCCGCCTCACTTAACCTATTTCTGCCTCAGTTATTCTATTGCTGTTTCCCTCCATAGTGCTTTTGACCTCAGTTATTGCACTATTCATTATTGATTGACTCTTTTTTATTTCCTCTAGGTCCTTCTTCTCAATCCTTGTCTCCAGTCTATTTATCTGTAACTCCATTTTGCTTTCAAGATTTTGTATCATTTTTACTATCATTATTCTGAATTATTTTTCAGGTAGATTCCCTATCTCCTCCTCTCTTGTTTGGTTTGGTGGGCATTTATCATGTTCCTTTACCTGCTGAATATTTCTCTGCCTTTCCATTTTGTTTAGATTGCTGTGTTTGAGGCAGCCTTTCTCTATGCTGGAAGTTTGTGTTTCCCTCTTTATTGTGGAGGTTCCTCCCTGTGGGTGGGGATGGACGAGTGACTTGTCAAGATTTCCTCGTTAGGGAAGTTTTGGTCATTGGTTCTAGTGCGTTGAGCTGGATCTCTTCTCTCTGGAGTGCAATGAAGTGTCCAGTAGTGGGTTTTGAGGTGTCTGTGGGTTTGGTGTGACTTTTGGCTGCCTGCACTTTTGTGCTCAGGGTTATGTTCCTGCAGTGCTGGAAAATTAGCTTGGTATATCTTGCCCTGAAACTTGTTGGCTCTTAGGTGAAGCTTGGTTTCAGTGTAGGTATGGAGGCTTTTGGATGAGCTCCTGTCGATTAACGGTCCCTGGAGTCGGGAGTTTTCTGGTGTTCACAAGTTTTGGATTTAAGCCTCCTGCCTCTGGCTTTCAGTCTTATTCTTACAGTAGCCTCAAGACTTCTTCATTAATACAGAAACAGTTGATAAAACATCTGGGTTAAAGGTGAAAAGATTCTCCACAGTGAGGGACACCCGGAGAGGTTCAAAGAGTCACATAGTGAAGAGAAGAGGGAGGAGGGAGATAGAGATGACCAGGAGGAGAAGAGGGGGAATCAAAAGGGGCGAGAGCAATCTAGCCAGTAATCAATTCCCTATGTGCTCTCCACAGTCTGGAACATTCAGAGAGGTTCATGGGATTACATAGACAAGAGAAGAGGGAGGGAGGAGATAAAGGTGGCCAGGAGGAGAAGAGGGAAAGTCAAAAGGATAGAGACAAATCTAGCTAGTAATCAGTTCCCTAAGTGTTCTTCATAGTCCAGAACACCCAAAGAGATTTGCAGACATAAGTAGAGAATAGAAGGGAGAGGGAAGAGATAAAGGTGACCTGGGGGAGAGAAGGAGAGTCAAAAGTGGGGGAGAGAAGGAGAGTCAAAAGGGGGAGAGAGCAATCAAGGCAGTAATCACACTCCTAAGTAAAAATGGATATTGAAGATTAGATTCTTAAAGGTGCAAAATTGATAACAAATACCAAAAGGCTAAGATTAAAGTCTAAAGTAGAGGTTAGACTCTCAAAAGTACAATATTAAAAATACAAAACAAAATCACAAAAATTATAAAAAGCATATATATATGAAGTTTGCTTTAAAAATAGTTTTTTTTTTTTTTGCAAGGTAATAGTAGGTTATGAAAATGAAAGTTAAAGAAGTAATAAAGAACTTAAAATAAAAAAATTAAATTAAAAATGATAATAATAAAATGTATCTAGGAATTTCTCTGGAGCTCTTGAGGGCAGTGTGGGGTCAGTTCAGTTTCAGATATTTCCTTGTTCCAGTCTATACTTCTTCTCAAGGTCTATAGGTCCCTTCCAATGTAGTCAATGCTAACTACAGGGTTTTCATCTGTTGCACCTGTCACTTCCAAAGTGGTCCTCTCTCTGTTTATTTTGGCTTCCTCTGTTTGCAAGTCTCTTCAGTGTCTAATTTCCACCCTGACACAAATGGGGGAAGGTGGTCACTTATTTAGGCTCACTTGTTCAGTTGTGTTGTGGGGAGGGAGAAATACTGCAAACAAATATCACTGGTGTGTGTGGGGAGTGCTCACAGTATATGGACCACACTGGGTTTGCCCCAGCTCATGACACATGTGCTTTACTGGTCTACACTGCTCAGGTTCCAGGTTGCTCTGCAGGGGAACTGTGAAAAGTGGGTCTGGGTTTCATGAACTTCCCAGGTCTAAGCTGCTCAGGTTCAGGTTCTCGCATACTCCACAAGACACAGACTCGGTTGGGCCTGTGTTTTGGGCCCTTCCCAAGTCCGAGCAACTCAGGCGACCAGGTGCTTGGTGAACACACAGTCCCAGATGGTCTATACATCTTAATCACCTCCCCAGTCACAGCCGCTTGATTCCCTGGGTGCACTGCAAGAGCACCGTCTCAGGTGTGCCATGTATCTCCTCTGGGGAGCTGATCTATGGCTGCAACCCTCCTGGCAGATGTCAACCATCCAGGATCTCAGGAAGACTTGGTTAGCAACTGGGAGCCTGCTCACAATTTGGTGGAGGATGCCGTCTCTGGGGCTGAGATTGCCCCTTGCTTTCTGGCTCTGGCTGTCACCCACCTGCCTCTCTGCCTCTGGCGGGGGGATAGGCCAGTCCACAGCTGGCTAGCTCTCCTCTGGTACTTGCTCAATCCTTTGTTCTGTGAGCAGGCCAGGGTATGACTTAGGTTAGAGCTTTTTGTGGGAAAGTTCTCACTCTCTCTCTCTTTTCTTTCTCTCTCTCTGGCTATCCTACAGTTTGGGTTGCTGCCTCACATTAGCTCCCTCAGATTGTCCTCAGGGCATTCAGGCCCGGTCCTTACCCTAAGCATGCAACCTGCACCTCCTTCTTCAGCCCCCACTTGCTGGTGGTGGACATAAGCATCTGGGCTAGTTCTCTACTGGGAGTTGTAGTTAGGCATGTATTCTGTGTGTGTGTGTGTGTGTGTGTGTGTGTGTGTGTGTGTGTGTGTGTTTTCAGGTTATGTTGCCCTCTGAGATTCCAAAACTCCCCCACAGACCTGCCAGTGAGTGGGTTTCCAGGTGTTTGGAAACTTCTTCTCCTTCACGACTCCCTCCCTGGGATAGATCTCCATTCCTAACTCTTTTGTCTCTCTTTTTTTCTTTTATATTCTGTCCTACATCCTTTAGAAGAGGATGGGCTGCCTTTTGGGGTGTCTAGTGTCCTATGCCAGCATTCAGTTGTTTTGTGAAAGTTTCTCATCATTCAAATGATCTTTTGCTGAATTTGTGGGGGAGAAAGTGGCCTCCTGTCCTATTCCTCTGCCACCTTAGAACCTTCCCAACACATGTTTTAAATTTTTTATCCTGTGAACATCTCTATGAGATAAATAGTGTTTGCATAATTTGTTCACTCAGTTATCTACTGAGTCCCTAATATGTGTCAGACACTGTGCAAAGGGTAACTCTGATGTCAGTGTGATGTTGTTCCTGTCCTCAAGGAGTTCATGCTCTAGTAGAGAGACACAGAACATGTTGTCATGGTAGGACAGCACTTAAACATTTGGCCTTTGTCCCTCCACAAAGTACATTCACCTGAGGGAGGCATCTGCTCTTCTCTGGGTGTTTAAAACACAAAATCAGGAAGAAAAGAGGAGGCATAAGAGGAATGCTTCTTTAAATGCAACAAAACTCAAAGACTGAAATGTGGGGCCAAAGTTTTAGTTGGACTACATAAATAACAGTAACAGGTGGTGGTACTGTAGAGTTATAGATAAGGAGTAATGGATTTTCAGAGAAGAATACTGCAACTTTGAGATGTGGGGAGATCTGTGGGAGAATCAAGAAGACTGATTGGGACAGAGGGAATAGCAAAGGTTTGCTAGGTGACATAGTATTTCCCCAGTCCTTGTAAGACATATTTCATCCCACCACATGGAAATAAAAGCAAAGGCACCCCAAATAGAGGAAACAGTGTGAGCAGTCTGTAAAGATTGGAATGTACACTTGCAACAGAATGTATTATGATTCAGCTGGAAAAATTAGCACTGGATAAATCAGAGAACTGGGAGTTCAGTTTGGAAAGGTACATTGGAAGAGTTCATGGAATTTATTCATGAAGGATCCAGAGAGTCTGAGTAACTTATTGCTGGATTTGCACATGTGTGACTCCATTCCCCTTTAAGGAAGAACTTGATGCCCTGCTTTTGGGAATGCTATCAACATATGACCCAATTTGTGGCAAAGGTTGTGCAACCATGTATGCATGCCAGTGGGATCCACTAGTTCTACCATACAGTGAATCACCTGATAGTGGACTATCCCATAGAATGTTGAAGAGATTCTTGCAAAGTTTATCAAAGGTGCCACCAGGTGTGTAGAATGGTGATTCTGCTCTTTGGGGCGTGTGTTGAAACACTGACACAAGACTGTTGTGTCCCAAACAGTTACAATACATGGGTCTGGGATCAAGGAGTCTTCACAGAATTAGTCCTCTTACCATCGCTCCTAAAGACTCACTTGGAAATGCCTCTTTCCTATCCCCATAACATGAGTCTCTACTGAATTAGAAGTCCTTATGTCCAGGGAGAGGAACACTTCCACCACTGGGCACATTAATGTTTTCACTGAAACTGAAGTTATTATAGCTGTGTGGTCATTAGGGGCATCATTTGTCAGTAGACTAGCAGACAAAGAAAATAGCTGCCATGCTGGTGAGAACTAACTCTGATAATCAAGAGGAGCTAGACTTTGGGCTGCATAATCAGAATGGAGAGGAGATCTTGGAGAACTACTGAAGCATCCCTTGGAGCTTCTATGCCTGATAAGAGTGAAAGGAAAATTGCATCTTCCACAGACTGACAAAAGCAAAACAACCATGCTCATAAAGGAACCTCAGGAATAAAGATCTGAATCAAGTCACCTAGAATACGAAGATTTAACAGATCATTTGTCAGCAACGAAACATTGACATGAAAATAGCAACCAAAGTCTCAGACTCCTCAGGGAAAAGGCTCTCCATCATCTGACTGGACAATTACCTAGACCAGCTACAGCCCTGGAC
Source organism: Budorcas taxicolor (assembly GCF_023091745.1). NCBI lineage: Eukaryota > Metazoa > Chordata > Mammalia > Artiodactyla > Bovidae > Budorcas > Budorcas taxicolor. Next base: position 98,092,585 of record NC_068914.1, on the reverse strand, counting down.
AAAGGTAAGAACAATCTAGAAAAATCCATCTAGAGGGTGGAGATAATAATCAATATTTATGGTCTTGGGGAAAGCTGCAGCAGTGGGTACTGTAGCTCATGCCATTAATCCTAATTGCTTAATCTTATTAAAAGAATGTAATTGGATGCCACCTTGAAGAGTAGTTGACAGTGTAGTGAATGTGAGTTACAAGTAAATCTTCATGGCATAAGGGTGGGTTGGAACAGATGCTTTTGCTAGTCTACAACGTATCCTTTTCCCACTCCTACTTCCAGGGGTGCAGACACTTCTGTGAGTGCTAACAGCACCCATCCTCCAACATAAACCCCTCATCTTGTTGCATTTCTGTCCTGTAATTTTCACTGAAGATGCAGAAGCCAACTCAGTTCACATGCAGGAAATCCCTGGCAGTGCAGGAGTGTTCATTCTGGACAGGATGGGATCTGATGAGTAAGCACCCTAGCCATCCTCTCCATGGGCAGTTTTTGGAGGAATTCTCTTTATTTATCAGAGGACCAGGCTGAGTTGAGTCTCGGTCACCTACAACTGCAACCTCGAGAATGTGTCTTTCATTGGCTTTTTGTACTTCATGTCACATCTCCCTATAGTAGCTTTCTGGAATGTACTCCCAAATAAAATGTGTGTGTGCTCAGTCATTAATTCATGTCCAACTCTTTGCAACCCCATGGACTGTAGCTTGCCAGACTCCTCTGTCCATGGGATTTCCCAGGCAAAAATACCAGAATGGGTTGCCATTTCCTTCTCAAGGGGATCTTCCCCATCCAGGGATCAAACTCATGTCTCCCGAATTAGCAAGTAGTTTCTTTACTAGGGAAGCCTCCCTAAAATATACCTGTACCAGAATTTCTGTCTCAAGTCCTGTTTATGGGAGAACTCAAACTAAGACAATTTTGACGTGACTTTGAAAAACAAGGATATGTATACATAATAGATTACATATAACAATGAACCGAGATGTCTGGGGAGTCAAATAGGACAAAGAATAGCAAAGGATCATTATTTTGCAGCAATAAATAGTTTTACATGAAATGAGTTGGACAGTCAGGAAGAGTTTTAGTGTTGGGAAAAAAGTCCATCTGTCACTTGTGTTAAGATGTTTATTATTAGGTGTCCTACATTGCTGTGCTTTGTGTACCAAACTAATACAGATTGAGCAGAACAACTGCATAAGTTGTTTATCTTCTCAATTTTTTGAAATACAGCATGTATTGCTCATTTTCCTATTTATGAAGTGAGATCTATTTATCATAGAAAATTTGGATGTTACAAAATATATAGAAATATTACTTGTAAGCCTACCATCCAAGATTTTCTGTAGGTAGTGTGAAACAAGTTTAAATTTGTATGTTATCTATATCTCAGTTCTGTATATAAATCTAGGACAGGATTATGCCATGTAAATATAAAATGAAAGGTCTATGTTTCAGACTGTGAATATGAAGTTCAAATTCTGGCTCCCTGCACCTTTATTCTTCTCCAACATCAAAACTCCTGTCATAAACCTGAAAATAATATTTTAGCCTATAAATATGCCATAGTTTGTTGACCCACTCATAGATAATTGAGAGTTTTTTAGTTTAATTAATTAATCATTATTATGTGGCCAAATCTACAATGAGACTAATAGGGTGAAAGGTTAGAAACACGTTTTTAAAAACATTGCCAAATTGCTTTTCTGAAAGATTAACTCAATCACCTTTCTATCAGATAGCAATGAGTAAACCTTCTTACTCTCACCAACTCCACATTTGGTTTTCTTTTTATTAAATAGTGATAGACCTGGATCATCAGGAGAGCCATATTAAGAGGATATTGCACACAAATGATTTTCATAAGTGAACTACTGGGCCTTATCCCCTGGAGAAGGAAATGGCTACCCATTCCAGTATTCTTGCCTGGAGAATTCCGTAGACAGAGGAACCTGGTGAGCTATAGTCCATAGGGTCACAAAAAGTTGGACACAACTGAGCGACTTACACTTTCACTTTCACTGGGCCTTACCAGTTACTTCCTGGTAAGAATGAGTCTGAACACTTGATAAGACCTTCATATGGTACCATCACGACATGAAATAATTAATGAGGTATACATCTAATTCATAATCATTTACTAATTTATATATATATATGGTTTTATGACAGAGAAATCTATTAAAAAATATGACCCTTAGAGGTATGACATTTTCATAAGAACTGAAACTTTTAAAAAAACTTAAAAAAAAACCAAACAGATCATCTTCAATGCTGTTTAGCCCTCTGAGTCAAGCTCAAGTCCTCCCTCATGAGTAATGCTGTCTTCATTAATTTTCTTTTCTGCCAGATGGCTTGCTAATTTAAAATCCCTCAAGTGATAGGTGTTTTATTATAGACAACCCACTTGGCTGGGGAAAGTAAGACTGCAGCCTTTCACACCTTCACTGATGAAGTTAATGAGTTCATATCAAGTTTACGAAATTCATTTCACTTATTCAGACTTGCAGAATTGGATTCAGGGAGGAAGAACATAGATCTCAAGTTCCAGGAATGCTTTGATAAAGTCCATCCAGAAAATGTTATGGAATCAAGAGAAAAAAATACGTATAATGTTGTTTTCCATTAAGATTTCCAATATTTTAAAAATGAAGGCCTTTATTAACTCACAGCAAGTCTGTTGTCAAAGTTTCTTATTTAGTCTTCTGGGGATTTTAATTTCTTGCTTTTCTAAACCACTCTTCATATGGCCATCACAATAATATCCCCCCAAATGCCTCCAATATCATGCAATTGACAGTTATTTAAGATCCAAGTCCTTGGCTTGTCAAATCATCCATTCCCAAGTTACCTCTCTTGTACTTCTCTGCACAAACCTGTCACTTTTGCCAAGATGAGTCCACTCATAGTAAAGTCACATTAATTTTGGTCAGTTCAACTCTTTTCTTTATATTTCTAATCTTGGTTTTTCTATTTCTATTTTACTTACCATCTGAAGCCCAGCTCAAAGGCCACTTCCCTTATTAAGCCTCCTTCGTTTCCTCTTCTAGGAGTTATATCATTTCTTCTAATCTCTTATAGAACTTGTTTTCTGCATTACTCTTGGTTAACAATTGACATTTTGTCTTTTATTGAAGTTAGTTGAATTTATATGTGGTCACTTCAGATTATAATTTACAATAGTGCCGGAAACATAGTTTATGGATTGTTTATATTCCTTATTGTACTTGCAGAGAACTTATGAAAAGTAGGTGATCGATCAATATTTATTTACTGGAAGTCTAAATGTACTTTCCAGGCAGTGATGAAAAATATTTAATGACATAATAAAACAGGACACTGAATTGCTTATCATGAAACATTCCAAGAAGGATTAAATAATATACTTTCTTGATGGTACTGCTAAGTAAGGTGCACAAACTAGAGTTTTCTAATAACAGATCTAATTCAGGCATGTGGATAATTTTAAAGTAAGAATTTAAGTATACACTTAAAATAGTTCAGACCAACATATGACATTTAAATGAATAAAATACTACAATATTAAAGCATCATTTTGTAATTCAGTTACTGGTATAGAGAAGATCATCCTTAAGAAAATCATGGACTTCCAGGTGGCATTGGTGGTAAAGAATCCACCTGCAATGCAGGAAACACAGGACACCTGGGTTCAATCCCTGGGTAGGGTAGACCCTGGAGGAGGGTATGGCAGCCCACTCCAGTATTCTTGCCTAGAGAGTCCCCATGGATAGAAGAGCCTGGTGGGCCACAGTCCACAATATTGCAAAGAGTTGGACAAGACTAAAGTGACTTAGAACACACTCACACAAGAAAATTACATAACTTCAGTTTAATGAAAGAGTATTTGCCTTCTTAGTTAATTATTACAGAGAGGTTCAGAATTTATTCAGGAAGTTTTTATAGGGTCTGTATCTCTTTTGACACATTTTAGGAGAAATCTGGCCTAATTTATATACTAATAATAAGTTTAAATAGAAAGGGTTCTGCCTCTTTTTTCTATATCATTTATACCCTTATCAAAAATTGTGTTCCATTCTAAGCATGTACTGTTGCTGAAATATCAGCATGTAAATACAGAAAAGCATCTTCTCTTGAACTTTGAAATATACTCTTTGTTTATCAAGAACTTAGAAAATTAGAATGATCAAATATTCACTTATCAACAAATGCTTCTTGGACATCCATATGCACTAGGTGTTATTTCAAAAGGCAAAATATTTCATTTGTAAACAAACAGACAAAATTTCTAACCATATAGAGTATATATTATAACTGGGTAAGATAGACTGGTAACTCAGTGGTAAAGAATCTGACCGACTGCTGAAGCAGGAGATATAGGTTCAGTCCCTGTATCGGGAAGATACCCTGGAGAAGGAAACGGCAACCGACTCCATCCAGTATTCTTGCCTGGGAAATCCCATGGACAGAGGAGCCTGGCAGGCTATAGTCCATGGGATCGTAAAAGAGTAGGACATGATTTAGTGACTAAACAAAAACAACAAGATACACAAAAAACCCAAAACATAATACATAAATTAATTTATATTACAACACAAGAGCTTAAGATAAAAGAAATAGAAATAAAATGATTAGGAGTTGGGGGGAGTACAGCTTACAAATTTTCTAATTTTAATTATTAGTTCATGTTTTCATGTATTAACCCAGTACAATGTAAACTTTTTAAAAGTATAATTATGTTACATAATATTATGATATATAGCCTTGAGAACAGTAGTGAGTTAACAAGGTAAAACAAATTATGAATATATCTTATTCATTTAATGGATTATTCAGGAAGTGAAAAAGTATGTCACTCAGTCATGTCCGACTCTTTGTGACCCAGTGGATATGTAGCCCGCCAAGCTCCTCTGTCTATGGGATTCTCCAGGCAAGAATATTGGAGTGGGTTGCCATGCCCTCCTTCAGGAGATTTTCCCAACCTAGGGATTGAACCTGCAATTCTTAGTCTCCTACATTAACAGGGGGATTCTTTACCACCAGCTCCACCTGGGAAGCAAAGGTATGACATAATTAGATATTTCCTGGAGAAGGAAATGGCAGCCCACTCCAGTATTCTTGCCTGGAGAATCCCATGGACAGAGGAGCCTGGTGGGCTACAGTCCACGGGGTCGCAAAGAGTCGGACACAACTGAGCGACTTCACTTTCACTATTTTAAAATACTGCTTTGATCACCATGCAAAGAGCAGCCTGTTGAGAATACAAATGACTGTCACAATTATGAGGCAAGAGATGATGGTGGCTTGACTGAGGTAGAAATTGGAGGGAAGAGAAGTAGCCAGATATGTTTTAGAGACAGAATTGAATGGGACCTGCTCATAGTGATAAAAAATAAGTGATAAAAATTAAAAGATAAGAAATTAATTAAGACTCCTTGGTGAGTGACTTAAGCAGAAGAATGATGCCATTTGCTACCCAAGGGAAAGGTTAAATGAAGTATAGGATTGAAGGAGGTTGGTATAGAACAAAATAAAATTTCATTTTATAGAGAATAAAATGGTGGCTACCAGGGGATGGAGGGATGAGAGAATAAGATTGATTTGTTTAAGGAGACAAACTTGGAATGAATAGTAAATAAGTCATGTAGATCTAAGGCCTAGTATAATGACTACAGACAGTGATATTGTATTTTAATTATGTGATATGGAAAATGGGCTTCCCAGGCAACTCTTGTAGTAAAGAATTCGCCTGCAATTAGAGACATGGGTTCCATTCCTGATTTGGGAATATCCCCTGGAGGAGAATATGGTGACCCACTCCAGTACTCTTGGCTGGGGAATTCCACAGACAGAGGTGCCTGGAGGGCTATAGTCCATGGGACGGCAAAGAGTTGGCATGACTGAAGCAACTTAGCATGCACACACGTACACAATGTTATAAATATCACTACAATGGCAAACAGCCTTACAATATATAAACATACCAAAGTAACATGTTGTACAACTTTAATATACACAATGTTTTATGACAAACTTTTTCCAGTTAAAAAAATTCTGTTTTACCTGAGTCCCTTTAATCAGGTCATTAGATACTCATATCAACAAGTCAAGTAGTGAGTGACCCATGAATCTGGGATTCTGGGGAAAAGTCAGGACTTGAACTCCATACCAAAATCAATTTTCTAAACTAAATAAATATCTTGACTTTAAATTTAAGAGATTTCTTTTGGAAATATCTATATCACTCTGATTATACGCTCAGTTTGCGGAAGATCTTGGACAGGAGGCACTTCCAGGGAGATGATAACCAAAGGCTATCTTTTATATTTAAATCACATGGTGGGACTGAAGAATGGGGTCTTACAATCTGTAATTGTCCTTACTGCACTTATTGCTTCAGAATACAAATGAGCTGTCTATACAAATTCAAACAGTTTTCATAGTGACTTTAACAGGTGAAAGATTTTAACAATCTTTAAGTTTTTGTGTTTCTTTTTTTTCTGCAGGATAAAATAGGATCTTAACTGAGGAAATGTAATCAGTATAATCAAGACCAAAGGAGAAGAACTGAAATACTAATATCTTGTTTTTAATATCTTGTTTTTAATGTTGAGCTAAGGCCTCATTGACTAGAACTTTCAATGGTTAAGTCTACTTGCTTTTCTTTTCTTTCTCTTTGAAAGAAAATACTCTAAGGTCATCAAGTGGAAATTGTGCTCATGATATTTGTTCTTTATTCAGGATATAAGGATTGTTAATACTGCCAGGATTATTTTTCCTAATTAATTATATTAAATTTCTTATTCCTCAGATCTCTCACTATTTTTTTTTTTTTTAATTTTAAACACACCCTCTAACCACAGACCAAATGGGTCGTGGATCAAGTCCTCATAATATTTCTTTCATTTTTACTTCTGTTTGACTCTAACAAAAATCTCACTGCTGCCAATTTCCAAAGAAGTAATAGCTGTATACTCTATCAATGTCACACACAAAAAAATGAGCCTTGGAATGTATTTAGAACAGAGTCATACTAATTTTGTTAATTGAAATCTTTAGCTCAAAAAATTAAAAAGCACATATTTTCAATGTGTTATCGCTTACAAAGTTCTTCTTTTAAGGCTCAAACATTCTGTAAACTTGAGATATAAAATAGTTTAGGAAGAAACACTGTGTTTAATATATATGATTCCTTTTATCTTAGTGTCATCAAGGCTGATTAATTAATAAGAAATAAATCTGATTGATGGTAAAGCACTGACACTTGCAACACTCACCTCTAGGACAGAGATTATGGGGCATTTTAGATTCCTTTTAATCCCTGCAGCAAACACTTGCTCTAGAGTTGTCTGTTGGTATATAGTTGGACTATTCACTTCCATCTCTTTTGTCCCTATTCTGTGACTTTTTCTGTTTCAACATTACAAATTGTATATCCCACTACTTTTAATCCATTGTGATGGCCTTGAAGAATCAAAACAATGCAAAATTCAATATGAATATGAACCAGTGTTGTCTTGAGTAGAGAAGAGTCATTTTGCTGTGAAATTTTTTTTTTTTTTTTTTTACTTCTCAGCCTATCTTTTTTTATTTTCCCCTTCTCCCTAGAAGATACCAACTAAAGCAAGTCAGTAGTATAAGGAGAAGAAATTGCAGGTTTTGCTCTTTGTTTTTAGATTTCCTATTTGATTCTTATTTAATCTAATTCAAGGAGGCCTAAAAGACTTCTCATAAATTTCTTCTATGATATGCTAGTGAGAAATGTTATGTAGGATGTGCAGGAGAAGTTTATTTTCCCCCTATATAAAATGAAAAATGACATTTATAGTCTAATTTTCCTGAGAAAAAATTAGATATTTTGACCTTGTTATTTGTGATATAATCCTCTTTTTCCAGAAGTAAAACACAATATATGTCAGTGAAATAACTGTCTTAAATCAACATGAAATTTTGTATTTCTAAAGGTATGTTTAATTAAAGGTAAAGGTATATTTCAATTTGTGGGATTTATAACAGGAAAATTACAGGCAACAATTAATAGTTTATCTGCCAAAACCTTTTTTTCAAAGTAATATTAACACAAGTATAATGTTAGGCCAAAATTTTTATAAGACATTGGAGAATTTTTTTTTCCTTTGAGTGACATACCAGGCTCAAATATAGGCCCAGCAGTTATGCATTTAATGTGTATTTAAATATCTTCTGTAGAAACATAGTCAAATACAAATATATGAAGCATTATTTCAAACCAAAAATAATTAATTTACCTCTTTGCTAAGAACTCTTGTTTTTTTTTGTTGTTTCTTTTTTTTCTTTTTGATCAGAGTCAAACTTGAGATAAGTACACAAAGATCTCATTTTCAACTGACAGGAGATGATGTCTATCCTAATGTTTGGTTATTGTTAAGAATAAGCTTGCTCACCCATGTAAGGGTTGAAAACTAATGTAAGTTTCTCAACACTTTCCTATAAATGACAATTTATTCTCCTTTTTCAGAAAGTGAGATCTTGTCTTGGGACAGATTGGGAAATTTCAGCTTAAATGTGTGAACTGCAGTTCAACAATATTCTTCCTCTTTTCTTCAAGTCAGGTTCCCAGGCTGAGAAAGGGTCATCACCATGTTAAGCAGGGTCATCACCATGTTAAGCACTTAGAAGGAAAGTGAATTCTGGGGGCAATGCTGTTCTTTTACACTGTGGCTCCTCAAGAGCGTTTTCAAAGAGACGAGATCTACCAATATCTTTCCTCACTCTCGGGACCAAGAGGCAGTGGAAACATTTCAAGATTTCCTTTTGCAACACAATTTTTCAAAAGATTTAGTTTTCTTTTAAATCTGAGACTCTCATCACTGGAAGTCAAAACATTTTCTGAAGAGCCTTATAGAGGCTTGTTCAACTGGTTCATGTGGTAAAAAATGTGTGCTGAGCAGACAGGTTTTTGCAGCCATTCTTCATCTTCAAAACACTCAGCAACATCTGCAATTTACCTTTCAGCTCAAACACCCTGGGAAGAATACCTCTGCTAAACTACCAGATAGCTATCTATAGCAGGAGAGTTCTCAGCTCTTTTTTAGATTTTTGCAGTTTTCAAAGCATTCCCAAGTGAACATCCATTGTTTGCCTAATAAAGTTAACCATTCTTGTACCATCATTCATACATTTTTAAACATTTGCATTTCCAATAATATCAACACCTATCTGTGAAGAAAGCAGTGCATTGTGGCATTATTTTATAAGAGGTGAAATAAATTGTAAGGTCAGTCATTGGAAGGACACTAGCAATACAGATGCCAAGCCAGCTCCTCCTGGACAAATCCTTTGTTTACAAAACTTTAAATATATCTTGCCTTTGCCTTTTTTCATGCAGTTCTTTGCAGCAGGAAAAGTTTTCTTGAATTTCAACATTATTTACAAATCTTACAAATACTATAGTGTGACCTTTATTGGTGAAATCTGTTGACTCATCAACCTGGAGAGAGAAGCTGTTGTTTTTCAGTTTATTATAGCCAACCTTTCCAGCACAATCGGACGTACCATCAATACATCAACTGATTTACTGTTTCAAAGTGGAACCTTTTCATGTTATCATACTGTATCTTGTCATAGCATTTTGCTTTCTCATTTTACATGCTGGCATTATTAGTTTTACTTTTCTGGGCAATAGGTTTTGCTGCTACTAAGTAAATTATTTCCCAGGCCTTTCAAATCTAGGCTTTTATTTTGTTTGTTTTGGGATTCTAATAGTTGTTTGAAATGATCAGAACCTTTATTTATCAAATGGCGATGAATTTGGTAGAACTATTGAAAGCTGTTTTTCATAGATAATGTACAATGGAATCGGGAAGACTTGAATTACAAACCCATGTAAAATGCATTTTTAAGTAACTGTCATGGTAGAAACGGGTGATTTTCTGTCTCCTGTTCCATTACTGCAGTGAAATGACATATAGGATTTTAATTCCTTATAATTAATCTCATCAAACTCTTCCAGTCCTATACCTAGAATCCTCCTCTTCTTTCTGACACCTCATCCTCAAAAATCACCCCCTTAGACCTTATGTTTGTAATATGTGTATGTCATATGTAGCTAATTAAATCTGAAACAAAGGGGCATAATAAATGAGTAAGCAAAAAATTGTCAAAATATATGAAGTATTCAAAATATACATTACTTCTAACTGACACCATTCACATTTTATAACATTTAATTCAAGAGTAAAGAGATAGGACTTCCCTGGTGGTCCAGTGGTTAAGAATCTGCCTGCCAATGCAGAGCACATGGGTTTGATTCTTGGTCTGGGAAGACTCCACTTACCACAGGGCAACTAAGTCCCTGCACCAGAAGTACTGATCCCTCATCTAGAGCCTGCCAGCTGCAACTACTAAGCCCACAATCCACAACAACTGAAACCCTTGCTCGTAGAGCCTGTACTCCTCATTAAGAGAAGCCACTGAAATGAGAGGCCCATACACCACGACTAGAGAGTAGCCCCCACGGGCCAAAACTAGAGAAAGCCTATTCAGTTCAGTTCAGTTCATTCACTCGGTCGCGTCCAACTCTTTGCGACCCCATGGACCTCAGCACACCAGGCCTCCCTGTCCATCACCAACTCCTGGAGTCCACCCAAACCCATGTCCATTGAGTCAGTGATGCCATCCAACCATCTCATCCTCTGTCGTCCCCTTCTCCTCCTGCCTTCAATCTTTCCCAGCATCAGAGTCTTTTCCAATGAGTCAACTATTCGCATCAGGTGGCCAAAGTATTGGAGGTTCAGCTTCAACATCAGTCCTTCTGATGAACACCCAGGGCTGATCTCCTTCAGAATGCACTGGTTGGATCTCCTTGCACTCCAAGGTACACTCAAGAGTCTTCTCCAATGCCACAGTTCAAAAGTATCAATTCTTCGGTGCTCAGCTTTCTTTATAGTCCAACTCTCACATCCACACATGACCACTGGAAAAACCATAGCTTTGACTAGACAGACCTTTGTTGAGAAAATAATGTCTCTACTTTTTAATATGCTGTCTAGGTTAGTCATAACTTTTCTTCCAAGGAGTAAGCGTCTTTTAATTTCATGGCTGCAATCACCATCTGCAGTGATTTTGGAGCCCCCCAAAATAAAATCTGACTCTGTTTCCACTGTTTCCCCATCTATTTGCTATGAAGTGATGGAACCGGATGCCATGATCTTAGTTTTCTGAATGTTGAGCTTTAACCCAACTTTTTTACTCTCCTCTTTCACTTTCATCAAGAAGTTCTTTACTTCCTCTTCACTTTCTGCCATAAGGGTGGTGTCATCTGCATATCTGAGGTTATTGATATTTATCCTAGCAATTTTGATTCCAGCTTGTGCTTCCTCCAGCCCAGTGTTTCTCATGACGCACTCTGCATAGAGGTTAATAAGCAGGGTGACAATATACAGCCTTGATGTACTCCTTTTCCTATTTGGAACCAGTCTGTTTTTCCATGTTCAGTTCTAACTGTTGCTTCCTGACCTGCATACAGATTCCTCAAGAGGGAGATCAGGTGGTCTGGTATTCCCATCTCTGAGAGAAAGTCTGTGGGCAGCAGTAAATATTCATTGCAGCTAAAAATAAATTAATTTTTTTTTAAAGAAAGAAAATGAGTTCCCCCTGCCCAAAAAATTAAGAGGAAAGAGGTAGAGAAAAGTTGGGGAGTGTAAGCAGATGAGCCATGACACTTAAGAATTTCTTTTAGAGATTATAAATCTCTGTTAGCTCTCTAACTTCACAAACCATCTCTTGGTTGCAGGCACCTGGGCTAAAATAAAAAATATTGATGCCAAATAGGTCTCGCTACATTTACAAATATGAAGAATGAAGGAAGATAGGAATCTGGTAAAGAAAACTGAGTGAGTGATCTGTATATTGTTTAAGGAGAGCCTACTCTGGGACTGGAGGGAAATATGCTAGCAAATGTTTTATAGTTTCCACTGCTTTCAGTGAGCTGGAATGGGAATGTACAGAAAGCCCTATTGGAAATATTCAGGAAAGCTACCCAGGAAACCTCAAAAGCTATTGACTCCACTATTGACTCTTCTGCCATTTAGACTTCAGTTCTCTCATCCATAAACCTAGTAGGTTAATGGATGAGCAAACTTCATATTCTGAGATCCTATAATTTTGCTTCTTTTTCTCAACAGGAGGCTTAAATATATTAAAGTGAGTCACTTATTTCTCCTTCTATCATAAATTCAAATTTTATAAAACATCCTGCCTCATGCTACATTGGAGAATTCTACTCCATCTCCTTTCTCCTTATAAAATAAGGTGGCATAGCCTTCTAAACTGCAGATGGCAGTGACAGGAACTGCAAGAGTTGTAGGTGTGTGTGCTAAATAGCTTTAGTCGTGTCTGACTCTTTGCAGCCCTGTGGACTATAGCCTGTCAGGTTCCTCTGTCCATGGAATTCTCAAGGCAAGAACACTGGAGTGGATTGCCATACTGTCTTCCAAGTGATCTTCCCAACCCAGGGATTAAACCCATGTCTCTTGCATCTCCTACGTTGGCAGGTGGGTTCTTTACCACTAGCGCCACCTTGAAAGCCCAGGTTATAGATACAGTTTGCAGAAATTAAACAGACTAGCTGTGGTGATAAAATACTTAATATCACTCCCCAGTATTGTTCTATTATAGATTTCAGATTCTACATTTTCACATCCTGAAAAAGATGTGGGATATATATCATTTGAAATGTGCTGGCACAGAGGTACTCAACTTTTTTTATCTAGGACAGTCATGTCATGGCTCAGTCCTCAAACTGCACGACTAAATATTCAGCATCTGTTATTCTCCCTCACACTTTGTTGTTGATTGGAAGCTCAAAAAAAAATAAAAATAAAAAATCGTGCCTTCCTCTCTTCACACAACAGAAGGTAAACTGTTGGCACTCAGATGTTAAATAATGCCATTATAAAGACTGTTATGTTTGAAACATAATTAAAAAATATCTCATATGCCACTTGAAGGGTTTTTTAAAAAGGATATGATGTAGTTAAAAACAAATAACTTTTGATTACTTTCAAATTTCTCCTAAGGGGTATTAACCAAAATGGCAGGAGCTTGAAAGTTAAATTTCATGTCAGTAAACTTATTTTTTGAGCACCCACTCATTCAAATTTTCCCTTTAAAAACATTGGATTATTTATATTCATCAACATGAATAAAAGTTGGAATGTCACCTTGTATATTTCTCTCTAGCTCTAAGATTGTATATAACTTTTAAAATTAAGATTTAAGAGTTGAACTTAGATGATACTGTGACAAGTTCACTAACAGTGGTTATACAGAGGTCAAGCAATTATAAGTGCAATATCCTATGTGCTTTTATGTTCATTTGCTAGTTGGTGGATGAAAACTCCATTCAAAGCTGTAATCTTATAATAAAATTAGCACCGATAAACTGTCATAATATACATATAGAAGGTTAATAAAAGAAGAAGGCTCAAACTCATATGGGATAGTAATAAAGAAGAAAAACTGTTGAGTTAGACTCCTAACTCCATCTCTCTCAAGCTGGAAAAGTTATTTATAATTTTCTCATCCTCAATTTCCTCTTAGCAAAAGCAAAGATTAAATACTTCTCTTATTGGCATTTTATGGGTTAAAGTCCATGTGTATCTAAGGCAGGGTTCACACTGCTTGATACTGAGAGAGTGTGCAGTCTATGGAAGTCAATTTTATCTGCTGCTCCAGATTGTGAGGTTCTGTAGAGAAGGGTCAGTACCCCATGAACTGTTGTATTCTCATTGTATAACCTTATGTCTGTGAATATAAGGATTTGCTTATATCCATAAGTGGATTTGCTCCCGTTAACCTGTTTTAACTTACCTTTCTTCTTCTATTCTCTGGCCCCACTTACATACTATATTCTAAAAATAAAAGCCCTAGCTGCTACTACATTTTCTTTAATTCTTTCCTCCAACTGAGACCAGTTCATAAGAATATGGAGAAACAGGAAAGACGTATTTAGAGTCAGGCTAATTCTTATTTTTCTAATCAAGAACATTCTAGAGAGTTGGCTTCTAGCAGCTCCTGGGGTCAGTATCCTGGAGAACTAAATATAAGAACAGTTGGCTTATAGCAGCCCCTGGGGTCACTGTCCTGGCGAGCAAAATATAAGAACCAACATCCTTCTAACTTTGTGCTGAGTACACACAAGAAGAAATCACATTTCTCTCACTTATGCAGCTTTAATAATTGCTTCTTTGTACTGTTTCCTTGATTATCAACCATGAATACCAAGTGTAACACTTGACTATAGCCCTGCAAGGCTACACTCATCAGCAGCACTTAGTAATACTTCTGACACCAGGAGCTTGAATGCCAGTTTAAATGGTAACTAATTACAAAAGTTAAACGGTAGCCAAGTTCTCCTTTCCACTCTTTCCTGTGTAGAAGAGTTTCTTTCCGAGCTGTTTCTTATATAGCTTCCACTTTTCATAGATAAGAGTTTTTTCTTGAGTTCCTGGAGAGTTGCTTTTTTAAACTTTCATGGCCAGTGCTCAGGACTGGTGTTACTATGGTGACTATTAGGATTTCCACTTAATCACTACCATTAGCAAAGATGGAGATGCATTTCTCTCCCCATCTGCTTTTGGGTTCTGTAATGCGCACGTCTTATACTCATGGGAGCCAGCAAAGAGGACGTGCATGCTGACACTCACACCACACTCCACTGATGATGAAGTTCTGCATGCTCAGTCTCTGAGTCATCCAGCTCTTTGCAACCCCATGGACTGTAGCACAAGAGACTCCTTTGTCCAAAGAATTTTCCAGGCAGGAATACTGCAATGGGTTGCCATTTCCTAATCCAGGAGATCTTCCCCACCCAGGGACCAAACCTGAGTCTCCTATGTCTCCTGCATTGGCAGGTGGATTCTTTACCACTAAGCCCCCTGGGAAGCCCACTGAAACTCTGTGCCTTTCTCAAAGCTGCACTCACCTGGAAAGGACATCTTGTCACAATTTCAGAACATCCTGGGCTAATGATGCAACCTAGTTTCTTTCTTCCTGAAATCAATTGTGGAGTAAAGGACAGCTTTCAATTTAATTTTAATGGATTGCTATTTCAAGACACAAACAACTATATTTGTCTACTTGCTACTAAAATTGAAAACTTTCTTTCCTCATCTCCTAATTTGTATCAGTACTCTAACCTGAGGGAGGCATACTCTTTCAGACTAGGGGGAAGTTATCTGATTATGTACTTTCTGGCACAAATTTCCAGTGCAAACCTGCTTCAAAAAACACAAATTCATAGTTTTTATTGGCATTGACATTAAAGGTATTAAATATTTCTTCTCAGTTTCCCCCCAGCTTACCTTTTTCTCTTCTTTATAGAAAGTTACATTTAAAAAAGGAAAAAGGAAATGATTTCTGACATAAATTTCTTAGGCAAATTCATATTTCCTGATTCCACAAATGTTTATAAAGTTCCACTTCTATACATTTTTTCTCATTTCAAAAATTAGCCAAGGGATGGTCTATCTGTCTATCCAAGACTACATTTATATTCTCTGACTTTCCCCAATGTAGAATCACTCAAACCACTATAAGTTTGAACTTGCTGATAAAAATATTTTCCATGATAAAAGGATTGTTCAAAATAAGCTATTGTGAACCTAGAACTTAGCTTAGAATAAACAAAGATAGAACCCTAGAAAATCACTTGCATTACCTTGAACCGGAAAGTCATGCCCTTCTTTCAATCTCTGCCTTTGTCTGTATGGTGCATGCATACTAGGTCACTTCACAGGACTCTGACTCTTTGTGACCCTATGGACTATATATAGCCCACCGAGCTCCGTTGTCCATGGTCACTGACCAACGAAGCCCTTTTCTACTCCTCTCATCCCCTCTACCTTCATATTCAGTTCAGTCCAGTCACTCAGTCGTGTCCGACTCTTTGCGACACCATGAATCACAGCACGCCAGGCCTCCCTGTCCATCACCAACTCTTGGAGTTTACCCAAACTCATGTCCATCGAGTCGGTGATGCCATCCTGACATCTCATCCTCTGTCATCCCCTTCTCCTCCTGCCCCCAATCCCTCCCAGCATCAAAGTCTTTTCCAATGAGTCAACTCTTCACATGAGGTGGCCAAAGTATTGGAGTTTCAGCTTTAGCATCAGTCCTTCCAATGAACACCCAGGACTGATCTCCTTTAGGATGGACTGGTTGGATCTCCTTGCAGTCCAAGGGACTCTCAAGAGTCTTCTCCAACATCACAGTTCAAAACCATCAATTCTTTGGGGCTCAGCCTTCTTCACAGTCCAACTCTCACATCCATACATGACCACTGGAAAACCCATAGCCTTGACTAGACAGACCTTTGTTGGCAAAGTAATGTCTCTGCTTTTGAATATGCTATCTAGGTTTGTCATTACTTTTCTTCCAAGGAGTAAGCATCTTTTAATTTCATGGCTGCAATCACCTTCATATTCACAGGGTTCCAAATTTGGATCAGGGTTCTCTTCCTTTGAGAAATGTCCCTAGGTTAAATACTCAGCTTCTATGATCTGAGAGTCGCCTATGCAGGTTTCTACTATAGCACTGTTTTTTAGTTTCCCAGGACTCTAGTTTTGCAAAGCCATTCACTAAGCTGCTGTTGAATGTCAATCAGCTATGTTGCTTGTTGTTGTTGTTGTTCAGTTACTAATTTGTTTCCGACTCTTTGTGACACTATGGGCTATAGCCCACCAGGCTCCTCTGTCCATGGGATTTCCCAGGCAAGAGTACTGGAGTGGATTGCTGTTTCCTTCTCCAGGGGATCTTCCCGGACCAGGGATCAAACCTGTGTCTCCTGGATTGGCAGGTGGATTCTTTATCACTGAGCCATGTGGGAAGCCCATGTTTCTTGTAGAAGAGGAAAATAATTTTTTATCTACCCTTCTGAGTTCTTGGCTGAGACCCCTACAGTAAGAGAAAGATTAACAGGAGAAAAATGAATAGAAATTTATTAATTGAAATTATTTATTAATTTAATACTTAAATTATGGTTTAATGTATAATAAATCATTATTAAATAATAATTTATCATTTAAGTGGTGCCTTCTCCAGGTGGATAAGGTCTAAAGTTGTCTCTGAGGATTAATCTTGTCCTTCCAGGTAAAGAGGGGAGAAGGGACCCTACTTTTAGGCTAATTGAGAAAGGAGACCAAGCAATCTTTGTATCTATTTCTTCTCAGTTGCCTTTAGTTCAAAACAGTCTTTACTCCAGAGTGGCATATTTTGGGGCACCAGGATACAATGTCAGGTACTAAAGGGATAAATGTGAACAAAGAAACCAGAGTCTCTGCTCTCAAGAATTGATTGTCAAGGGTAAGAATCTGGCAGTTTGTAAAAGTAGTACTACTAATTCTAATATTAATGTAATACTAATAATGAAGAAAAAAAAATGTCTACTATCTTTTACTGAGAACATGTGCCAGGCACTATGCTTACTCTTTTTCTTGCATTATCATTCCTGAATGGAAGACTTGTGTATTTGATTTAACAGTTACAAATCTTGCCACTTTCCTCATTCATGGTGATGTTTAGTTGCATTTGTTGAGTCTTCAATATCAACAACCAGGCTGATTTGAGGAAAAGCATGAAGTCAGGAAGTCCATCCATGGAGAGAAGGCATCAGAATCACTTCAGTAATGAACTCCTTTGAAATCCTGCATGCTCAAAGACTCCCACTTCTTGCTTTCTTCTTTCCCCCTAGTTCTTGCGCTTCCACTTTTGGTTACATGAACTTATTGTCTTTGCATGTATTAGAGTCTTCTATTCTCTTTTCTTTTCATCATCAGGCCCTGAAATCTTGATACCATGAATTTCTCTTTGGCTCTGACATATTGCTCTGAGAGCTCTTTTCTTTCTTTCCCTAGAGATAATGTTTACACAGTTTATTGTACTCTCTTGGATTCTGTCACTAAACCCACAGAATAATGCATGCTCTCCAAGATTTACAAGTGCCATACCTCACCTAGAAAACCTAAAACCAAACGAAGCACTTTTCACTTACATAACAGACTCTTTGTTGTTCAGTCACTCCTTCATGTCCTCCTCTTTGTAACCGCATGGACTGCAGCATGCCAGGGTTCCCTGTCCTTCACTATCTCCCAGAGCCCATTCAAACTCATGTCCACTGAGTTGGTGATGCCATCCAACCATTTCATCTTCTGTAGTTCCTTCTCCTGCCTTCTGACTTTAGTACTGAAATTATCTTTCTAACGAGAATCAATTATGCTTTATTTGGGATTAACACGATACACATCTTTTTCTTCCATCAATGTTTGATGGTCCTTTACCCCTTTTCAACTTCTAATTTAATAATCTCTCTGTTTTCACTTTGGCAAAAAATCCATTTTAAGAACTTGTCAGGCAAGTATCTGGAAATACATACACTATTTGCTTTATCTCATGCTTGGGTTTGCAAATAATAAGAAAGGCATTTTAATATTTTATATTTAAATGTGTACATTGTCTTGGCATGCCTCTCTCTGTCTCCTACTTTGGATAAAAAGAAGAGCGTTGACATTCTTCCAATTTAAATTTACCCTTGTAGATGATTTATCTCCCAAGTATCCTTAGTCAAGAGTTGTGGAAGCTTTATTCTGTCTTGTAACTCTGTTCTATACATTTTCAAACTAGGGGAAAAAAATCTCCAAATTGGATTGCCTACTATAACAAATTGCTCTAGTAGCTCAGTGAGTTTTGTCTTTAAGTATTTCCCACAAAGGTTTCGATTTAGGTGGTGCAGTGGTAAAGAATCCACCTGCCAATGCAGGAGATGCAGGAGAGATGAGTTCAATTCTTGGGTCAGGAAGATCCCTGGAGGAGGAACTGGCAACCTGCTCCAGTATTCTTGCCTAGGAAATTTCATGAACAGAGGAACCTGGGGCGGGGGGATGATGGGGCGGCAGCACTGCTACAGTTCGTGGAGTAGCAAGGAGTCAGACATGACTGAGCACACACACACTTCGAGTTTTATATTAAAGATCCTGATATGGTTTTCCACTTTGCTGTCTGACTGACTAAATATATTTAAGCTGCAAGCTGCTTTTAAAATAACCTCTTGCTTAAGTCTGAAGCCTTTTTCCTTCTTTCACAGTAGCCTAATTTGCTGACTTAATTTCCCATGATTTGTTTTCATAAACAAGCTACCACCTAAAGGTCAACAGTGAGAATCTATTATCCTGAAACTGAGCACATGATCGTTATTTAATGTGCCGTTTTTTCTCTGATTCAGGTATGATATGAACCTAGCTTGAAGACAGGATACAAGAATATTTTGTTTTACCATGTGAAACAAATATGTTTGCTAAGAACTTGGAGCCTGAATGCTTTTACTCCCAGAGCATCTCCATTCCACAAGTTCTCTCCAGACAAAAACAATAGGGCACAAAAAGAGTTTCTGCTGATAATTGGCATTTTAAAATAAAAAATTAAGTGTTGGTAGACTGATGCTAAAGCTGAAACTCCAGTACTTGGCCACCTCATGAGGAGTTGACTCATTGGAGAAGACCCTGATGCTGGGAGGGATTGGGTGCAGGAGGAGAAGGGGATGACAGAGGATGAGATGGCTGGATGGCATCTCCGACTCGATGGACATGAGTATGAGTTTGAGTTTGAATAAACTCCAGGAGTTGGTGATGGACAGGAAGGCCTGGCATGCTGCAATTCATGGGCTTGCAAAGAGCTGGACATGACTGAGCGACTGAACTGAACTGAACTGAGAGATGCCAAATGGATCTTCATTTGGCCTGTTTGTCTGTAGAATAAGGCAGATAGTATTGAGGTCAGGCTTCGCTTCACTATTGTCCAGTTTTGCTGGAGCTCTGATCCAGAGGGAACATTGCTGAGAATTAAACGGTTGTCCATTTTCAGAGACTGTTGATTACTTTGCTGCTCTGTTAGGGACTTCCAATTCCACTGCCAGGTAGAAGAAGGCACGCTCCAAGTCAATGGGCCCTACCTTAAGGCCAGCATGGTTCCCTCAACAAACCATTCAACAGATAAGCGCTAATATGCCTTTAGGTCACTATCGCTCTTCGAGTTAAGCTGAACGCAAGAAACCTGGGATTGTAGGACCTTGTGTTACTAGACCAGGAAAATATATGTTATTCAATTTTGATAAAAACAGATATTCTTATGATCAATGGAAATTCAAAGGCTCTTTAACATATGAGAAATTAGAGTTGTATAGATAAAGGTATCATGTTTCAAACTGTGTTTTCTTTGGTTTGCTTCTCACTCAGAAGATCAGTAGATTGGAATGAGATTAAAATGATTTACAACTGGACTGAATTCCTCTCAAGTAAACCTTACTACCATCTATTGTTTCTCACAATAAGCTCTGCCCTTTGGCATCTGTGACTTTTTTCTCCCACACTTTCATCAGCCTGAGTTATTCCTGTGAACGTGAATGTGAAAGTCACTCAGTCGTATCCGATTCTTTGTGACCCAATGGATATACAGTCCATGGAATTCTCCAGGCCAGGATACTGGAGTGAGTAGCCTTTCCCTTCTCCAGGGGATCTTCCCAACCCAGGGATCGAACACAGGTCTCCTGCATTGCAGGCAGATTCTTTCCCAGCTGAGCCTATATTCATAACTTTTCTTCTTTCTCTCAGCTACTGTCCTTGAAACTTCTTTTGTTTCTGCATTCCTTTAACATTTATAACAGGACATAAGCATCCAAGGTAGAACTTATTTGGATCCTTTTCCAGACCTTAGAATAAGGTATTGAATGCAGTAATGATTGAATTAATAGCAATAATAGCTGATGCTGCAAAAGTGCTATTCTAATAAGCATTTTTGTCTTTTTTCATGCATTTAATCCCCATACTAATCCACTGAATAGTTACTATTACTATTCCCATTTTACAGAGGAGAACAGCGAGGCACAGAAAATGTAAGTGTCCCCAGGTCCATGTTGCTCCCCAGATGCCTCAGGGGTAAAGAATCCACCTGCCAATGCAGGAGACACAAGAGACAGGGTTCAATTCCTGAGTCAGGAAGATCCCCAGGAGGAGGAAATGGCAACCTACTCCAGTATTCTTGCCTTGAAAATTCTATGGACAGAGGAGCCTGGTGGGCTACAGTCTATTGGGTCACAAAGAGTTAGACATGACTAACTGGGAACATACCATACCAGATCCATGCAGACTAGAAAGTGGTAAAGCTGGGATTTGAAGCCAGCTAATCTCAGTCAGAGTTCTTGCTTACAACCACATCAAGCTAGCAATTGAGTAGTGAATGGTGCCTTTCCTACAGAAAGTTAGTCAATAAATATTAGTTCTCATCCCATTTTCTTTCTCTTTCTGAACTTTTAAAAGCAGTGTCTTTGTTCAACTAATTCAAACAATAAATATTGGGTGCCTCCTATATACCAAGCACTTTTCTTCATTCTAGGGATAATGTGATGACTAAGGCAGACATGAATATCACTCATCAGATCACATTTGTAATATTTTTATTCTCATAAATGACACTTGTGGGATGATATGTATCTCTCTCCATGTATTTTATTAACAGCCCAGATAATGCAAGCAGAAAACAAGCTGTGTGAAAAAACGGGCAAATTATTTAAGTTACCTGATTCTTAATTTCTACATAACTAATTGGAGGGTAATAGTGCCTTCCTCTTAGGGCTGTGGAGAGTGTTAATGAGTTAATTCATGTAAAGCATTTATAGCCATCCTGTCTTCAAGATGCTCAAGATACCGCACAATTGCACTCATCTCACATGCTAGTAAAGTAATGCTCAAAATTCTCCAAGCCAGGCTTCAGCAGTACGTGAACCATGAACTTCCAGATGTTCAAGCTGGCTTTAGAAAAGGCAGAAGAACCAGAGATCACATTGCCAATATCTTCCCGATCATGGAAAAAGCAAGAGAGTTCCAGAAAAACATCTATTTCTGCTTTATTGACTATGCCAAAACCTTTGACTGTGTGGATCACAATAAACTGTGGAAAATTCTTCAAGAGATGGGAATATCAGACCACTTAACCTGCCTCTTGAGAAACCTGTATGCAGGTCAGGAAGCAACAGTTAGAACTGGACATGGAACAACAGACTGGTTCCAAATGGGAAAAGGAGTACGTCAAGGCTGTATATTGTCACCTTGCTTATTTAACTTCTATGCAGAGTACATCATGAGAAACGCTGGGCTGGAGGAAGCACAAGCTGGAATCAAAATTGCTGGGGGAAATATCAATAACCTCAGATATGTAGATGACACCATATTCATGGCAGAAAGTCAAGAAGAGCTAAAGAATCTCTTGATGAAAGTGAAAGAGGAGAGTGGAAAAGCTGGCTTAAAGTTCAACATTCAGAAAACTAAGGTCATGGCATCTGTTCCTATAACTTCATGGCAGATAGATGGGGAAACAGTGGAAATGGTGGCTGACTTTGTTTTTCTGGGCTCCAAAATCACTGCAGATGGCAACTGCAGCCATGAAATTAAAAGACGCTTGCTCCTTGGAAGGAAAGTTAATACCAACCTAGACAGCATATTAAAAAGCAGAGATATTACTTTGCCAACAGAGGTCTGTCTAGTCAAGGCTATGGTTTTTCCAGTGGTCATGTATGGATGTGAGAGTTGGACTATAAAGAAAGCTGAGCACTGAAGAATTGATGCTTTCGAACTGTGGTGTTAGAGAAGACTGTTGAGAGTCCCTTGGACTGCAAGGAAATCCAACCAGTCCATCCTAAATGAGATCAGTCCTGGGTGTTCATTGGAAGGACTGATGTTGCAGCTGAAACTCCAATACTTTGGCCACCTGATGCGAAGAGCTGACTCATTGGAAAAGATCCTGATGTAGGAAAGATTAAGGGCAGGAGGAGAAGGGGACGACAGAGGACGAGATGGTTGGATGGCATCACTGACTTGATGGATATGGGTTTGGGTGGACTCCGGGAGTCGGTGATGGATGGGGAGGCCTGGCGTGCTGCAGTTCATGGGGTTGCAAAGCGTTGGACATGACTGAGCAACTGAACTGAACTGAACTGTCTTTGGGAATTGGTAATGGACAGGGAAGCCTAGTGCGCTGCAGTCCATGGGGTCTCAAAGAGTCTGACATGATTGAACTGACTGACTGCCTGGCATCTCTGCAGTGTTCCATTGCTCTGTTATTGTTCATCCTCCTTATCCCCACCCCCACCCCCAACTCCAAGTGCATTACACATAGGCGTCCTTCAGTAATTATCTGTGGAATAAATGGAGATACACAATAGAGAAACTACTCCTAGAACTGCTATAGATAATGCCAGTTTTTGGAAGCTCTTGCTGCTTTACTAATTTGCTTTTTTTTTTTTTTCTTCAGTACATAATGTTGAACACAGTCCTTATATACGCAGAGCCTTTGGCTTCTACACACTATTAGCAAAAAGTGAGCTTTCACCATTAGTCAACTAATGAATAAGGGTTAAGCCATTGCTGGAGAAACTGAACTCAGAAAGGGTAAAGGTTATTCTTCTTTTCATTGTAATGAACCTATTTATATGAGAACAGATCATTATGTCTTTGGTATAAAGTCTGTGCTTTTTGAATAGTCTCTTGAATTTTACTCCCTTTCTTTCCTTTAAAGAAACCATTATCAGTCTCCTACTCATCTCTCATTCTGTTTGAGGAAAGATGCTTTCTTCCCAATGTCTGAGACAATATAATTTCTGCCTCTTGGTTTTGTGTGTGTGTGTGTGTGTGTGTGTGCTGTTAGCATGATCACATTGCCCTTACTAGAGAATTTGGTGGAGACATATTTAAACTTGACTCAGATTAGTTAATTGTAAAAATTCCCCAAAGTTGAAAGAATTCACTATAAAAAGTTGATCCAAATAGCCTCTAGGAATGTTCATTGCAAGGCAAGCTCTAACGGGTCCACCTGTATTTATGTGTAACTCTGTTAAGTCTTCTGTGACTGTGATGGTTTCACATTGGACTTGAAGTAAAAAGTGAATCAACTAATAAATGTGAGAAATTTCAGGAAGGCACTTATAATATACCAGAAAACAAATTTTCTGGCAGATTATGCCATGAGTATATTCATTTAATCAAACATATTTTGAACATCTCCTAAGCATCATGCCAAGCATTGTGCTTAGTGCTGAGATCACAATGATGAACTTACATCCTCTGCTCTAAAGATGTGTTAGTCACTCGGTCATGTCTGACTCTTTGTGACCCCATGGACTGTAGCCCTCCAGGCTCCTCCGTCCATGGGATTCTCCAGGCAAGAATACTGGAGTGGGTTGCCATTTCCTTCTCCAGGGGATCTTCCCAACCCAGAGATTGAACCCGGGTCTCCTGCATTGCAGGTAGATTGTTTAACTGTCTGAGCCACCAGGAGCTCTCAGAATAGTGTGGAGAAGCGGACTTGCAAATTGATTGTTTTCATTGAGAAAATGATAGTGACAAAGGTCCACATAAGATACTAGGAACACCTAATCATCCTGGTGGTGAAAGAGAGGTCAGGAAAACTTGGAGGAGATGATGTCAAAGCTAAATCTGATAGAATGACAAGCATTTACTAGACCAAAGGTCTACCTGGATAGGCTCTAACATGAACAAAGACACAGGAAGTGAGAACTAGCTTAGCATGTCTACAGAACTGCAATTGGTTCATTGTTGCTTAAGTATAAAATATAAGACATGGCATGAGGTGAGGCTGGAAGAGGTTAAATCGTGGTGGCCTGCTTTCTGTTTTTTACCTGTTAAGGAGATTTAACTTTGGGCTCAGAGCTAGGTGGAATGAGTTGTAGGTTTTAAACCTGGGAATGAAAGAAACAGATTTGCATTTTGATAGATGATTTCAGAAATTGTGTATAGATTAGATTTGAGAAACCCAAGATTGGATGTAGGGGTGCCCATAGAAAGCTGTAGTTTCATGAGACAGTAAGAACTTGAAATCAAGCTGTGCAGTTAAACCAGAAGGGAACAAATTTGAAAGATATTTATTAAATGAAAACAGCAGAAGTTAAGGTTTATTTAGATTTGGGGGATGGAAAGTCAAGGATGACTCAAAAATTTATCATTTAAGAGGTTAAATAGATAATGAGTAAGGAATAAAATGTTTCAAATTAATTTATTTATTTATCCAGAGCACATTTCTAAATCTTGTGTAAAGAAAACAATAAAACACAAAAGTCATAATAAGCAGAGCACAGTTGCAGAATGGTCTTTTCTTTGGCTCTAAAATAAGTAAAAATTGACATAGTGAATGTCTGTTTTTCTTATCTACTTAAGAAAAAACTGAAATTACAGAAAAATTAGTTATTTTGTACAAATCCATGTAAAAATATCCTTGGGTAATTGAATCTAAGACATGAATCAGGTGGATTTATCCTGCCATACTGGATATGTCTTAATGCCATACTGCAAATGAAGACAATCTGGTCTTGGTTTTACATTTTTGCTGTATTGACAAACCATAGAAAACTAAGCAACATGTAGAATTTTGATCCAATTTCATGATAGCTGCAGAAACTTAGCCTGAGGATTTGTTTACTATTGTTGGTATTCGAAGTTTCTGCTAATGTGGTGGGTCTGGCTGATTTAGAATTTTAGTTGGGTTGAGTTTCTAACCGTGCATTCTTTTCCTCTGATGAAAGGAAATCAATAGCCTTTATTTTTAATCTAGGTAAGTCAATATTTATTTCCTTCATTCCTTACAAAACCTCTAGTAGTAGCCTATTATGCAGATAAGTAAATGGAAGCCAGAGACATCACAGGCCAAGAGGTGAAGGAAAGGGGATTTGAACTAATGTCCTTCTGGAATGTGTATAAATGCCCTTTGGAACAACCAGTGTTCTCATCACTGGATCACTGGGTACAGAGGACAAAAGAGACCAAGTGTCTCCATTCCATCTTCATTTTATCACTCAGTTTTTTCTTTCAATATTTTTTAAGAATAAATACTACATTTGCTTTAATTTTTAAAATTAATTAATTTAGTTTTGGTCTGTGCTGGGTTCTCATTGCTATGCACAGGTTTTCTCTAATTGTAGCAAGCAAGGGCTACTTTCTAGTTGTGGCATGCCGGCTTCACATTGCAGTGGCTTCTCTCGTTGCTAAGCATGGGCTCTAGGGCACACTGGCTTCAGTAGTTTCTGCAAACAGGCTTAGTTGCTTCCTGGTATATGTAATCTCCCTGGACTAGGGATTAAGTGTGTGTCCCCTGCATTGGTAGGCAAATTCTTATCCACTAGGCCACCAGGGATGCCTTAAATACTATGTTGATTTAAGGGGAATATGGGATAGGAACTAAAATACATTCACTGCTAAAGCATTCAGCTCACACAAGAATTAGGAAGTGGAAGTAGCCAAGGTCTGTGGATGTAGATTTGGCTCCAGGTACTCCTGTGTGATTCTGGAATAATTCATATCAGATTAGGACTTGAACCCAGCCAAAATCCTTCTTAGGACTTGAACCCACATGGCTGGGACTCAAACTCAGCCAAAATCTTCAGTCTTCCAAATAAATCACAACACCTAGTTTCAGGACTTAATGAAGCTCAGGTTCTTGATGTCTTATCACAGAAAGAATTTAGTAAGAGGCAAAGAAATAGGTAAGAAGTTAACTTATTTAGAGAAAAACACATTGCATAGACAGGGTGTGGGCCATTACAGAGGGTGAGTGTAGCCTCAAAATGTGATGTGGCTATGTTTTAATAGGCTGGGTAATTTCGCAGGCTCAAGAAAGACCTGGAGTAACAGGCAAATTGCAAATTTAGCATTGGAATATGGAATGAAGCAGGGCAAAACCTGATAGAGTTTTGCCAAGAGAACGCACTGGTCATAGCAAACACCCCCTTAAAACAACACAAGAGAAGACTCTACACATGGACATCACCTGATGGTCAATACTGAAATGAAATTGATTATATTCTTTGCAGCCACAGAAGGAGAAGCTCTATACAGTCAGCAAAAACAAGACCAGGAGCTGACTGTGGCTCAGATCATGAACTCCTTGTTGCCAAATTCAGACTTTAATTGAAGAAAGTAGGGAAAACCACTAGACCATTCAAGTATGACCTAAATCAAATCCCTTATGATTATACAGGGGAAGTGAGAAATAGATTTAAGGGACTAGATCTGATAGATAGAGTGCCTGATGAAATATGGACAGAGATTCCTGGCATTGTACAGGAGACAGGGATCAAGACCATCTCTATGGAAAAGAAATCTAAAAAAGCAAAATGGCTGTCTGAGGAGGACTTACATATAGCTGTGGAAAGAAGAGAAGCAAAAAGCAAAGGAGAAAAGGAAAGATATTCCCATTTGAATGCAGAATTCCAAAGAATAGCAAAGAGAGATAATAAAGCCTTCCTCAGCAATAAGTGCAAAGAAATGGAGGAAAACAACAGAATGGGAAAGACTAGAGAGCTCTTCAAGAAAATTAAAGATACCAAGGGAACATTTCATGCAAAGATGGGCTCAATATAGGACATAAATCGTATGGACCTTACAGAAGCAGAAGATGTTAAGAAAAGGTGGCAAGAATACATGGAAGAACTGTACAAAAAAGATCTTCATGACCCAGATAATCACGATGGTGTGATCACTCACCTAGAGCCAGACATCCTGGAATGTGAAGTCAAGTGGGCCTTAGGAAGCATCACTATGAACAAAGCTAGTGGAGGTGATGGAATTCCAGTTGAGCTATTTCAAATCCTGAAAGATGATGCTGTGAAAGTGCTGCACTCAATATGTCAGCAAATGTGGAAAATTTAGCAGTGCCCACAGGACTGGAAAACGTCAGTTTTCATTCCAATCCCAAAGAAAGGCAATGCCAAAGAATGCTCAAACTACCACACAATTGCACTCATCTCACATGCTAGTAAAGTAATGCTCAAAATTCTCCGAGCCAGGCTTCAGCAGTACGTGAACCGTGAACCATTCAAGCTGGTTTTAGAAAAGGGAGAGGAACCAGAGATCAAATTGCCAACATCCGCTGGATCATCAAAAAAGCAAGAGAGTTCCAGAAAAACATCTATTTCTGCTTTATTGACTATGCCAAAGCCTTTGACTGTGTGGATCACAATAAACTGTGGAAAATTCTTCAAGAGATGGGAATACCAGACCAGCTGACCTGCCTCTTGAGAAATCTATATGCACGTCAGGAAGCAACAGTTAGAACTGGACATGGAACAACAGACTGGTTCCAAATAGGAAAAGGAGTATGTCAAGGCTGTATATTGTCACCCTGCTTATTTAACTTCTATGCAGAGAACATCATGAGAAACGTTGGGCTGGAGGAAGCACAAGCTGGAATCAAGTTTGCCGGGAGAAGTATCAATAACCTCAGATATGCAGATGACACCACCCTTATGGCAGAAAGTGAAGAGGAACTAAAAAGCCTCTTGATGAAAGTGAAAGAGGAGAGTGAAAAAGTTGGCTTAAAGCTCAACATTCAGAAAACAAAGATCATGGCATCTGGTCCCATCACTTCCTGGGAAATAGATGGGGAAACAGTGGAAACAGTGTCAGACTTTATTTTGGGGGCTCCAAAATCACTGTAGATGGTGACTGCAGCCATGAAATTAAAAGGCACTTACTCCTTGGAAGAAAAGTTATGACCAACCTAGATAGCATATTGAAAAGCAGAGACATTACTTTGCCAACAAAGGTCCGTCTAGTCAAGGCTATGGTTTTTCCCTGGTCATGTATGGATGTGAGAGTTGGACTGTGAAGAAAACTGAGCACCAAAGAATTGATGCTTTTGAACTGTGGTGTTGGAGAAGACTCTTGAGAGTCCCTTGGACTGCAAGGAGATTCAACCAGTCCATCCTAAAGGAGACCAGTCCTGGGTGTTCATTGGAAGGACTGATGCTGAGGCTGAAACTCCAGAACTTTGGCCACCTCATGTGAAGAGTTGACTCATTGGAAAGACCCTGATGCTGGGAGGGATTGGGGGCAAGTGGAGAAGGGGACAACAGAGGATGAGATTGCTGGATGGTGTCACTGACTCGATGGACAAGAGTTTGTGTGAACTCAGGGAGTTGGTGATGGACAGGCAGGCCTGGCGTGCTGCGATTCTTGGGGTCGTAAGAGCTGGACAGGACTGAACAACTGAACTGAACTGAACTGAACTGAATTAGTGAGAGGATTATTCCCACTGTTTCAGAGGAGTGGGTTAAGGGGTGGAGAGTTCTAGAAATTGGGTCATTGCCCACTTT
The DNA here is from genome assembly GCF_023091745.1 of Budorcas taxicolor. Lineage (NCBI taxonomy): Eukaryota > Metazoa > Chordata > Mammalia > Artiodactyla > Bovidae > Budorcas > Budorcas taxicolor. Next base: position 98,063,428 of record NC_068914.1, on the reverse strand, counting down.
TTGGGCTTTGAAAGTTGGTCTTGGAGCTGTCTTTGTTCCTCTGGGTGTATCACTTAGCTTGCTGATGTGTTACTATGAGCATATATATTGAGGGTCAAGGTCTAGACAAAGGTGACTTGTCTGCCATCTTGGGGGCATTTGACTCTAATCAGTTTATGTTGTGTCCTTGGGCTATGATCTTCTTTCATTCATTCATTCCTTCCCTCCTATTTCAGCTACAGGCATTCATTTAAACTCTATGACTTGCAGTCTTATTTTCAGAAAATTGAGTGTTATAAAGACTAAATGAAAAACATCAAAAATATTGCATGAAGTAGGTATCTTCTAAAATTTCTTCTTTAACCATTTGTCTGGGTTAGTTCATACACCCAAGTCCATGAAGCAATTAAATGAATTACTTAATTTTTTTAAAATTTTCATGCTAAAATAACTGAGACATTAAACAAAACTGTCAGTGTTATATTATTAGAATGAAGCAGAGGCAAAATTTAAATTTCAAGTGAATTCCCCAAAGTCTACTTTTCCGACTATAATTTGAATTAGAATATATTTATTAAAATAGACCATATTTATTTATTTGAACTAAGCATTTTGCTTAATATTTGATGTATATATTTTTAATTTACTTCTAAAAACAACATTTTGAGGTAAATATAATTTTTCTCCTTTTTTCATAGGTGGGAGAACTGAGTTTTAGAGAAGTTAATAAACAAAAGAGCAGGCAATTCAGCATTTTAAACACACTATTGTATGTTGCTGTTTAGTCACTAAGTTGCATCAGACTCTGGGATCTCATGGACTGTGTAGCCTGCTAGGGTCCTTTGTCCATGGGATTTTCCAGGCAGGAATACTGGACTGGATTGTCTTTTCTTTCTCCAGGGTATCTTGCTGACCCAGGGATTGAATGTGTGTCTCCTGCATTGGCAGGAGGATTCTTTACCATTGAACCACCCAAGAAAGCCCCACTGGGAAGGCTAAGACACAGAAAATCATCAATAATATGCAGATAGAGCAGCATCCACAGTCAAACTGCAGGAAGCCAGTTCTGTGAGGCCCTCCTGCTGTTAATCGTGAGCCCTACCCTTCGCAGATAGGGACTTGGCCTACAGGTCCCTGAGCTGCCTACAGGCTGCCACTGTAGGACCCATTCTCTGAATCCCCAGGAACATGCGTTCCTCTTCTGAAGTTGCACTGCTGGCCTCCAAATTGATTTTCCATGAGCTTTGGCCAACTTTAGGGTAGACTGACAGAGCAAGTGTTAGGCAATTTAAAATTCTATTGTTTGAATTAGTCTCTGCCTCTTTCCATCCTAACCAGAGGCTAAAGGTAAGATTCTAAGAAGCAACCCACTCCTACAAAAAAGATCAAGGTCTACTCCACTGCATAAACAAAAATGATCAGGCAATTCAACTTCTTTATTTTAAACTTGTACTCATCAGGTCTTTCTGTAGTATATCTGCCTGTGCCTTGAGTTTTTATTTTTAAGGCTGAGTTAATAATGAATGTACAAAATCATTCTGGAGCATCTTTTTTAATTGACCTTGTGTGCTTTATTCTGTTTCTTTTTTATAACATAATCTGAGAATTTTGGAAAACTCTTTGACTCAATATAGCAACTAATGCGAAATATTGATGAGTGATATTCAAAAGTCTGTATATTAGTCAGTCAAGTGACTCATGAGATTCTAAGCATTTAAGAACAAAAAAGTCATTAAAAGTTAGTTACCCTATCCCAACATCATAACTTTTCAAATAAGCAGAAAAAAAAAAAAAGCCCAAAAATGCAAAGCCAAGTTTTTTAAGTCCAGTAGCTAGATAGGGACAAAATAAAAAGCTTATTTATCTTTGTAACCTTATGCCAATCACAGTAGTTGCTTCTTGAACTAAACTGATTTGATCCAAGTTTTCATGTCTCTCCAACCTTTCCATTATGGATGGTATAGTTCTTTAGGTTCTTTTCTTAACTTTTTATTATCACCATTTAGTAACATATATGATGATAGGCTTCTCAGGTGGCACTGGTGGTAAAGAACCCACCTGTCAATGTAGAAGACATAAGAGACTTGGGTTTGATCCCTGTGTCAGGAAAATCCCCTGGAGAAGGAAATGGCAATGCATTCCAGTATCTTACCTGGAGAATTCCATGGACAGAGAAGGCTGTCAGGCTATGGTCCATAGTGTTGCAAAGAGTCGGACACAACTGAGGCGACTTAGCACGGAGCACAGAGTAACATAAACTGAAAAGGTATAATTAAACTAAAGTCTCGATTGAGAGTACCAGGTCAGCAAAAACAGTCCTAATTATCAAGCTCTTGAACCGAGATATGTTTAAAGAACACTTAATTATTGTTTCTATAACATATTACAATTTTGGACTATCTAACTGAATACCATTACCAAAAGAGAAATATAAAATAAGAAGGAGCTTCTGATCTACAGCATCTTATCCAATAAATGTGTGTGTATATATCTCTCCTTTGAACATTTTACTAATCACAACCACTACTCTAAGCTATAAAGTTTCCAGATAGATCAAGGGTGTTGAAAGGCGCCATCTAATACTTGGAAGCTACCAAACATCTTTAAAAGAATACTATATCTGTGAAGAAAAACTTGAGACAATCTTTCATAGTATCCAAGCAATTTTCAGTTACTGAGGCCACCAAATTGCCTCCATATAAAGCACTACGATTTATAAAGTGGTATCTTCTCTGGGTATAAAAATATAACAAAGTTCCTTTGAATTCTAATTTCAAACCGTGAACTTTGATGTTGCTGATTCTATAAATTTAGTCTATATTTATGATCATTGAAACAATATTTCTTTGAGTCTATTAAGGTTATAGTAATTATCCTTAGTCCTCACAGCCACACCCACAATTCCAACAGTTTAGCTTTATGGAGGCACTCAAGATCATTGTGATTATTCTAAAAATCTATCTCTTCAATAGATTCTCAAGAAGCTTTACCATTCCATCCAAAGTCTTCAGGCTTAGTGAATGCCACTGGCTAGCTATGATAATTTTTGCTTTTTATCTGGAGTCAGCACATTAGAAACAGATCTTTTGTGCTCTGCCCTCAAGGTCTGTAGCTACATAATCAAAATGTATTGATTCAGCCTTCTCTAGATTCCAATATCAAGCTCATCCACAGATATGAAGAAGCTTAATGCTTCTGGGCCAACATTAATTCAGTTTTGCTTTTAGTCCCATACCCTTTTATACTGTTTCTCTTTCTTAATGCTTGCATTTTTAATTAACTCATTCACCAAAAACTTTGAGACTGTATTATGTGCTAGACTAGGAGGATCAAATATATGATATGCATGTTGCTCTTCCTACAACCAGTGCCCAGGACAAACATCATTAATCAACAATGCCTTTTGCTCTTTTCTATTGCAAACACACTGTGTTATCTAGACAGCTTAAATAGCTAGTTACTGCCTGAGAGTTTGATTACAAGTTGAAACCTACTTACCACCACTGCACTAGATATGGCAGGTAATCAAAACAGACTAGTGGGGAAGACAGAACAATAAGCCATTAGACACAATACGGTCCTTAATATGTTAATAGCAACACAGAAGAAAACTCAGACTTGGGAAGGAAGATGCGAGAGTAACCAAGTCTCTTTCCAGATGAAGTAAAGCCTGAGTTTAGTTTCAAGGAACAGGTTAGAATTGACTGGGTTAAATGGTGGTGGGTAAAGGGCAGTAATATGTGTAAAGCTAATTAGATTTGAAAGACTCCATCTCTTCTGGAAACAGTAGAATGCTTAAATGCGGTTGAGGACAAGGAGTTGTGGGGGAGTCATGAGTCAAGGCGTCGCCAGTTCTGAAAGTCACGTGAGAGTCTGGTGTTTCATCCTAAACGCAAGGAGAAGTCATTGGTAAAGGTGTGGCAAAGGATTCCTAATGGAGAAAGATCATTTTTACACGATGTGAAGAGCAGGTTAGGAAAAGGTGAAGCGGGAGATAGGGAACCTGCATGGAAGTTTTTGTAGTGACTGACAGGAATCATGTAATCATGTAAACAGTGATTCAGCTATGGTTAATAAAAAAAAAATAAAGGAAGATACGATATCAAAGATGAGTTCCAATTATGACCCTAGGGTTTTATTTCTGTCCCTGAATTTTAGGGTTCCATACTCTGGTCTCTAAGACTTTGAACTCACACTATTGTCATGTCTGTTGCTCGAAATCCTTAGTTTCCCCACATATTACAACCTTGTCATTTGAAATTGTCGAGCTGCTTTACACTCCTGTTATCTTTGACATGGTTTGGACTTAGTGCTAAGGGAACACATGATCCAATTTGCCCTTCTGCTAGGCAGGTTGGCCCTTCAATTAGTGTTGTATTTCCCAACAGGCACATTTTTAAAATTGAACTGATTTCAGAGCCTCAAATCTCTGGTCTTATTCGAGTGTTGCAACCCTTGTGTAGTGTGCTCAGTTGTGTCCAGCTCTTTGAGACCACATGGACTGTAGCCTGCCAGGCTCCTCTGTCCATTGGATTTTCCAGGCAAGAATACTGGAATGGGTTGCTGTTTCTTTCCCCAGGTGGATCTTCCTGACCCAGGTAACAAACCCATGTTTCCTGAGTCTCCTGTATTGACAGGCAGATTCTTTACTAGTGTGCCACCTAAGTTCTGCTTTACATGGTATATTTGTAAAGACACCTTAAACTGGCCTCCCTTGAATTTTTAGCCTATATGGTTATCATCTTATCCTGAAGTCTTTGAAAGAAATAATTCTGTTGAAAAAATGAGAAGCAACTGGTCTTTACAATAATTTTTTTGTTAAAGGATAAGAATGAGATAACAGAGGCAAGCAACTACCTAGCACATTTTCAGAAACTATGTTTTACTTCTATAAGTATAGTCTGCAAGATCATAAAGCTATTATAGAGAATGATGGAGAATGGTTACCATCATCCCCTATAGGCAAATACCTGAATAATAATAAAAAAAAAAAATCTGTGGTTTTTGCAGAGGAGAATGCATCTTCTTGTGTCAATTAGGTTTTCCTGGGATTATTGACTGTAGCTGAAGAACATTTATTTAAGACACTGCAATGCATTTACCAACTATTAAAAAGCAAATACAGATATTTTTTATAACTCACTGCAGCCTTTTCCAGCCAAGTCATTCCTTATCTCTCCATTTTCATGTGACAAACACACTCTGTTTGGAAGCCAGAATTTACTAGTTTTATTGCATTTGGGTCAATTTGGGGAAACAATGGGACAGTTTAAGAATATTCCTCATTTGAGTTTGTAATTTCACAAATGGCTCAAGAGAAGCAAACATTTTGCTTCTGCTTTAGTCTGTCACATGCATGAAATGCACCTGTCATACCCATTCAGTGTAAAGGAATTGATTCATTGTACATATGTGAATGGCAGAATGCACATTTGAGCTGGATGAAGCAGGAATGAAAAGGAGGTGAAGGTAGAGCTACGGTGTTGGCTGGAAACCTCTGGAGCTTCCAGGTGAAATTGGAAACTGCACTTTGCGTCCTGGAGGGCAAAGGGAATGGGAATAAAGAGACAGACCAGGGACTTCCCTGGCAGTCTGATGGTTAAGAATCCGTGCTTCCATGCAGGGGGCATGGGTTTAATTCCTAGTCAGGAAACTAAGATCCTGCATGTTGCATGGCATGGTCGAAAAAATAAATAAAAGGAAAATAAAATTAAAAAAAAGAGAGAGACCATTTCAGATTGGTAGGGAGAAGGTTTAACAAGTGCAGGAGCTTACATACCAAGCTCGTCTCAGGCAGCCACCAGACAAGTAAATCTTTGTATCCATCACCACGATCTTAAAAGTTTATACTAAGGTCTTAACTTTTCAGTCATGTACAATGTCCAGATGGTCTCCACACACCTTAATTTCTTAAGGGTGTGTCCCTGTAACAACTCCTAATTTTGGAATGGTGGACAGAACATATATTCCCAAGACAGGAGAGGGAGTGAGGAGCCCCTAATAGCATAGTTCTAGCTCTGGGTCAGTTAGCGGGCACATTCTTTCCACGGTCAACACAAAGTTGGCTAGAAAGTGTTTGGGAAAGTAGAGAAGTATCAAGGCAGTATCAGAGAAACTAATGATGTACTGTTTCTTAGCAGTATATCTAAATGATCCTCAGAATGATATTTTGAGAGGCAATGCTCTGTATCAAATAAGCCCTAGGTTTAAGTCTACAAGATAAAAGTTGGTTCTCTGTTCAAAGTCCAGTGTCATATATAGCATCTGAACAAATGGATGACTGAGAAGCTGCTTCTAATCAATGAATTATTCATAGTTTCCAGTTAACTCTTTTTTGCAGGGGTACATTGACCCTTGAATGATGTAGGGGTTAGGAGCACTGACCCTCTGCAAAGAGAAAATCCGAGGATAATTTGTAATTGATCTTCGGTATACACAGTTCTTCCCCATTCAAGGTTCCACACCCATGAATTCAATCATGGACTGATGCAGTTCAAATCCACATGGTCAACTTCATCTGAAACTCTAGTCTACTCTATGGTATTGGCAAGCTGAATTAAATAAAACTGTTTCTATGGAACTATCAGTACACAGCACAAAAGTCAGAAAAGTAAGAAAGAATTATATTTCATTCTGGGCATCTGGGAAAATCTGACTAGGCAAAGGGGTCCAGAAACTAAACCCTTAGGCAGTCAGGTCTATTTCTTTAATCAAAGATAAGTGCCAGGGGCTTGCTTAGATTACAAAAATTCTTTGTTCTAAATCTCTATCAAGCAGACTTTTGAGTATAATTTAACTTCCCATGTACATTCCCAGAGAGCAGAAAATGTAACTTATCTGTGAGCACTTGAGGAAATATAACTGTTTTATTTGTTATGTCCCAATGCTTGATTAAAAAAAAAAAAGACTTATTGAGACATAATTCACATACCATGCATTTCAACTATTAATAATGTACAGTTCAATGTTGATATTGCTATTTTGTATATTCACAGAGTTCTTTTCAACTATTACCAAAATTAAATTTAGATTGTTTTATTACTTTTATCACCCCAGAAACTTCCAATAGCAGTAACTCCTCATTGTTTTTAGAATTTTCTTTTCCAAATTTATAGAGCCATATGTGATGTATAACATTGTATAAGTTTAAAGTACATGACTGAATGATTTGATATACACACATATTATGAAATTATTGTCTCAATAAAGTTGTTAATACATCATTTGCCTCACATAATTACCATTTGTTGTTATTGTCATAGTGAAAACACTCAAGATCCACTTTCACAGCAACTTGCAAGTGTTCTCCAGGCAAGAATACTGGAGCGGGTAGCCCCTCATAAATTCTTCTTCACTTTTGCCTATGTGCCTTCAAGATTATGACTAGAGCCCTCCCAATATTGTACATGTTTAATTTTCCTGCTTGTTTTTGAGTCTTTAAGTGAGCATATAGCACTGCACCTATTTTGGCCTCTTGTAAGAACAGGATAATATGGTTCCTTGGTGGCTCAGACAGTAAAGAATCTGCCCGCAATGCAGGAGACCTGGATTCGATCCCTGGGTTGGAAAGATCCCCAGCAGACGGGAATGGCAACACACTCCAGAATTCTCTTGCCAGATGAATTCCATGGATAGAGGAGCCTGGCAGTCTCCAGTTCACAAGGTTGCAAAGAGTCAGATATGACTGAATGACAAACACACAGACAGCAGGAAAAATAAGTTTTGGAGCAAGATGATTAAAGGACAAAGGGGAATCAAATAAATCTATTCTTATTCAATATGTTATTTGCCTGAGAGACCTCAGTAAGATGGCAGAGTAGGAAACTCTGAGTACTCTTTCCCTACCCCCAACCCCAAACATACTGATTCAACAACAATTCATGGGCAAATTTCATTTATGAAATTTCTCTCTTGAAAATTACTTGACCACACATACATAGGTTTATTTCTGGGCTCTCTATTCTGTTCCATTGGACTTTGCGTCTGTTTTTGAGCTCATACCATATAGTTTTTAAAATTATAGCTTTAGAGTACAGTTTGAAATCAAGAAATGTGATGCTATCAACTTGTCTCAAGATTTCTTTGTCCATTTGAGGTTTTTCGTACTGTGTGTGTGTGTGCTAAGTCACTTCAGCTGTGTCCAACTCTGTGTGACTCTATGGACTGTACCCTTCCAGTCTCCTCTGTCCACAGGATTGTCCAGGCAAGACTGGAGTGGGTTGCCATGCCCTTCTCCAGGGGATCTTCCTGAGCCAGAGATCAAACCTGTGTCTCTTGGGTCTCCTGCATTGGCAGGCAGGTTCTTTACCACCAGCACCACCTGGGAAAGTGAAAGTGAAAGTCACTCAGTCGTGTCCGACTCTTTGCGGCCCTATGCACTATATAGACCATGGAATTCTCCAGGCCAGAATACTGGACTGGGTAGCCTAACCTTTCTCCAGCAGATCTTCCCAACTCAGGAGTGGAACCGGGGTCTCCTGCATTGCAGGCAGAATCTTTACCAGCTGAGCTTCTCAGGGAAGCCATATTGTACTATAGTTCATATGAATTTTAGGATTAAGAGAGGTATTTCTTTTAAAAGAATTTTGTCATTTCTTTCAATACCTCTTTAACACATTCAAGATAACATTCATTCTCCTTTACTTATCACGCAACTACATGTAACCTGATGTCTGCTGCTATCTAATTTCAACTTCCACTACACCCAGGTATCAGTGCTCTTTTTCAGGAAAAACTCAATTTTTCCTTCAATTACTAGCTTGGTTGCAAACCTCCATGCTTTGGAACACACTATTATGTACCTTCAAAGCCTTTGGTTGTTTCTTCACCAAGTATCTCATTATTTAGCAAAATATCACTTCATCTAAGAAGTCTAGGTCAGAAATGTAATTTAAATGCACTGTTTGCATACTTTGTATCACTCTTTATGATTATGCTCTGTTGAAATATTTTATTGACCACCTCTCCCATTAGATTCCTTGAGAAGAGTCTCCAAATTGTCAGTCTGAGGCTTCCCAAGGCCTAGTATAGTGCTTAACACATTGTCTGCTCAGGTAGTATGTATAAACTATAAACTGTCAACCTTAAAAATAAAAGAGCTAGTTACTTTACCAGCAAAATGTTCTTATTCAGGATTGGAAGAGAATTGCAAAGAATTTTAATTCAGGATATAAGAAAGCTATGGTAAATCATAGAGAAGAACAAAAGAGAGGGAACTGCATTTACTAGGTTTTCGGAGGAATGTGGGGAAGGTTGTTTTGAACAGAAGTTCATTGAAGAGCAAAAGTTCGAGGTTGTGGTGGTTTCTCATTGACTGTAAGCTGTGGTTAGAGCATTGTTGCTGGGGTAGGGAGGAATCTTCCTTTTCTTAAAAGCAGGGGATAAAATTCTCATGTGATTAATGTCTTTCCCTGTCAAAATAATTATCTTTTGTTGCTGGTTATGCATATTTCAAGAAGTGGTACTAGTGTGAGAGTTGCCTTTATAGGGCCTCTCATCTCCATTTTAGATGAGATTTCCTTTATTTATTTTCATAGAATAAATATATATGAATGAATAAAAGAATGAATGGATGAATTGGTTATGGCCCCAAAGACAGTGAAACAGAATATTTATGACAATATTTAAAATCTCTTAGGCTTCACTCAAAGGCATCAATCAAGATGCCTATTTCATCTTTATACTATGAACACATAGTAGGCATTCCAAGTTTACTGAACTGAAACATTTTTAAGTTGGCAAGAGCCCTATGAAATATGAGTTTTATTATTATTATTATTAATTTTTGGTACATGGTGGTATTGAAAAATCTATTTACCAAAAACTGGTTACTCAATCCTTGATGATAATGAATTTCTTTCTCTGAAGAGTCCTTCACAAACATGACAAATTATTTTTTTATAGAGCATAGTTGAGATTAAAAACTCAAGTTAATTGTAATAGGCAGAAAAATGCAGTTTTATTTTACTTTTATAGATTATTATGATTTTGTGTATGACATGACTATTCAAATAGTTGAATTTCTATATGTATGTTTGCCCACTAAAATGGATGAGAAAAAATGGTAAAGTTGCTCTCTGTATATCTGTCTCCTAGTCTGGTGATTCTGATTTAATATTATGTTTAAAAATACTATATATTTATTTTTATTTAAGAATATTTGGCTTTTTTCATAATGTTGCTGTTAGCATATGGCATGCAAATAATATATTTTCATATAGAGAACATTTGTGAATAACAAAGAGATTGCAATTAATATATATGTAGAAAGCTTCAAAAAAGTTTGCCCCTTAACTAGAAATAATCACAATTATGATTTTGATCTGTCAGGCAAATATATGCTCCTTGGTTCTGTCTTGTCACAACAAAGATTTGGAGTGAAGGACATTAAAGCCCTCAGTGTGTCACAGCTCTTGGGTCTTGGACAGACTGTGTTATAGCTCTTAGACAAATCAGTGTTACAGCTCTATTTTATTTAGAAAATAGCAAGAGAATCCATCCTCCAAGTGTGAGGGTATGCCGGCCCTAAGACATGAAGAGAAGAGAGTGGGGGAGAGTGCCAGTGCATGGGAGAGGGAGAGAGAGTGTGTGCTTTGGCTCCTCTTTTTATATGTTTTTTCCTCCCCGTGGGCCTGCCCTATGTAAATTGGGCTAGCCAGAAGTGCTCTTTGTTCTACCTGAGGTTCTCACTCAGGTCCTTGGACCTTCCTTTGTTCTATTTTCTCAGGTTTTTCCTTTGCTTGTCTTTTAGCCAGCGCCATTTTGGACTCCTGTTTCCTATTCTAACTACCTAATAGTTCTCATGAAATTTAAGTATTTATCATAAAAAAAATAAGGTTATAATGAGATATCCCCAAAATTCCTAAAATTTAGGATTTGGTAAAATACTGGTAAAATTTGGTAAAAATTTTGTAAAATTTAGGATATGGTAGAATAATACATTAAGGTCATAATGTTTTTCCAGAAGTCATGTACAGATGTGAGAGTTGGACTGTGAAGAAAGCTGAGCACTGAAGAATTGATGCTTTTGAACTGTGGTGTTGGAGAAGACTCTTGAGAGTCCCTTGGACGGCAAGGAGATCCAACCAGTCCATTCTGAAGGAGATCAGTCCTGGGATTCCTTCTCTTGGAAGGAATGATGCTAAAGCTGAAACTCCAGTACTTTGGCCACTTCATGTGCAGCCTTGACTCATTGGAAAAGACTCTGATGCTGGGAGGGATTGGTGGCAGGAGGAGAAGGGGACAACAGAGGATGAGATGGCTCAATGGCATCACCGACTCGATGGACACGAATTCGAGTGAACTCCAGGAGTTGGTGATGGACAGGGAGACCTGGCGTGCTGCGATTCACGGGGTGGCAAAGAGTTGGACACGACTGAGCGACTGAACTGAACTGAAATGAAGGTCATTTTGAGGTATATTCTTCATTATTTGAGGTTAACTAGATCGTGGATTTTTCTAATACTGAAGATCCATTATAATTAACATGAATTTGTACTTAAAATATTTAATGTTATCGTACCCTTTTAAAATCATTTAAATGTTGTTTAGTGGCCACTTTTCAAAAATAAGTGGAAACTTGGAAATATATTTTGAATAACAATGTGTGTGTTATGTGTGTTTTTTTCCACAGTTCAATCCTGATGAACTCATCTGAGTGCAGTTCTGTCTCTATAGTCAATGAAAATGATGAACTGATCCATTTTATGGATCACAAAGTTGACTGAGAAAGCCCTTCTAGAGCTATAAGACTTAACTATATTGGTCACTTTATTTTTCACTGAAAAATAGATATTTGGAGGATAAACTTATTCAACTCTAGGTACTTTAAAACATAAAATCAGGTCTGACTTATTTACCTGATTTTTTCCTATAATATATGGCTTAAAAATTAACTGCTAAATTGAACTATACTGCTAAAATATCCTTCATCACAAGCCTGATTTGTTACACTTCTATTATAAGAAATTTTAAAAGGTTGATAGAAATCAATACCAAGAGATAATTAGTATTGAATTGGATAGGGAGGCTGCTTTAATACATGGGGAGCTGTTGTATGGATACAGAGTATCAACAATCCATGTTTTGTTGTTGTCTGCAGGAGAAATACTTGGTTTGCGAATATTTAAATATGGTCTGATCTTTGCAAGTTTGAGTGTAATAGTTTTGTTTTCCCTTTTGTCCCTCTCCTTTATCTCTCTAATTACTCCGCCTGATCATTTCTCCTTCCTTCTTTATCCTTTTTTCTCCACTGTGTCCCACTCTGGCTTCTCTCTCTATTTTCCTTTTAATCTTGCTCTGCACACACTACTTTTCCAGAGCCAATTTGTTTCCCAGACTGGAAACCACTGCTTATCTGAGGGAGGGGAACTTTGCCCCATGGAGCTGTTCTGGTCAGATAAGCAGGTGGCTGCTGATTGGACAGGACAAACTTGGCTGGGGTCTCTTCTGGCTTGAACTGAGCAACAGAAGCAGAGCTGGGAGCCACAGCCAAAGCTGAATAGGGAATGCTTGGGGGTGGGATAAACCTTTCATAGATTCTAAACCTAAATATGTTTTGCTTGAGTTGATCATTTTGTCGTAGGTTTCTCTCTTTGACTGCTGTTCAGCGTATTCCAAATGGATTTCCTATGGCAGCGAAATAGGTACTATCTTGTGTACCTGCATTTTGAAAACATAAATTTTCAGCAGGCACTTATGAAATACCCCCTCTATTAGCAACAAGCTTCCCACGGTGTCTTATGACTGTTCTTTGTTGAAAAATGGCTCAGAATTTGATTTATTTTCCACATTTCATAATTGATAGGACTTTTCATAATAAGTTAAATACCCTTGGTTCATTGTGCTTAGGTACACAACAGGCATTTTAATTAAGAAATTATTTGTGTAGCTCTTTTCCAGTGAAGATGATGCTTCTGACCCTGCAGCTGTGTGCAGGGGTGGCCAAATCTGCTAATCAGTGACCCTTGTTCATCAGTACAGCTTGCATACAGAAGTTAGCTTGACAGTTGAGGCTGGTGCCTCTTTTCTGGCTGCTTTTCATTAATGTTCTCTCATTTTCTCCATAGGATTAGGTTGCTGCCACAGGTGGCTCAGTGGTAAAGAATTTGCCTGCCAATGCAAGTGACACAGAAGATGTGGGTTAGATCCCTAGGTCGGAAAAATACCCTGAGTAAATGGCAACTTGCTCCAGGATTCTGGCCTGGGAAATTCCATGGACAGAGGAGCCTGGTAGGCTATAGTCCATTGGGTTGCAAAGAGTCGGACACAGCTGAGCACGTATGCGTTCGTTCATATGCAGACAAGGCATATGAAATGATACAGGAGTTCTTTTATGGGAGGATTTCCTGAAAAGAGACATATTATCATGAAAACTGGTGCAGTGACTCAGATCAATCATTTCCCAATTTGAGTGCATGAAAATAACCTGGAGGGTTAAAATACAAATCCCTGGGCTCCATCCATACAGTTTCTCTTTCAGTGGGGCTGTGGTGGTAGGGAGATGGCTGGGAGAATGAATATGGCCTCCTAATATGGTCCTAGGTGATACTGATGCTGCTGGGCCAGGACAGCACTTGGAAAATGTCTGGAATAGATGGATGGATTATCCTAGAGACACCTCAGCCCCCACAGCTATACCTCCTCCTCTGGTCCACTTTGGTTTGGTTGCAGCAATCATTAACACTCAGGATCTTTCCATTGCTCATCAGCCCACCTGAGCATCATTTCATAACTAGGGGCCATGCTTCAAGCTAATTTTATGTTTATAAACTGTCCTCGTCTTCCCATTTCTCAAGTATTTCTGTGATGTTTCACTGTAATTCGTTTTCTTCAGACAATGAGCTGTGTATGAATTTTCTTTCAGAAGAAAACAATTATGTTCTCTGAAGATGGACAAGGCTATAAGAACTTGGTGGTGGCGGTATGTCTTTTGAATGCTGAGCTGGGTGCATAGACGAGATGATCAAAATGTTCGAGTAAGTGGGAGCTGCCTGCCTATTACCTCAGCTCTGCTCATTCAAAAGGTGACATTAGAGCTTATGATTTTAAGTCTGACTTAGAAACTGAAGCCTCTGTTGTACGACTGCTGCTGCTTAGTCGCTAAATCGTGTCGGACTCTTTTGCAACGCCATGGACTGTAGCCCTCCAGGCTTCTATCTGACTGCAGGCCAGTGTATAAAAACAAAGTATTCATTTTCCAAATCTTTTTTATTTTTTTTTAATCTCACTGTCTAGTTTTTACCACGTGCAAGGTCAGGGGCGGATGCAGCCAAAGATGGAGAAGCTCTATACAGTCAGCAAAAACAAGACCGGGAGCTGACTGTGGTTCAGATCGTGAACTCCTTATGCCAAATTCAGACTTACATTGAAGAAAGTAGGGAAAACCACTAGACCATTCTGGTGTGATCTAAATCATATCCCTTATGACTATACAGGGAAGTGAGAAATAGATTTAATGGACTACATCTGATAGACAGAGTGCCTGATGAACTATGGATGGAGGTTCGTGACATAGTACAGGAGACAGGAATCAAGACCATCCCCAAGAAAAAGAAATGCAAAAAAAAAAAAAAAAAAAAAAAAAGGGCTGTCTGAGGAGGCCTTACAAATAGCTGTGAAAAGAAGAGAAGTGAAAAGCAAAGGAGAAAAGGAAAGATATACCCATTTGAAAGCAGAGTTGCAAAGAATAGCAAGGAGAGATAAGAAAAACTTCCTCAGTGATCAATGCAAAGAAATAGAGGAAAACGACAAAATGGGAAAGACTAGAGATCTCTTCAAGAAAATTAAAGATACCAAGGGAATGTTTCATGCAAAGATGGGCTTGATAAAGGACAGAAATGATATGGACCTAACAGAAGCAGAAGATACTAAGAAGAGGTGGCAAGAATACACAGAAGAACTGTACAAAAAACAACTTTTGTGATCACTCGCGCTCACCTAGAGCCAGATATCCTGGAATGTGAAGTCAAGTGGGCCTTAGGAAGCATCACTATGAACAAAGCTCATGGAGATAATGGAATTCCAGTTGATCTATTTCAAATCCTGAAAGATGATGCTGTGAAATTTGGAAAACTCAGCAGTGGCCACAGGGCTGGAAAAGGCATAGTTTTCAATCCAATCCCAAGTAAAGGCAATGCTAAAAAATGCTGAAACTACTGCACAATTGCACTCATCTCACACGCTAGTAAAGTAATGCTCAAAATTCTCCAAGCCAGGCTTCAGCAATACATGAACCGTAAACTTCCTGATGTTCAAGCTGGTTTTAGAAAAGGCAGAGGAACCAGAGATCAAATTGCCAACATATGCTGGATCATTGAAAAAGCAACAGAGTTCCAGAAAAACATCTATTTCTGCTTTATTGACTATGCCAAAGCCTTTGACTGTGTGCATCACAATAAACTGTGGAAAATTCCAAAGGAGATGGGGATACCAGACTACCTAGCCTGCCTCTTGAGAAATCTGTATGCAGGTCAGGAAGGAACAGTTAGAACTGGACATGGAACAACAGACTGGTTCCACAGAGGAAAAGAAGTATGTCAAGGCTGTATATTGTCACCCTGCTTATTTAACTTATATGCAGAGTACATCATGAGAAACACTGGGCTTGAGGAAGCACAAGCTGGAATAAAGATTGGCGGGAGAAATATCAATAACCTCAGATATGCAGACGACACCACCCTTATGGCAGAATGTGAAGAAGAGCTAAAGAGCCTCTTGATGAAAGTGAAAGAGAAGAGTGAAAAAGTTGGCATAAAGCTCAACATTCAGAAAACTAAGATCATGGCATCCAGTCCCATCACTTCATGGCAGATAGATGAGGAAGCAGTAGGAACAGTGTCAGGCTTTATTTTGGGGGGCTCCAAAATCACTGCAAATGGTGATTGCAGCAATGAAATTAAAAGATGCTTATTTCTTGGAAAGAAAGTTAATACCAACCTAGACAGCATATTCAAAAGCCGAGACATTACTTTGCCAACAAGGGTCTGTCTAGTCAAGGCTATGGTTTTTCCAGTAGTCGTGTATGGATGTGAGAGTTGGACTATAAAGAAAGCTGAGCACCAAAGAATTGATGCTTTTGAACTGTGGTGTTGGAGAAGACTCTTGAGAGTCCCTTGGACTGCAAGGAAATCCAACCAGTCCATCCTAAAGGAGATCAGTCCTGGATGTTCATTGGAAGGACTGATGTTGAAGTTGAAGCTCCAATACTTTGGCCTCCTGATGTAAAGAGCTGACTCATTTGTAAAGACCCTGATGCTGGGAAAGATTGAGGGCAGGAGGAGGGGACAACAGAGGATGAGATGGTTGGATGTCATCACTGACTCAATGGACATGGGTTTGGGTGGACTCTGGGATTTGGTGATGGATAGGGAGGCCTGGCATGCTGGGGTTCATGAGGTCGCGAAGAGTCAGTAACTGAACTGAGCTGAACTGAACTCTAGTTTTCAAAAGGTCTAATAAGGTCACTTCCTTAGCTTTGAAGCTGTTGATGAGGATGTTTGTAGCAGATGTGATCTGTCTGGGAATGTTGATATTTGACAAGTTTGAGTTGTATCCTAGGCCCTGGCCATTTTATTAAGGTAATTAATTACTGGTTACATGTTATTCAGACAGTGATACTGCCAGGACACTGGATGGATGAAAAGTACTCCTGGAAGATGTACAGGATAACTTTGAAGTGCCCCACGTAACTAGATTTCAAAGTTCCTTTAGGGCAAGGGTCATACTGCTTCCTTCTTAGTGACAGTATTGACACATCTTGAATATATTTTGCCTTCAACATCCACAATTAATTCACTTATTAGACAAATGATATTAACATCATCTTGAGGGATGGAAATCCTGAGAAAAAATGTATTAAGCATTTCCCAAAGTACGACCTTTGGAAATTAGTGTCTTGGAAATTGTGTGCGTCTGTGTATTAGTTGCTCAGTCGTGTCTGACACTGCAACCCATGGACTCTGTCCGTGGAATTCTCTGGGCCAGAACACTGGAGCGGGTTGCTATTCCCTTCTTGAGGGCTTAGGAATTGGGTTCCTCATCATAATATTATAGAAAATTTAGGAAAAATTATAACCCATTTCCTCTGCACTCAAAGTCATAATACAAATAAACAAAATAAAGTCCCCAGGTGGTGCTGTAGGAAAAAATAAAATTATTAAAATTAAAATAATATGTTTAGGATTGTTTACTCTGAGTCTTTACTCAAACCAAGCCTTGCTTCTAGCATGACATTAAAAAATATTCCTTGAAACCAAGGTTATAACAAATACTTTCACTTCTGATTACTCTCCAGTCCATTTTTCAAACAAAGATCATATCACTGTTTTCTAAAGCAGTATTTTCCTCCCTTCTGGCTCCATCCAACCTTTTCCCTGGATTAATGCAATGATCTTCTCCTTCCACTCTAGCCCTTCCACTCTCGCAGATTCTTTCTTTAAATATCACCATTTTTAGTCTTTTAGCAATGTAAATAAGATTATGTGACCACCCACCATAGTTGAACCTCACAATTAATTTTCATGACAGTTCAAATAAATTACTCGCTAATGATATTTCATACAATTCTACCTCTCACTAAGCATCCTAGAGCCACATTGATCTTTTCTGAGGTTTTTGAAAGAAACCAAAGTTCTTTCTTTCTTTTTTTAAATTGAAGTGTACTTGGTTTACGATATTGTATTAGTTTTGAGTATACAGAAATGCATATTATTTTTTATTCTAGGTTATTACAAGTTTATTGGATATAGTTCTATGTGCTATAGAGTAAATCCTTGTTTCTTATCTATTTTATATAGTTTGTATCCTCTTAAAAACATATTTTCAATTTATTCTCACCCCCATCCCTTTCCTCTCTGGTAACCTTCAGTTCAGTTCAGTTGCTCAGTCGTGTCCGACTCTTTGCAACCCCATGAATCACAGCACACCAGGCCTCCCTGTCCATCACCATCTCCCGGAGTTCACTCAGACTCATGTCCATCGAGTCAGTGATGCCATCCAGCCATCTCATCCTTGGTCGTCCCCTTCTCCTCCTGCCCCCAATCCCTCCCAGCATCAGAGTCTTTTCCAATGAGTCAACTCTTTGCATGAGGTGGCCAAAGTACTGGAGTTTCAGCTTCAGCATCATTCCTTCCAAAGAAATCCCAGGGTTGATCTCCTTCAGAATGGACTGGTTGGATCTCCTTGCAGTCCAAGGGACTCTCAAGGGTCTTCTCCAACACCACAGTTCAAACGCATCAATTCTTCGGTGCTCAGCCTTCTTCACAGTCTAACTCTCACATCCATACATGACTACTGGAAAAACCATAGCTTTGACTATACGGACCTTTGATGGCAAAGTAATGTCTCTGCTTTTCAATATGCTATCTAGGCTGGTCATAACTTTTCTTCCAAGGAACCTTAAGTTTGTTTTCTTTGTCTGTGAGTTTGTTTTTGTTTTGTATATAGATTCATTTATATTGTTTTTAGATTGCACATAAAAGTGATATCATGTATATTTATATCTTTCTTTCCCTTTTTTAAGTATAAATTTATTTATTTTAATTGGAGGTTAATTACTTTACAATATTGTATTGGTTTTGCCATACATCAACATGAATCCGCCATAGGTATACACGTGTTCCCCATCCTGAACCCCCTCTCTCCTCCCACCCCGTACCATCCCTCTGGGTAGTCCCAGTGCACCAACCCCAAGCATCCAGTATCATGCATCAAACATGGACTGGCGATTCGTTTCATATATGATATTATACATGTTTCAATGCCATTCTCCCAAATCATCCCACCCTTCTCCTCTCCCACAGAGTCCGAAAGACTACTCTATACATCTGTGTCTCCTTTGCTGTCTCACGTACAGGGTTATCATTACCATCTTTCTAAATTCCATATATATGCGTTAGTATACTGTATTGGTGTTTTTCTTTCTGACTTACTTCATTCTATATAATAGAGTCCAGTTTCATTCACCTCATCAGAACTGATTCAAATGTATTCTTTTTAATGCCTGAGTAATACTTCATGGGAAATAGATGGGGAAAGAGTGTCAGACTTTATTTTTTGTGGCTTCAAAATCACTGCAGATGGTGATTGCAGCCCTGAAATTAAAAGACGCTTACTCCTTGGAATAAAAGTTTTGACCAACCTAGAGAGCATATTCAAAAGCAGAGACATTACTTTGCCGACTAAGGTCCATCTAGTCAAGGCTATGGTTTTTCCTGTGGTCATGTATGGATGTGAGAGTTGGACTGTGAAGAAGGCTGAGCACCGAAGAATTGATGCTTTTGAACTGTGGTGTTGGAGAAGACCCTTGAGAGTCCCTTGGACTGCAAGGAGATCCAACCGGTCCATTCTGAAGGAGATCAGCCCTGGGATTTCTTTGGAAGAAATGATGCTAAAGCTGAAACTCCAGTACTTTGGCCACCTCATGTGAAGTGTTGACTCCTTGGAAAAGACTCTGATGCTGGGAGGGATTGGGGGCAAGAGGATAAGGGGATGACAGAGGATGAGATGGCTGGATGGCATCACTGACTCGATGGACTTGAGTCTGAGTGAACTCTGGGAGTTGGTGATTGACAGGGAGGCCTGGCGTGCTGCAATTCATGGGGTTGCAAAGAGTTGGGCATGACTAAGCGACTGAACTGAACTGAACTGAATACTCCATTGTGTATATGTACCACAGCTTTCTTATCCATTCATCTGCTGATGCACATCTAGTTTGCTTCCACTGTCCTGGCTATTATATATCTTTCTGACTTACTTTGCTCAGTATGATATTCTCCAAGTCCATCCTTGTTGCTGCAAATGGTGATATTTCATTCTCTTTTCATTCTTTTTCTGGCTGAGTAATAGTCCACTGTGTGTGTGTGTGTGTGTATGTGTGTGGTGTTTATCACATGGGCATTTAGGTTGTTTCTACGTCTTGACTAATCTCATTCTTTAGGGTCTTTGCAATGGTTTTTCTCTCTGCCTGAGATGCTTGGCCTGTGCTCTTTGTATGACCAACTCTTTCTGAATTTAGGCTTCAGCTCAAATGTGCCCCCTTCACAGGGAGCTTCTATGACTACCCTATGTATTCCCAATTCAACCTTCATCATATTAATATATTTCATATTCTCTGTAGATTATCACATTAGTTAAATTAACTTAATTAAAAGTTAATCTGTAAGTTAAATCTCACAAAGATTTAAGAAAAAATGAGATAATTTGTGAGATTATCACTAGTTGAAATTATTCTTTAAGCTTGCTTTCACTTGAATTTTTGTGTCTTTCTCAACTGATGTGTGGGCTACTTTCTGATTTGTTCATTCATATGGTTGTATGCTTTGCCTTGTATGAAAGCAGAATTACAAAATAATAGCTAGATAATGAAAGGCAAAATATGAAGTGCTTTCAAAACACAAATTGCATTATAGATGCATAAAAATAATGCACAGCAAAAACTGTTGCTCTCTAATGGGAAGAGTCAATCGTGTAAGGTCATTAAAAAGTAACTCATACTCCATTACATTAACAAAAGAATAAAATTCCATTAGGCCAGGGCTGGGAGGTTGGCTGTAATTAAACACTGCTGTGCTCGCCTGCATACATAGTCCTTAGAAACCCACCTAAAAATTTCCTTCAAGTAAGTCGATATAGACTCATCTTTGGCATTTAATAAATAAGACTTTTACCTAATGAAACAATGGAGCTTGTTTATGAATATCAGTAGATGCTAAAATATTAGAAGAAAGCATGATATAGAAATTTTTAATGGAAGATTTAGACTAATAATTTAGCCTTTATTGGCCTAAGTGCTCACAACTATGTTAGCATCACTAATAGAAGAAAACTTTTACATTATGGGCCTCCTGATATGATAGGAGGGAAAAAACAGAAAAAAAAAATAACCCTCATAAAACACAAAACAAAAACAGAATTAAACTAAGCCTCTAGATGTAACTGTCAGCTAATCGAAATATATGGGGATAGAGGAACATGTGAAATTATACCACAAGGATAAAACCAGGCATACCTAGAATAGTCTATAGCACACATGATGTACTACCTTAAGACGTTTTGGAAGAAAGAAACAAGGGCATATTTAAGGAGATTAAACAGGTAAAATGGGCTTTCCAGGTGGTGCTAGTGGTAACTCTCCTGCCAGTGCAGGAGACACAAGAGACACGGGTTCAATCCCTAGCCCAGGAAGATTCTGCTGGAGGAGGGCATGATAACCCACTCCAGTTATCTTGTCTGGAGAATCCCTCAGACAGAAGAACCTGGCAGGCTATAGCCCAGTTCAGTTCAGTCGCTCAGTTGTGTCTGACTCTTTGCAACCTGACAGACTGCAGCACGCCAGGCTTCTCTGTCCATCATCAACTCCTGGAGCTTGCTCAAACTCATGTCCATTGAGTCAGTGATGCCATCCAACCATCTACAGTCCATGACATCACAAAGAGTTAGACATGACTGAGGTTACTTAGCACACACATATGAACAAACAGGTAAGATAACAGAACCCTTATTTCTCCTCCTCTCCTCCCTTCTTAGAGGTTGACCATCAGATGGAAATAATATGGAAAAAACCTCTTAGAAGTATTTAGATAGGTTTGAGAGTGTCCCTGAGCACTGACATTAGTGGCACACTCTACTTAGCTTATTTAAGAGAGGATACAAAGAGATACTTCAAATATGACCTTTTTTAATACAGCACGGATGGTGATAGAGGACCATTCATAGAAGTTGCCTATTTATACCAGCATTAAGGTGTGATTCAAACTGTGGGGACTCAAAATCTCGCTTGATAAGATTACCCAAACTAAAGGCAACCACACGTGGAGACTGAATCTAGGAGTTCGCACCAGCACAGATGTCAGAGGAGACTAGATTAAACATACTGATGGTCAATTCTGGGAGCACATTACTCCAGGCATTTATAGTATTAATTCAGTCAATTCATTTTTTTCAATACATGTATCTTTTTGGCCATTTTATCTCCATTGTGTCTGACACAGAGTAGAAGTACAGAAATCTTAAATGGGTGACAATTACTTGACTATGAACTCTGTGACAGCAGGAAGTGTCTATGATCTTTCAGTTCAGTTCAGTTCAGTCGCTCAGTCGTGTCCGACTCTTTGCAACACCATGAAGCGTAGCATGCCAGGCCTCCGTGTTCATCACCATCTTTAAAACGAATTAAACTTTAGAATACTGCAGGGTGTCTGTCATATACAAGGCTCACAATTAGTGTGTTTAATGACTAAAAATGAATTAAAGCTTCACTATTTTAGACTCAAGCTTAGTGATATTAAGGGTTTAAGATGTTACACCCATCAGAAAATAATTTTGGAGTTGTATTGAATTTATATTTTTGGTAAGTGTATTCCCTGGCTTAAAAATTTCAAATTTTCCTATGTATTCAAACTTACATTCAACCAACATAAGCAGCCACTAAGTAATGAGAAGAGCAATGATTTGCGAACATGAGGCTCTATATCCTTATGCCTTTTCTACCACTTACTAGATGCATGATCTTGGATGTCACTACACTCTCTAAACATCAGTTTGTTTCCCATTTTAAAAATGTGAATAACAACACTTATTCAGTACAAATGCAGCAATATTTACAAAATAGCTAATCCAATGCTGACTATGTAGTAAATACTAAATAAAATTTTGAAAAATAACTCTTTCATCCTCACACCACTAAGCTACTTTCTCCCTATTCTTCATTCCTTCTTGTTGCCTAAAGAAGGTTCAAATATAAAGGCATAATTTAGTTTTAAAAGACTAGCACACCACGTGATGTGTCTGTGCTATCAAATATCAACCATATTTGATGTGAGTACAAACTCTTTCCCTCTTATACTGCTACCTGATCACCACACTCTTACCTTCTCGTGCGTGTGTGCTAAGTGACCCTATGGACTCTAGCCTGCCAGGCTCTTCTGTCCATGGGATTCTCCAGGTAAGAATACTGGAGTGGGTTACCATGCTCTCTTCCAGGGGATCTTCCTGATCCAAGGATCGAACCCACATCTCTTATATCTCCTGTAGAGGCAGGTGGGTCCTTTACCAGCCAAGGGCAAAGTAAGATTGGTGCTTAAGCTAAAGGACTCTGACATTCAACTACCTGACTTCAAATTAGTTAGGCAAATGACACAGAGCTTGAGGACCCATGAGTAGGGAGAATACTGATACTGATGGTCTTATTTGGGACAAAATTTCCTTGGCTGAAAATAATTTTTGAACTTAAAGAACTTAACCTCTTCCTTAGTTTCCTTATATAATAATAACTCCTAGTTGGTGAGATTAGATAAATTGACTTTTACATACACATACACACACATGCTATGACTGAAAGCTTATGTCCCCCTAAAATTCATATGTTAAAGCCCTAGTCCTCAATGTTATTGTATTTAGAGGTGGGGTTTTGGTAGGCAATTAGGTCATGAAGGTGGAGCCCTCATGAATGGCCTGAGTGTTCTTATAAGAGATACAGAGAGATGATCTCCCTTCCCTTGCCTTGTGAAGATACAGTAATAAGGCAGATGTCTGTGAA
This sequence comes from Budorcas taxicolor, assembly GCF_023091745.1. NCBI lineage: Eukaryota > Metazoa > Chordata > Mammalia > Artiodactyla > Bovidae > Budorcas > Budorcas taxicolor. The sequence goes on along the minus strand of NC_068914.1, from coordinate 98,039,913 downwards.
CCGGGAGGAGGACCCTCACCAAAACCTGGCCATGCTGGCACATTGATCTCAGCCCAAATGAAGATCGTATTTACATATGAGCCAAATGCACAGTCCACATTCTCTTTCCAGCTCGTAGAGCTTCTCAGAATACTTTTTAACTCACTGGGCTGGAGGTAATAAAGCATGATGACATATATATACATAGTTAACATGTACACATCAACACATAGCTATGTCCTTTCCTTTCTTTAATGACAGAAATGGAAAAACCATCATGTTAGTGCTTTTCAAAGAAAGTCAGTCCCTGAAAAATTCATCCATCCTCAGAATTTTTACCCCAAAGTGGGAAAAGCATTCCTCAGCTATTGATGACAATGAGTTTAACCAATGACATTGTAGTTACCCTTTAGACTCCTTGGAAACATGATTTTGTTTTATAAAAATCAAGAAACTGGATCACAAAATTTATAAGATAAAGATTAAGTTGACCTACAACAAATCAAGCTAAAGTCAATTGAAGAATAACATAGAAAAGGCAAATTTGGTCTATAGCCCCACAGTCTGTCTCAGAATGATTGAAGTTATTATTATTATTTTTTTAATTCACTAGCACATAGTGTTGAAATACTTTGGGAAGAGAAAGCCAAAATTGTTGTTAAGTGAAAACGATATTGTGAAACAAACTCACTGCAGGGTTCCATGAGTTTAAAATCCTCAAATAATTACTCTTAATGCCTGAATGAAATTACTTAGGAAGAAATTTCAAAGTTGAAATGTATAATTCATGATAAAGGGTTCTGTACATCAGTCTTTCACACATTAGTAAGCTATAGGGATATATTCATTATTATATAAACTTGCAACACATTGAGTTGCTAGCAAATCTGTCAACACATATTTATTAAAGGCTTCTTATGTGGAAGGCAAAGCTCTAGAAAGTGGAAATAACTTGATGCACAAACAGATGTGGATTCACCATAGTAGAGGAAGATGCAGACAGCAGTTAACTGTGGGATTCAAATGAATGAGTTGATAAATGGGCCAAGAAGAAGGAAATAAGAACAAGCTTTGACCTAATCTCAGAAGATTTTCCTGTAAATAGTAGTGAATGTAAGTAGGGGAAGAACAATTCCAATAGAAATAACAAACCAGCCAAAGGCCTGCTAGTCACTCAATCAAGTCCAACTCTTTGTGACTCCATGAACTGTATAGTCCGCCAGGCTTCTCCATGAACTGTATAGTCCGCCAGGCTTCTCTGTCCATGGAATTCTCCAGGCAAGAATACTTGTTGCCATTCCCTTCTCCAGATATCTTCCCAACCCAGGGATAGAACCCAGGTCTCCTGCATTGCAGGCAGGTTCTTTATCATCTGAACCACCAGGGAAACCCTAAAAGGGCCTGAAGCAGGTAAGAAGAATGTGCTGTGTTTAAGTTGGTGAGTTTGGTCAGAGTACTAAGAACCAGGAGGAGAGTGGTATGAAACCAGGATCATGAGTTATGTAGTTAACAAAGTCAGTCAGTTCAGTCGCTCGGTCGTGTCGGACTCTGTGACACGGTGAATCGCAGCACGCCAGGCCTCCCTGTCCATCACCAGCTCCCGGAGTTCACTCAGACTCACGTCCATCAAGTCAGTGATGCCATCCAGCCATCTCATCCTTTGTCATCCCCTTCTCCTCCTGCCCCTCAATCCCTCCCAGCATCAGGGTTTTTTCCAATGAGTCAGCTCTTCGCATGAGGTGCCCAAAGTATTGGAGTTTCAGCTTTAGCATCATTCCTTCCAAAGAAATCCCAGGGCTGATCTCCTTCAGAATGGACTGGTTGGATCTCCTTGCAGTCCAAGGGACTCTCAAGGGTCTTCTCCAACACCACAGTTCAAAAGCATCAATTCTTCAGCACTCAGCTTTCTTCACAGTCCAACTCTCACATCCATACATGACTACTGAGAAAACCATAGCCTTGACTAAATGGACCTTAGTTGGCAAAGTAATGTCTCTGCTTTTGAATATGCTATCTAGGTTGGTCATAACTTTTCTTCCAATGAGTAAGCGTCTTTTAATTTCATGGCTGCAGTCACCATCTGCAGTGATTTTGGAGCCCCCCAAAATAAAGTCTGACACTGTTTTCACTGTTTCCTCATCTATTTCCCATGAAGTGATGGGACCAGGTGCCATGATCTTCGTTTTCTGAATGTTGAGCTTTAAGCCAACTTTTTCACTATCCACTTTTACTAGGCTTTTTAGTTCCTCTTCACTTTCTGCCATAAGGGTGGTGTCATCTGCATATCTGAGGTTATTGATATTTCTCCCGGCAATCAAAGTATACAGTCCTTTATAGCTTGTGTTTCATATTTGGTCTTCGTTGTATAAAAATGATCTAAAAATAGCTTATTACCAGAAAACTATCAGAAACTTTCACAGACATAGAGAACAGACTTATGGTTGCCAAGAATGGTTGAAAAACTAGAAATTTCTGGAGGAAGTTAGAGTTCTGTCCATGAGTGTTTATATTTCAAAGGGAAGTAAACCTCAAACTTGGAAGCCAGTTATTTACATTCCAATGAAATGCAGATAACTAGAGAACAAAGGTTTACTACCACACTCACAGAGAAGGCAACTTGTAACCTGTATAAACTGCTTGATTTCATTTCAGGAGTTTTGCACTGCAGAACAGACCCTACCTGTTGTACAAGTGTGACTCTGGTTCTGGGTTTCACCTGTGGAGCACTGGATGTGGGAAACCGGCATTGGTTCAGTTCAGTTGCTCTGTAGTGTCTGACTCTTTGCAACCTGAAGGACTGCAGCACGCCAGTCTTCCCTGTCCATCACCAACTCCTGGACCTTGCTCAAACTCATGTCCATTGAGTTGGTGATGCCATCCAATTATCTCATCCTCTGTCATCCCTTTCAGTCCTGAAAATTCATTGGGATTTTCAGCCTCAGCTTTGCCACCTGATTCGAAGAACTAACTCCCTGGAAAAGATCGTGATGCTAGGTAAGACTGAAGGCAGGAGGAGAAGGGGACAAAAAAGGAGACTGGCATAGTTATTGCTGTAAGTTATAGTAACTTTGATCCCTGTCCCAGAAACCTTGTATTGACTTTTAAGATAAAATCAAATTGATACAAATATTAAAAACTTCCATAGTGATCCAACCATATGGAAAACAGTATAGAAATTCCTCAAAAAATTAAAAATAGAACTACCTTATGATCCAGAACCCCAACTTCTAGACATTTATTTAAAGAAAAAGAAAACATTAATTTGAAAAGATAGATGCACCACTACATTCATTGTAGTATTATGTATGTTAGGCAGGTAGGGCAGGGAAAAGGAGTCCAAAATGGCAGTGTCTACAAGACAAGGAAGGGAAGAGCCCGTGAAAATGAAACAAAAGAAGGTCCAAGGACCGGAGTGAGGACCTCAGGTAAAACAAACACCACTCCTGGCTGGCCCAATTTACACAGGACAGGCCCAGGGAGAGATAAACATATAAATAGAGGAGCCAGAGCCAGCTTTCTCTCTCTCTTCCATGCACTGGGGTGCTCTTCTCCCCATGTCTTTAGATCAACATGCCCTCATGCCTCGAAGATGGATTTTCCTGCTATCTTCTAAATAATATAGAGCTGTAACACTGAGCTGTAACACTGATTTGCCTAAGAGCTATAACACTGTCCATTCGAGACCTGAGAGCTATAACACGGTCTGTCCAAGACCTGAGAGCTGTGACACGCCGAGGGGGCTTTAATGTCCGTCACTCCAAATCTTTGTTGTGACAAGGCAAAGAATTGAGGAACATATACCCGTGTGACATCTACAACAACCAAGACATGGAAACAACCTAAGTGTTCACCAATGGATAAATGGACAAAGAAAAATAACATATATACACAATGACATATTATTTAACCACAACACAACTTTGCATTTGTGACAACGTGGATGAACCTGGAAAGCATTATGCTAAGTGCAATAAGTCAGAGACAGAGAAAGACAAATATGATCTTATTCATATGTGGAATCTTAAAAACAAAACAAAAAAACCCCACCATGTTTATTTATACATACAGAGAACAGATTTGTGGTTGCCGTAGGCACAGGATGAAATGGGTGAGGCAGGTTAAAAAGTACACACTTCCTGTCATAAAATGAATAAGTCATGGGGATGTAATGAACACCATGTAACTGTAGTTAATAATATTGTATTGTATATTTGTGGAGGAGGCAATGGCACCCACTCCAGTACTCTTGCCTGGAAAATCCCATGGACAGAGGTGCCTGGTAGGCTGCAGTCCACGGGGTCGCTAAGAGTTGGACACGACTGAACAACTTCACTTTCACTTTTCACTTTCCACTTTCATGCACTGGAGAAGGAAATGGCAACCCACTCCAGTGTTCTTGCCTGGAGAATCCCAGAGACAGGGGAGCCTGGTGGGCTGCCATCTATGGGGTTGCATATAGTTGGACAGGACTGAAGCGACAGCAGCAGCAGCACTGTATATTTGAAGTTGCTAAAAGAGGAAATCTTGAAAATTTTTCATCATAAGAAAAAAGTCTTGTAGCTATGTATAGTGATAGACATTAAACTTTCTGTGATGATCATTTCACAATGTTCAATTACCTGAAACTAATGTACACCTGCAAAGAAATGTACATCTGTGAAGAAAGCTGAGTGCCGAAGAACTGATGCTTTTGAACTGTGGTGTTGGAGAAGACTCTTGAGAGTCCCTTGGACTACAAGGAGATCCAACCAGTCCATCCTAAAGGAGATCAGTCCTGGGTGCTCTTTGGAAGGACTGATGCTAAAGCTGAAACTCCAATACTTTGGGCACCTCATGCGAAGAGCTGACTCATTGGAAAAGACCCTGATGCTGGGAGGGACTGGGGGGCAGGAGGAGAAGGGGATGACAGAGGATGAGATGGCTGGATGGCATCACCAACTTGATGGACATGAGTTTGGGTAAACTCCGGGAGTTGGTGATGGACAGGGAGTCCTGGTGTGCTGCAATTCATAGGGTCGCAGAGTTGGACATGACTGAGCAACTGAACTGAACTGAACTTAATGTACACCTGAAACTAATGTAATGTATGTCAATTATGTTGTTGTTCAGTCACTAAGTTGTGCCCAACTCTTTACAACCCCATGGACTACAGCACACTAAGCTTCCCTGTCCTTCACTATCTCCCAGAGTTTTCTCAAACTCATGTCCATTGAGTCAGTGAAACAATCCATCCATCTCATCCTCTGTTGTCCCCTTCTCCTCCTGTCCTCAATTTTTTCCCAGCATCAGGGTATTTTCCAATGAGTCAACGCTTTGCATTAGGTGGCCAAAGTATTGAAGTTTCACCTTCATCATCAGTCCTTCCAGTGAGTTTTCAAGGTTGATTTCCTTTAGGATTGATTGGTTTGATCCTCTTGCTGTCCCAGGGACTCTCAAGAGTCTTTTCCAGCACCACAATCTAAAGGCATCAATTCTTTGGTGCTCAGCTTTCTTTATGGTCCAACTCTCATATCAGTACATGACTACTGGAAACCCCATAGCTTTGACTATATAGACCTTTGTCAATAAAGTGATGTTTCTGCTTTTCAATACACTGTCCTTCAACTTAAAAAAAAGCCTCTATTTTCTTTATTTTGCCTTCTCCAACACACAGTGCACTAAATGATCTCTGAACAATGGTTCATTGCTTATTGTAAACATTCAGTAGTAGCTCAGTCTCCTGATGTCCCTCAACAATTTGGACCAAGCTGGTTCTCTCACTCAAAATGCATATCTCTTTGGTTATATGCAGCCTTTGGATATATGATTAATTAATTTTCTTTCTCTTCAACTCAGAAGATGAACCATTCCCCAAATGATGAGGGCCATCCTTCCTCTGTTTCTGTTCATTGATAAATTCTAATCCCCCAGTGTATTGAACACACTGAGGGCATTTGAATTGTCTAATGCTGATTGAGTATCTCTGATACTCAGTGGAGGAGTATGGGGGAGGAACAAAGAAGGAATAAGTTGAGGAGGCATCAAAGGTCCACAGATGGTTAATCCTTTACTTTTCTCTCCCTTACCACCCAATTTGAGACAAGGACTTGTGATAAATCGGCCAAGTAGAGACTTCATGATGACTGCCTGGGGCTGTTCTTTTGGGGTAGAGGCATTCTAGGATACATTAAAAGGGCAAATAATTAATCAGAAATAAATGATGAATAAACCATACTAGCGAATAAAGTTTCTACTATTTCTCAACAGTAGTGGAGGGAGGTGGGAAAGTAAATGAGAAGCATGCTTCCTTTGCCAAAACTTAACAATACACTTTCATCCTTTTCCACTTTTTACTACTGGGCTGTGATATACACATACAAAAATAAACTTATTAGAAATATAAAGTTTGACCAGTGTTTCTCTAACACACATGGGATATTAGAATTACTCAGCTTGTGTTAAGTCTCTTTGGTTGCATTCAACTCTTTGTGACCCCATGGACTGTAGCCCACCAGGTTCCTCTGTCCATGGATTCTCCAGGCAAGAACACTGGAGTGGGTTGCCATGCCCTTCTCCAAGGGATCTTCCCAACCCAGGGATCGAATCCAGGTGTTCCACATCGCAGGCAGATTCTTTACCATCTCAGCCACCAGGAAAGCCCCTAAAAAAGAATTACTAAAAGTACTTATTAAATATATAGGTTTCTGAACCTCTCTCAAGACTTACTGAATCAAAATGTATATTTATAGGGGCCCCTAAAACTACTTACAATTTTAGTTTAGTTTTTTGTTTGTTTGTTTGTTTTTCAGTCAGTAAGTCATGTCTGACTCTTTGGAACCCTATGGACTGTAGCACGCCAGACCCCTCTGTCCATGGGATTTCCCAGGCAAGAATACTGGAGTGGGTTGCCATTTTCTTCTCCATAAAATTACAATATTAAAACAGATATTCCAATGAATTTTATGAATTATGTAATTCATAATTTACTGCTTTTATATATGAAGTTACTTGTACATTAAAGGAAGTTTTGTGTATGTACCTGTGTTTGTGTTTGTGTGTGTGTGTGTGTGTGTGTGAAATGAACTGTGGTTCCATAAATCATCTTCTACACCAGCATTTTCCTTCATGCTGTGAAGTCAGAAACTAATTCTTTTATATGGCAACAAAGGTTCAATACACACACACATGCACGTGTACCTGAAGTTCTTTTTTCCCCAAAGATTTTTGTGGGAAAACATATTTAGTAAACTGTGCATACTACGTGACTCTTTTGGAGAGTCCCAATTCACATTAGTATTTTAAAGGCTCTCAGAGCCTATAAATATCTGGTGTTTATCACATCTTTCAAGCAACGGTTTGATTATTATTTTTTTTTTTTATTTTTCAAGTATAAGTACAGGGAACAAGTTCCCAAGTTTGGGAAATACCATTCTACTCAAATATTATGAAGTATCCTAGTTTTAAAATAGTACAAAAATCTGTCTTTTCTATTTTGAGTTCAAGTACTTTTGTAAGCAAACAATGCAAGTTTGGAAGGAAGTTTTTCCTTTTTTTCCCCTATGCTAGGCTAAGTCACTTCAGTTGTGTCTGACTCTGTGTGACCCTAAAGAGGGCAGCTCACCAAGCTCCCCCATCCCTGGGGTTCTCCAGGCAAGAACACTATCTAGCTGTAAGTATAGAAACATTCTCTCTGTGTTGAATAAACATAAATTTGCATCAGCAGATATATGAACATAACTTTTATGCTTTTGATGATTATTAAAATCTGTTGTTATAATCATGTAATCTAGCAATAAACTTAGTACATTAATATTCAGAAAGCAACTGACAGGAACACTTTTGTCTTGTACTCTAAAATTATTATCCTTGGTGTTTGAGAACAGACTCATTTAACAGTCATTAAAGACTGAGAAAATATACAGCTTTAACCTACATTGAGAGGTTAAAAATAAAAATGCTAGCAAATATATTTAAATAAATGTATATCACCAGACATATATTTCAGTCAAACCCTTCCCTCCTTCCTCCCCATCATGGGAAAAACTGCTGTATGCATTTTTATATTCTAGTTTCGATTACTGAAAACCATTTACTTCATTTTTTTTCACCTGTCAAAAATCAATTCAATATTTATGTGAATTTGGTAATAAATCTCTTCTTCCACATGCATTTCTCTTTTTAATCATAATTTAGCTGTTTAACTCACATGCTGTAACTTGTTCTTAAAGTGCCACAGTGCCCTGTAGTTCCTGATTAGGATGAGACAATGTGGAGAGAAGTGGATTTCTTCCTCTATATGGAACCTGATAAGTGCCCTGGATGCTCCGTAACTGGAATGGATTCCACCCAGAGGGAATACTGCTTTAAGTTCTTACATCCTGAGGATGGTAGGGAAGTTACATAGCAACCCAGTAAGAAATGTTCTGGGTCATTTTATTTTTGGTGATGACTAGTGACAAGGACCACGCATTTTTAGGTTGAGCACACTTGCATGCCTATTGCTGGAGCCATCTGCTGCTCAGCCCAGAGTGAAGGCAGGAATTGCTGCCACTATTTAGTCGCTAAATCGTGTCCTACTCTTGGTGACCCCACAAAAGCACTGCTAAAATCTTCCTGTAGCAAGCTGGATATGTTAGTGCAGAGGAAAAGGGATACAGTTTGTCTCTGCAGTTGGTAGTAATGTGCTCCTCTAGTTTAAGCTGAGAAAGCCTTGTTTTTTAACAGTGGTGAGCATTTTTGGAGATCCTGTGTTGGTAAGATGGACTATGCCTAAAATGAGCTGTTCCTCACAGCCCTCCCCTTTCTGTGAGGTCGGCAGCCCATGCGTCTGGATTTTATAAACCATCACCAATGGGATCAGATAGCCCACTGCACCATCACTTCATCCTACTCAGTCGATCACACCACACAAAATTCAAACTCACACTTGTAATAGCATCACAAAATAGGCTACAGTTTGGGGTCTAGATGCTTTCATTGTTTCTTCAAGAAATTGATTACCAAGTAAAAGAAGTCTTTAAAATCGAAGCAACAAGAATCAGAGGGAAGCTCGAAGTATTTTCTTTAGCTCCAGCAACCTGCTTTGTCCCTTTTCTGCATGTTATTTTTGCTCATTTGTTTGCAAGTATTGCAATTCTCTCTTCTCTCTGAACATTGAATTGACCATCCTTCACAGACTTAAAAACTTTCCTCTGTTTCCCAGAGGGTGTGGAATGAGCAACACAGGACAGGACTTAAAAAAACTGGGCCTTAATTAAATGTACACGATACAGTAACTGGAAAACATGTTATTTTTTCTTATCACCATTACTCAGATAAGAATTTTTAATATTAAGCACAGAATCAGATACAACTTCTTATCTATGTAATTAAATGTGACATTAACATTTGAGATAAACCTAAGGTCATATTTTCCCTCACTTTTTTTTAAAATGAAGAGATGGCTGATATAAATATGAGTCTTGAGTATCAAGTAGATCATAAAAAATTTTGGGAGAGAGCAGAGAATTTAGCAGTTTTTGTTATGGAAAACTGTCTTTCACAGTATAAAATTTATATTATTTCCATTCCTAGTTTTGCTGTTGTTTCTTGACATTATTAAGCAATTCAATGCCATAAGTTCTGTTATAATTACATGAACTGTATACAGTGAGATGCAGAAAAAGTAGTCAATGACTTGCTGAAAGTCATAGGAAAGTCACCTACTTCGTAAAATGGAGATTAGAAGCCAGGTTTTCTGATATTATTGTGCAGAATATTTTACTATCCAACAGGTTACCTTTTTTTTTTTTAATTTTTATTTTAACTTTATTTTACTTTACAATACTGTATTGGTTTTGCCATACATTGACATGAATCCACCACGGGTGTACCCAGGTTACCTTTTTAATGTGTCTTTCAAAATGTGAGGCTTATCATTATGGAAAAAAGATAAAAGGGAAAAGATAAATATATAGAAAGAAAATTGTATCAATGCAGTAGATGAGGACTTTCATGGAGACCATAGCTTAAAAATGTAGTTAGTGTTTGCTTATCTACTGCTCTGTAACAAACTGTCACCTAGATTTTGGTGCTTACAATTTATTATCTCTCACAGTGGGTTGATTGGGTTCAACTCTTTGATACAGTTGCAGAAAGACTGAAGCTGCAACAAGAACCACTTTGAAGGTCCAACGGGGTTACTAACCGTGATGACTCCTTCACTCACAAGGCTGGTCCTTAGTCACTGTGGGAACTAACTGGATGTGGTTTGTTTTCTGTGTAACCTTTCGACATGACAAGCTAGGGCCTCCTCACAGCATGGCAACATCACTGTAGTTGAATTATTTACCTAGCTGCTGGTTTCTCCAAAGCAAGTGTTCCAGTGTACCCAGACGGAAGCCTTGGTTCCTTGTTGTTAGCACTGGGAGTCACACTGTATCACCCAATCACATTCTACTGATTAAAAGAAGTTCAAGGACAGTGTGGGTCACAGGATTGGGTGTCTTTGAAAACTAGATATCACAGTTAGTATAGATGGTGCTGAGAAATAAGAACAATAAAGCTTCACAGAAGAAGCTCATATCTTTCTTTCCTTGAAATGTAAATTGATCATTGAGTCTTAGGACATAGGAAAACCTTGAAAGTGAAAGTGAAAGTCTTTCAGTTGTGTCCCACTATTTGCAACCCCATAGACTATACACTCCATGGAATTCTCCAGGACAGAACAGTGGACGGGATAGTCGTTCTCTTCTCCAGGGCCTCTTCCCAATCCAGGAATTGAACCCAGGTCTCCCACTATGCAGGCAGATTCTTTACCAGCTGAGCCACAAGGGAACCCCAAGAATACTGGAGGGGATAACCTATCCCTTCCCCAGAGGGTCTTCCTGACCCAGGAATCAAACTGGGGTCTTCTGCATTGCAGGCAGGTTCTTTACCAACTGAACTATCAGGGAAGTCCTAGGAAAAGACCTTCAATTCAGTTCAGTTCAGTTCACTTGTTCAGTCGTGTCTGACTCTTTGCGACCCCATGAATAGCAGCACGCCAGGCCTCCCTGTCCATCACCAACTCCAGGAGTTCACTCAGACTCTCCTCCATCCAGTCAGTGATGCCATCCAGCCATCTCATCCTCTGTCATCCCCTTCTCCTCCTGCCCCCAGTCCCTCCCAGCATCAAAGTCTATTCCAATGGGTCAACTCTTCGCATGAGGTTTCCAAAGAAGTATTAGAGTTTCAGCATTAGCATCATTCTTTCCAAGGGAATCCCAGGGTTGATCTCCTTCAGAATGGACTGGTTGGATCTCCTTGAAGTCCAAGGGACTCTCAAGAGTCTTCTCCAACATCACAGTTCAAAAGCATCAATTCTTCATCACTCAGCCTTCTTCACAGTCCAACTCTCAGATCCATACATGACCACAGGAAAAACCATAGCCTTGACTAGACGGACCTTAGTCAGCAAAGTAATGTCTCTGCTTTTGAATATACTATCTAGGTTGGTCATAACTTTTCTTCCAAGGAGTCAGCATCTTTTAATTTCATGGCTGCAATCACCATCTGCAGTAATTTTGGAGCCAAAAGAAATAAAGTCGGACAATGCTTCCACTGTTTCCCCATCTATTTCCCATGAAGTGATGGGACAGGATGCCATGATCTTCATTTTCTGAATGTTGAACTTTAGGTCAACTTTTTCACTCTCCTCTTTCACTTTCATCAAGAGGCTTTTTTGTTCCTCTTCACTTTCTGCCATAAGGGTGTTGTCATCTGCATATCTGAGGTTATTGATATTTCTCCCGGCAATCTTGATTCCAGCTTGTGTTTCTACCAGTCCAGCACTTCTCATGATGTACTCTGCATAGAAGTTAAATAAGCAGGGTGACAATATACAGCCTGGAAGTACTCCTTTTCCTATTTGGAACCAGTGTGTTGTTCCATGTCCAGTTCTAACTGCTGCTTCCTGACCTGCATACAGATTTCTCAAGAGGCAGGTTAGGTGGTCTGGTATTCCCATCTCTTTCAGACTTTTCCACAGTTTATTGTGATCCACACAAAGGCTTTGGCATAGTCAATAAAGCAGAAATAGATGTTTTTCTGGAACACTCTTGCTTTTTCCATGATCCAGCGGATGTTGGCAATTTGATCTCTGGTTCCTCTGCCCTTTCTAAATCCAGCTTGAACATCAGGAAGTTCACGATTCACGTATTGCTGAAGCCAGGCTTGGAGAATTTTGAGCATTACTTTACTAGCATGTGAGATGAGTGCAATTGTGTGGTAGTTTGAGCATTTTTGGCATTGCCTTTCTTTGGTATTGGAATAAAAATTGACCTTTTCCAGTCCTGTGGCCACTGCTGAGTTTTCCAAATTTGCTGGCATATTGAGTGCAGCACTTTCACAGCATCATCTTTCAGAATTTGAAACAGCTCAACTGGAATTCCATCACCTCCACTAACTTTATTCGTAGTGATACTTTCTAAGGCCCACTTGACTTCACATTCCAGGATGTCTGGCTCTAGACTAGAGATCACACCATCATGATTATCTGGGTCGTGAAGATCTTTTTTGTACAGTTCTTCTGTGTATTCTTGCCAACTCTTCTTAATGCCTTCTTCTTCTGTTAGGTCCATACCATTTCTGTCCTTAATCGAGCCCAATTTGCATGAAATGTTCCCTTGGTATATCTAATTTTCTTGAAGAGATCTAACCCCATGAACAGTATGAAAAGGCAAAATGATAGGATACTGAAACAGGAACTCCCCAGGTCAGTAGGTGCCCAATATGCTGCTGGAGATCAGTGGAAAAATAACTCCAGAAAGAATGAAGGGATGGAGCCAAAGCAAAAACAATATCCAGCTGTGGATGTGACCGGTGATAGAAGCAAGGTCAAATGTTGTAAAGAGCAATATTGCATAGGAACCTGGAATGTCAAGTCCATGAATCAAGACAAATTGCAAGTGGTCAAACAAGTGATGGCAAAAGTGAATGTCAACATTCTCAGAATCAGTGAACTAAAATGGACTGGAATGGGTGAATTTAACTCAGATGACCATTATATCTACTACTGTGGGCAGGAATCCCTCAGAAGAAATGGAGTAGCCAGCATGGTCAACAAAAGAGTCCGAAATGCAGTTCAGTGCAGTTCAGTTCAGACGCTCAGTCATGTCCAACTCCCTGAGACCCCATGAATCGCAGCACGCCAGGCCTCCCTGTCCATCACCATCTCCTGGAGTTCACTCAGACTCACGTCCATTGAGTCCGTGATGCCATCCAGCCATCTCATCCTCTGTCATCCCCTTATCCTCTGGCCCCCAATCCCTCCCAGCATCAGAGTCTTTTCCAATGAGTCAACGCTTCGCATAAGGTGGCCAAAATACTGGAGTTTCAGCTTTAGCATCATTCCTTCCAAGGGAATCCCAGGGTTGATCTCCTTCAGAATGGACTGGTTGGATCTCCTTGCAGTCCAAGGGACTCTCAAAAGTCTTCTCCAACACCACAGTTCAAAAGTATCAATTGTTCAGCTCTCATCCTTCTTCACAGTCCAACTCTCACATCCATACATGACCACAGGAAAAACCATAGCCTTGACTAGACGGACCTTAGTCGGCAAAGTAATGTCTCTGCTTTTGAACATGCTATCTAGGTTGGTCATAACTTTTCTTCCAAGGAGTAAGCGTCTTTTAATTTCATTGCTGCAGTCACCATCTGCAGTGATTCTGGAGCCCCAAAAAATAAAGTCTGACACTGTTTCCACTGTTTCCCCATCTATTTCCCATGAAGTGATGGGACCAGATGCCATGATCTTTGTTTTCTGAATGTTGAGCTTTAAGTCAACTTTTTCACTCTCCTCTTTCACTTTCATCAAGAGGCTTTTTAGCTCCTTGTCACTTTCTGCCAAAAGGGTGGTGTCATGTGCATATCTGAGGTTATTGATATTTCTCCCGGCAATCTTGATTCCAGCTTGTGTTTCTTCCAGCCCAGTATTTCTCATGATGTACTCTACATAGAAGTTAAATAAGCAGGGTGACAATATACAGCCTTGACGTACTCCTTTTCCTATTTGCAACCAGTCTGTTTTTCCATGTCCAATTCTAACCAAAATGCAGTACTTGGATGCAGTCTCAAAAACGACAAAATGATCTCTGTTCGTCTCCAAGGCAAACCATTCAATATCATGGTAATCCAAGTCTATGCCCCAACCAGTAACGCTGAAGAAGCTGAATTTGAACGGTTCTATGAAAACCTACAAGACCTTTTAGAACTAACACTCAAAAAAGATGTCCTTTTCATTATAGGGGACTGGAATGCAAAAGTAGGAAGTCAAGAAACACCTGGAGTAACAGGTAAATTTGGCCTTGGAATGCAGAATGAAGCAGGGCAAAGACTAATTGAGTTTTGCCAAGAAAATGCACTGGTCATAGCAAACACCCTCTCCAATGACACGAGAAGACTCTATACATGGACATCACCAGATGGTCAACACCAAAATCAGATTGATTATACTGTTTGCAGCCAAAGGCGGAGAAGCTCTATACAGTCAACAAAAACAAGACCGGGAGCTGAATGTGGCTCAGATCATGAACTCCTTATTGGCTAAATTCAGACTTTAATTGAAGAAAGTAGGGAGAACCGCTAGACCATTCAGGTATGACCTAAATCAAATCCCTTATGATTATACAGTGGAAGTGAGAAATAGATTTCATGACCTAGTTCTGATAGATAGAGTGCCTGATGAACTACGGAATGAGGTTCATAACATTTTACAGGAGACGTCAAGACCATCTCCATGGAAAAGAAATGCAAAAAAGCAAAATGGCTGTTTGGGGAAGCCTTACAAATAGCTGTGAAAAGAAGAGAGGTGAAAAGCAAAGGAGAAAAGGAAAGATATAAGCATCTGAATTCAGAGTTCCAAAGAATAGCAAAAAGAGATAAGAAAGCCTTCTTCAGGGATCAATGCAAAGAAATAGAGGAAAAGCACAGAATAGGAAAGACCTTAAGTATCCTCTATTTAAAGTATCTCATGTACCCTTGAAGAAACTGAAGTTCAGATGAGAGAAAAGTATTTGTGTCCATGAAAATTAAAAAAAAAATAGTAATTACATTTTAATGTTTAGACTACCAGAGTGCCACAGTATTTTAGCAATGAATCTAAACAGATATTTTTTAAAAGGAGGGAAAATAATATGTATCTCATCTGCAACAATGTAAAGGAATTCAGTCAGTTCAGTCACTCAGTCATGTCCAACTCTTTGTGACTCCTTGAATTGCAGTACAACAGGCTTTCCTGTCCATCACCAATTCCTGGAGTACGCTTAAACACACATCCATCGAGTCAGTGATGCCATCTAGTCATCTCATCCTCAGTCGTCTGATTCTCCTCCTGCCCCCAATCCCTCCCAGCATCAGAATCTTTTCCAATGAGTCAACTCTTCGCATGAGGTGGCCAAAGTACTGGAGTTTCAGCTTTAGCATCATTCCTTCCAAAGAAATTCCAGGGTTGATCTCCTTTAGGATGGACAGGTTGGCCCTCCTTGCAGTCCAAAGGATTCTCAAGAATCTTCTCTAACACCACAGTTCAAAAGCATCAATTCTTCAGCGCTTCGCTTTCTTCACAGACCAACTCTCACATCCATACATGACCACAGGAAAAACCATAGCCTTGACTAGACGGAACATTGTTGGCAGAGTAATATCTCTGCTTTTTAGTATGCTATCTAGGTTGGTCAATACTTTCCTTCCAAGGAGTAAGTGTCTTTTAATTTCATGGTTGCAATCACCATCTGCAGTGATTTTGGAGCCCCCCAAAATAAAGTCTGACACTGTTTCCACTGTTTCCCCATCTATTTCCCATGAAGTGTGGGAACATATGCCATGATTTTAGTTTTCTGAATGTTGAGCTTTAAGCCAACTTTTTCACTTTCCTCTTTCATTTTCAAGAGACTTTTTAATTCCTCTTCACTTTCTGCCATAAGGGTGGTGTCATCTGCATATATGATATTATTGATATTTCTCCCGGCAATCTTGATTCCAGCTTGTGCTTCCTCCAGCCCAGCATTTCTCATGATGTACTCTGCATAGAAGCTAAATAAGCAGGGTGATAATATACAGCCTTGACGTACTCCTTTTCCTATTTGGAACCAGTCTGTTGTTCCATGTCCAGTTCTAACTGCTGCTTCCTGACCTGCATACAGATTTCTCAAGAGGCAGGTCAGGTGGTCTGGTATTCCCATCTCTTTCAGAATTTTCCACCATTTATTGTGATCCACACAGTCAAAGGCTTTGGCACAGTCAATAAAGCAGAAATAGATGTTTTTCTGGAACCCTCTTGCTTTTTCCGTGATCCAGCGGATGTTGGCAATTTGATCTCTGGTTCCTCTGCCTTTTCTAAAACCAGCTTGAACATCAGGGAGTTCACTGTTCACATATTGCTGAAGCTTGGCCTGGAGAATTTTGACCATTACTTTACTAGCATGTGAGATGAATGCAATTGTGTGGTAGTTTGAGCATTTTTGGCATTGCCTTTCTTTGGTATTGGAATGAAAACTGACGTTTTCCAGTCCTCTGGCCACTGCTGAGGTTTCCAAATTTGCTGGCATATTGAGTGCAGCACTTTCACAGCATCATCTTTCAGGATTTGAAATAGCTCAACTGAAATTCCATCACCTCCACTAGCTTTGTTCGTAGTGATGCTTCTAAAAGCCCACTTGACTTCACATTCCATGATGTCTGGCTCTAGGTGAGTGATCACACCATCGTGATTATCTGGGTCATGAAGATCTTTTTTGTACCATTCTTCTGTGTATTCTTGCCACCTCTTCTTAATACCTTCTGCTTCTGTTAGGTCCAGACCATTTCTGTCCTTTATCGAGCCCATCTTTGCATGAAATGTTCCCTTGGTATCTCTAATTTTCTTGAAGAGATCTTTAGTCTTTCCCATTCTGTTGTTTTCCTCTATTTCTTTGCATTGATTGCTGAGGAAGGCTTTCTTATCTCTTTTTGCTATTCTTTGGAACTCTCCATTCAGATGCTTATATCTTTCCTTTTCTTCTTTGCTTTCACTTCTCTTCTTTTCACAGCTATTTGTAAGCCTTCCCCAGGTGGCCATTTTGTTTTTTGCATTTCTTTTCCATGGGGATGATCTTGATCCCTGTCTCCTGTACAATGTCATGAACCTCTGTCCGTAGTTCATCAGGTACTCTATCAGATCTAGTCCCTTAAATCTATTTCTCATTTCCACTGTATAATCATAAGGGATTTGATTTAGGTCATACCTGAATGGTCTAGTGGTTTTCCCTACTTTCTTCAATTTAAGTTTGAATTTGGCAATAAGGAGTTCATGATCTGTGCCACAGTTCGCTCCCGGTTTTGTTTTTGCTGTTTGTATACAGTTTCTCCATCTTTGGCTGCAAATAATATAATCAATGTGATTTCTCTGTTAACCATCTGGTAATGTCCATGTGTAGAGTCTTCTCTTGTGTTGTTGGAAGAGGGTGTTTGCTATGACCAGTGCGTTCTCTTGGCAAAACTCTATTAGCCTTTGCCCTGCTTCATTCTGTATTCCAAGGCCAAATTTGCATCTTACTCCATGAGTTTCTTGACTTCCTACTTTTGCATTCCAGTCCCCTATAATGAAAAGGACATCTTTTCTGGGTGTTAGTTCTAAAAGGTCTTGTAGGTCTTCATAGAACCATTCAACTTCAGCTTCTTCAGCGTTACTGGTTGGGGCATAGACTTGGCTTACTGTGATATTGAATTGCTTGCCTTGGAAATGAACAAAGATCATCCTGTCATTTTTGAGATTGCATCCAAGTACTGCATTTTGGACTCTTTTGTTGACCGTGATGGCTACTCCATTTCTTCGAAGGGTTTCCTGCCTGCAGTAGTAGATATAATGGTCATCTGAGTTAAATTCACCCATTCCAGTCCATTTTAGTTTGCTGATTCCTACAACGTCAACGTTCACTCTTGCCATCTCCTGTTTGACCACTTCCAATTTGCCTTGACTCATGGACCTAACATTCCAGGTTCCTATGCAATATTGCTCTTTACAATGGGACCTTACTTCTATCACCAGTCACTTCCACAACTGGGTATTGTTTTTGCTTTGGCTCCATCCCTTCATTCTTTCTGGAGTTATTTTTCCACTGATCTCCAGGAGCATATTGGGCACCTACCAACCTGGGGAGTTCCTCTTTCAGTATCCTATCATTCTGCCTTTTCATACTGTTCATGGGGTCAAGGCAAGAATACTGAAGTGGTTTGCCATTCTCTTCTCCAGTGGACCATATTCTGTCAGACCTCTCCACCATGACCTGCCCAACTTGGGTGGCCCCAGAGGGCATTGCTTAGTTTTATTGATTTAGACCAGGCTGTAGTCTGTGTGATTAGATTGACTAGTGTGTCTGCCCTCTAATGCCCTCTCACAACACTTACCATCTTCTTGGGTTTCTCTTACCTTGGAAGTGGGGTATCTCTTCATGGCTCTTCCAGCCTAGCACAGCTGCTGCTCCTTACCTTGGATGAGGGGTATCTCCTTACCACCGGCCCTCCTGACCTTGAACGTGGAATGGTTCCTCTCGGCCCTCCTTCGACTGCGCAGCCACTGCTCCTGGTAAAGGAATCAACCTGATACAATTGAGAAAAATCTTCCAAAATGTGCATAAAGTGGGCAATGAGTTTTGTATTTCATATTTAAAAACATAAATAAATTAGATTAAAATTTTTTGGTTTATTTCTTTTTTCTGTTATTTCATTTGAAAAAAAAATATGACATAAGTTTGCAATGACATATTTCACTATGTCCTTAGTAAGAATGTTTTCTTTGAAATAGTCTCATTTTAGCCAGGTACAGATGATGTGAGTAGTAGTTTTATTAAGGGAACTGGTGATAATTCACCTGGAATTTCCCATAGATTACCTTCAGAAATGTACATAATGACAGAATAGTTCAAAACTCCATGTTAGCTCCTAGTTATTTCTGCCCTGTGAATTCTTTAGCAGGGAGCTTGTTATGGCTATGAGAGGACGTGTGTCATTGTTGTTAAATGTGTGGCACATAAATGGCGATGAGGGTGTGTGGGCCACAGGACCTACATTTGACCGACGCGTTTGCAATGTGAGAACTCCCATCTGAAAACTCAGGGCACATGAAAAGAAAGAATGTTTTATTTTGCAATATAACATTGAAATATGTCAAGCACATGAACTGAGACTTGCTGGGCTGATACGTGTTCTGAGAATAAAAGAAACATAAATTGCTAAGGCTCAGGAATATGCCCATTCTATGAATAGAGATTGACTTTGCTGCCAAGGGAAGCAAGTTGCTTGGGTTTTAGGTGATGCATTCCCACTCTTTACCAAGAAAAAGGTTTGGAAAGCAAACTACTTGAAATGTTTTCCCAGAGGTTTCCAATGAATATCAAACCCATAAAACATCACATTTATTTTAGACACAGACTCTCTATGCCTCAGGAAACTCTTTCAACTCAAATGTCATTGGAAGCACCTGTCATCCTCCTTCACCTCATACTGTCAGGCTATCTGTGCCTTTCAGGTAGGTCACCTTTCTTTGGCGTCCGGCTTCCTTATAGGATTGGAAGCGAAATTTTTCCTCTACATGAGTTGTATTTGGAATCTGAGGTCTCTTTGCTTGCCCTCATTTGCTCCAGCCTGGATGGCATCATCTACTCAATGGAGCAAACTCTAGGAGACAGTGAAGGACAGGGAAGCCTGGTGTGCTGCAGTCTGTGGGGTCGTACAGTCAGATATGACTTAGCCACTGAATGAGAATAACAACATTTCAGTTTGTCCATGTCAAACTGTCACTCTCATTCATCTATTTATTTGTCAGAATATTTCTATATTATATAAATATTACATTTAAATATTATAAATCCATATTTTATTAGCTTTTATTTACTGAACCACTATGAGGAACAAGTAGTTTTAAGGGCAGAAGAGTCAGGCAGGGAGACTTGCGCTTGCAACCTTTGAGTTAGCCTGGGGAGAATGGTGCTAGGAGGAAGGCAAAGAGGTTTCTGTAGCAATAGAACAGAATCAAGGTCTGGTACTGCCCTTCTTAAAAATAGGAAGAGATGGGATTCCCCCCTGACATATGTAGAGACCTGCTTCCGACTCTCCCTGCAAATTTCAGCCCAACTCCTCTTAAAGAAAGTGATGAGTTATTTTTGTAAAAAAAAAAAAAAGCAAAACTGGAAAACAGCTTTCCTAAATTTTTTTCCCAGTTTGTTTCTTATCAGGCTTAGGAATGAGATCCTAGGATTCAGTATGCAATGCTGAGCCTGGCCAATATGGTTTATTATTCTAGAAACATTTCCTAGAGCCTCTCAAGGTTAATCAAGTAACCAGAGGCTTCTATGGGGGTTGCAGAACCTAATTACTATTCCTTGTGGTTTCCATACCAGCTTCATCAATGCTGCTTTTAAAACTCCTTCTGAGAGAGTGAAAAATTCCACAGCCAGGTGCTTATGGAGAGAGTTGTTCTGCCTCTTATCAGATTCTAAAGGACAAAATGAGGAGAGGAAGGAGTGCCTTTGGTTTCAATGACTGATCAGAACTGAGTTTTCTTTTACTCCTGTGTTAAAAATCCATACATGTTGATGTATGGCAAAACCATTACAATATTATAAAGTAATTAACCCCCAATTAAAATAAATAAATTTATTTTTAAAAAAAGAAAAATAAAATAGTATAATGGGTGATTGGGTGATAGGAGACCCGTACGAAATAAGAATTTTTGAGGGGGTGTGTGATAGGCAGAGAATTATTACCACCTATTTCACTTTGAGAACAGGGAGACAAATTCATCTTGATTCAGATTATATTTCTTTAAGGAAGAGTAAGTAGGGAGTCATCTTTAAGTTTATATTTGTAGATAAATGAATCCAGGAGCTAATCTCATAATGTCACCTTTTGCTCTCTGAGAGGTTTAGCAAATGCAGGCCAATGAGGTTCTACCAATTAAATCATTTCAAAGAAACAACAAGAGACCAGCCTAGTGAAAAAGAGGGTTGAAGATTTCATTCACAAAAATTGGTTACTTAATAGGATGGGACTGCTTTGACCTGCATAAAATGGTGTTTACTTTTGGGGGGAACAATGACTAAAACTGGGGGACACATCTAAAAACCAACTCATAACCTTGGTGACCCAAATGAAACTTGGACAGGGACATGGACCACAAATGTCAACTCGTTATGGTTGTTTAAACAAAAAATAGAATCACAGAAGAGTGAGATGTATAGCAGCTGTGGGGTTATGTTCTCAAGGTGATGAATTAAACTTTCAATGGTTAAGCTATAGCAGACATTATCAGTTGATTATCCAAAAGTCATTCCACATCCCTTTATCCTCTGCAGGCTTCCCATCTCATAGTCTGTAAAGACAGGTCTCTTTCACTGCAGAGGTGACCATATAAGATAGATGTGGATGCTGATGTGTCAGGGGTAATCTAATGTGTGTGTGTGTTGGGGGTGGGGGCTATGTTTGGAAAGATAATTTCTAGATGAATTGGTCAGGAACAGGAGACTTGGATCTCTTCCCATAGCCAAAATGTTTTCCAGACTTGAACTTGTACATGATGATACCCAGAGCTTAGCTGGGCATTTATTACTGGGAAAGAGGAGGTGATAACATGTGTGTGGATGAAAAACCTTATACCCTGAGAATAACTTACAATGAAAAGAAAGCCGGTGACCTTTACTAAACCCACTGAGTGTTTTTCTGCTTCCAGGCCCCCCTGACTTAAATAGCTTCTATTTGGATATTAATACTTAGTGTCAAAAGCATTTCTCACTGATAAATAAGGTATGCATGTGCCCAAGGCATTGGTTGAAAGATAAAATACCTGTGACTATAGTTATTTCAAGTTTGGGAAGTGAGTTATTTTAGTTTCCCATATCTTCTCAAAGACCTTTCACATAAATATGTATTTGGTTACATATACAAATATGTATTTGGTTGCTACCTCTTAGAAGCAGACAAGGTTAGTGTTGATTACAGACTCATAAATGAGGAAACTGGATGACAGAGGAAAGGTGCAGGCATGTTTAGTCCTTCAGTCCTGTCTGACTCCGCAATGCTATGGACTGTAGCCTCCTGGGCTCGTTTATCCATGGAATTTTTCAGGCAAAAATACTGGAGTGGGTTGCCGTTTCCTTCTCCCGGGAATCTTCCTGACCCAAGGATCAAACCGGCATCTCCCGCACTGGCAGGCGGATTCTTTACCACTGAGCCACCTGGAAAGCTCCACGGAGGTAAAGACCATCTAAAGCAACAAAGCCTGATCACAGCAGAGCTAAAGCCTGGACTAAGGTCTTTGATTGTTTGCCTGAGATCCGCTGCTGGGCCATGTGGCACTGCTGGGCCATGTGGCAGGTTAAAAGAATAAATAAATAAAATTATTTTGCATCAAAGAAGCTAGATGACAAATGGGAATGATTTTGTTTCTCTTTTGTTTCAAACGAAATACTAGCAACGTACTAAAGAAAGAATGTTTCACCTAGGCTTTCTCCATATTCTTCATAGAAGGGAATTTATGCAGCTATCCCAGAGAACGGCCTTCCTACAACAACAATCTAGATTGTAGCTGCAGCAAATGTGTACTTGGGTTAAAAATATAAAACCCAACAATTTATAAAAGGAGCCAGACAAGGTTGTAGCAGAACCACTATAGCTCTGGTTTTCTTCTTTCTTTCAATTCTGATCCTGCCACAGAGCCACACTCCCTTTTGGGTATTCATGGTTTGCAAAGAGAAAGGATATCCATTTTATAGTTTCTCTGCTGAAATGCAGCGAAATGAATAGTCTGTACCTCAATCCAATAATGTAAATCCTTAGATGGGCTAATCAGCCTTTATAGAAATCTGTTCATCCCTATACACAAGAATCAACTATAGTGTTTCTTCAAATGCCCTTTAAAAATAACTACAATTCAATTGCTTTTCTTTTATCCAGGTAATCCAATTTTGTTTGGGGATTGTCCTTTTATAATGGAGAAAAAAAAAGAGTATTAAACGCTTTTGAAATGAATGTAACAGCTCTGTGAAAACAAAACACGACTCTAAATTCTCCATATCTCACAAATGCATTAATACATTGAGGGCAGCACCTAAGGCAGCAAAGGTCCTGAAATGAATAGGACCCACAGTGATTCACACCTGGCAATTCTGTCATTATTAACAAGTTTATGATTTCAGATACTTTCTGAAAAAGTATTTTTATATCTTACTTGGTTTTCCTAGAGATAGAGACCTTTTGGAAATGGGTTGGAGGAGATAATTCAATCAAAATATTTGATAGAAATTATTTTTGTAACATAATATACAAAATCCAATATCTGCTATATGATGATTTAGTAGATACTGGAAATTAACAGGGAAGATTACTTATGCTTTCTGTACAAAATGTATTTTTCTTTTTAATAAGTAGATACTGATATACTTACTGAAGAGGAAAAAAATTATTTTTGTCCCTAATAGACAACAAGATCATTCTATGGTTTTAGGACATGGTAAAGGTTAATCTTTACCAAGCCTATGCCCCAAACAGTAACGCTGAAGAAGCTGAAGTTAAACGGTTCTATGAAGACCTACAAGACCTTTTAGAACTAACACCCAGAAAAGATGTCCTTTTCATTATAGGGGACTGGAATGCAAAAGTAGGAAGTCAAGAAACTCATGGAGTAAGATGCAAATTTGGCCTTGGAATACAGAATGAAGCAGGGCAAAGGCTAATAGAGTTTTGCCAAGAAAATGCACTGGTCATAGCAAACACCCTCTTCCAACAACACAAGAGAAGACTCTACACATGGACATCACCAGATGGGCAACACTGAAATCAGATTGAATATATTATTTGCAGCCACAGATGGAGAAGCTCTATACAGTCAGCAAAAACAAGACCAGGAGCTGACTGTGGCTCAGATCATGAACTCCTTATTGCCAAATTCAAACTTTAATTGAAGAAAGTAGGGAAAACCACTAGACCATTCAAGTATGACCTAAATCAAATCCCTTATGATTATACAGGGGAAGTTAGAAATAGATTTAAGGGACTAGATCTGATAGATAGTGTCTGATGAACCATGGACAGAGGTTCATGACATTGTACAGGAGACAGGGATCAAGATCATCCCCGTGGAAAAGAAATTCAAAAAAGCAAAATGGCTGTCTGGGAAGGCTTACAAATAGCTGTGAAAAGAAGAGAAGTGAAAAGCAAAGGAGAAAAGGAAAGATATAAGCATCTGAATGGAGAGTTCCAAAGAATAGCAAAAAGAGATAAGAAAGCCTTCTTCAGCAATCAATGCAAAGAAATAGAGGAAAAGAACATAATGGGAAGGACTAGAGATCTCTTCAAGAGAATTAGAGATACCAAGGGAACATTTCATGCAAAGATGGGCTCGATAAAGGACAGAAATGGTATGGACCTAACAGAAGCAGAAGATATTAAGAAGAGGTGGCAAGAATACACAGAAGAATGGTACAAAAAAGATCTTCATGACCCAGATAATCACGATGGTGTGATCACTCACCTAGAGCCAGACATCCTGGAATGTGAAGTCAAGTGGGTCTTAGAAAGTATCACTATGAACAAAGCTAGTGGAGGTGATGGAATTCCTGAAATCATATTTGAAATCATACTTCAAATCCTGAAAGATGATGCTGTGAAAGTGCTGCACTCAATATGCCAACAAATTTGGAAAACTCAGCAGTGGCCACAGGACTGGAAAAGCTCAGTTTTCATTCCAATCCCAAAGAAAGGCAATGCCAAAGAATGCTCAAACTACCACACAATTGCACTCATCTAACATTCTAGTAAAGTAATGCTCAAAATTCTCCAAGCCAGGCTTCAGCAGTATGTGAACCATGAAATTCCAGATGTTCATGCCAGTTTTAGAAATGGCAGAGAAACCAGAGACCAAATTGCCAACATCTGCTGGATCGTGGATAAAGCAAGAGAGTTCCAGAAAAATATCTCTTTCAGCTTGATTGACTATGCCAAAGCCTTTGACGGTATGGATCACAATAAACTCTGGAAAATTCTTCAAGAAATGGGAATACCAGACCACCTGACCTGCCTCTTGAGAAATCTATATGCAGGTCAGGAAACAACAGTTAGAACTGGACATGGAACAACAGACTGGTTCCACATAGGAAAAGGAGTACATCAAGCCTGTATATTGTCACCCTGCCTATTTAACTTCTATGCAGAGTACATCATGAGAAACACTGGGCTGGAGGAAGCACAAGCTGGAATCAAGATTGCTGGAAGAAATATCAATAACCTCAGATACGCCGATGACACCACCCTTATGGGAGAAAGTGAAGAAGAACTAAAGAGCCTCTTGATGAAAGTGAAAGTGGAGAGTGAAAAAGTTGGCTTAAAACTCAACATTCAGAAAACTAAGATCATGGCATATGGTCCCATCACTTCATGGCAAATAGATGTGAAATAGTGGAAACAGTGTCAGACTTTGTTTTTATGGGCTCCAAAATTACTGTAGTTGGTGACTGAAGCCATGAAATTAAAAGACACTTACTCCTTGGAAGGAAAGTTATAGCCAGCCTAGATAACATATTCAACAGCAGAGATATTATTTTGCCAACAAAGGTCTGTCTAGTCAAGGTTATGGTTTTTCCAGTGGTCATGTATGGATGTGAGAGTTGGACTGTGAAGAAAGCTGAGCGCTGAGGAATTGATGCTTTTGAACTGTGGTGTTGGAGAAGACTCTTGCGAGTCCCTTGGACTGCAAGGAGATCCAACCAGTCCATGCTAAAGGAGATCAGTCCTGTGTTCTTTGGAAGGACTGATGCTGAAGCTGAAACTCCAATACTTTGGCCAGCTCATGTGAAGAGATGACTCATTGGAAAAGACCCTGATGCTGGGAGGGATTGGGGGCTGGAGGAGAAGGGGATGACAGAGGGTGAGATGGCTTGATGGTATCACCGACTTTTGATAGACATGAGTTTGAGTGAACTCCGGGAGATGGTGATGGACAGGGAGGCCTGTTGTGCTGCAATTCATGGGGTCGCAAAGTCGGACATGAATGAATGACTGAACTGACTCGAACTGAAAGGTTAATCAGTGGAGTTCACACACAGTAGTCTGAATCATGACCAGATGCAATCAGCACCTTAGTTCCCATGGGATCAACCCCAGGTCCCCTGCAGGGGAAGCAAGGAGTCCTAGACATTTGACTGCCAGGAAAGACCCTAGCAACAGCTTCTATTATTCTTCCATTAATTCTCAAACTAATGACGGAATGAAGAAAAGTTGTTGGAAGACAGGAATGTGCAAGACAGACAGCTGGAATGAACTAAACTGATGAATTAAGAGAGAAAAGGGAAAAACTTAGGAACATAGAGAAAACCCCAAAAATGAAGATAAAAGCAAAACACAAACAAAAATTACATTTTTGCATTGTGTGCTAACTACCCAAATTATGATTATTGCTGCTGACAGTTCCTCATTGCACTTTTTGTTTTATATGCTTGTTATATAAATATATCTTTTAGTTTTTGCCTTCTCTTTAAATCATTCATTGCTTGATTGGCTGACTCATGCATTCCTTTTTTAATTCATCCAGATATTTATTAAATATGTATTGGATTATTTTAATGTAACATGGATTAAGTTTTGGAAATACAGATAGGCTTGGTTGCTTTCCAAATGTCTGATATGGGTGACACAGAAATTGACATAAAAATTAGAAATACTTTTAAAGGCATTTTGATGCACATACATGCAAAATGCAAAGGGAGAATTTTGTAACTGTTATCTGTTTTTAATTGAGGTATAGTTGATTTACAATATTATGTTAGTTTCAGGTGTACAGCAAAGTTTTTCAGTTATATTTTTTTCAGATTATTTTTCATTACACATTATTACAAGATACTGAATATTGTTTCCCTGTTTCTCATCTATTTTATGTATAGTGGTTTGTACCTGTTAATACCATGCTACTAACTTATCCCTCCTCCCTCCCTCCCTTTTGGCAGCCATAAGTTTTCTGTCTATGAATCTTTTTCTGTTTTCTATATAGATTCATTAGTATTATTTTTAAAATTTTACATATAAGTGATACATGACATTTATCTTTGTCTGACTTACTTCACTTAGTATGATTATCTCTAGGTCCATTTGCGTTGCTGCTTATATCTCTGTATTACTCTTTTTTTATGGCTGAGTAATTTTCCATTGTATATATGAACCACATCTTCTTTATACATGTATCTCTTGATGGACATTTAGATTGTTTCCATGTCTAGCTAAATAGTGCTGCTAGGACCATTCGGGTGTGTGTATCTTTTAGAATGAGAGTTTTTGTCTTTTCTGGATATATCTCTAGGGTGGAATTGCTGGATCATATGAGAACTCTATTTTTAGTTTTTTTTTTTTAATTTTTATTTTTACTTTATTTTACTTTACAATACTGTATTGATTTTGCCATACATTGACATGACTCCACTATTTTTAGTTTTTTAAGGAACCTCCATATTAGCTACTCCAATTTACATTCCCACCATCAGTGCAGAGGATTAAAGAGAGAACTTTAAAGTTCAGAATCTGATGTTTCTCAGCACCTCCGCTGCTGCCCCTTTGGTCAGATCCACATTATTCAATGCTTGGATAATTGCAGGAGGCTTGTCACCTAACATCGCTGTGTCTCCCTTTTGCCGGAAAGATCCCCCATGCCATGGAACACCTAAGCCCACGCGCCACAACTACTAAGTCTGTGCTCTAGAGCCTGGGGCCAGCAGTTACTGAAGCCTGAATGACCCAGAGCTGCACTCCGCAACAGAAGCCGCCAAAATGGGGAACTCACACACTGCTGCCTCAGAGTAGCCCCTGCTCACCACAGCTAGAGAAAAATCTACACAGCAATGAAGACTTAGCACAGCCAAAAGTCAGTCAATAAAATTATTTTAAAAAATCATAGTGAAGAGAACATGAAAAAATATTATATATATATGTGTGTGTGTATATGTCTGAACCATTTTGCTGTATAGCAGAAATTAACACATTATAAATCATTTATACTTTAATAAAATGATTTAAAAAAAGAAATATGAGGAGTATGTCTTACAGAAAATAAAGAAAGGGTATCTGCTAAACCTTCTCTCTTTTTTCAAATATTTTCTCTAAAGTCCCACTTTCTCAGTGAAGCTTACACTGAGAACTCAATATGGCAAACTGCCCCTTTTCCACATGTATTTCCTATTTCCTCTATAATGCTCGATTTTTCTCTTATTTTCCCATAATAATGTTCACCATCTAATATGCAACATGACCTGTTTATGTCATGGGAAGAAGATTGAGAAAGCCAACCCCAAACTAATGACCCATGTATTTAGATTGGTAATATCATAGTTATTTGACAGTCATTCACTAGGAAAGAAACTCTCAGGGAGAGAAAAGTTGTGTCAACAAAAATGAGGCTGGAAATAAGTATGTAGAGGTGTGAAAATTTGTCTCTTATCTTAGGTCAGGGGTCAGAGAACTATGGCTCATGGGCCAAATTCAGGCAATTTAGGCCATATTCTTTAATATATTCTCTCTCTCTATGTGTGTGTGTGTGTGTGTATATATATATATATAAAATTAGAACATAACTATGTCCATTGTTTATGTATTATTTATGGCTATAAATGGTTCTCAAAGAGATGAATTTCTGAATATTTTAAGAAAGAAAAAGTTTGTTACCCCTGTCCTAGTAATTAAGGAATAAATGAAAGCTTTAAGCTGGAAAGTGCATGTTCCACATCATGATAGGGAAAAATCATTTTCTCTTCAACTCAGCTTTCCTAGTTAACCTTTCCCTCAAGATATCTCATAAATTTTATTATTTTTTAGCTTTTTTCATGTATGTGTGCTGATGTGTAAATTTTTATTTTGTCATACCAACTATAAAGGAAAGTTTCATCTTATACAGTCTATTTGATTTTTATCTTCAATCCTAGTTCCCTGGTCTTTGTGGATCTTCCTAATAAAATACAGCATGTGCGCTAAGTCTCTTCAGTCATGTCTGACTCTTTGTGATACTATGGACTGTGGCCTGCCACGTTCCTCTGTCCAGGGAATTCTCCAGGCAAGAATACTGCCATGGGTTGCTGTGTCTTCCTCCAAGGAATCTTCCTGACCCAGGGATCAAATGCATATCTCTTACATCTCCTGCATTGGCAGGCTGTTCTTTACCCCTAGAGGCACCTGGGAAGCCCAACAGCACTTGCTACTAAAGACTAAATGGGTGATGATAGCATGGAATATTAAAATTCATCCAGCCTCAGGGTCTGATGTGAGATGTTTCTGATGAAAACATGAAACAACAGATGGTTTCCAACGTACTTTAGTTATTTGTGTCATTATTTGGATTTGGTTGACTTTCCAATCTTTTTATCTTCTTTTGAGAAACTGGATAAAAACAGTATATTTGGAGAATAAATTAATTGCTAAGGTGGGCCAAACACAGTTAATCATGCAAAATGTCTGGTAGAAAGTGAGCTGGAATCATCACACTAATTTAATTTATAAAACTCAAACTGGCGAGAGACTGTGCAACACTAATGATAGCCAGTTGCCTAATTAGCTCTGCAACAGTCTTTCAAATTTATTAAAGCAAAATGAGCCATAGTGGTGAATGAGCAGATAAATTCCTGTTAAAAATCTGTTTGAATATATCGGGAGGTGGGTTTAACAATAGAGGTAGCCTAGTATACATAGGTGTATATAAGAACATTCAAATGACATCTGGAAATTTCAGTTATATTAAAGGATGTAAAATTTGTCTTTATCTAAAGCAACAGGCACATATCTAAGAATAATCTGAGTATGTTTCTCAATAAACATTAATATATTGTTAAAAAGACTCTCCTTTTTTTTTAAAGGGGGTTTATTTCATTATCCACTGTTTATTGTCTACCCAAACTGTTACTATAGGTTTGTTTGTGTATTGCTTTGAGAAATTAAAAAAAAATAAAGGAGTCTCTTTCCACTAAATTATTCCTAAGATTTTTATGATCATTTGTCAGATATCCTGTCTCTGTAACATTCAGGTGTGGTTCAGAGGATAATCCAAACTATGAATGACATGATAATGTGGCTGATTTTTAAAATTTACAACCTAGACAGTTAGTTCCCTTAATACCAACAAGGATCTGCATTAAAAAAGTATATGGAGCTGGAGTCACTTCTTCTGCTTTCAGAAGTTTCCAAGCATAATTAAGTTGCTAAAGTGCTCTAAGTGCTCTAAAAATCTGAAATTATCTAGAAGAAAAAGGGAAATGAGATTAAATGAAGGAACCAACAGTATGGATAGATTAGAATATTCCAGACTTGCAACACTTGAAATAGGTAACACAATAATATGGAACATCAGGGAATTTTCTTTGGGCATTGCTCATAACTCTCAGCACAAAACCACATTAGCCAGGCATATGAACATTAGCAGCACAGATGATATGATTGGAAAAAGTCTAAGGTCCTCTTTTCAACATGGAGTGGCTATAAATTTCAGGCATACATGTAAGAGGGTAGCTGGAACAAACGGCAGCTAAACATCATGTAGATATTTAGTTGTCCTTTGTGAATGAATCCAAAAATCACTGCAGATGGTGACTGCTCCCAAGAAATTAAAAGACGCTTACTCCTTGGAAGGAAAGTTATGACCAACCTAGACAGCATATGCAAAAGCAGAGACATTACTTTGCCAACAAAGGTCCATCTAGTCAAGGCTATGGTTTTTCCAGCAATCATGTATGGATGTGAGAGTTGTTGGACAGTGAAGAAAGCTGAGCACCGAAGAATTGATGCTTTTGAACTGTGGTGTTGGAGAAGACTCTTGAGAGTCCCATGGACTGCAAGGAGATCCAACCAGTCCATGCTAAAGGAGATCAGTCCTGTGTTCTTTGGAAGGACTGATGCTAAAGCTGAAACTCCAGTACTTCTTGTGAAGAGCTGACTCATTGGAAAAGACTTTGATGCTGGGAGGGACTGGGGGCAGGAGGAGAAGGGGACGACAGAGGATGAGATGGCTGGATGGCATTACTGATTAGATGGACATGAGTTTGAGTGAACTCTGGGAGTTGGTGATGGACAGGGAGGCCTGGCATGCTTCAATTCATGGAGTTGCAAAGAGTTGGACACTACTGAGTGACTGAACTGAACTGAACTGTGAATGAATAGAGAAACATAGTTGTCTGTTTTAAAAAATTGGAGTATAATCACTTTACAATGTTGTGTTAGTTTCTGACCTGAATCAGCTCTGCTGCTGCTGCTATGCTCAGTCCTGTCTGACCCTTTGTAACCCCATAGACTGTAGCTTGCCAGGCTCCTCCGTTCATGGAATTTCCCGGGTAAGAATACTGGAGTGGGTTGCCATTTCCTACTCCAGGGGATCTAATCAGCTATATGGTTGCATATATATCCTCCCTCTTGAGCCTCACTCCCACCTGCACCCCCATTCCACCCCTCTAGGTCATCAGAGAGCTTCCAGCTGAGCTCTCTGTGTTAATACAGCATTTCCCCATTAGCTATCTGTTTTATGTATGGTTAGTGTACATATGGGGCTTCCCTGATAGCTCAGTTGGTAAAGAATCTGCCTGCAATGTGGGAGACCCCAGTTCGATTCCTGGGTTGTGAAGATCCCCTGGAGAAGGGAAAGGCTACCCACTCCAGCGTTCGTGGGCTTCCCTTGTGGCTCACTGATGAAGAATCCACCTGCATTGTGGGAGACCTGGGTTCAATCCCTGGGTTGGGAAGATCCCCTGGAGAAGGGAAAGGCTACCCACTCTAGTATTCTAGCCTGGAGAATTCCAGGGACAGTCCATGGGGTTGCGAAGAGTCAGACACAACTGAGCGACTTTCACTTTCACTTTCTTTCAGTGTACATATGGGCTTCCCTCATAGCTCAGTCGGGAAAGAATCTGCCTGCAATGCAGGAAACCCAGGTTCGATTCCTGGGTTGGGAAGATCCCCTGGAGAAGGAAATGGCAATCCACTCCAGTATTCTTGCCTGGAAAATCCCATGGACAGAGGAGCCTGGCAGGCTACAGTCCATGGGGTCACAAGAATAGGGCACAATTTAGCGACTAAACCACCACCACCAGTGTATATATGTCAGTGCTACTCGCTCAGTTTGCCCCACCATCCTCTTCCCCTCCTATGTGTCCACATGTCTTGTCCTCTATGTCTGCCCTGCATGTCCTGCTCTCTATTTGCCCTGCAAATAGGTTCATCTGTACCCTTTCTCTAGATATCATATTTAAGTTGCTAATTCAGGATGATTAAGTGAGGTAGCTTACATGCTTTCAAACTGACACTAGGATAGATGGTGATTGCAGCCATGAAATTAAAAGACATTTACTCCTTGGAAGGAAAGTTATGACCAACCTAGATAGCATATTCAAAAGCAGAGACATTACTCTGCCAACAAAGTTCCGTTTAGTCAAGGCTATGGTTTTTCCAGTAGTCAAGTATGGATGTGAGAGTTGGACTGTGAAGAAAGCTGAGCGCCAAAGAATTGATGCATTTGAACTGTGGTGTTGGAGAAGACTCTTGAGAGTCCCTTGGACTGCAAGGAGATCCAACCAGTCCATTCTAAAGGAGATCAGTCCTGGGTGTTCTTTGGAAGGACTGATGCTAAAGCTGAAACTCCAGTACTTTGGCCAGCTCATGTGAAGACTTGACTCATTGGAAAAGACTCTGATGCTGGGAGGGATTGGGGGCAGGAGGGGAAGGGGACGACAGGATGAGATGACTAGATGGCATCACCAACTCGATGGACGTAAGTCTGAGTGAACTCCGGGAGTTGGTGATGGACAGGGAGGCTGGCGTGCTGTGATTCATGGGGTCACAAAGAGTTGGACATTACTGAGCGACTGAACTGAACTGAACTGAGGATAGAACAAAGGTTGGAACTGGTGGGAGGTTGTTATCATTCTGCCTAGTCATTCATTCACAGATTCTGGCTGTTAATTTTACTTTACAGAGGAAGAAAGTGACATGGTTTACGGTATGGTATAACCAACTTAGCATCCCCATATATCTGATGACCAATCAAGGAACTCTAGCAAGGCAAAGAACTCTCAAGGAATCAGCAGATTCTCAGCTGCCTGGGAGAAAAATGTTCTTAACACAAGCCAGGTGTCCAGTGGTTTTCCAATTGAATGTAACACAATATCTTGACTTTCCTTTCTTGGAGCAGGTTTCATTTCCAGAGAAAAATGTTTCTTACAAGTCTGTCCCCATAAAGATCAATTTACCTCATCATTATTACCGAGCTCACAGAAATCATTTCCTTTAACATATATTTGCAAACATCAGTGAGAGAGTAGTGAAGTGAAGTGAAATGAAGTCGCTCAGTCGTGTCTTTGCGACCCCATGGACTGTAGCCCACCAGGTTCCTCCTTCCATGGGATTCTCCAGGCAAGAATACTGGAGTGGGTTGCCATTTCCTTCTCCAGGGGATCTTCCCAACTCAGGGATCGAACCCTGGTCTCCCGCCTTGCAAGGCAGATGCTTTAACCTCTGAGCCACCAGGGAAGCCCTAAGTGAAGTCACTCAGTTGTGTCCAACTCTTTGTGACTCTGTGGACTGTAGCCTATCAGGTGCCTCTGTCCATGGGATTGTCCAGGCAAGGGTACTGGACTGGGTTGCCATTTCCTTCTCCAGGGGAATCTTCCCAACCCAGGAATTGAACCTGGGCCTCCCACACTGCAGGCAGACACTTTACCATCTGAGCCACCAGGGACTTAAAATCTCAACTTGTGTCAGTTTTATATATCGAAGGTCTATGTAAAGTTTTGCTTCAGAAGGGAGGAGGGTGGGCTTGATTGCTAAAAAGGCAAAAAAAGAACTTTGAAAGCCAGGAAAGAGTAGTATTGTACCAGAATTTCATACCAAGTTTGGAATTATCCTAATAATACTTCTTCCGCTTCAGAAATTCAGCTGTCAAGATGAGACTCTAAAATGAATGAAAACAACTCTCACTCTTGTGTGAGGATTTAAATTAATTATTGAAAAATGCAAATAGTATTTACCTGGGTCACACCATTCGTTAAGATAGTGATTGGAGGAAAAACAGAAGAAACACCACTCTTTCTTTTATCATACGTTTGATTTCTAGAACCATCTTACATGACATTTACAAACTTTCCAACTTAGGAAAAGGCAGGTTGTGCAATGGGAAACTACAAGCTTTGGAGTTGTACAGTAACTGTCAACTGTCATTTACTAAGTAGTTTCTAGATCACAACAGGCCTTGTTGTTCAAGTCTCTGAAATCAGGACTAAACAATTAAATTATAGGACCTTTGTGAAGAGTAATTGAACTAATGAAAGCAAATCTTTTAAGGCACAGTAATTATAAAAAGTAATCTTGTTATATTATCATTATCAAATAAAAGTATATATAATAGTTTACCAAATAATTTATTAAACAATATTTACTTCCATTCCTTTAGCATTGTTGAGTCTTTCTGTCATTGTTAACCCTGTAAACATTTCTTGTGTGTTCAGATTAGTTCTGCAAAACATAGACACACCCTAGTATCTTTTTATTCAATGTAAGGTATTTTTCATAAAGCACAACACAATATTTATTTCATAGCATAATTCAATAGCAGAATCTACATCATTTCGTTATTTACCATTAGCTTTTAACATAATTTATTTTAAGCAAATCTTTGTGTGTATGTTTAATTTGATGGCTTTCAAAGTTCTTTTTTGCCTTTTTAGCAATCAAGCCCTCCCTCATCCCTTCTGAAACAAAAGTTTACATAGACCTTCGATATATAAAACTGACACAAGTTGAGATTTTACTAAAGCTGAAGTAATGGATCATGGCTATTTACTCACTTTTCCCTCCTTCCTTCCTACTTACCTGCCCTAGCAATCCCTGAGTCACTCTGAAAAAACCAGGCACAACCATAGTTTAAAAACTGCCATTTTCATCAGCCCATTGTCTGCCTTTTTCCTATGTGATGCTAACACAGTGACACTAACTTTACCCAACATAGTGACAAAATGTTAAGAAAATGAAACACTGAACATCACTTTTACTAATGTATTTGATGTGCTAACATTTTTTTTTATCTGTTCATGTTCATCATGGGACCCAGCGTGACTCCTGGTGTCTTTCTGCTCAGTAACTTGTCTGTTCTCTTAGATCTAAAGAGTAATCCTGGCCTTGAAATGTACAATTTGAACTTCCTATAACTGTCATCATGTTATCATGGGCATTTTTCAAGGTCACTTGGAATATCAGTTCTAAATTTTCAATCACCCTGCCTGGTGTGTAGACTATCTATAGGATGAATTTCATGTGATGTCAATTGACCAAGAAAGTGAAAGAAAACACCAGATTGATCACATTTTTCTATAACTGTTGTTTATTATATGTTTTCTGCACACTTTAAATTTCATTATGACAATCATATGCACATGAATTGACTTTCCTTCCTGTCAGGAGAGGAATATATCAGTCACATATGAGAGAAAAGATGCTTCTCTTCTTCTCCTGCCTAACCACCTTAAAATTATGTACAGACTAGGGACTTGTTCTCTATCAAGAAAGAGGGAGAACATTAAGATTCCTAGAGTGTTTAAAATGAAAACAAACACACATTGCCATCAATTTAATCTATCATTTTTGATCAGTAGAATGTTCTCCTTTGGAAACTTCATTACAAATTTTGCATTTTGGAAAGTCATAAGGTGTTGCTGGTACTTCTAGCAGAGGCAAATAAAGAGTTGTTTCAAATGAGCAAAATTTAGGTTTCTGTCTCTATAGCTCATTAGCATTAGCAAGTTCCAGTCTCATAGCAACCCAGATCTGATGATGAACACCTGCCAGCCCAGATGGTTTAGAAAGAAAATTTTTAGCCAAATGGAACAAACTTCTGCTGTTTAGCAGTCTAAGCCGTGATTTAACAGAGTTGCTATAAGAACTCTGAACTCTTTTTGTGGAGTCATGATAAACAAGTATCTCCCAAGTTGTCATCTTCAGTTGCTATCACTTCTAATGCCTAACTAATGCTCCTACTTTTTAAACTTGTGTAAGTAATATACAATTCTATGTCACATACATATTCCAGAATGTGCATGCTCAGACGCTCAGTTGTGTCCAACTCTTTGCGACTCCATGAACTATAGCCTGCCAAGCTCCTCTGTCCATGGGATTTCCCAGGCAAGAATACTGGAGTGGATTGCCTTTTCCTTCTCCAAGGGATTTTCCCAACCCAGGGATCGAACCCACATCTCCTGTGTTTCCTGCATTGCAGGCGAAATCTTTAGAAGATACCAGATGTCAGTTGGTATGGACAGAGCATTGCAGCAAAATTGATAGCATCTGCACAATTAGGAAACAGATGCTTGCATTTTCATATTTGTTTTTAAATAAACACGATCCTTGCTTCTTCTAATGAACTGGTGGATGTTCAAAAACTATCTTCTGAAATAGAATCTTAAATAGAAATTGAGTCAACTATTCCAGCCCACAGTACTTTCTCTTTCTTCTGAACCACAACTTAACCACTTGTGCCATTGTCAGAGAAAAGCATATGGCAGCAGAGAAAGGGCTGGATGGGGAGTCAAAAGTTCTGGGCTACTGGGTATCCTTGTTCTGTTGTTGTTTTTGTGACCTGATTAAGCCATTTAATCCGAGTTTTCCTGTCTTTGAAATGATTTGGAAGTAAAAAACTAATTGTGTTTTTTTTTTCCAAGTGTGGAAACAGAGCTTGCTTTATTATCTTTATTTGTGCATAATTGCTTTACGCAGCCGTGAATTCCTTAGAACAAAGACTGCCCTCTAATATCCCTGACTAGAGTTCGGTACACAACAGATGCTCAAGAAATATTAGTGTTCTCATTGATTACCTCTTCAGTTAGTGGAAATTACAGAGATTACAACTTGGGTAGAAGATTTACTACTTCATAGCTCTGTGATCTTGCACAAATTACCTAAGTTCCTTGAGCTTCTCTTTCTTCATTGTGCTTCTCTCATGAGATTGAAAAGAGTATTAGCAAACTGATACATGTATATAGTGGATTCTCATAAACTTGATTTCTCATGTTTCTTTGTCTATGGTACCTGGCACTGAAGATTGCATCAGTTCAGCTCAGTTCAGTTCAGTCGCTCAGTTGTGTCTGACTGTTTGTGACCCCATGAATTGCAGCACGCCAGGCCTCCCTGTCCATCACCAACTCCGGGAGTTCACTCAAACTCATGTCCATCGAATCAGTGATGCCATCCAGCCATCTCACCTCTGTCATACCCTTCTCCTCCTGCCCCCAATCCCTCCCAGCATCAGAATCTTTTCAGTGAGTCAACTCTTCTCATGAGGTGGCCAAAGTACTGGAGTTTCAGCTTTAGCATCAGTTCTTCCAAAGAACACCCAGGACTGATCTCCTTTAGAATGGACTGGTTGGACCTTCTTGCAGTCCAAGGGACTCTCAAGAGTCTTCTCCAACACCACAGTTCAAAAGCATCAATTCTTTGGTGCTCAGCTTTCTTCACAGTCCAACTCTCACATCCATACTTGACTACTGGAAAAACCATAGCCTTGACTAGACGGACCTTTGTTGGCAAAGTAATATCTCTGCTTTTGAATATGCTATCGAGGTTGGTCATAACTTTCCTTCTAAGGAGTAAATATCTTTTAATTTCCTGGCTGCAATCACCATCTGCAGTGATTTTGGAGCCCCCCAAAATAAAGTCTGACACTCTTTCCACTGTTTCTCCATCTATTTGCCATGAAGTGATGGGACCAGAAGCCATGATCTTCGTTTTCTGAATGTTGAGCTTTAAGCCAACTTTTTCACTCTCCTCTTTCACTTTCAACAAGAGACTTTTTAGTTCCTCTTCACTTTCTGCCATAAGGGTGGTGTCATCTGTATATCTGAGGTTATTGATATTTCTCCCGGCAATCTTGATTCCAGCTTGTGCTTCTCCCAGCCCAGCATTTCTCATGATGTACTCTACACAGAAGTTAAATCAGCAGGGTGACAATATACAGCCTTGATGTACTCCTTTTCCTATGTGGAACCAGTCTGTTGTTCCATGTCCAGTTCTAACTGTTGCTTCCTGACCTGCATACAGGTTTCTCAAGAGGCAGGTTAGGTGGTCTGGTATTCCCATCTCTTTCAGAATTTTCCACAGTTTATTGTGATCCACACAGTCAAAGGCTTTGGCATAGTCAATAAAGCAGAAATAGATGTTTTCCTGGAATTCTCTTGCTTTTTCCATGATCCAGCGGATGTTGACAATTTGATCTCTGGTTCCCCTGTCTTTTCTAAAACCAGCTTGAACATCAGGAAGTTCACGGTTCACGTATTGCTGAAGCTTGACTTGGAGAATTTTGAGCATTCCTTTACTGCATTTGAGATGAGTGCAATTGTGCAGTAGTTTGAGCATTCTTTGGCATTGCCTTTCTTTGGGATTGGAATGAAAACTGACCTTTTCCTGTCCTGTGGCCACTGCTGAGTTTTCCAAATTTGCTGACATATTGAGTGCAGTACTTTCACAGCACCATCTTTCAGGATTTGAAATAGCTCAACTGGAAATCCATCACCTCCACTAGCTTTGTTCATCATGATGCTTTCTGAGGCCCATTTAACTCTACGTTCCAGGATGTCTGGATCTAGGTGCATGATCACACCATTGTGATTAGGGTTATACCTTGCAGCAATTAAGAAAACAAGAAATTCTGCATTCAAATCTGGCTTTGCCATCTCGTCCATTGTATAAATAATTTAATCTTTGCTTTTCTCAATTTCCTCGTCTTTAATAGAAACAATGGAGGTATTTACTTCACAGGAATTTTATGCAGAGTCAATGAATTTAACACATGTAAATTATTTGAAGATAATAGGACATAGAAGTTTTGTGTAAGTGTAGATCTTAGTTTCAGCTTTACAAATATCCATGATTTAGGGCTGTGAGAAAAATGCTATTATAATGTGGACTGTTCCTAAATTTCCACCTTATATACTTGATATTAATTATGTTCAAGATGAGCATGATAAGTATCCTTGAATTTGGTGGATTGTATATAATACACATTTTATAAAACAACAGATGTGTGGTTTTTAAACAAATCTTTATTTACCTTTTTAAATTGTATGCTAATCATTATTTTTAAAGAATGCAAATAGATTTCTTGCCTACTCTCTACACATTGTTTTAATTTCTATCTTTTTAATCGATGTATACTCAAACGTCTTCATAATATACTAATGATAATCATAGTTTAATCTTTTAAGGCCACCAAATTCTGCCAGATTTGTTCATTTCAATA
Source organism: Budorcas taxicolor (assembly GCF_023091745.1). Lineage (NCBI taxonomy): Eukaryota > Metazoa > Chordata > Mammalia > Artiodactyla > Bovidae > Budorcas > Budorcas taxicolor. The sequence goes on along the minus strand of NC_068914.1, from coordinate 98,000,675 downwards.
ATACTTGAAATTTATAAATATAGTCTATGAGTGCTTTTTCATCTGTTTAACTCTCAACTTCTTTTCAACCAACATGACTGTAGTGTTGGGATGTTATTCGACACCACAGCTTCATAATTGAGAATACTGTATCTTTTAAAATTATTGAAGACCTTTCTTGTATTGTCTATTTTCCCCTATGTAACAAACAAAATGCATTCTAAGACTGTTTACCAAATATTTTTAAATGTTAATTGATAAGATATGATGTTCCTAGGGTTAAGAAAGATGGAACACTCAAGGGTGTTAATAGGTGATAAAACCTTAAAAACTATTGAACAGAAGACCATAAAAGCTGCTGGAATGGAAAACTGTGGTCTTTGCCCAGGCCAGTTCAAACTAAATTCACAAACCCAGAGCTCTTGATTAAAGGGGGATCCTAGAAGTCTTGAGGAAGGACTCTACAATCCTTTGAAAATACCCACAAGATCTGTGGTCATTTGCAGATCTGTGTGGTCTAAAACTGATACCTGGGAAACCAAAACATCAACTAAAATAAGACATTATGGAGGTCAAGTGGAAATAAAGTGTTGGGTAAATCTGTATTATAACATTTCTAAAAATTTTCAGAGATATTATGTGATTATTACCCCAGTCCTGAAATGTGTTCTTGAAACTATCTATTCAGCAGTTGGGCAGAATAATCACACTGGTCTCCTGACTAGAGAAATAAGAGATACCGTTAAATGAAATGCCAAATGGAAGCCCCAGAAACTACTGGAAAATTTCCTGCCCCTGCCAAGACAGTAAATCAGAAGCAATAATGCCTCTGGGAAGAAATGTCAAGGGTTTTCATGTCATTATTTAATTAGCCAGCATAATCCTTCCAAAAATGAGATGAATAAATGGTTGATGAGTATTGACAGACATAAATTTAACCAGTTGGTAGCCCCAATTTCAGCTGCCATGTTGAATATTTGTACTTTTATTTGAGTAGATCGTTAAAGCCTCTGACACTTGGTATGTGGTCATTGATCTGGCAAATGTTTTCTTCCTGATCTCCTTCATCAGGGAAATCTAGAAACATTTTCCCTTTGCATGAAGCGATGGCAGACCTCAGTACTTGCCTTGCCCCAAGGATATGCTCTCTTCCTCTCTGTTGTGATAGATGCACGGGGATGTCAATTATTTTGACACTTCACACACATTATACTAGTTCTACTAAACTGTTCTATTGATGACAGCATATAAACTGAGTCTGATGATAAAGAAGAGACAAGTACTCTAGATGCTCCAATAAAATATTAATACATACATGTCACACGTTTCCTGGTGGCCCAGGGGTTAAGACTCCATGCTTCCACTGTAGGGGCATGGGTTCCATCCCTGGTCGGGAAGTTCCACATGCCCCACAGTGCAGCCAAAATATATATGCCATGCTCCTTCATGCTCAGTTGTGTCTGATTCTTTGCGACCCCATGAACTGCAGCCTGCCAAGCTTCCCTGTCCATGGGATTTTCTAGGTAAGAATGCTGGAGTGGGTTGCCATTTCCTCTTCCAGGGGATCCTGCCTACTCAGGACTGGAACCCAAGCCTCCTGTATCTCCTGAATTGGCAGGCAGACTCTTTTCCACCGTACCACCTAGGAAGCCCAATACACACACACACATGCACATATATATATATTCACACACATGTAAGAAGACGGAATTTAAGCCCTTAAGTATTCACGGATCTGCCACAATTAGTGAAGTTTTAGGGTCCAGTACTCTAGTTGCTGAGACAGTCCCTCTAAGTTAAAGTATAAGTTGTTCATACTTTGCCACTTTGTTTTTTTTTTTTTTCTTTACAAAAAGTTTCAGCTCTTATTGAACCTCTTTAGATTTTTGAGGCAGTACAAAAGAGAGCTTTGGAAAAGCACTTCAAATCATTGATTAGATAACATGAGAGGCTCACAGTTTTGACTCCTGTATAGAGAAAGACAGTGGGTCTAGGCTGCAGTGCATCTGCTTTACCGCTATGACTGTTAGATCCAATGGTGGTTAAGATCCTTGGTGGACAATGATGCTGTTTGGTTTTCGGCAAGCAACTCAGCATAGATCATGCTTTCTGCGGCTCCTTGTGTACTACTAAGCCCAGGTAGAGACTGAATACCTGATCATGAGACAAAGTGACAAGTAGCCTGAGGTTCATCATGAGCTGGGTTAACAAACCCAGAAAGTGATAAAACAGGCAGTAAGAGCAGCAGTTCATTTTTATTATTCTATTTTTTGCAGAAATGAGTTTGGTGTGAGTGAAGTTATAGAACCAGAACTATACCAGCATGGTAGTTGCCAGGTGCTGGACAGTAGAGGAAATGGGGAGACGGTGATCAAAGGGTACAGACTTTCAGTTATGGGTATGTCATGGGGAATCTCTGTACAGCATACATAGTGGCTATAGTTAATAGTTGTTGCTGTTGTTTAGTCACTAACTTTTTTGTGACTCCATGGATGATAGTCCACCAGGCTCCTCTGTCCATGGGATTTTTCAGGCAAGCACACTGGAGCCATTTCCTTCTCCAGGGGATCTTCCTCACCCAGGGATCAAACTTGTGTCCGCTGCATTGGCAGGCAGATTCTTTACCACTGAGTCACCAGGGAGGTCCATAGTTAATAGGATTGTGTTTTATACTTGAAATTTGCTGAGAGAATAAATCTTAAGTGTTCTCACTTCCCCCACCACCAAGATAACTATATGAGGTGATGGATATGTTAATTAACTTTCATGATACTCATTTAATAATGCATACATATATCAAATCATGTCATATACTTCAAATATTGATATATAATATATAGTATATTTGTACATATAGTATGTATATTATATAATTTTGTCAGTTATACCTTAATAAAACTGGAAAAAATGACCTCACCCACTTAAAAAAAAGTATGAAAAAATACTCAACTATTATTTTAATGCAATGTAAAACCTAAAATAAGACTTTCCAATGGGTGAGATTAAGCTTTTTGATAATTCATCATATGACCAAGGGTAAGTAGGGAAACTCATATTCATACACTGTAAGTAGAAACATATATTGATATCCTCTATCACTACTACAATGATTCCCCCTCCCAAGCTTAGAGGCTTACAACAAACATTTATTTCATATTCATAGATATGCAAGTCAGCTGCCATTTGGCTAAAGTTGACTGAGTTTCAAAGGGGATTGGGTGGGTCAGAAGGAAGGCAGGTTTTAGGTCAGTTGAAGGTCAGCTCCACGTGTCTTTGTACTAGGTTCCAGAATGAAGGTGCACCAGCTTCCTGAGTCACTCTCTCCTTATGGTGGATGTGATGTTTTGATACAATAAGAAATATATTTTTGATTTTTATTCCTGGTTCTTAGAACAGAGCTCCTTCTTTAGATAAGAGGCTCTTCAGTTATCACATTTGGTCCTAGTCTCTGGTTCTTCACATGAGAGTTTCTAAGACTCTTGGAATCTCCAGAGCATTAAGAATGTCCTATTGCATGCTAATGAGATGACTGATGGCTGGGGGACCCTAGGTAACTTCAGAACAGGACGTTGGTTGCCAGAAAGACCAAAGGATGATTAGAAGGCTGAAACTTTTAATCCCATTTGGACTCTGACCTTTAGCCAAGGAAGAGGTGCTGGAGATTGAATCAATCACCTATGGTCAATGATTCAATCAATCATGTCTATATAATGGAGCCTCCATAAAAATCCTAAATAATGGGGTTTGAAGAGCTTCTGGGTTGGCAACTTCTGTTGAACTCCATAGGGATGGAAATCCTTTGCTCAGGTTCTCTGGTCTTCAGTCTATGTAGCTTTTCATCTGATTGCTTATTTTTATCCTTTACAATATCCTTTATAATGAACTTGTAAATATAAGTAAAATGATTATCATAAATTTTCCAATCTGAAGATGGAGTTGTTGGAACCTCTGATTTTTAGCTAGGTTGAACAAAAGTGTGGGTAGCTTGAGAACCACTTTTTATGATTGGCGTTTGAAGTGGGGTATAGCCTTCTGGTACTGAGCCCTTTACCTATAAGGTCTGCTCTAACTCAGAAATGAATTACATTTTAGGATACTCAGTTGGTGTCTCAAGAAAATTGGAATTTCTTGGCATGGAAAGCCTATGAATTTGGTGTCAGGAGTGTTATGAGTAGAGTAACAGTCTTCCATCATCAGATTAGAAGAGTACAAAGGAATGACACCATGCTTGGAAGGCCTCAGCTTAGAAATGACACATTGTGACTTCTGATCACATCCTATTAGTTGAAGCAAGTCCCCTAGGCTAAACTACAAGGACTTGGGAAGAGAAGTGACTATTTGCTGAATTATATCCAATCTATCACAATTTCAATGAAATATGACTTAGCAATATCTATCAAGAAAATCCCAGAAATTCCACTCCTAAGATTTTATCCTATAGGTATATGGCACAAATACGAGGTTCTATCAACAGATGATTTGCAAAATCAGCTACATCAATTCAATAAATCTATGCAACTCATTAAAAATAGTGAGGTGACACTATACACTTGTAGAAGAATCACCAAGATATACTGTTAAATATAAATCCAAGGAACAGAAAAGTATGTATATAGCTGCTATAATTATGAAAGATAATGTAAATATGCCTGGAAATAGATATATACTCTGTCTGAAAGGAGTTAGTAGAATCTGGCAACAACAGTTACTTCAGTGAGGGAAATTTAGTGTCTGGAAAGAGTGGTAGAAGGAAGGCTTTCTTTCTTTTTTTTTTTTTACCTTTTTACTATTGAATTTGGGACAAGGCCCACTTTTTACCCCCTTAGAAAAATAAAGAAGCTATATACAAGTTAAAAATATAAGATTTTTCTCACTTTTCGTTGATCTGGAGTTGTTGACTGTCTATCACTTTCTGAAGTTCTGACCTTTACGTCCCCAGGTGAAGCTATGGGGACTCAAGAAAAACTTAGCTCCCTGTATAAGCTACTGCATCAGATAAACTTGATTCTGTTTCAAAATCCGCTTCATCCTCCTTGTTCCTCTTTGGATTCGTATACTTTTCTACTGTTCCGTTTGTTTCTCTTTCACCATCCCTTATAAAATGATTTTTGCTTCACACTGTAGATTCCTGCTTCCATTGCTTTTTTTTTTTTTAATTTTTATTTTTACTTTATTTTACTTTACAATACTGTATTGGTTTTGCCATACATTGACATGAATCCACTACAGGTGTACATGCGTTCCCAAACATGAACCATTGCTTTTTTAAACACATCACAGCTACAGTAAGCACTGCCATTCTTAAAAGCTTTTGCTTATACCTTTGGATTTCAGAGACCCATTGAAGAAAAAAAAATGCAGATACTTGTTAAAGATGTTAAGGAAGATATTCTTCCAAAAGGACTTTATATAACTGGAATTTTGCATTAGGGGAGAGAGACTAGACTCAACTCCTAGTACATTGAAGACTCAGTTCAATTCAGTTCAGTCGCTCATTCGTGTCCAACTCTTTGCGACCCCATGAATCGCAGCATGCCAGGCCTCCCTGTTCATCACCAACTCCTGGAGTTCACTCAGACTCATGTCCATCGAGTCAGTGATGCCATCCAGCCATCTCATCCTCTGTCGTCCCCTTTCTCCTCCCGCCCCCAACCCCTCCCAGCATCAAAGTCTTTTCCAGTGAGTGAACTCTTCGCATGAGGTGTCCAAAGTACTGGAGTTTCAGCTTTAGCATCATTCCTTCCAAAGAAATCCCAGGGCTGATCTCCTTCAGAATGGACTGGTTGGATCTCCTAGTGGAGATTTATGGACCAAGAACAGGGTTGTCAGCTGATTAAAAAAAAATGCTAACAGGAAATGTCAAGTTTGGAGGCATTCTTGCTAGACCTATTCAATAGGAGCTATTGTTGAAAGAAGTTTGGTTTTAGTCACGAAGTCGTGTCCGACTCCTGTGACCCCATGAACTGTAGCTTGCCAGGCTCCTCTGTCCATGGGATTCTCCAGATAAGCGTACTGAAGTGGGTTGCCATTTCCTTCTTCAGGGGATCTTCCCAACCCAGGAATTGAACCTGGGTCTCCTGCACTGCAGGCAGATGATTTACTGACTGAGCTATTATTGAAAGCAGGGCAGGGTGATAAGTTATCAAGTGGGGCGTGAGAAATTTGATCAGATTTCAAGGATGGGGGATTTTTCATTAAACTGTCTGAGCAGGATTCTTGCTAAAACTAGACTAAGTGGACCAAGATCAAAGACCAAAGTTGAGGCCTAGTCAAAAACTGGACTCAGGGAAACCTAACTCAAGTCTGATCAAGAGAGAGCCTTTTACAGGCAACAGTCTCTGACTCTTACCTGTATTGACTGAAAAAAGAGGCACAACATGACAGTTTTGACTTAAATTTTATTTGGGGCAACATGAGTTTGAGTAAACTCCGGGAGCTGGTGATGCTGCAGTCCATGGAGTTGCAAAGAGTCGGACATTACTGAGCGACTGAACTAAGCTGAACTGAGGACTGCAGCCCAGGAGATAGCACCTCACATAGCTCTGAGAAACTGCCTCAAAGAGGTAGTGGTGGAAGTCAATATATATGATTTTGGTGAAGGGGGATTTCAATGCAATCAGGCACTTAAGCTTACAAAAGGTTTTCTGCTAGTCAAAGGAGAGGATGTCACCATGAAGGGATTTAGCCTTTTTCTAGATATGAGATAAAAGGATTGGGATCCTGAAATCAGTTCCTGAAAATACCTAGCTATCTAAAGACCTGTTCCACCAGTTTTTCTGGAGCACATAGTGCCTCATTCTCCACCTTAGACTCCCCTCTGGACATGTAGAAGGTCAATAGCTGCAGTAGCACAGGATTCAATCTTTGCAGAGGCAGATGGCGAATGCCCTTGGCAAGAGCCAATTCATAATTGACATCTTCTGATTCTGCTCTTTAACTTTCCTGCTCTTATCTGCTTTGCTCTATCTTACCCAAATTTCTGTAGAAGTCTGAAAGTACTCTTTTTTTTTCTGTAGAAAAAAAAATTCTTTTCATCTTTTAGCCTCTGGCAAGAGACAACTGGTCCCAGCCCATCAATCCTGGGGATTCATCTCTGGCTCTCTTCTGGCTACTCTTGTCTGCAGAGGACAACGGGCTGAGGGGCTAAGAAAGGGGTTGATTACCTTGATAACTTTTATATATGAAAGCCTCTATTGGTATCTTATGGCTCTGGGATCTTTTGACAAGGGCTGATCACAAACACTGAGCTTAGACTCCTTAGACAGAGTGTGGGCTCCTCCCTGACATTAGAAGGCTGATCTCTTGTTTCTTGGTGTCATATTTGAGAAGAGTGACTCTTTAAAATATCTGCTATTAGGAAAGGCCTTTGCTGCCCTACACATAGGACTGTTGGTACTATCTTTCTAGATTCTATATATATACATGTGTCTTAATATATAATATTTGTCTTTCTCTTTCTGACTTACTTCACTCTGTATCATAAGGACACAGACATAAAGAACAGAGTTTTGGACTCAGTGGGAGAAGGAGAGGGTGGGATGATTTGAAAGAATAGCGTTGAAACATATACATTACCATAAAAATACATAGCCAGTGGGAGATTGATGTATGATGCAAGAACCCAAAGCCAGTACTCTGTGACAACCTGGAGGGATGGGGTGGGCGGGGAAGTGAGAGGAGGGTTCAGGAAGGAGGGGACACATGTACGCCTACGGCCAATTCAAGTTGATGTATGGCAGGAGCCATCACAATATTTTAAAGTAATAATCCTCCAATTTAAATGAATAAATAAATTAAATAAAAAGCCCTGACGATCCCCTGGGGGGGGTGTTGGTGGTGGTAGGGCCTGAGGAGTAATTGCTGCTGCTGCTGCTACTGCTAAGTCGCTTCAGTCGTGTCCGACTCTGTGCGACCCCATAGACAGCAGCTCATCAGGCTCCCCCATCCCTGGGATTCTCCAGGCAAGAACACTGGAGTGGGTTGCCATTTCCTTCTCCAATTCATGAAAGTGAACAGTGAAAGTGAAGTTGCTCAGTCGTGTCGGACTCTTAGCAACCCCATGGACTGCAGCCTTCAGTGTAAATACACTTTCAAAGCCCCTACTCTCCTGCTCATGTAAAGTACAGCACTTTTTGGGCTTTGGCTATAGTTAAGGGCCATACAGTGAATACTCGGGTAAGAAACAGATTTCAAAGGGAAGAGGATGAGCCTGAGAAGGACCAGGGAAAGTTCTCTGAGGCAACAGGAACACAACTGCACTGTGTAAAATGCTTGGAGCTCAGTGGAGAACGAAGTTCGGATGTCTGAGAAGGTTTATGAACTCTATACAGCCCTTGCTGTAGTCCTCACTTATGCTCCCCTGACATTGGAGATTCAAGAAGCAAGGGGTGCACATTTGCTCTAGGGGAAGGGAGTAACCCTGCCTTCTGCTTCTCACTGATGTGCAGAGCTAATCACTGGGGAGGAAATAAAAAATAAACTAACAATACAAGCAAAAACTACCTAAACAACTACAAGAGTTGAGACCATTTGTCTTTGGGGAGCAAAGGAAGAGAGAACATGTTCATTTTTTTTATTTGGAAAGTCAGCCAATGTCTCTTGGAAGGAAAAGAGAGCAAAAGGAAAAAGGAAAACTGTGCCTGAGGTACAGTCTTCCTAAACCTGGAAGGCCTGGAGCAATCAGGGCCCTCAGGCATGATAATTAAGTTGCAAGTGTAAGGCACTGAGTTATCAGTTCAGTTTGGTCGCTCACTCATGTCTGACTCTTTGGGACCCCATAGACTGCAGCACACCAGGCTTCCCTGTCCATCACCAACTCCCGAAGCTTACTAAAACTCACGTCCTTTGAAACGGTGATGCCATCCAACCATCTCATGCTCTGTTATCCCCTTCTCCTCCTACCTTCAATCTTTCCCAGCATCAGGGTCTTTTCAGATAAGTCAGTTCTTCACATCAGCTATAAACCCTGGTAGACCTGCCAAATGTGATTCAACTCTCAGTCAAGCATAACACAGAAAGGAGTGTCATCAAGCTTCAAAGGACCTCAGCAGTTGGGAAGCTGATCACTAAGTCACGGGTAATGGAAAGAACAGCAGAGACATGGACAGTTTTTGAGTGCAAAGGATAATTTTTAACTCTGAAGACCTGTGCTTGCAGTCCAGCTTCAGCATGATGGCACAGAGCAGGCAGAACCAACTCGTTATCCATTACAATGAACCTGAGTTTATAGATTAGGAAAGTCCCTAAGAGAGATTTTGAACTTCCTGTTCACCTGAGCATGTGGTGGCTTAAGCAATTAATTTGAGTATTAAAATATATATATATATAGTCCTATATATGCTATGGATTTCTGAAGTGAATATAGGATGTGATTTGAGTATTACCCCAAATGTTCTGTCCTAAGGAATATCTCAGACTTCAAGCATTCATGTCACACAATTCTCATTTTTTTTTGTCAAGTCATTGAAAGCTTTTGTTGAATTTTAAATGTTATCTAGATCTTGGTTGAACATATGTTGCCTAAATAAATGAATGCTATATAGAGAAGAGGATAGCAGAATTCCAATATGGTAGATTGGTTGCCAAAAGGCATGAGTTAAATTAAGTAAGAAAGAAGGAACAGTTTTTTACAGTCCATTATTGAACAGATGACAAACCAAAGATATAGAAATCAAGTCTGAGAAGCTCAGAGAAACAACTTATGATGTAACTGACAGGGTTCAGGGCAGATCATCCCAAAATATGCCACTTTGGTATATTGATTATTTGAATTAAAGTTACTAAGTCATGATCAGTGCAAGGAAAAGTGCTGACCCTCCCCTATTCCCTTGAGAGCAAGAAATAAATTTACCATGTGAAAAACATCCTTCCTGCACAGGAAAGTAGAGAGATATCTTTATCATCAGAGATATGGAATTAAGAACTGTAAAGGTTGCATAAACAGTGGAATGACTTCTTTACTAGCTTATAACCCCCAAGCTCAAACTTCTTTTTCTTGTAATTTTCTCACAAATATATTGGTTCTTTGTCTAAAAGCTATTAAAATTATCTGCTTTGGTCACTTCTTTGAATCTCATATTTCTATGATCTCCTATATATACAAAATTGAGTATGCTTTTCTTCTCCTATTAATCTACCTTGTGTCATTTTAATCTTTGGTAAGTCAAAGAACCAAGAAGGGAAAAAGGAAAAGTTTCCCCAAACATAATTTTTCTTTTCCTATTCTAGGTCTGCATCTTTTGCAATGATATAGTTGTACCCTAAAAAAAAAAAAAAATTCTCTAACTTATATTGAGAATATAAAAGGTAATACAAGGGTCTTGAATCATAAATGAGGTCATGGTAAGAGGGCCTAGATGCCATGAGAAATGATTGGAAATGTGGATTAATGGTGAAGCGGGAATGTTAGTAGACTGGGGTACTAAAAGGAGGAAATTTAGAAGAAAAGGAACAATACAATCTTTTCTTTCTGACATCTTTGCCCTGTTGTTGACTACAAAACAACTTTGCTTTTTCCAAATACAACAAAGAGGAATACCTGCATATTCTGTGTCTACCTGGTGATCACAGAAGGGTACTTATTAAAAACATTTAGATTTCAGTCAAATCAGTAGCCATAACTTAAAGGATATCCTTGGCTGTAAGGAAGAGGACAACTGATTTAATCAAACCCATCCTTATCTGATTGAATGACTTTGTAAACAACATCTGTTTTCAAATTTCTGAGTTTGAAGACACCGTTAATAAATTATTACTAATAGGAGACATTACTAATACAAGTACATTCTGAGAAATGTATCTTTGTGGCTTTTGAAACCTGGCTTTATTTTAAAATGATCTGGAGAACTTTAAAAGAGAATCCTGGTGACTGAGTTCCACCTTGAAAGTGAAAGTGAAGCTGCTCAGTCATGGCCGACTCTTTGCGACCCCATGGACTGTAGCTTATCAGGCTCCTCTCTCCATGGGATTCTCCAGGCAAGAGTACTGGAGTGGGTTGCCATTTCCTTCTCCAGGGGATCGTCCCAACCCAGGGATCGAACCCTGGTCTCCCACATTCCAGACAGACACTTTAACTTCTGAGCGCTTTAACTTCTGAGCCACCAGGGAGCCCCACCTTAAAATAATTCAATGCAAATCTCTGGGAATGAGTCTGTGACTTGAGCAGGTATTAGAACAAATGAACAAACAAACAAAAATCTCTCCAGGTGATTCTAATGTGTCGTCAGGCTTTCGAAACACTGACTTGAAGAGCATCATTGCCTACATCAATTTTTACCTTGCCATATTTGTATTTTCACTGGGGCAAAATGAAGATATTCACTTTTTTGTTTCCCTAAGAACTGGTAGAGTTGTTTCAAAATGTTATGGATTGTGCTATTTCACCACAATTCTTCCATCCCTACATTCCCCTGCTACTGCTTCCCTGTTGCTAGAATATACTTTTCCACACTATTGACTTCAGACGTGGCCTTATGGCTTACTTTAACTAGTGGAATGTGGAAATGACACTTGGTCAGTTTTGATCTAAGGCTTTAAGAAGCATGACAAATGTCCACTGAGACTCGGGGGGCTTACCCCTTCCCTCATTAGGCCTGCTGGTGGCTATCTGCATGGTCAGGTCACTCAGAATGGTTGTTCTCCTGCTCTCTGTACAGCTCCTGTTTCACCAGTGCCTGCTTCACCTACACTCTGCTCACATGACTGACTTTCCTACTTACTCCAGGCCCCAGCTAGTGATTGTTCCAGCTTTAGATCAAAACTCTCCATTATACTTATCAAACAGGCAGTGAGGGGTGTATCTCTCTGCTAGTTTCCCTGGTAAGCAATGATCCAACTTGACTTAAGTTCCTCATATAATTGGTAACCTCCCCTTCCCTTGGGAGTAAAGACTGTTGCCATGTCTTGTCCAGAGCCTGCTGCACTTGGTGTGGTGTCCCTCCAGGACCTTGCTTTGGATGTATGAAAGCCCTATCCCTTAACCATTGATGTTTCTGTTTCTGACTCGGGGGCTCTTTTTTCAGTCTTGATGTTGTGTAAGTATAGGCATGATAGGCAGTCCAAAACCATTAATCTCTGACCTGAATCCAGGAATAAAGCTGTATGAAGGTCATCCATAACCCAAAGTGTAGAGGCCCACCTGGTGGCAGCTAAACCAGTCTAATATCAGCAAAATTGTAACTGACCAATAACACTATGACTATGACACAAACTTTCTTGATGCAAACCTCTGAAATCTTGGAGTTGTTTTTAACCCAGCATTATTGTAGGGGGTTATAAAAAAAAAACAAAACAACTAATATACAAGAATTTGTTTGTAAATAATATGTATATCAAGCAATATCAAGCAAATAATAGCTGCTAAATAAGTATTTGTTAATCTGCTTTTATGTAGGACTCAGTTAAACTTGATGATACTAAACAAAATTGGAAATCACCAAATTTTAAAATGTTTTACATTTATTTTATGTATGTTAAAAAATCATGTGGGGATTATCAGAGTTTAAATGAATTAAATGTATTGCATTTCTATGGCCTGCTAGTTAGCCTGTCCATTAATGAAAAGAATATTAGGAAGTATGCTTAGAATTGCTTTTTCCAGTAGCCAAATAGATCAACTTTTCACCTAGATGATGGTTTTGTGGAAAGCATCTGCCTTCTTAGCAAGTGGGTATAGATGGAGATCAAACTCTGCATTGATTTGGAAATACTATCCCCTGCCTCTAGGATACTGCCAAATTTTCAGTTAAGATTCAGAAAATTCCATTTGTAATTAAGAAATCTGTGTATCTGAGATAGGTTTTAACATTAACATTGGAAATTATTAATAGCATTAAGCAGATAACACTTCTGGGGCAGTAACTTAGTCAAGATGAAGACTTAAAGAATAAAAATCATTGAAAATATCTTTTGTGATATATTAGGAACTTATAGTCAGGCAAGCAATTATAGAATTCCTTGAAAGAAAAAATCCTAGTTTGAAGGCAAAATACATGGTAATGTCAATTAAAATATCTTTTTGAAATTACTAGTCTAGATAAAACATGCTTATTCACTTTTGAAAGTGTTTTAGTTCATTTTAGTATAACTCTTCATTTTTAAAGTCATTTTCTTAACTTATTCCTTATGGTAATCATAAATTACTATATATTTGATTTTGATGATTTATCAGTGATTAGTAAGGGATTTAGACATATAAAGTAGAGGTACCAAATAACTTATCTTTGCATTATGGATAATAGCAAGATGTAATTATGTTGTTACCTCCTCATGTTTTGAGACGTATCAGAATGTAATAAATAGATGCAAAAAATACCCAAACTTTTTTAGACTATGAAACTGCCATTCATATGTGACGTTATTTATAGCAAGGGCAAAAATAGCATAGTACAATAATATAAGAAATGTGGCGCTCACACAAATTGGCTTTGGTGTCCAGGTGTCTTTGTAAAAAAGTATTAATTTTACAGTATCCTGGGGACCAAGTTGATGCTCCACACATAATCCACAGTGTCACAAATGTCCATAGTAAACGACACTCCCAGTTGCAAAGCCTTCACACTTAATATAGCAGAATGTCACTCTGTGCTCACTGGGTTGCCAAAAAGTGCTAGCAAGGTTACCACTATATCACCTACCTTCCCCCTTGAGATGGGAGAGAGTAGACAATTCACATTAAGTGTAAAGAAGGCTGTAAGTGTTAAGTAGGGTAGTGCATTTTGATTCCAGGTATTTGAATGTTGGCTAAAGTCTTATTCCAGACATTAATGTGGTCTTACTGTAGGTTTGCATGAGACTTTTAAAATACATTAATAGAATCTAAGAATCTCCTGCATTCAATAAATAGTATTTTATAACTAAATGTTATATTGCTATCCATTTTCTCATGTTTTCACATTATTTTTCCATTCACAATCATGAGTTAAGTACAAATCTATGGTAAATATGTGCCTGATTTATGAAGAAGGCTGAGCGCCAAAGAATTGATGCTTTTGAACTGTGGTGTTGGAAAAGTCTCTTGAGAGTCCCTTGGACTGCAAGGAGATCCAACCAGTCCATTCTGAAGGAGATCAGCCCTGGGATTTCTTTGGAAGGAATGATGCTAAAGCTGAAACTCCAGTACTTTGGCCACCTCATGCGAAGAGTTGACTCATTGGAAAAGACTCTGATGCTGGGAGGGGTTGGGGGCAGGAGGAGAAAGGTACGACAGAGGATAAGATGGCTGGATGGCATCACTGACTTGATGGACATGAGTCTGAATGAATTCGGGGAGTTGGTGATGGACAGGGAGGCCTGGCGTGCTGCGATTCATGGGGTCAGAAAGAGTCAGACACGACTGAGTGACTGAACTGAACTGATTTGGATTAATAAATAGTATAATACTAGAAAAGTTATCTTTCTACAAGGAAAGCATTTAATGGAAAAAAGTCTAAAGTCCAAAGAGGAAGACAAGTCAGCTCTTGGTTGTATGCAGTCCAGGGAAATAAGACACAAGGAAATTTTACTGATAAGGTGTACCCTTCCTTTAAGAAAGTTCAGCCAGGCTGTTCTGTCTTTTTGTGAGATAGGACCTCCTAAAACTTTTCATAATGGATTAGTTGAATAAAGCAACAATCTTAGAATTCCTGATATAGAGAGGATAAGAGGTAGAAAAATTGTGACACCTAAGAAAAGTTTAGAAAAAACACTTGTACCACTTACCTAAAGCAATAACTCACATCTAATCAAAGGCATCATCAGAATTTGAAACAAAAGTGATGAGTAGAAGGAAGAGATTGTTAAAGGAGAAAAATGGAAAAGTGAAACACTAATTATAGAACGTTAATTGTAGGGCACTTATATATAAATATATATATGTATATTATATATGTTGCAAGGTGGGTTTATTTATTTATTTATTTATTTTTAATTTTTATTTTTATTTTACTTTACAATACCGTATTGGTTTTGCCATACATTGACGTGAATCCACCACGGGTGTACATGCGTTCCCAAACATGAACCCCCCTCCCACCTCCCTCCCCATAACATTTCTCTGGGTCATCCCCGTGCACCAGCCCCAAGCATGCTGTATCCTGTAAGGTGGTTTTTTTTTTTAAAAAGCTTGACTTTTCAGCTTTTTAAGGATCTAGTGTTTCAAGTGCATACCTCAAAAAAGGTTTTAAAAAAAGATATAGCCCATTCATTATCAACATGATTTTTAAATTAAAATGTTATAGAAATGTGGTACACCCCTTAGTTCTCAGCTTTTTCATATATAAAATGGAAAGATAGGGCTAAGGTCTGAGTTCTGTTCAGTATTACATCATATGATTATTAACTGAATAAGTAAGTTACTTGATTAAGATTAAATATACTAAGACTAGGTCATAATGCTCAGTGAAGGGATAACTCAGTCTAAGTGGTCAGGATCTCAAAAAACTATCTGCATGACATTCCAATAGGAAGTAATTTTTTTGCATGTTTTCCTTGATCTTATTACAAGAAGATGCACTACACTGATTGGACTGGCAAAAAGAAGTACAAGAGAGGTATATGATATAGATGTGGCAATTAGCAAGTTTTACTCTAAGTCCTATCTCCAGTTTCCCTATGTGAGGTACCATAGATGGTAAAAAGAGATAGGAAACATTTCCGTACACTTATGTGGAGTAATTTACAGCATATCTGAAGTGAAAATAGCAAAGTTCTGATATTGTTTATAGTATTATACCTTATAAGTAACAAAGGAGGGAATTTTAAATAGGAAGTAAAAGGAATGATGGCCTAGTAAACCAAAAATCAATATTAATTTTCACCTTCAGATGGGAGGAGAAACAACGTGAAAGATTCCCACCAAAAGCAAGTCTTCCGTGAATGTAAATTGTTTCAGAGTTTTCAATCTTTCCTAACTTAAGAATAATCAAAACGAAACCAGAGAGGGAGAAACAGAAATGCATACAAAGTTAAAAACATATGGGAACAAATGGACTTTATTATATATAAAGTTGGTGACATAATCAGAAAAGAAAGACATTATTTCAAGTGATTTTAATAGCTTTTTCAACAGCTTTACTGAAGTAAAATTTACCTATAATAAAATTCACTCAGTTTAAACTTAAATGTAAGTTGAATTTTATACACAGTTTACACAATGTACACAGTTGTGTAATTTTCACCATAGTCAACATGTAAACTATTTCCAAGTCAAAAAACTCCCTTGAATCCTACAAGAATCCAAGAATCCTTCAGCTCTTGACCACTGGTAAATACTAATAAATTGTCACTTACCCTTTTACAGAATTTCATATAAATATAATTATCAATATGTTCTGTTGTGTGTGTGTTTGTGTAACCAAGACTGAATTTTAAACACTCTTCCTCACAGCAATATGTCTGCATTTCAAAGAAAAAACAAAACACTTTCTCCAGCACTTCTCTTGAAACTGGAGAGTATTTGACATTTCTTCTGACAAAATGTAGTCCACTGGAGAAGGGAATGGCAAACCACTCCAATATTCTTGCCTTGAGAACTCCATGAAGAGTATGAAAAGGCAAAAAGATAGGACACTGAAAGATAAACTCCCCAGCGTGGTAGGTGCCCAATATGCTACTGGAGAAGAGTGGAGAAATAACTCCAGAAAGAATGACGAGATGGAGCCAAAGCAAAAACAACACCCAGTTGGGGATGTGACTGGTGATGGAAGTACTAAAGTCCGATGCAGTAAAGAGCAATATTGCATAGGAACCTGGAATGTTAGCTTCATGAATCAAGGCAAATTAGAAGTGGTCAATCAGTGAACTAAAATGGACTGGAATGGGCAAATTTAACTCAGATGACCATTATATCTACTACTGCAGGCAAGACTCCCTTAGAACTGGAGTAGCCCTCAGGGTCAACAAAAGAGCCCAAAATGCAGTACTTGGATGCAATCTCAAAAACGTCAGAATGATCTCTGTTCATTTCCAAGGCAAACCATTCAATATCACAGTAATCCAAGTCTATGCCCTGACCAGTAATGCTGAAGAAGCTGTAGTTGAACAGTTCAATGAAGATCTACCAGACCTTCTAGAAAAAACACCCCAAAAAGATGTCCTTTTCATTATAGGAGACTGGAATGCAAAAGTAAGAACTCGAGAGATATCTAGAGTAACAGGCAAATTTGGCCTTGGAGAACAAAACGAAGCAGGGCAAAGGCTAATAGAGTTTTGCCAAGAGAATGCACTGGTCACAGCAAACACCCTCTTCCAATAACACAAGAGAAGACTCTACACATGGACATTAGCAGATGGCCAATATCGAAATCAGATTGATTATATTCTTTGCAGCCACAGATGGAGAAACTCTATACAGTATAGTCAGCAAAAACAAGACCGGGAGCTGACTGTGGCTCAGATCATGAACTACTTATTGCCAAATTCAGACTTAAATTGAAGAAAGTAGGGAAAACCACTAGACCATTCAGGTATGACCTAAATCAAATCCCTTATGATTATACAATGGGAGTGACAAATAGATTCAAAGGATTAGATCTGATAGACAGAGTGCCTGAAGAACTATGGATGGAGGTTCATGACATTGTACATGAGAGAGTGATCAAGACCATCCCCAAGAAAAAGAAATGCAAAAAAGGCAAAATGGTTGTCTGAGGAGGCCTTACAAATAGCTGAGAAAAGAAGAGAAGCTAAAAGCAAAGGAGAAAAGGAAAGATATAAGCATCTGAATGCAGAGTTCCAGAGAATAGCAAGGACAGATAAGAAAGCCTTCCTCAGTGATCAATGCAAAGAAATAGAGGAAAACAATAGAATGGGAAAGACTAGAGATCTCTTCAAGAAAATCAGAGATGTCAAGAGAACATTTCATGCAAAGATAGGCACAATAAAGAACAGAAATGGTATGGACCTAACAGAAACAGAATATATTAAGAAGAGGTGGCAAGAATACACAGAAAAACTATTCACAAAAGATCTTCATGACCCAGACAACCACAATGGTGTGATCACTCACCTAGAGTAAGACATCCTGGAATGCAAAGTTAAGTGGGGCACAAAGAACAAAGCTAGTGGAGGTGATGAAATTCCAGTTGACCTAGTTCAAACCCTAAAAGATGACTCTAAAAAGCACTGCTCTCAATATGCCAGCAAATTTGGAAAACTCAGCAGTGGCCACAGGACTGGAAAAGGTGTTTTCATTCCAATCCCAAGGAAAGGCAAAGCCAAGAAAGCTCAAACTACTGCACAATAGCACTCATCTCACATGCTAGTAAAGTAATGCTCAAAATTCTCCAAGCAAGGCTTCAATAGTATTCCAGGTGTTTAAACTGGATTTAGAAAAAGCATGGGAACCAGAGATCAAATTGCCAAGATCCATTGGATCATTTAAAAAAAACGAGTTCCAGAAAAGCATCTACTTCTGCTTTATTGACTACGCCAAAGCCTTTGACTGTGTGGATCACAATAAACTGGGAAATTCTGAAAGAGGTGGGAATACCAGACCATCTTATCTGCCTCCTGAGAAATCTGTATGCAGGTCAAGAATCAACAGTTAAAACCAGATATGGAACAACAGACATGTTCCAAATAGGGAAAGGAATACGTCAAAGCTGTACATTGTCACCTAGATTATATAACTTATATGAAGAATATATCATGTGAAATGGTGGGCTGGATGAAACACAAGTTGGAATCAAGAGTGCTAGGAGAAATATTAATAACCTCAGATATGCACATGATACCACCCTTATGGCAGAAAGTGAAGAACTAAAGGGCCTCTTTATGGAAGTGAAACTGGAGAGTGACCAAGTTGGCTTAAAGGTCAACATTCAGAAAACTAAGATCATGGGACCTGGTCCCATTGGTCGGTTTGGTTAAGTCGCTCAGTCGAGTCCGACTCGTCGCGGCCGACTCGTCGCGGCCCCATGAATCGCAGCATGCCAGGCCTCCCTGTCCATTACCAACTCCCAGAGTTCACTCAGACTCACGTCCTTCGAGTCAGTGATGCCATCCAGCCATCTCATCCTCTGTCATCCCCTTCTTCTCCTGCCCCCAATCCTTCCCAGCATCAAAGTCTTTTCCAATGAGTCAACTCTTTGCATGAGGTGGCCAAAGTACTGGAGTTTCAGCTTTAGCATCATTCCTTCCAAAGAAATCCCAGGGTTGATCTTCAGAATGGACTGGTTGGATCTCCTTGCAGTCCAAAGGACTCTCGAGTCTTCTTCAACACCACAGTTCAAAAGCATCAGTTCTTCAGCACTCAGCCTTCTTCACAGTCCAACTCTGACATCCATACATGACTACTGGAAAACCATAGCCTTGACTGGTCCCATCACTTCATGGCAAATAGATGGGGAAATAATGGAAACAATGAGAGACTTTATTTTTGGGGGGCTCCAAAATCACTGCAGATAGTGATTGCAGCCGTGAAATTAAAAGATGCTTTGCTCCTTGGAAGGAAAGTTATAACCAACCTAGACAGCATATTAAAAAGCAGGGACATTACTTTGCCAACCAAGGTCCTTCTAGTCAAAGCTATGGTTTTTCCAGTAGTCATGTATGGATATTAGAGTTGGAAATAAAGAAAGCTGAGCACTGAAGAATTGATGATATTTAACTATGGTGTTGGAGAAGACTCTTGAGGGTCCCTTGGACTGAAAGGAGATCCAACCAGTCCAACCTAAAGGAAATCAGTCCTAAATAATCATTGGAAGGATTGATGTTGAAGTTGAAGCTCCAATACTTTGGCCACCTGATGCAACGAGCTGACTCACTTGAAAAGACCCTGATGCTTGGAAAGATTGAAGGCAGGAGGAGAAGTGGACAACAGATGATGAGATGGTTGGATGGCATCACTGACTCCATGGTCATGAGTTTGAGTAAGCTCCCGAAGTTGATGATGGTTAGAGAAGCCTGGCATGCTGCAGTCCATGGGGTTGCAAAGAATTGAACACGACTGAGTGATTGAATGGAGAAGGCACTGGAACCCCCTCCAGTACTCTTTCCTGGAAAATCCCATGGATGGAGGAGCCTGGTAGGCTGCAGTCCCTGGGGTCGTGAAGAGTCAGACAAGACTGAGTGACTCACTTTCACTTTTCACTTTCATGAATTGGAGAAGGAAATGGCAACCCGTTCCAATGTTCTTGCCTGGAGAATCCCAGGGACGAGGGAGCCTGGTGGGCTGCCAGCTATGGGGTCGCACAGAGTTGGACACGACCGGAGCGACTTAGCAGCAGCAGAGTGGCAGAGCGACTGAACTGTACTCAACTGGATTCTTATTCAAAGGGCTGCTAGTAAGTTACCATCACTCCCTCCTGAGAGTAAAGGGTGTTTTAGTCTGAATGTGGGGACTCTTGGTTTAGCCCCCAGTGTGTGTTTTATGTACATTCCCCTTGGATTTAGGAGCTGTTATGAAAATACTGATGCTGGCCCAAATTGTCATATTCCTGAAGCATGTACTGAAAATTAGATACAAACAAAGATTCTGAAATATCCTGAGAAAGTAAGTTGACTAGTCCTGAATTCTACAGTTTATTTTTCAGTCATTAAATTGTGTTCTACTCTTTGTGACACCTTGAACTGCAGCATGCCAGGCTTTCCTATCCTTCACTGTCTCCTGGAGTTTTTCAAACTCATGTCCATTGATTTGGTGATGCCATTCAGCCATCTCTAAAGTTAATGGTGGTGGTGGTTTAGTTGCTAAGTCATGTCTGACTCTTTGTATCCCCATGGATTGTAGCCTGCTACACTCCTCTGTCTATGGGATTCTCCAGGCAAGAATATTGGAGTGGTTTGCCATTTCTTTCTCCAGGGAATCTTCCTGACCCAGAGATTGAACCCGGGTCTCCTGCCTCGCAGGCAGATTCTTTATCAATTGAGCTACAAAGGAAGACCAATAGTAAATGAACTTGTATAATTAAAAGAAGAGACCTAGATAGGAACTGTCCCATATACAGGCATAGCTAGAAGATAATGCAGATTCAGTTCCAGACCACCTCAATAAAACAAGGATCACAATAAAGTGAGTTAAAAATGCAGCTGTTGTCACTTTCCTGGTGATTGGGTCCCCAGTATTGTTCCTAAATATTGGGATTCCAATGTGCAAAGAGGGCTTCCCTAATAGCTCAGTTGGTTAGAATCTGCCTTCAATGCAAGAGACCCCAGTTCAATCCCTGGGTCAGGAAGATCTGCTGGAGAAGGGATAGGCTACCCACTCTAGTGATCTTGGGCTTTCCTTGTGGCTCAGCTGTTAAAGAATCCACCTTCAATGCAGAAGACCTGGGTTTAATCCCTGGATCGGGAAGATCCCCTGAAGAGAGGAAAGGCTACTCACTCCAGTATTCTGGCCTGGAGAATTCCATGAACTATGTAGTCTGTGGGGTTGCAAAGTGTCAGACATGACTAAGCAACTTTCACTTTCACAATGTGTCAAAGAGAGGGAACTGCTAATTGAAACAATTTTCTATTTGCAAAGAGGTGTGCATATAAAAATCATGTTTACATTGTACTGCAGTCTTAAGTGTACATTCAGTTCACTTCAGTTCAGTCGCTCAGTCATGTCTGACTCTTTACGACCCCATGAATCGCAGCACACCAGGCCTCCCTGCCTGTCCATCACCAACTCCCAGAGTTCACTCAGACTCATGTCCATCGAGTTGGTGATGCCATCTAGCCATCTCATCCTCTGTTGTCCCCTTCTCCTCCTGCCCCCAATCCTTCCTAGCATCAGAGTCTTTTCCAATGAGCAACTCTTCGCATGAGGTGGCCAAAGTACTGGAGTTTCAGCTTCAGCATCATTCTTTCCAAAGAAATCCCAGGGCTGATTGCCTTTAGAATGGACTGGTTGGATCTCCTTGCAGTCCAAGGGACTCTCAAGAGTCTTCTCCAACACCACAGTTCAAAAGCATCAATTCTTCGGTGCTCAGCTTTCTTCACAGTCCATCTCCCACATCCATACATGACCATGGAAAAACCATAGCCTTGACTAGACGGACCTTAATCGGCAAAGTAATGTCTCTGCTTTTGAATATGCTATCTAGGTTGGTCATAACTTTCCTTCCAAGGAGTAAGCGTCTTTTAATTTCATGGCTGCAATCACCATCTGCAGTGATTTTGGAGCCCCCAAAAATAAAGTCTGACACTGTTTCCCCATCTATTTCCCATGAAGTGATGGGACCGGATGGCATGATCTTCGTTTTCTAAATGTTGAGCTTTAAGCCAACTTTTTCACTCTCCTCTTTCACTTTCATCAAGAGGCATTTTAGTTCCTCTTCACTTTCTGCTATAAGGGTGGTGTCATCTGCATATCTGAGGTTATTGATATTTCTCCCAGCAATCTTGATTCCAGCTTGTGTTTCTTCCAGTCCAGCATTTCTCATGATGTACTCTGCATAGACGTTAAATAAGCAGGGTGACAATATACAGCCTTGAGGTGCTCTTTTTCCTATTTGGAACTAGTCTGTTGTTCCATGTCCAGTTCTAACTGTTGCTTCCTGACCTGCATATAGGTTTCTCAAGAGGCTGGTCAGGTGGTCTGATATTCCCATCTCTTTCAGAATTTTCCACAGTTTATTGTGATCCACACAGTCAAAGGCTTAGCATTGTCTAAAAAAGCACATGCCTTTATTCAAAAATAGTTTATTACCTAAAAATACAAAATACTAACCATCACATCTGAACCTTTAGTGAGTTTTAATCTTCTTGTTGGTGGAGGGTCTTACCTCAGTGTTGATGGCTGCTGACTGATCGGTTCAACTGAATGCTGGAGTGGTGTTGGCACTTCCTGCAATAAGATGACAAAGAAGTCTGCCACATCAGTTGATGCTTCTATTCACCAGTGAGTTCTCAGTAGCATGTAGTGCTGTTTGATAGCACTTACCCATAGTTGAACTTATTTTGAAATTGAAGTTAATGCTCTCAAAACCTGCCACTGCTTCATTGACTAATTTTATGTAATATTCTAAATTTTTGTAGTCATTTCAACAATCTTCATAGCATTTTCACCAGGAGTAGATTTCATATTAAGAAAACACTTTCTTTGCTCATCTGTAACAAGCAACTCCTCATTCATTCAAATTTTATCATAAGATTGCAGCAATTTAGTCACATCCTCAGGCTCTACTTCCAATTGTAGTTCTCTTGCTATTTCCACCAAATCGGCACTTACTTCCACCACTGAAGTTTTGAGCCTCTCGAAGTCATCCATCCAAGCCAGGCTTCAACAATACATGAACTGTGAACTTCCAGATGTTCAAGCTGGTTTTAGAAAAGGCAGAGGAACCAGAGATCAAATTGCCAGCATTTGCTAGATCATCACAAAAGCAAGAGAGTTCCAGAAAAAACATCTATTTCTGCTTTGTTGACTATGCCAAAGTCTTTGATTATGTGGATCACAATAAACGGTGGAAAATTCTGAAAGAGATGGGAATACCAGACCACCTGACCTGCCTCTTGAGAAATCTGTATGCAGATCAGGAAATAACAGTTAGAACTGGATATGAAACAACAGACTGGTTCCAAATAGGAAAAGGAGCACATCAAGGCTGTATACTGTCACCCTGCTTATTAAACTTCTATGCAGAGTACATCATGAGAAACGCTGGACTGGAAGAAACACAAGCTGGAATCAAGATTGCCAGGAGTAATATCAACAATCTCAGATATGCAGATGACACCACTCTTATGGCAGAAAGTGAAGAGGAACTAAAAAGCCTCTTGATAAAAGTGAAAGAGGAGATTGAAAAAGTTGGCTTAAAGCTCAACATTCAGAAAACGAAGATCATGCCATCCGGTCCCATCACTTCATGGGAAATAGATGGGGAAACAGTTGAAACAGTGTCAGACTTTATTTTGGGGGCTCTAAAATCACTGCAGATGATGAGTACAGCCATGGAATTAAGATGCTTACTCCTTGGAAGGAAAGTTATGACCAACCTAGACAGCATAATAAAGCAGAGACATTACTTTGCCGACTAAGGTCTGTCTAGTCAAGGCTACAGTTTTTCCAGTAGTCATGTATGTATATTAGAGTTGGGCTATAAAGCAAGCTGAATGCTGAGGAATTGATGCTTTTGAATTTTGGTGTTGAAGAAGACTCTTGAGAGTCCCTTGGAATGCAAGGAAATCCAACCAGTCCATCCTAAAGGAAATCAGTCCTGAATATTCATTGGAAGGACTGATGTTGAAGCTGAAACTCCAATACTTTGGCCATCTGATGCAAAGAGATGACTCATTTGAAAAGATCCTGATGCTGGGAAAGATTGAAAGTGGGAGGAGAAGGGAATGACAGAGAATGAGATGGTTGCATGGCATACTGACCCAATGGCCATGAGTTTGAGTAAACTCTGGGAGTTTTTGATGGACAGGGAGGCCTGGTCATGCTGCAGTCCATGGGGTCGCAAAGAATCGGACATGACTGGGCGACTGAACTGAGCTGAATTGAACTGAACTGAACTGAAGTCATCCATGAAGTTTGGAACCTACTTCTTCCAAACTCCTGCTAATGTTGATACTTGGACTTCTTTCCATGATTCACAAATATCCTTAATCACACCTATAAAGTTGAATACTTTCTGGAAGGTTTTCAATTGACTTTCCCCAGATTCATTAGAGGAATCACTATGTATAGTAGCTATAGCCTTATGAAGTGCTTTAAGTAAGACTTGAAGTTGAAATGACTCCTTGATTCATTAGTTGCAGTACAGGTGTTGTGCTAGCCAGCAAGAAAACAACATTAATCTTGTACATTTCCATCAAAGCTCTTGGGTAACCAGGTGCATTATTAATGAGCAGTAGTAATTGAAAGAAGCAGTGGGTCTCAAAAGTGGGCTGAAAATATTCATAAACCATGTTGTAAACAGATGTGTAGTTATTATTATACTGGAAGAAGAGGCCATTTAGGACTTTCATAGCTCAGGAAGAGAAGTCAATACCTGATTTCAGGGCTTCCAAGAGCAAACTGACTCTAAGGCAGGGTCTAAGGCAACTTGTCAGGGTCTAAGGCAACTTGTGATTGTATATTGAAGCCAGTGCTTATTTGCAGGACTTCCTGGAGGCTCAGACAGTAAAAAAAAATCTGCCTCCAGTAAAGAAGACAAGGGTTCAATCCCTGGTTTGGAAGATCCCCTGGAGAAGGGAATGGCAACCTATTCCTGTATTCTTGACTGGAAATTTTCATGGACAAAGGAACCTAATGAGCTATAGTCTGTAGGGTCACAAAGAGTCAGACAGGACTGAGTAACTAACACTTTTGCAACAATGTTTATTTACC
Source organism: Budorcas taxicolor (assembly GCF_023091745.1). Lineage (NCBI taxonomy): Eukaryota > Metazoa > Chordata > Mammalia > Artiodactyla > Bovidae > Budorcas > Budorcas taxicolor. The sequence goes on along the minus strand of NC_068914.1, from coordinate 97,975,459 downwards.
ATTCTGCAAACCTTAGGGTTTTTACATAACATATAACACTCCAAACAATTAAAATAATAACATCAAAATTCTGTGATCACAGATCACCACAGAATAATGATGAAAAATTTGAAGTATTACATGAATTACCAAAATGTGACATGCAGAAGTGAGGAAATGCTGTTGGAAGATAGCACAAATAGGTTTCAATTAGTGAAAAATACAATATCTACAAAGTGCAATAAAGTGAAGTGTAGTAAAATGAGTTATGCCTGTATGGAACTCTGCTAGAAGTAGTGCAAATTTCTCAAATGCAGTGGACCCAGAGGCTAAGAGCAAATACTAAAGTAAGAGAAGCCATTGTTTTTAAATCGGCTTTGTCACTTGCTGATATTGTGACTCTTGGCATTTACTAAAAGCTTACTAAAGTTTAGTTTCCTTGTTTACACATGTGGACTGTCATAACTGTCTTATAGGACTTAAAGGACCAAATGAAAGTACTTGAAGTACTTTAATCAGTGCCTGACACATGGTAACCATTATATATAAACATATATATGCATATATAATATATAGTATAATATATGCATATATGCATATACATAATATATGCTTATTTAAAGTTTTAGCTTTATTAATGAGAGTAAAACATGCATTATTCATCCAAATAAATTGCTTAGATATCAAATAGTCATCTGATTCTTATCTTGTGTTTCATAAGTGTAATGGCAGACAGAGAGAGTAAAGTGAAATCTGAGAAAGCTCAGATCCTAAACTGACAATTTTACAACTGCATGTGGTGTGACTTATTATTAATCCTTTTTTGTTGTTGTTCAGTTGCTAAGACATAACTTATTCTTTGTGACCCAATGGACTGCAGCACGACAGGCTCCTCTGTCTGCCATTATCTCCCAGAGTTTTCTAAAATTCATGTCAGTTGAATCAGTGATGCTATCCAACCATCTCATCCTCTGTCACCCCTCTCTCCCTCTGCCTTCAATCTTTCCCAGCATCAGGGTCTCTTCCAATGAGGAGACTATTTGCATCAGGTGGCCAAAGTACTGGAGCCTCAGCCTCCGCATCGTTCCTTCCAATTAATATTCCAGGTTGATTTCTTTTAGGATCGACTGGGTTGGTCTCTTTGGTGTCCAAGGGACTCTCAAGAGTCCTCTCCAGTACCACAATTCAAAAGCATCAATTATTTGGCGCTCAGCCTTCTTCATGGTCCAATTCTCACATCTGTACATGACTACTGGAAAAACCATAGCTTTGACTATATAGACCTTTGTTGGCAAAGTATTAATCCTTAAATATTCTCATGTGATAAAAAATGTAATATCTACATCATTCAGAATTAATTGACTCTTACTTGTTATTTTTGTATACAATTCTCTATGAGGATACAGAACTTATCTAGTGATGGCTATTGAGTCAGACTCACAGTAGTCTAATTAGATGGCAACAATTTCATAACTATAATGTTATTTTGTGTAGTGAAAAATAATTTATTGAAAATGAAGAAAAATTTAAATGATTCCTATAAAGAAATTAAATTAATGTTAGGTACTAGAACACAGATGTTTTGTGTGCCATACCTATGCAACCATGTCATTAAATGCAACTCTCTAATTAACTGACATCTGTTTCTTGTTCAACTTTGAAATGATTCATTGAGACCATTTGCAGAAACAAGTAAACTTATATGGAAAAAAAAAAAATGCTCCTGACCTTTTCTCTCCTTCTACTTCTTTCTACTTTATTAATATTTTTTAAACTGACAGACTGACAATGATACAGAATTAAGACATATCTGGCACTCCAAAGCCCTTCTATCTTAGATCTGAGCTTCAGATGCTGTAAATAAAAGTTTCCATGATAAAATCAGTAACACTAAATAATATTAAGCCATGAAAAACAGGTTGCTATAACTTGGGATGATAGTCAATTAATTTTAGAAGTAAAGCAGAAGAGCTAATTTTAGACTAGCCCTGAAGCTCAGATTCTATTTATCAAAAGTATTAATATTTAAATTTAGTTAAACAAATATCATTGCACATATATCTATTAGAAAGATAGCTACATTGCAGTAAACCAGAAGAAAAACAAGGGCTTTGAATAAGAGAATTATTCAAACTCTAATTCTGAAACCAACATTGTAACTTTGCTAGTTAGCATCTCTGAATTCCATTTTGCTGACACATAAATGGTCATAATATTAAGAACAACATCAAGGGATAGAGTGAAGAGTGACATACATGCTGTTTGCATCTGCCACCATGGTATATTATTGATAATAGATGCTTAATAAGTTATTATTTAAAATTTTATTACTTCTCTAGTACTTTAGAATATGCTTCTTACATATTGGTGATTTCCCACATTAACCATCTATTTTGTTATGATAAAAGCCAGAAAATTTGAATTGTTAGACTCTCATATTTAAGGATGGGTGTAAGTACTCAGGTAGTAAAAAATCTGTCTGCAATGCAGGAGACCCAGGTTTGATCCCTGGGTCGGGAAGATCCACTCCAGTACTCTTGCCCAAGAATTCCATGGACAGAGGAGCCTGGTGGGCCACAGCTCAGAGAGTTGCAACGAGTGGGACTGAGTAATTAACACTTTTCACCACCTCAGTTTTTCATAAGTACTAGATGTCAGGCAGGAGCTCAGCCGAGCAACAGAGAGCTGTGTTGCCAGATTTAGAAATAGTTGATTAAAACAACAAGTCAAAAATAAAAGTTATAGTCAAGCCTTTGATCTCTTACTGAAATAGTATAATCAACATCTAAACCAGAGACAGCACCAATTTCTCCCATCCCCTCCTGCTTTCATTTTGCGTCAAGAATGGCATGGAGGTCAAAGGGGGTAGACAGTATAGATGTGTGGATGTCTGCTATAGAGAAGGTCCCTGCAGCGGTATGAACCTAGGATGGTGAGGAGGAAAAACTAGGAGTGGAGATGTACTGAGTTTTGACTCAGAGTGAAGAAAACTGAATTTAGGTTTTCTCTATATCCCTTCCTTCAATAAGGAGATTTCAGAACAGGAACAGAGAAGGCAATGGAAACCACTCCAGTACTCTTGCCTGGAAAATCCCATGGACAGAGGAGCCTGGTAGGCTGCAGTCCATGGGGATGCTAAGAGTCAGACACGACTGAGCAACTTCACTTTCACTTTTCACTTTCATGCATTGGAGAAGGAAATGGCAACCCACTCCAGTGTTCTTGCCTGGAGAATCCCAGGGACAGGGGAGCCTGGTGGGTTGCCGTCTCTGGGGTCGCACAGAGTTGCACATGACTGAAGCGACTTTGCAGTAGCAGCAGAACAGGAAGGCCTCTGTTCAGTATCCAGATAAAATGGACTCCAAATGAAGGTGTCTGAACTAAGAATGCAGATAGGCATATGAGCAAGGCCGGCCAGGAGTACCCAAGTCCTTGACTGAAACTCCCTTCAAAGACTGTAGTTCATGGCTTGTCCACAAGCCAGGTGTGCAAAAGGAAGCTTTTTCCTTGTGAGGCTGCAGGTTAAGCCTTTGTCATTGGCAATGGTGGGGTCTGAAAAATCACAGACAGAATTTTGGCCTGGAGCTGGACTCTTCACTGGGACTGGATCCTCCAATCAGGTAAATTCAAAGGATGCTTAGATAAAGACTTGACAAAAGTGAAGAGGCGGTCTTATTTGGGTTGAGGTTGGGAGCAGTATTTTTCCTTTCAAACTCAGTTGAAGAACTAGCTAGTTGAGTCGATGTGGTAGAGGTGAAGCTTCTTGCATTTGAACCTGATCATCCTCAATGCTGAATGAGATGCAAGCAGTGTTACCACTGGAGCATTTATAGTTTAGGAGATTTCCGTATCAAAGAAAATTGTATGTTAAATCTAGAATAAGGTCTTATGTGCAGTCAGCAGCAGAAGTATATATGTAGAATTTTATGATTCTGAATAGCTCTTTCTAGTGTCATTTGGTGAGATTTATTTACTTTACTTTTTAACATTAAAAATTCTTGGTTTATAAATTTATTTACAAATGAGGATACATGATATATTTATATATTGCGTTTAGGTCTTAGTGTAGTACAAACAAACTCATACATATTTTAAAGTAGTGATGTCATAGCAAAGATATGAATGTACCTCTATTTGCATGAAGCCATCATGAAGAAAAGTGAAAGTCACTCAGTTTTTTCTGACTCTTTGCCTCCCTATGGACTATACAGTCCATGGAATTCTCCAGGCCAGAATGCTGGAGTGGGCAGCCTTTCCCTTCTCTACGGGATCTTCCCGACCCAGGGATTGAACCCAGGTCTCCCGCATTGCAGGCAGATTGTTTACCAGCAGAGCCACAAGGGAAGTCATCATGAAAAAGTGGATCTTAGAGTTAAGAACAGAATAACTTCATACTGCAAATGTCAACTCGGGAAATGGTAGTTTTTAAATTAACTTTTTATCATGATTTAGATTCTTGTATGAATATTAACATTATCTTATTTAGAGATATTATATATTTAAAGATAAGTAAAAGTAATCTAAAAAAGAAAACAAAATGTCTCTTTTCCCAAAGAGCACAAGTTAAAATATATTGACATAATGTCAACAGGATATTCAATTTGCTGCACTTTTGCTGGGAAAACAAACAAATGCTGAAGATACAGACTGAATTTGGATTAAATAGCCACTGTCATGAAAGTTTTAGTCTTGTTTCTTAATGTTTACATTTAGGAAACTGGTAGAAACACTCTCTTTGATCCTTAGTGAAAGTTTTATATAAGATAGACACAAATCCCTAGCTGGTTTGCTATCTGAGCAAGATGGAACACTCCTCATATTGAATGAGTTTATTGAGATCACTTCCTAGTGACATTAAAGTATGTTTTTCCCTACATGTAAAAATATACACTTAAATATTAGTTTTTCACATGTAAACCCATGGCTGATTCATATCAATGTATGGCAAAAACCACTACAATATTGTAAAGTAATTACCATCCAACTAAAATAAATAAATTAAAAACATATATATATTAATTTTTCTTTACTTTAAAAATATTTTTATTTTTTATTTCCTCCTCTTAAAATGAAAATTGGTCTGAAATCAAATGCTATTGTGTTAAGACAGGTCCTCTCTAAGAGGCCAGCAGGAGGTGCTGCTGAGAGAAGAGAGAGATCTTTCAGTATCATTCTTTGCAGATTTCATATTATGGTATCTATGATGTATTATGACATAATATGGAGTTATAACCTTTTCTTTCTTTCTAACTTTCCAGTCATTGCCCTTGGGACTATTTCAATGGCAAAAGCTTCACTGTATAGCCATGATCATTGTTGTTCAGTCGTCCAGTCGTGTCTGACTCTGTGACCCCATGAACTGCAGCATACCAGGTTTCCCTGTCTTTCAGCTTCTCCCTGAGTTTGCTCAAACTCATGTCCATTGAGTCAGTGATGCCATCCAACCATCTCATTCTCTGTTGTTCCCTTCATTATCACTATGATCATTACTTGCCTGAAAATTTGTAGCAAGGATAGAAAAAAAAAAAAAACAAGAGTAAAGATAAACACAACTCTTGTCCTAATCTAGATCAAATCAGGATAAGAATTCCTTAGAGGAACTTTGTCAGATTTAAGATTTCCTGGAGAATCTGGAGAAACAGCTCTGCTAAAATATAGCATGGATTCATGGATTTAACCCAAGTAACTGTAATTATGTCAACTTATTTTGCACATTGTATCCTTTATCCCTTTTCTCCAAAATAGATAATTCAATCACTATCTGAGGAGTTTCTAGCTTGCTAGCAGAGATTTTGGAGGAGAACATTCAGCTTCTTAATTAAAATCTGAAACTGAGTTTTATAACAGCTTCAGTGTTTAGATAGCCTCACTTATAACACAGGTAGGAGATTTCTTTGGTATATATAGATAAATTTGTAAAAAATTTTACCTATTGTACCTTGATAATACCAAATATGCTATTTGATAATATTGGCGTGTTCTGCTCTTTGCTGCTTTTGTATTCATTTGGCATTTCTGACTCTATTCTTGCATCATTTTAGGAAGTAGGGCAAGGAACATTTCCTTCAGTTTTGATTCCATCCAATATTTTCAGAATTTGACAGCGAAGAATTTAAAGTTTAAAATTGGACCTGGAAGCAAAGAAAATAGTATTCTGTAAACTTCAAATACCACTAAGCTATTTCTTTCCTTTGCCATCTCATAGAGTTGTAAAAAAGAAAGGATTATGAACATATTTTGTAAATCATAAAAGTCTACATTAATTACATGTCAAAGGCAACAATTAATAGTTTATCCTACTGCCTTTTGCTACTTCTGCTGCTTCATTTGCAATTTCTAGAAGTCTAGAGTATGATATTTATCCTGTAATTTAGTAAAACATCTTAGTGTCTTACTAAATAACATTAAGAATAATTCCAGACTATTTTTGGAAAGAAATTATACAATATATTTTAAGATAACTGAAACTTTCTATTTTTGTTATTACATTATGGTTTTCTAAGTTCCTTTAGCTTGTTCAATATAAGAAAATGTTTTAATTCCCCTACAAATTTGACTGATACCTTTATATTTCTGTCCTTTGATATCTTGTATTTATATTTTTATTTATATTTGTATATATCTTGCATTTATATTTATATTGTATTCATCTTGTATTTATATCTAATATAATCTTATATTTATATTCTTGGAGTAGGAAATAGCAAGCCAGTCCAGTATTCTTGCCTGGAGAAATCCATGGACAGAGGAGCCTGGCAGGCTATGGTTATATATCTTCTAGGTAGGTATTAATGTGCTAACATTTCCTAACTTTTTAACCATTGTAAACTTTTCTGTTAGGGTCCCTTTTCTACCTTGCCACATATTTCTCAAGGAGTTTTGCGATCTCTCCCCCTACTTCAATTCACTAATCGAATGTTTGAAACAGTTTCAATGTAAAATGTTTGTTATAACTTTATAAAATAATTTTACTTTTATTTATGTTTAACTTTATGTTTCAGATATTTTCTGTACCATCTTTAGCAATAATCTTTGTAACAAAATGTTTTACTCATATGAGGCAGTTAGATTTTATGCTAAAGTCTGCCTTGCCAAAGTCTTTGCATAATTCAAAACTATTAAATTACAAGAGAGAGCATGACAAAAATGGTGACTATCTCTGTATATTGGTACACAGAATAATATCTTGTAGCATCAACATAAACACCGCTTACAATCATTCCTCATTCCTCACCTTTAGAATATGCTAATTTTAAAGATTTTTAGATTTTTGGATGCTCATTATTTCAGTCTTTGTTGATGAAGTGAGATGTATTAACATACATGTTTTTCAAATTATAAAATATAACATTCTCAAAATAATATCCAAATATGTAAAATGCTAAACAAATATATTATATTCAAGTATAAGAGTAAGGTATTCCTTTCAAATCTAAAATCATGTTTTTAAATTTTAAATAATAAGTTTAGTTTTATGCCACTTAAAACAATCCCACAAATTTATTTTCTTCCTTTACATGATGGTCATGATGGAATACTTAGTAATGGAGCAGCTCTTCTGCTGAAAATAAGTATAAAATCATAAAAATACTAGGAAATAAATTGTGATAGACAGAACAGTGGTTCTATAAAGATATCCAGACCCTAAACCCCCAAATCTGTAAATGTGTAACCTTACATGACAAGGGAATTTGCAGATGTGAATAGACCAAGATGTGCACCTTGAGTAAGAATATTATCCTTTTAGATCTTCTGGTGGGGTCCAATCTAATTAAACATGGGCAACTTTCTAGGCTGGGTTAGAGAGATGAGACAGAAGGAGAAGGAAGAGAGATGTGATATGAGAAGGACTCAACATATTGTTGCTTCTTGGATGCTAAAAGAGAGGAGCTATGAGCCACATGATGCTCGTAACCTCTAGAAATGCTGAATAAGGCAAAGTGATGGATTGTCAACCCTGAATATTCATTGGAAGGACTGATCCTGAAGCTGAAGCTCCAATACTTTGGCCACCTGATGTGAAGAGCCAACTCATTGGAAAAGACCTTGATCTTTGGAAAGACTGAGGGCAGGAGAAGGGGGTAATAGAGGATGAGATGGTTAGATAGCATCACCAACTCAATGGACATGAGGTTGAGCAAACTCTGGGAAATAGTGAAGGACAGGGAAACCTGATGTGCTGCAGTCATGGGGCTACAAATAACTGGACATGACTTAGCTTATGAGCAACAACAACTAGTGAGGTGGATGAACCTAGAGCCTGTTGTACAGAGTGAAGTAAGTCAGAAAGAGAAAAATAAATATAGCATATTAATGCATATATATGGAATCTAGAAAAATGGTATTGATGAACTTATTTGCAGGGAAGGAATGGAAACACAGATGTAGAGAAGGGACCTGTGGACACAGCAGAGGAAGGAAAGAGTGAAATGAATAGAGAAAGCAGTGTCTACATACATACACTACCATGTGTAGAATAGATAGCTGGTAGCACTGACATTACATGCACTACCATGAGTAAAATAGATAGCTGGTGGGAAGTTGCTATATATAGCAGGGAGCCCAGCCTGGAACTCTGTGATGACCTGGCTGGGAGGGTGGGGCATGGAGAGAGGGGAGGGAGGCTCAAGAGGAAGGTGATATATGTATAATATGGCTGATTTGCATTGATGTATGATAGAAACCAACACAACATTGTATTGCAATTTTCTCCCAATTAAAAAAGAAAAAAAAAAAAAGATAGCTTTAGTCATCTTTAGCCCCATGGAACTCTTCTGTCAGGGGTGATCAGTACTTCCCCCCAAAAGATGAATGATGACAATAGAATAAGAACCCTCAGGGTGAAGTGAAGTGGGAGGATAATTCAAGGAAAAAGACCACAGCCACGTAGGGATGAGAGGGCTTTCCTGATGGCTCAGATGGTAAAGAGTCTGCTTACAATGTGGAAGAACTAGTTTCAATCCCTGGGATGGGAAGATCCCCTGGAGAAAGGAATGAAAACCCACTTTAATATCCATGCCTGAAGAATGACACAGAAGCCTGTGGGCTACAGTTACATCCATTACACTTTCACTTTCAAGTTAAGGATGAGGCATTTAGATAAAAAGAGCTCAGACAAGGCTAGAGGATAGAATTGATCTCTACTTAGTTGAGAACATAGTTGACAAGGTATATCTGGGTTAGAACTAGTCAAAGCTCCAAAGAGTTTCTGATTTTTATATCAGCACATTCCCAGAATAATTAGTACAAATACTTTGGGTAAGATAATAAATGGGAAAGAGACAGGGTAGAAAATCAAATTTACCTTAAAGTTTCCATATTTTAATATTTTGGTTTCAAAAGCCAAAGATAATTATTAGACAAATGATCTCAGCAGAAAACCAAGAGGATTGATATCAGTCTCTAACAGATTAATTAGCAAGAGATTTTTCTTCCCCTAGCTATGAAGAAAGAGAGAGAAAAAAAAGAGCAGAGACAGATTGAGACATCTGGGAGTTCTGAGAGTTATTGGTTCTCATATCCTGCTGCCCCAGATGGTGCAATGGAAATAACAAGACCCAAATGAAGACTATATGATATGTCAGGACAGATGGGATACCCAAGTCCTATACTTGGCATACAAGTAGCAATAGAGTCATTTCCAAGTCCCATGGACTACATAGGTACAGCAATAGAGATAATGGAATTTCAGGATTCTGGAGCAGTAGAACGAAGGACATTTTAAAAGCAACCTATGTAAAATGCCCTTTGTTCTAACCTAAAGAAAGCTGAGCGCTGAAAAATAGATGCTTTTGAACTGTGGTGTTGGAGAAGACTCTTGAGAGTCCCCTGGACTACAAGGAGATCCAGTCAGGCCTACAGGAAGTCAGTCCTGCATATTCATTGGAAGAACTGATGATGAAACTGAAACTCCAATACTTTGGCCACCTGATTCGAAGAACTGACTCACTGGAAAAGACTCTGATACTGGGAAAGATTGAAGGCAGGAGGAAAAGGGGATGACAGAGGGTGAGATGGTTGGATGGAATCACCAATCCAATGGACATAAGTTTGAGCAAGCTCTGGGAGTTGGTGATGGACAGGGAAGCCTGCCTGGCATGCTGTAGTCCGTGGTGTCACAAAGAGTCAGACATGACTGAACGACTGAACTGAACTGATTGACATGAAAGGGAAACCAAGCACCAAATGCGTCCAGCTACTGAATTCCCTCCCAAGCATCTGAATAGGATTAAACTTTGGGACTGTGGCAACACAATGGAAACTAAACCATAGATATCAAGTGAAGCCAAAGGTCCAGTCATCCTGGCAGGTTGGTATTGGGGTGGGGGTGTCAAAAAGAAATGGAATTTTCTTAGTGAAAATGGAAAAATCAACTGTTTGACACCTTAGCTTATTAATGGACATACCTAATAGGACAGTTATGACCAACTTAGATAGCATATTAAAAAGCAGAGGCATTACTTTGCAACAAAGGTCTGTCTACTCAAGGCTATGGTTTTTCCAGTAGTCATGTATGGATCTGAGAGTTGGACTGTGAAGAAAACTGAGCGCTGAAGAATTGATGCTTTTGAACTGTGGTGTTGGAGAAGACTCTTGAGAGTCCCTTGGACTGCAAGGAGGTCCAACCAGTCCACCGTAAAGGAGATCAGTCCTGAGTGTTCATTGGAAGGACTGATGCTAAAGCTGAAACTCCAGTACTTTGGCCACCTCATGTGAAGAGCTGACTCATTGGAAAAGACTCTGATGCTGGAAGGGATTGGGGGCAGGAGGAGAAGGGGATGACAGAGGATGAGATGGCTGGATGGCATCACCGACTCGATGGACATGAGTTTGAGTGAACTCCGGGTGTTGGTGATGAACAGGGAGGCCTGGCATGCTGCGATTCATGGGGTCACAGAGTCAGACGCAACTGAGCAACTGAACTGAATTGAATATCAGTCTAAATATTTAATGAGTGTTTTGTATAAGGCATTATGATAAGAACATTACATACATTATCCCATTTAATCTTCACAACAATCCTTTATATGAATTATAAAGCATTACTTTAAATTATATAGTGCACAAGGAAATCTCTAAAAATTTCATTGTTGTTGTTCAGTCACTGAGTCATGTCCATGCCTTTGCAACCCCATGGACTGCACCATGCCAGGCTTTCCTGTCCTTTACTATCTCCTGGGGTTAGCTCAAATTAACACCCATTGAGTCGATGATGCTATCTACATACATTTTAACCTCCATGAGAAATACCAGGCTTAGAAATGCAGTGCAGTTCTGTCAGTCAGCCAAGCTGGTTTTTGTCTTTATCTGTGCTAATTATTGCACTCTACTGCCCAGCCTACTTTGAGGCTGCATAGAAGTGAGCAAAATCTAAGAGAGATTTCCTCTTGAACCAGTTGATGGGATTTCTTTAAAAAAAAAAAAGAAGAGAGAGAGAATTGCTTGCTGAGAAGGGCTAATGTGCAAAAAGAAGCAGAATACATGGTGTTTATTGCATTTGTTCCCTTTATGTATATAATTCTTATATTTTCAAATATGAGGAGTTTAGAACAATTTTAAATTATATTAGGTCGCCAACCTGTTTAGTGGCTTCCAGATTTTATCAATAAATTAGTTCCCATTCCAAATATTTGGAAAAAGCTTGCTTGTAACTCTGCAACTCTTTAAAAATATGAAATGAGAACAGCTGGCATAGGGCCCAAAGCTCTACATTCAGTTAACCTCCAATCCTTTTTAAGAAATAATACATGACAACTTAAAAATGTTATTATTTGTGAAACATATCCTATTTAATTTGGGTTTATAATGTAGGCTTATTGTATCTCTCCCCACCCTCTTCACTTTCAATCCTCATTCTCCAGAGAATGGCAGATATCTTGCATAAGACCTATTACTGCTGCCCCATGATATTTTCCTGAGGTCATGTTTTTCTCCTTGTGCACACATTTACAAATCCATGAAAGCATATTTCTTGAGAAGAATATCTAAAAGGGAACAGAGGGATATGGATCAATAGGAACCATAGCTTTAAAAAGAGACCAGTGGGAAACCACATAAAATGTCAATATGAAAACCCTGATCAGCCATACACAATGCTGTTTAGGAAGTAAGCTTTGCCTTGGGGTTCTCTGACTCAGTTATTCATTAACTAACAGGAAATGCCTGACCTGAGGGATAGTATTATTGTTTCAAACTCGGTCTTTTTCCTTTTCTCCTGAAGTCTGCAACATCTCTATTTCAACTGAATCCTTCTAATAAAATCCTTTCTGTGTGACTATACGTTTTCTAGAAAATGATAAATTGTGTCCAGCAGGAAAAAGTCGAATTTATTTTAAATGTTGTTTGAAGGTTAAACTCTTATTAGAAGTCCATAAATTTGAAAAACGTTAACTATGAACATATGACAGCTCCTGTTTCAAACAGCCCAGTGACAGCAAATGGGAGCTCAGGCCACGCTTTCTGTGAATATCTTTATTCAGAAAAACCACCAAATGCGATTTTATTTATTGAACATGTCACTATTGTTCCTAAGAATGTTTGACATTTGTTTTGCCAGGGGAGTGTGTAATTTCCTTGGTTCTGTGTTACCACAGCAAAAATTTGAAGCAACAGACAGACCAGTGTTACAGCTCCACGTTACAGCTCAGTTTTATTTGGCGAGCAGAGGAAAATACATCCTCAAGGCATGAGGGTGGGCTCACCCAAAAGATGCAAAGAGAAGCCCCCGGTTCAATTTTGGCTCCTCTTTTTATGTTTTTTTTCTCCTCCCCTGAGCCTGCCCTATGTAAATTGGGCTAGCCAGGAGGGCTGTTTGTTTTCCCTGAGGTCCCCACTACAGTCCTTGGACCTTCCTTTGTTCTACTTTCTTGGGCTTTTCCTGTTTTTGTCTTTTAGCCACCACTATTTTGCACTCTTTTTCCTATTTTAACTACCTAACATCCCCCCCCCCCCCCCCAAGAGATAGGAGGTCCAGTTCCTTGGGAATAGGGGCATTGAGGTCTCTCTGGCTACTTTCTGCTGAACTGGCATGGTGAGGGGCATTGGGCCTCCCCCTCTTGCTAGTCTCAAGCCTTGGAATCCTTATAGTGGTGTTCATCTAAGGGTGAGTGATATTTTCTGTGGTCGGCTGTAGTTTTATATATCTTTGTTGAACTGGCACTGCATGCTGTTGACCTGCATGTTGACCTGGAAAGAGACAAAACGGGTTAGACAATTAATAATACATGGCACAATCATAAGCAACATCAATACAGTGATAACAAGGATTAGTAGGGGCATTAGCCAACTCCAAATTCCCACTTTCCTGGAGTAGGATCCCCCAAAGAGAGATTGTAGCCACCCTGAGAACTCTCCAGCTTGTTCTCTGAGATCCTGTAGGATCGGAATTTTTTTTTTTTTTTTTTTTTTGAGGACTGTGAGACTTTTTTAACTTGGCTGAAGGTATTTCCCCAGAAACAACATGTCTCATTCAAGATGAATCAAGTCCCTCCCTGTTCAGGGATCAGGAGACCTATCTCCTGTCTAGTTTGGAATACAACACTTGCTAAGCTGTGTTGGCTCTTCAGAGCTGTCTTGAGAAGTCTTATGTCCAGAAACTTGATTTTGAGGGTGTTCATTAGAATGACATTCATTTGTAGTCCTCGATAGGTATGTGAGATCTCCTAGGGGCTCACAGGTGTATAGAGAGTCCTCTTCTGTTTTCTTCCATGGCTTGACTAGTGAGTAGTGAATCCAGGAGTCATGTCCTGGTACCTTGACTGCTGTGGGGGTAGAAAGTACTACAGGGTAGGGGCCCATCCATGTGCACTGGAGCTGAGCCTTTGGGGACCCATCCTTCCAGACTTTAATTAGGACTTGAGTCCCTGGAGCACTTAGTGGTGGCTCTTTAGAATCTTTTGGGTCCTTGTTGACACCCCACAAGCATATATCTTGTTGGAATTGTCCAATGGCCATGGTATAAGACTGGAGGGACTGAGCCTCTAGATCGAAGAAGAGATCATTGACATAAACAAAAGGTCTCCCATATAGCATCTCATAAAGACTAAGACCTATATGCAGGTCAGGAGGCAACAGTTAAAACTGGACATGGAACAACAGACTGGTTCCAAATAGGAAAAGGAGTACGTCAAGACTGTATATTGTTACCCTGCTTATTTAACTTCTATGCACAGTACATCATGAGAAATGATGGACTGGAAGAAGCACAAGCTGGAATCAAGATTGCCAGGAGAAATATCAATAACCTCAGATATGCAGATGACACTACCCTTATGGCAGAAAATGAAGAGGAACTAAAAAGCCTCTTGATGAAAGTGAAAGAGGAGAGTGAAAAAGTTGACTTAAAGCTCAACATTCAGAAAACGAAGATCATGGCATCTGGTCCCATCACTTCATGGGAAATAGATGGGGAAATAGTGGAAACAGTGTCAGACTTTATTTTTGGGGGCTCCAAAATCACTGCAGATGGTGATAGCAGCCATGAAATTAAAAGACACTCCTCAGAAGGAAAGTTATGACCAACCTAGATAGCATATTCAAAAGCAGAGACATTACTTCGTCAACAAATGTCTGTCTAGTCAAGGCTATGATTTTTCCCATGGTCATGTATGGATGTGAGAGTTGGACTGTGAAGAAAGCTGATAGCTGAAGAATTGATGCTTTTGAACTGTGGTGTTGAAGAAGACTCTTGAGAGTCCCTTGGACTGCAGGGAGAGCCAACCAGTCCATTCTAAAGGAAATCAGTCCTGGGTGTTCTTTGGAAGGAATGATGCTAAAGCTGAAACTCCAGTACTTTGGCCACCTCATGCACAGAGTTGACTCATCGGAAAAGACTCTGATGCTGGGAGGGATTGGGGGCAGGAGGAGAAGGGGACGACAGAGGATGAGATGGTTGGATGGCATCACCGGCTGGATGGATGTGAGTCTGAGTGAACTCCGTGAGTTTGTGATGGACAGGGAGGCCTGGCATGCTGCAATTCATGGGGTCACAAAGAGTTGGACATGACTGAGGGACTGAACTGAACTGAACTGAAGGACTAAGACCAACCTGTTCCTTAGGGGCATTATGGGTGTGGAGAAGAGCTATTGGTAAAGTCTCCTTCTATCCAAGGGAGGTTGCCTGGGTTATCTTTTTATCGCTGATTTTAAGAATTGGTTGGCTCTTTTTACTTTTCCTGAAGACTGAGGCCTCCAGGCACAATGGAGGTAATAAGTGATGCCCAGTGCTTTAGAGACCCCTTGGGTAACTGTCACTTTGTAATGACCTGGGCAGACCAAACCTCGGAATGATTTTATGAAGCAGTTTTTTCTTTACCACCTCCTCAGCCATCTCTGTAGAAGGAAATGGCAACCCACTCCAGTTCTTGCCTGGAAAATCCCATGGACAGAGAAACTTGGTAGGCAGCAGTCCACGGGGTCGCTAAGAGTCGGACACGACTGAGTGACTTCACTTTCACTTTTCACTTTAGTGCATTGGAGAAGGAAATGGCAACCCACTCCAGTGTTCTTGCCTGGAGAATCCCAGGGATGGGCAAGCCTGGTGGGCCACAGACCCCCCCATCTATGGGGTCGCACAGAGTCGGACACGACTGAAGTGACTTAGCAGCAGCAGCAGCCATCTCAGTCCAGGTTAGAAAAACTTCAGTCCATTCTGTGAATGTATCTATCATGACTATTAGGTATCTATACCCTTGATAAACTGGCATCTGGGTGAAGTCCATCTGTCAGTCCTATCCTGGGTAGGTCCCATGCTGTTGGATGGGCTGGGCCAGGTGGAGTCTTTGAACTCTTTCAGTTCAGTTCAGTTCAGTTCAGTTCAGTTCAGTCGTTCAGTTGTGTCCGACTCTTTGCAACCCATGGAGCTCCTTGGGGGTTGTTTAACTTGCAAGTGGGATAGAGGAGACCACTTGCCTTATAGTCATTTGGAGGCCTGCTCCTCTGAGGATCTTTCTAGTAATCTTTGGAGGGCATTTTCCCCTAAATGAGTGGTGACATGTAAGGAGTAAACCAACTTCCATTGGAGGGTCCCAAGCAGAAAAAGGAGTTACTCTTTTTGGAACCACCCCATATAATCTTCTTGAAAGCCCTCACTCTCAGCTTTAAGAGTCTCACCTTCATTATATGAAGGAGTTTCTGGCATGTTAGTCTGTGGAACTAAGGTGGCAACACCTATTTAGTCATTTTTTAGTAATGCGGCTCTCTTAGCTGCCTGAGCAGCTGCTTGGTTCCTTTGTGTCACTTCCGTGCTCCCCTTTTGGTGTCTTTTACAATGGGAGGCTGAGACCTCAGCAGGCAGATGGTCTGCCTCTAAGAGCCAAAGGAATTGATCACCATATTTGATTGGGGGCCCTCGGGTCAAGTGGCCTGTTTCCAAATAGCAGCATGTGCATACAGCACCAGAAAGGCATACTTAGAGTCGGTGTAAATGGCTACTCTTTTTCCTTTTCCCAGTTCTAAAGCTCGAGTTAGGGCTATGAGCTCAACTAATTGGGCTGAAGTATGTGGTGGCAAAGGTTTAGTCTCTATGTCTCAAAATTGAAGACTACTGTATCTCCAGCTCTTTTTCCATCCAAGACAAAACTGTTTCCATCAATGCACCAGATTTCCTCAGGATTGGTCAGAGGATCTTCTGACAATCCCTCTCAGGTTTTTGTCCAATTATTCAGTTTCTGGGCAAGAGTGAAAGGGGAGAGCACCTTCAGGGGTAGGCAGGAGGGTGGCTGGGTTAAGAACCTCACAAGGGGATATAGTCTGGCCTGGATTTTCCATCACCATTACTTGATATCTGAGGATCATTTGATCAGACATAAATAAATGGCCTCTACCATTCAGGACTTGTTTCACTTGGTGGCTGGTAAAAATAGTTAGTTTGCCCCCAAAGTTCAGTTCAGTCACTCAGTCGTGTCTGACTCTTTGTGACCCCATGAATTGCAGCACACCAGGCCTCTCTGTCCATCACCAACTCCCGGAGTCCACCAAACCCATGTCCATTGAGTCAGTGATGCCATCCAACCATCTCATCCTCCATCATCCCCTTCTTCTCCTGCCCTGAATCTTTCCCAGCATCAGAGTCTTTTCAAATGACTCAGCTCTCCGCATCAGGTGGCCAAAATATTGAAGTTTCAGCTTCAACATCAGTCCCTCCAATGAACACCCAGGACTGATCTCCTTTAGAATGGACTGGTTGGATCTCCTTGCAATCCATAGGACTCTCAAGAGTCTTTTCCAACACCACAGTTCAAAAGCATCAATTCTTTGGTGCTCAGCTTTCTTTACAGTCCGACTCTCACATCCATACACGACTACTGGAAAAATCATAGCCTTGACTAGATGGACTTTTGTTGGCTTCCTGACCTGTATACAGGTTTCTCAAGATGCAGGTCAGCTGGTTTGGTATTCCCATCTCTTTCAGAATTTTCCAGTTTCTTGTGATCCACACAATCAAAGGTTTTGGCATAGTCAATAAAGCAGAAATAGATGTTTTTCTGGAACTCTCTTGCTTTTTCACAGATCCAGTGGATGTTGGCAATTTGACCTCTGGTTCCTCTGCCTTTTCTAAAACCAGCTTGAACATCTGGAAGTTCATGGAGCAATATTGCATAGGAACCCGGAATGTTAGGTCCAATAATCAAGGCAAATTAGAAGTGGTCAAACAGGAGATGGCAAGAGTGAACATCGACATTCTAGGAATCAGCGAACCAAGATGGACAGAATGGGTGTATTTAACTCAGATGACTATTATATCTACTACTGTGGGTAGGAATCCCTTAGAAGAAATGGAGTAGCCATCATAAAGAACAAAGGAGTCCAAAATGCAGTATTTGGATGCAATCTCAAAAATGACAGAATGATCTCTGTTCGTTACCAAGGCAAACCATTTAATATCACAGTAATCCAAGCCTATACCCCAACCAGTAATGCTGAAGAAGCTGAAATTAAAAGATTCTATGAAGACCTACAAGACGTTCTAGAATTAACACCCAAAAGAGATGTCCTTTTCATTATAGGGGACTGGAATGCACAGTAGGAAGTTAAGAAACACCTGGGGTAACAGGCAAATTTGACCTGGAGTACAGAATGAAATGCATTGGTCATAGCAAACACCCTCTTCCAATAACACAAGAGAAGACTCTACACATAGACATCACCAGATGGTCAACACCAAAATCAGATTGATTATATTCTTTGCAGCCAAAGATGGAGAAGCTCTATACAGTCAGCAAAACAAGACTGGGAGCTGACTATGGCTCAGATCATGAACTCCTTACTGCCAAATCCAGACTTAAATTGAAGAAAGTAGGGAAAACCACTAGACCATTCAAGTATGACCTAAATCAAATCCCTTATGACTATACAGTGGAAGTGAGAAATAGATTTAAGGGACTAGATCTGATAGACAGAGTGCTGGATGAACTATGGATGGAGGTTCATGAACATTGTACAGAAGACGGGAATCAAGACCATCCCCAACAAAAAGAAATGCAAAAAGGCAAAATGGCTATCTGAGGAGGCCTTATAAATAGCTGTGAAAAGAAGGGAAGTGAAAATCAAAGGAGAAACGGAAAGACATATCCATTTGAATGCAGAGTTCCAAAGAAGAGCAAGGAGAGATAAGAAAGCCTTCCTCAGCAATCAATGCGAAGAAACATATAAAAACAATAAAATGGGAAAGGCTAGAGAGGTCTTCAAGAAAATTAGAGATACCAAGGGAAATTTTCATGCAAAGATGGGCTCGATAAAGGACAGAAATGGTATGGACCTAACAGAAGCAGAAGATATTAAGAGAAGGTGGTAAGAATACACAAAAGAACTGTACAAAAAAGATCTTCACGACCCAGATAATCATGATGGTGTGATTAGTCACCTAGAGCCAGGCATCCTGGAATGTGAAGTTAAGTGGGCCTTAGGAAGCATCACTATGAACAAAGCTAGTGGAGGTGATGGAATTCCAGTTGAGCTATTTCAAATCCTGAAAGATGATGCTGTGAAAGTGTTGCACTCATTATGCCAGCAAATTTGGAAAACTCAGCAGTGGCCACAGGACTGGAAAAGGTCAGTTTTCATTCCAATCTCAAAGAAAGGCAATGCCAAAGAATGCTCAAAGTACCACACAACTGCCACCAAAAGAGAGTTTTAAAGCATGTTTTAACAGGACTGCAAGATTTCAAACGAAGGAAAAGATCTCTTCCCAATAATGGAGTAGGACACTCAGGGACCACCAGATACTGGTGGGAAAATATTTGTCCATCCCAGCAACAAAGAAGTCCTCAGGTGAATCTTCTTATAATTGTTTTCCCTGTAGCACCCAAAATGGTACATGTTTGGGAGGAGAAGGCTCTGGAGTAGAAGGTCAGGACAGAGTAGGCAGCCCCTCTATCAACCAAGAAATTCCTGGACCTACCTGCCACATCCAGTTGCTCCCTTGGCTCCAGCCCCATGATGGTTATCTATAACAGGTGGGTTGTCTGGAGCAGGCCACCTCAGTCCTGTTGAACCATCATGAGTGAAGGCTTGGCAGTTGACCTTGGGTCCCGAGGGCAGAGTGTCAGCCAATGTCCCAATTAAAGGCACTTGTAGCAAGTTGTTTTAGGAGACTTGTCATGGAATGGACACTCTTTGGCCCAATGTGCTGGTTCTCTACAGATTAGGCATTTGCCCTGTGCCTTGTCCTTCAAGGACTCAGGGTTTTTCATAGGGCTTCCCTGGAGGGCAGCCAGCATCTGGGCATGCTTTGTCTCTTTCCTTTTCTCCCTTTCCTGGGTCTTGGCCTCCCTCTCTTGTGCTCTGTTATAAAATATATTTTGGCTGTCTGTACCATCTCATCTAAAGAGGCAGCAGAATCCTGTTGCTGGAACTGTTGTAACTTTAGCCTGATGTCTGATGCACATTGCAACAGAAATTTGTCCTTTAACATCACCTGTCCCTCGTAAGAGTCTAAGGCCATATTGGTAAACTTTTGGAGGGCCTCTTTTAGACTTTCCAGAAAGGCAATGGGGTTTTTTGTTGGACTCATGTGTTATTGCTGAGACCAGGCACAGTCCCACAACTATAAGGCTTCCTACTATTTCCATGGGTGGGCTTCCTAAGGGGTAATTCCTTCTGAATCTTATCCTACCCAGTACTGTTGGAAACTGAGAGCCAGGCATCCCTGGTCAGGGTACAGATCCCCAGGCATGTTGAGGCATGACAGCCTCCTGAAGATTGAACCCCAGGGCAAGGTCGAGGCATTTCAGCTTTCCAAGAATTGGATCCCTGGGCAGGTGGAGGTATGTTGACTTCCTTGGACCCTTGGACTGGAGGATCCCTGAGCAGACTGAGGCGTGACAACCTCCCAGGGACCAGATCCCTAGGCAGGTTGATCTCCTGGGATCCCCAGGCTGGAGTTGAGTGTCCCCAAAGTCTCCAGATTGACCAGTGCTAGGTAGGATTAAGGAGTTGTAATCTTATTTTATTGCTGGTTTGTCCACTGTGGATGTGAATAGATACCATGATGTAAAGTAATCCAAGTCTGTGCCCTGAGACTGGGAACCTGGCAAAATAGCCATAAACCTTATCCTCTTACTACTCTGAGGGAATGTAAGTCACTGATTTCTTCCCTTAGTCCTCCATAAGAGCAGTTTAGGGTGTTTCCAATGGTACACATTTCATTGTCATAGGCCCACTGTAGGTAATAAAAGAAGTAATGACAAAGGAGTGGGTTATCTGGTTCTGTTAGGGACATTAAGAATATTTTAATAATAAGCTAGGTGGAGCAATGTTGCCTACAAGGGGGCAGGGTCCTTGTTGTAGGAATTAGTAAGTGCCTTAATAACAAATTGATAAGAGGCAACAGACCAGATGTTCCATAAAAGTGGAGTGGTGATTTGATGCAGGGGTATGTTTGTAACTTTAGCAGAAGGGTGGCAAGGGTTTGGGCCTAAATGGCCTGCAGAACTAACTCCCAAAATGGCAAACATTGTTCCTGGAAGTCCAGTTGCCCTTGAATACATGCCACCAACAGATGGACTTTTAGCAGGCATTGTGTGCCTGTCACCCACCTTAGCAGGTTCACTGAGAGATGCTGTTGTTGCATATGTTGTAGGAAACATGAAAGATGAAGGCCTGAATATCTAGAGGGATTAGGTTTTACACAGTATTTCTCTCCCAAGGGCCAGCTGTTTTCTGGTTGTCCCTCCAGAAAATTATAGAAGCAACATTGTGGGCCTGGACAGGGCTCAGGAAGAGCATGAAACAGGAGGGAAGCAGGCAAGGCACAATTTTTGAAAGAATGACATAGCCCAAGAGCATAACATAAATTGATTAAAATCAAATGGGTCCAAGATGGCAAGTCAAATTCAGCTAAACCTTGATCCTCAGTCTGCAAGCTAAATGACACAGCCAGAGGTACCAGAACAGTTCCAAGTCACTGTCAAGACTGAGGAGTGGGTGGTTCCTTAATTGTTGGAATGATCCTCCCACTCATTAGCATATGAAATCACCCAGCTTGCAAAAACTAACTACATCACATTCCATGGCTGCTTCCTTCTGTGATGGCCCACACTCTGTGAAGTGCGCTTCTCTCTGAATCTGGACAAATCCACTTCCTACCTATGGATGTGTCTCTCACTGAATTTTTTTGCAATGAGACATCAAGTGCCTGAGCTTCATTAGGTCCTAAAAACCAGGCACCATGGGTTTTGGCCAGGCTCAAGTCCCAGTAGAATATGACTGAGTGACAAAGCATAGCACAGAGTCCCTGCTACGAGGGTTTGAGTACAAATCTTAGGTAAATGGTTTCAGGCAACAACTTTCAGAAATGGAAAGATGATGACCTGTCCAATACTTTGTAAGCAGTGGCATAGATGGAGAGAGGAGCTGAAGGACAGGAGGAAAAAGCAGTGGGGAAACCATGCCGAGGAATCCCTTTCATAACCTGCCAGAAAATCTGCTAAATATCTGCCCTGTACTCACAGTTTTCATTGGCTTGATCCTTGGCACAAAGAAGAATAAGGCAGAAGAATGCCCACCCACTTGGGCAACAGCTACTAACACACAGCTGATAGTAGAGCCTTCAGGACACCCTGGGGCACCCACTGCTGCTCACCTATTCGCAGGGGGTTTGAGGAAACAAGAAATGAGAGATTGTAGAGAAATTAAGATTTTGTTGGCCATATGTCCTTCCAGCCATAGGAGCGAGGACTTGCTACCCCAACCAGAGGCCTTCTGAAATCTGAGCCTGAGCCGCGTGAGCTTTCTGCCAAGTTTGCTTTTGCTTCCCGGTTTCTAGCATGCTGGGCTTCTTATCACTGCCACTGTGCTGGGTTTTCATCACATTCAGCTTCCACCATGAGAGCTTTCGCTGAGTTGGGCTTCTGCTGTGCTTGGCCTCTGCCTCGCAGGGGCAGAGCCGAGGTTGTTTCAGCCAGGTTAGATCCAAGTCACGGCACCATAAATGTCAGGAGAGTGTGTAATTTCCTCGGTTTTGTCTCGCTGCAGCAAAAATTTGAAATGATGGACAGACCAGTGTTACAGTTCCGTGTTACAGCTCAGTTTTATTTGACAAGCAAAGGAAAATGCGTCCTCAAGGCATGAGGGCGGGCTGACCCAAAAGACGCAAAGAGAAGAGAAGCTCAATTTTGACTCCTCTTTTTATATGCTTTTTTCTCCTCTCCCTGATCCTGCCCTATGTAAGGGCTAGCCAGGAGGGCTGTTTGTTTTACCTGTGGTCCTCACTCTGGTCTTTGGAACTTCCTTTATTCTATTTCCATGGGCTTTCCTTCTTTGTCTTTTAGCCACTGCCATTTTGGACTCCTTTTTCCTATTCTAACTACCTAACAGTTTGATATTCTTTCAGTTCATAATTTATTAGTTTTTACAAAACATTAGCTGATGACTGCAAAGAATTTGAACTAATGAAATGAAAATTCAACTTTATGCACACTTTTACTTTTGCCAAAAAGTGGTGTCTTATTTCTCTTCAATACTGTATTCCACTTAGCATTTAACATTTGGTTCAACTGAGTACAGATGGTGGATATTTGCTAGTGTTTTGAAGCTGATTCCTAACCTGGAGATTTTCTTTTTTTTTTAAATCATCCATTGTTTTGTTTTGAGAAAAGTCCAAAGCAATATTTACAGCTGATAATACTACATGTGGATAATTCTGCTTTTTTGTTAAATTACTGAATTTTGTCTCTGTTATTCCAACCTTAATCAATGAACTTTGAGATGAACTATTAGTAAAAGAAAGTGCACATGCAATCAAATTTGTAGTGACATGATTTAAGTTATTTTTATTGTTATACAGTGAAATGAAGTTTTAGGTTAAATTCCAGGATGTACTGTATTCCACATCTGCTTAGGACATTGCTTTGTCAGGAAAGAGGTTGATAATTTACATAACAATTAGTGCCATTCTGTCCTACACCTATTATGTATGAGTAATCATTCCTCTGCTTGTCTTTTCTGGATATGATAAGTACTCTTTGGTAAGGCTTGAGTGGCATCAAGAAGGTGAACAATTTGGGGATTCTGGTTGAATGACAAATGAGAATACTTAATACAGAAAAAAGAGAAGACAAGGGGTATTTAAAAATATGTTACTGTATTATGAAAACACTTCAACTGGTTTCATAGATCTCATCTATGAATTAGAAGAAGGAATGGCACATAGCCATGGTTTTTCTAAGGATTACATTTCTAAATGTGAGTACTTTATAGTATACTTTGAAGTATGAGTACTTTGGGCTTCCCTGATAGCTCAGCTGGTAAAGAATCTGCCTGCAGTGTAGGAGACCCTGGTTCGATTTCTGGGTTGGGAAGATCCCCTGGAGGAGGGCATGGAAACCCACTTCAGTATCCTTGCTTAGAGAATCCTCATGAATAGATGAGCCTGGTGGGCTACAGTCCATGGGGTTGCAGAGTCGGACATGACTGAGCAACTAAGCACAGTACTTTAGAGTTCAAAATATAGGAAGTAAATGATCCCTTGCAGGGCAGTGCGTGTGTGCTGTCATGTTTGACTCTTTGCGACCCCATGGACTGTAGCCCGCCAGGCTCCTCTGTTCACGGAATTTTCTAGGCAGGAATGCTGGAGTGGATTACCTTTTCCTCCTCCAAGGGATCTTCCCCATCCAGGGATCAAACCCATGTCCATTACGTTTCTTGCACTGTCAGGTGAGTTGTTGTTGTTGTTGTTTTTTTTTATCACTGCATCTCCTAGGAAGCCCAAGTGAAAGTGAAGTCGCTCAGTCGTGTCCGACTCTTTGCAACTCCATGGCCTGTAGCCTCCCAGGCTTCTCGGTCCATGGGATTTTCCAGGCAAGAATACTGGAGTGGGTTACTATTTCCTTCTCCAGGAGATCTTCCCGACCCAGGGATTGAATCTGGGTCTCCCGCATTATAGGCAGACGCTTTACCGTTTGAGCCACCAAGGAAGTCCAGGAAGCCCAAGTAATCCCTTATTGTACACTTACTTGTTATTATCTTAATTTTAGCCTAGGTAGACTGGGTTGTGTTCTGTGATTTGCATACTAATATAAATTAGGCATGTTAAAATGGAGCAGGACTCTATGGTCCTTGCCTTCCCACCATGTCCTCTGACTGCCTTTTGTCTGTGGAAAACTTTAGTCAAAGAGTAAGTCTAATCAGAGAAATGAGAAAACACAAAAACAAAGCAAAACAGACAAAGGAGACCAAATAATAATAATGTAGTCATTAAGCATAGTCAATAATATTCAGGTCCTGATCAAGGGCCATGGATGATATTCTAAGCCATACCCTGTGAGCTGTCTTGTAGATAATGAAACCCTACCAGGTGGGAGAATTTCACTACATGATGGCAAGACTGTACTCACAACATAAGCTGCCACAATTCTGAGAAACAGCCTCAAAGAAATGGAAACAACTGACCCTGGAACTGAAGATTAACCATACCTTAAAAAATCAAGATGATGCTAGTCAGACTCAGTTCAGTTCAGTCGCTCAGTTGTGTCCGACTCTTTGTGACCCCATGAATCGCAGCTCGCCAGGCCTCCCTGTCTATCTGCTGATAACCAATTTCAAGATTATTGTCAGAGCTGATGATGCTGTTTCTTCATGTAGCCCCCTCCCTCTATAAAAGCTCTATAAAAGCTATAGAGCTTTTATAGCTATGTCTATGAAAGCTTTCGCCCCCTGCATATCTGAAGTGAGGGTGGGGGTCAGCCTTTGGACAGATGTCCTCCCTACCCCCGCAGTTGCCAGCATCTGATACAAAGCAAACTTTCCTTTGCACCAACCTGGCCTGTTTATTGGCAGCTAGACCCTACTTTTTGGCATTATTAAATATTAATCTCTCAAACTTTTATTAGTGAAACAGAATTATAAGAAAAACATCTTAGTATTATTAATGTGGTCTAAGTTCCTTGAATATTTACCATTTCAGTTTAGTTTCTCTGCAATGGTGAGATAATACCATTCCTACTTGGGCAGAAGAAGTGAATGAAATAGAGAGTCCAGGGAATTTGAAACAATATAAGAGATGTCACTGTGGAGAAATAGGAGCACAGGGAAGTGTAAGTAAGTTGTGGCCATGTAATAATTAGATGAGAGGGATCCATCCAAACTAGTTTTCACTGTGTATGGAGTGGAACGATCATTAGCCATCAAGGCAAGACTTCATGCATAACTAACATTTGAAAATTCACAATTCATTTCAAGCTTCTCATTTGAAAAGTGCCTATAAATCTATAGATTAAACAAAAAAGATATTTCTATGCCTGCATATTTCTAGTCTATGGCTTTTATAGGTTCCTGACAAATCACATTTTCCAAGTGCTACCTTAAATTGTAGTAAATACAATTTTTTTTCTTGCAAAATCTCTTTAACTTGAAAGAGTTCAGGAAAAGTAGCAGAAATAAGAACTATTAGTTTTGCAATCTTATTATGCAAATTGAAAAACCATTCATTGTAGTGAACAAGCCTCTGCAGGCATTAGTGGTCTCTGCAATTGGAGAATGAGATATTTGCATTTTTTAATTTGAACATACAGGAATGCCAGAATGTCTGTGCTCATAACCTTAATGAGTAAAAATAAATTTTGGTATCAAGTTGATTTAAAAAATATATTTGAGAAATGAGAAAGCAGAAATTTTTAAACTAACATTTTATCAATGTAATATTTTAAATATTCCACAAATACTTACTGAAAAGCAGACATAGCCTTAGGCACTTAGGATACAGAGATCAGTAAGACTCAGGGATGCTCAATGCAACTGATTGGATGATCCAAAAGTATTCAGTTACAAGCCAAATGTAGTGTGCTGTGACTTAAACTAGAGGATAAATCCTGTGGTTTATCCTGTCATGTATTTTGTGGCTTATTCAGGATGGAATGTCCAGTTGACAAGGCACAGATCCAAGGAGAATGATCAGGAAGTCATCAGTGTCCTGCAGGGCTCACCTCCTACCTTGCCTCTCTTTCTACTGTTGTCCTCACAAGCTTCTTCCCCTGGAATTTAACTCTCTTTTCTTTGTCCACTCACGATATTTTCCAATTGAAGTGCTAGTATTTCCCCAGATCATCTGCCTAGGGTTCAATTCAAGGTGCAATTTAACAGCGCAACAGCCAATCTACACTTTCATCTTTTTTTCTTTCCTTTGGCTGAAAAAGGAAGGCAATTTCTGAATGTCTAGAACCTGGCAACTTCCTTTTTTACCAAGTGACTAAGGAGGCTCTCCCTGCCTAACTACCCCAGAATAGAATGCCAGAATAATTCAGGCTGTTGGGAAATCCACTGAGAAAGTGTGACTGTTATTGTAACTTGTCACAACTACTGAGCCTACACTCTAGAGTCTAAGGGCCGCAACTGCTAGCCCCACTCATGGCAACTAGAGAAAGCCCTTGCACAGCAATGAAGACCCAGGACAGCTGTGCAATAAATAAATGAATAACTCTTCAAAAAAGTGTGATTAATTTTTTAATTCTATTTCCTGTTTCATCAGATTAAGAAAACTGTAAGTTCTTCTAGGGTAGGTATCCTTTGTATGTTTATATGTGCCAAGCAGTCATTATGGCTGGTTGGGTAGTGCTGCTACAGATGTCTCATAAGCCTCTGCAGTACCACGCTCTGAGTTTATAGTCTCTGGCCCTCCAGCAGGACTGACAGGCAATAGAGACCATATATAGACATCCTGTTTTACAAGGCTAGGCATAGCAGAGACAGCTGTGACCATCAGTATCTGTCACAAATCCTCATTGGCATTCAACAGTGACTAGAGCTGGAGAGTTTATTTACTCTCTTACATTGCATATATCTTGTGTCAACACTTGATTTACTTCATTGTAATACAGAATGGAATTCCCTGTTACTTTGATTTTTCTGGATTTTTTTTTTTTATATATAATTTAGAATGTTTCAGAGGCTGACAATAAGTCTTTGTCTCATATTATACTTTTTTTTTTTTTAACAAAGATACTAGAGGGATGGCACCAGGATAAGGATAAGTTCTTAGTATCAGTGTATGCAAACAGCAGTGAAAAAGCAAGTCTTTTTCATATAAATAGTGAATATGACATTGTTCAAGATAATACAGTCATACCTTTGGACTTTATACTTTTGTGCTAAATAGCTCCAGTTGTGTTCAACTCTGTGCAACACTATGGACTGTAGTCTGGCAGGCTTCTACATCCATGGGCTTCTCCAGGCAAGAGTACTGGAGTGGGTTGTCATGCCCTCCTTCAGGGGAATCTTCCTGACCTTGGGATCAAACCTGCATCTCTTACATTTCTTGCATTGGCAGGTGGGTTATCCACCACTAGCACCACCTGGGGAGCCCCCAGTTATTCAAAATACATGGTTTAATTGAATGGATCCAGAGCAGAAGGACATATACTTATAGAGATCTTGGTGTTATTGAAAGGAATTTGTACAAAAATCCATATAAACATCATTTTTTTCCTAGATTGAAAGAAGTTTTGTATACATGCATATTATAGTTTTTAAAATATAAACAGATGCCTTTCAGATTAATGTTATGAATATATTAAAAAGTGTTATCTAACTATAGATTATGGTCAAATAATGACATGATAATGTCTATCAGATTATTTTGATATGGGAATCTATAAATGTTTTGAATTTTAAAAGGTCTTCATTCTCAAAAATTAGCAATTTGCAGCCATGAAATTAAAAGATGCTTACTCCTTGGAAGGAAAGTTATGACTAACCTAGACAGCATATTAAAAAGCAGAGACATTACTTTGCCAGCAAAAGTCCATCTAGTCAAGGCTATGATTTTCCAGTAGTCATGTATGGATGTGAGAATTGGACTATAAAGGAAGCTGAGAGCCAAAGAATTGATGCTTTTGAACTGTGGTGTTGAAGAAGACTCTTGAGAGTCCCTTGGACTGCAAGGAAAATCCAACCAGTCCATCCTAAAGGAGATCAGTCCTAAATGTTCATTGGAAATAGTGATGTTGAAGCTGAAACTCCAATACTTTGGCCACCTGATGCTAAGAACTGACTCACTGGAAAAGATCCTGATCCTGGGAAAGAGTGAAGGCAGGAGGAGGAGGGGATGGCAGAGGATAAGATGGTTGGATGGCATCACCAACTCAATGGCCATGAGTGTGAGTAAATTTCAGGAGTTGGTGATGGACAGGGAGGACTGGTGTGCTGCGGTTCATGGGGTGGCAAAGAGTCAGACACAACTGAGCGACTGAACTGAATTGAACCTAAGAAAAATATATACTCTTATCTTTATAGGTAATGAATGAGGCAGACATAGGATCCTTATTTCTTTTTCATTTCCCAGAATGATCTATTTGAAAATATCAACTCTGAATACTCTGATTCTATTTGCATTTTCTCCCTCATGGCTCAGTGATAAAGAATCCCCCTGCCAAGGCAGGAGACACAGGTTTGATCCCTGGGGTGGGAAGATCCTCTGGAGAAGGAAATCAGAATCCATTACAGTATTCTTGCCTGGGAAATTCCATAGACAGTGGAGCCTGGCGAGATGCAGTCCATGGGGTGACAAAGAGTTGAACGTTACTTAGCAATTAAACAACAACAAACAACATCCTATTTGTACTATTTCAAGTTAGTTACTGAACAGGAATTTTATGCCCAGAACTATGAAAATAACATTACGCTCATCATATTATTTATACTTCACAATAACCCCATCATGAAAGTGAACTGAAGTGAAAGTCACTCAGTCGTGTCTGACTCTTTGTGACTCCATGGACTATACAGTCCACCAAATTCTCCAGGCCAGAATACTGGAGTGGGTAGTCTTTCCCATCTGCAGGGAATCTTCCCAACCCAGGGATTGAAGCCAAGTCTCCGCATTGCAGGCAGATTTTCTACCAGCTGATGCACAAGGGAAGCCCATCATGAGGTAAGTTTCATTTCCCCACTTTTATAGAGGAGGAAATTGAGGCATAGAGAGATGTAACTGGCAAAGGTGACACAGTCTTATTATGTGACAGAGCATAAGTTAAGCCACATCAGAATTACTTAATACTTCTGCTGTATACAAGCCACCAAAAACAAAAACAACCTTTCAATCAATGCTGGAGATAGAACTATCAGTAACTCTTAAACAGGAGATTGTTGCTTGAACAGGAAGTTAATTTATCAATAATGGGTCAATTTTTCCTAATATATATAATATTTTAAAAATGATATTTATTTATTATCTCTCCTTCTATGGAACAGATGAGGGAAATAAAATCAACAAATAAAATCCTCTCAGTTCTGGATTGTTGTTGCTCAGTCATTAAGTCATGCCAGACTCCTCACAACCCCATGAACTACAGCGCATCAGGCTTCCCTGTCCTTCACTATCTCCTGGAGTTTGCTCAAACTCATGTCTATTGAGTTGGTGATGCCATCCAACCATTTCATCCTCTGTCACTGCCTTCTCCTCTTTTTCTCAGTCTTTACCAGCATCACAGTTTTTTCCAATGAGCTGGCTCTTTGCATCGGGTGGGCAAAGTATTGGAGCTTCAGCTTCAGCATCAGTCCTTCCAACGAATATTCAGGGTTGATTTCCTTTAGTATTTGACAGCAAGCATATCAAACCAGACAAACCAGTTAATTCTGGATAGGTAGATTTTAAACAGGT
The DNA here is from genome assembly GCF_023091745.1 of Budorcas taxicolor. Classification (NCBI taxonomy): domain Eukaryota; kingdom Metazoa; phylum Chordata; class Mammalia; order Artiodactyla; family Bovidae; genus Budorcas; species Budorcas taxicolor. The sequence continues at coordinate 97,945,389 of NC_068914.1, read as the reverse complement.
AATTAGATGTCAAATATAGTTGTTCTGTGATCAATTAAAGTTCCTTTTCAGGAGACTTTGCTACCCAAAGAAACCTGGACATTATCTTCAGTGATTTTTAGAATGCTCCTTCAACTGTAATGATCAAGAATAATTCAGAACCAAGAGGATTCTGAATTTCTTTCCTTTCAGTTTGCAGATTATCTCTGGATGAGTAGTAGAAACATTGCATGGATGTCAACCTTCTCCAAAACAAGTCTGTTTTTATAGCTTTTGCATCAGTGGCATGACTGCTGCTGCTGCTGCTGCTGCTGCTAAGTCACTTCAGTCGTGTCCGACTCTGTGTGATCTCATAAACAGCAGCCCACCAGGCTTCCCCGTCCCTGGGATTCTCCAGGCAAGAACACTGGAGTGGGTTGCCATTTCCTTTTTCAGTGGATGAAAGTGAGGAGTGAAAGTGAAGTCGTTCAGTCATGTCTAACTCTTAGCGAGCCCATGGACTGCAGCCTACCAGGCTCCTCCATCCACGGGATTTTCCAGGTAAGAGTACTGGAGTGGGGTGCCATTGCCTTCTCCAATATTTTTATAAATCAAGATTTTGTCAGATTTCTCCACTGTAAATTTATTTTTTTTCCTGTGTTCTCCATACTTTTCCAATATATAGATGAATATCAAGCTTAAATTGTAAATGAAATACAATTTTTAGAGTGTGTCTGTGGACGACACAATTGATACAGTTTTATTTATCAAAACAAAAGTTAGATCATTTAAATGTATCAAGAAATGATGTTAGCGAAAAACATCAACACTTTGTAACATTATTTTAGTAAACTAAGCACTTCAACAATTCGTAGTGTTTATAGAAAAATATTAATTTATTTCCCATATTTTCCAAAATCATTTGCAAGTGGAAAAAAATGTAGGTTTTTTTTTTTTAACCAAATGCATCTACTTTTGAGAACAAGAGATTCTAAGATAAAGAGACTTATTATTCTGTGTGTCATACCAGAAACAGAACTATATTCTTGCTGTGCTGCCCTCCTCACACTGAGAAATCTTGCATTTTGGTTTTCTTCTTAAAAGAGAGAGAGAGAGGAAATAATAGGAAAAAACATGTAACTAGGACACAAAATATTATTAAAAATATAAAAGCGGATACAGAAGACCTGTTAGAGCATAAGAAATCCATTGTTATGAAAAGTGATGTAACAGGCAAAAGGAGTTTTTAACCAACACTGAAACAATGTTTAAGTCTCCCTCTTTTATGTTTTAGTTCCTTAAGAAAAACCTACAGAGGTCTCCCAAAATTCTTGTCCCTTCTCACAGGACTGTAATAAAGACTATATTTCTCAGCTTTCCTTACTGTTTGTTGAGCCTTGCTATTAAATTCTAATCAAAAGGAAGTCAAATCAAGTTTTTTGTGTGTGTTCAACTTCTGGGAAACTTCTTTAAGAGTTAGTCTATGCCTTTTATTTCTTCTTTTTTAGCTTCTTCTTTACTCTGCTCACTTGAATGCAGATGGATGAGATGATATGGTAAAGCCAAAGTTGAATATGAATTCAGTGGCAGAACCGACAACATACTTAGGAGAAAAACAAGATGGAATAAACTGGGTTCCAGAAGATACATAAGCCCTGAAATGATTATCTCTAAACTTTTACATGAAATAGAAATAAACTTCGTCTTTTTAAAGCCACAGTCATTTGGAGTTTTCTTCTACTCACAGCCAAACCCAGGTTTAACTAGTACAAGATTCTGAGCCTAAGCTCTTGCTTTTGCTAATTATAATAAAAGCTAATATTAATTGAATTTTTTTTCCATGCTCTGGTCTACATGATTTGTACATATTTGTTCATTGAAAATTGACAATAATTGTATGAAGCATGATGACTACATATATTTTACAGATGTGCCAGCTGAAACACCGAAACTTTCAATAAATTGACTCAAACCTCAAAAAACTGTTCAGTAGCAAAACCAGGATTTGAATTCAGTTCTGGAGTCAGATCAGGCAATCTGAAGAAATCTCTGTATCAAATCAAGACTTTTCAGAATATTAGAATAAAAATAAATTTACATTAAAGAAAAAATTTGAGGTTTGACTATTGTTAATAAATGCCTAAAGAGGTAACATATCATAAGTTTAAGAACATGGGCCCTAGACACAGACTACTGAGACTTTACCCATGTCTGCTTGAGTGAAGTCACTCAGTCGTGTCCGACTCTTTGCGACCCCATGGACTGTAGCCTACTACGCTCCTCCATCCATGGGATTTTCCAGACAAAAGAGTACTGGAGTGGGTTGCCATTTCCTTCTCCAGAGGATCTTCCTGACCCAGGGATTGAACCCAGGTCTTCCACACTGTAGGCAGATGCTTTATCGTCTGAGCCACATGTCTGCTTATTAGCTACTAATTAGCTAGGTGTGTGAGTCAGTTGTAACTGACTCTCTGTAACCACATGGACTGTATCCTGCCAGTCCATGAAATTTCTCCAGGCAAGAATACTGGAGTGGGTGGCCATTCCCTCTCCAGGGGATCTTCCCAACCCAGAGATTGAACCTGGGTCTCCCACATTGTGGGCAGATTCTTTATTATCTGAGCCACCAGGGAAGCCCCTACCACATAACATTGTTATATTGAGGATTAAAAAAAAATTAATGTAAAGTGGTTAAGCACTGTGCCTGGACCAGTGTTAATCTTCAAAAATAAATGTAAATTAGTATGTTAATTTCTGACAATAAAAAGAGAGAAAAAAAATTACCATCAAACTTGTGAAAGTAGGACTAAGTTTTTACAAATTCTTTAAACTTATATTATTTGATCTTTTTTTTTTTTTTTTCAGGATCCATTCCTAATTACATAGATTAAATGGCCAGAGCTTGTTACTCCACCTTGCCCTACTTGCACTCTAGGGAGATACATATTATATGCTGCAAATAGCAAAGATTTACTTTGCAATAAACCTTTTGAGAAAAAAAAAATAATTGAATTCTTTCCTTCCTACTTGGCAGTCTATGATAATGGCCTAATAAGACATAACACATAGAATGTGACAAGTGTCAGAAATGAAGTAATTTGCAGTTTGAAATAGTGGAAATTGCAATTCAAAGATCTTATATAGTTTTATTCTCTAAACATATTATGGTAGCAGGTGTGCCCAAGAGACAATTGCTGCATCCATTAATAAGCGAAAGTTTACTAGCATATTTTCATCAATTTTTTGTGTGTGCTTATTTTATATTTCCAAGTTGAATCCACTGTTGATTGTCTATTACCATGTACTAGAATTACTATAATCAAACCAGGAAAATGTAGGTAAATGCTTAGAATAGTCCAAGATCATTTCCTCAAAAACTGTAGTGACAATACACTTCAGGCATGCTGAGTGTTAGCTGTGTATATGGTATTCTTCTTGTGTTTATTTAATTCTAGCTACCCCAAGATAGGAAATTACTATTTCTATTTTGCCGATAAGGAAGGCAAATCACAGAGAGGTGGAAATACTTGTTGAAAGTCATAAAATAAGGAGCAGAGCTGGAATCTGAACTCAGACAATTGGTTTCTAGAATCTCCCTTCAACCATCATGCTATCTTGTTTCTCAATGTCTGAAATAGAAGGGCAAAAGAAATTTAAAAAATAATAGCCTAGAAGATAATTTTGGAGTCAAAGATTCTCTTTAATTTGTGCTTAACTGTGAAAATCAATGGTAGAGATACTGTATTAAGCCTTTGTTTTTAAAAAAGAAATAAAACAAGCAAACTATATAGGGATAAAAGTCCACAGAAATGTGAAATTACCTCTAAAAATTATGTTCAAACATATTTCTATTATGCTTTTTCATTATCTATATATAGTATCTTCTATCCTGTGTATCTTTCTTAACATACAGAAAATTCCACCATCTAAGAGCTTTTATCTTGAAATAAGAAGTATAATCAGAACTCAATGAATGAATATATCATTCATCCAATATCTTCAATCCTTTGGAATAAAAATCATGATTAAATCTGTTTCTCTAAAGACTTTGAACTGGTCATTTAAATATAAGGATTTTATGTAAGGTTTTTTCTCCTATGAGTTTCTAAATGTAAATGAACTTCAGATGAACTTCAAACAATGGAATTTTTTAAAAATTTATTTTCAATTGGAAGATAATTTTTTTACAATATTGTATCGGCTTCTTCCATACAACAACGTGAATCAGCCGTAAGTATACATATGTTCCCTCCCTCTTTCCACCCCTTACTCCATCCCAACCCTCCAGGCTGTCACAGAGTACTGCTTTGAATTCTCTGTGGTGTTTCAGGTGGTTTAATCTGTAAGTCTTGTCTGACTCTTGCGACCCCACGGACTGTAGCCTGCCAGGCTCCTCTGTCCATGGGATTTCCCAGACAATAATACTGAAATGGGTTGCCATTTCCTTCTCCAGGGGGTCATCCTAACCCAGGAATCAAACCAGGGTCTCCTGTATTGTAGACAGATTCTTTACCAACTGGGCTACAACTCATCCCTTTGAGCTCTCTGCGTCATGCAGCAACTTCCCCTTAGCTATTTACATATGGTAATATATATGTTTCAGTGTTACTCTCTCAGTTCATCCCAACACTTTCCTTCCCCTGCTGTGTCCAAACTCTGTTCTCTATGGCTAAGTCTGTATTCCTGACCTGCAAATAAGTTTATCAGTACCATTTTTCTAGATTCCATACATATTCTAAGCAATGGAATTTTTATCATATTATTTCTGGACTTATAAACTGCCTCAGTATACAACCACAGAACATTCGTATTTCAAAATTAATATTAGGTATACACTAAGTATATTTTGAAATGCAACCTAACTATTAGCATTTTAAAATAAACTAATCTCTATCATTAGCCTTTAAAATGTACTACTATTTTAGAGAAGCAGAGCCATGTATCGAGCCGTTTACAGGAGCCATGTATTGATGATTGAAATCAAAGGTGTAGTCTTTGATAAAGGTACATGGACTAGAGATTTTGAGCACTTTAAAATTAATTGCTTTCTTAGCAAATTTAGTCTTCCTAGTAGCCCTTACTTAGGGATAATTGATAATTCAAATAAATAAAAATGGAATTGTGACCAACAAATTAGGCTCTTATCGCTTTAATGACATTATTTAAAAATATAGAGCTTGCACCAATGTTTTCAATTATTCAGTAGTTCTATAACTATTTTTAAATTCTTTGGATGTACATAATAGTTACTGTGATAAAGAGGTTGCAAAGATAAATGAGACAAGTTCTATATTTCAGGAGTTCAATTTCTTTCTTTCTTTTTTTGCATTGCAATATTTTTATTTTTTTAAATTTCTTTAATTTCTTAATAATACATGGTGTTATAGTGAAAATATCTCCCTCATGCCACCATTTTTTTTTTTACAGTGGGTTACAATCATATATTTATCTTTCTATCTCTTATGGAATCTCTGCAAAACTATATTTTCTTCTTTTTTGGATCTCTAGCAAAAAACTCTCAACCTGGTGCAAAGGCAATCAAGATTCAGTTTGGCAGAGAAAATAGACACAAAGACACAAGAATAGATGGATTGTTTAGAGAACAGGAAACTGCGTATGTGTCTGGAAGTCAAATAACAGTCCTCTAAAAAGTGAGTTAAAAGATGCCACCCTGATAATATCCAAATAAAATACTTTAGTAAGATTTGAGGATTGGTTTGTTTGCTTTTTTATTTGGAGGCTAATTACTTTACAATATTGTCTGGGTTTTGCCATACATTGACATGAATCCACCACGGGTGTACATGTGCTCCCCATCCTGAACCCCCCTCCCACTTCCCTCCCCATCCCATCCCTCTGGGTCATCCCAGTGCACCAGCCCCAAGCACCCTGTATCATGCATCGAACCTAGACTGACAATCTGTTTCACATATGATAATATACATGTTTCAATGTCATTCTCCCAAAGAATCCCACTCTTGCCCTCTCCCACAGAGTCCAAAGAGACATCTGTGTCTCTTTTGCTGAAGGTTATAAACAATATGTTGGATATCATAGAATGTTTTTCTCACAGAAATGCTGTTTATGCTATAAAAATTATAGTAACCAAAACCCCACTTGATTGGTCCAAATTCTAAGAGAACTATCCTTTTTTAATGAAGAAGGTGGCCCCTCTTAGGTGAGCTATGCTGCTGCTCCTGCTGCTAAGTTGCTTCAGTTATGTCTGACTCTGTGCGACCACGTTGACGGCAGCCCACCAGGCTCCTCTGTCCCTGGGATTCTCCAGGCAAGAACACTGGAGTGGGTTGCCATTTCCTTCTCCAACGCATGCGTGCATGCTAAGTCACATCAGTCCTGTCTGACTCTGTGCGATCCTATGGGCAGCAGCCCACCAGGCTCCTCTGTCCACAGGATTCTCTAGGCAAGAATACTGGAGTGGGCTGCCATTTCCTTCTCCCAGTGAGCTATGACCTGCATCTAATTCTCTTCTTAAACATCTTGAGTATCAATCCAGAGCACTCTCTTTTTACCTGAAGCTTTGTCTTTCTACAGATACCTCTGTGTGAAATTTACATACACTTAAATCTCTCCCATCCTAAAAGAAATGTGTCCCTCTTGACTCCTTCTAGTAATCCAGGTGCTGTCTAGCTCATGTTCTCTTTTATAACAACTTTTTAAAGGGGTTACTCTAAATGCTTTCCTCTGTTTTTTTTTTTTTTTTTCCACTTCCCATTCACTTTTCAATCCATTCCATTATAGACGCTTATTACTCCATTCAAAGTACTTTTATTAAAATCACCAATGTTCTCTTTGTCATGGAATGAAGAGGTATTTCTTAGATATTATATTGCATGGCTTGTTAGTATAATTTCACCTACTTCTCCCTCCTTGAAATACTATAATTCTGTTAAATATCCTTCTGGTTTCTGTATCATTTTCTTTACATTCCTATTTTATTTTATATTACATACTCTTCCACAAGAATCCCATTTATTCCAAAAGCTTCAAGTATCGACTCCCTGTCAACAGCTCTTATATTGCTATTTTCAGTTCAGATCTCTTTTCTGTGTATCTCAAAATCAGCTCCATCTAACTACTTAAAATGGAATGCTACAAACCACACTTAACTACATAGACACTTACTTCCCACTTCTAATAAAAACTAAAAGCTGGCTTTTTAAAAACACTTGTAGGATTTTATTACTTTTTTTTTCCTATATTTAAGTTTCTTTTAAAATTTTATTGTGATAAAATATATATATGTTACAATTTTAACAGTTTAGTGGCATTAAGTACATTTACACTGTTGTGTAAACATCACCATTCAGTTCAGTTCAGTCGCTCAGTCACGTCCGACTCTTTGCCACCCCATGAAGGGCAGCACACCAGGCCTCCCTGTCCATCACCAACCCATGGAGCCTACCCAAACTCAAATCCATCAAGTCGGTGATGCCATCCAACCATCTCATTCTCTGTCATCCCCTTCTCTTCCTGCCCTCAATCTTTCCCAGCATCAGGGTCTTTTCAAATGAGTCAACTCTTCGTATCAGGTGGCCAAAGTATTGGAGTTTCAGCTCCAACATCAATCCTTCCAATGAACACTGATCTCCTTTAGGATGGACTGATTGGATCTCCTTGCAGCCCAAGGGACTCTCAAAAGTCTTCTCCAACACCACTACCCATCCACAAAACATTTTTTTTTTATTATTATCTCAAATAAAACTTTTCAATCCAGACAATTTCTATACAATCCACTTCTTTTTTCTTATTCATTGCTACCACACTGTATTATTGCTGTTCCTTCCTAAATTACATTTCCACACCTATACTTAACATTTTAATCCAGTCTTCATATGTTAGACTTACCTTTGAAAAGTCTCAGGTCTCTATAGATCCCACTGTACTTAGGGAAAAGATGAATGCATGAAGCATGTCTTCTTTGGCTTTATTTTCCTCTACTCTCCTTTTGGTTTAATATGCCTGATTGTTCCATCTACAAATTCTAAAACTTCTTCAAATGATTATTGTTTGCTTATTCAGCAGTTTTGTACTTGCTATTCCATGTCTTAGAATTCTCTTCCCTTACCATCTTCCTTAAGTCTATCCACATCAAAGTCAAATCTGAGACCTTCCCAGATATCTCCATGTAGGTTATGCCGACTTGTGGCCTGCTTCCGTACTTACTGTGAGAGCTTCAATCTTATTAATATCACCTGGTGCTCTTACAACCACAAGATCAAACTTTATTTTTATCTATTAGATTTAACTCTTTTAGAAGATAGTGAAAGATGTATCACTATCTTCTTCAAATCTTTATCACTAAAGATTTGTATCTGATCCTATTTCTGAGACAATAAATATTTGTTGAATGTGTGATATTTCAAATATTGAGTGTCTACTATTTTCCACTGTTTTCTGTACTAGAGATACAGTGACGAGCCAAATCAAAGTCAGTACTCTCTTGGAGATGCCATACTAGTAACATGAGACTGATGATACAACAAATTAAATAATTTACATTCGTTGATCATGTGCTCAGAAGAAAATTAAAGTGAAGAAGGGGAGTGTAACTGGGATGCTATGTAAAAAACAGATTCAAGTCTTTTTTATAAGATTGTATTTGATCAGAGATTGGATGAAATGTGGTACCATGGTGGATATCTAAGAGAAGAGCCATCCAGTGAGAAGGATTTTCAAACAGCATGAAGCAGTGTGTGCTTGACTTGGTCAAGAAGGACTGCCAGTGCGCACAGGATGGGGCTGTGAGAGAGTGAAAGGAGAACAATAGGACCTTGAATACCACAGCTAACACTTTGAGTGTTAGCTATTGCAAAGTTGTAAGCACAAAAGTGACATAATATATGATTTACTTTCTCAAAAGAACACCCTAGTTTTGTAAAGAGTGGGCTATGGAGAACTAACATAGTATTAGATAGGTCACTGGGAGACTACTTACAATGGTTCTGGTGAGTCATGATAAAGGTTAAAGTGATCAAAGTAGAATTCATGAAGAATGGTTTGATTCAGGATAAGTAAGATAGAACTAATAATATTTGCTAATGAATTTGGTGTGGAATGTGGGAAAATAGGGCTTCCCAAGTGACTCCTCCATAAAGAATTTGCTTGCAGTGTAGGAGCTGCAGGAGATGCGAGTTTGATCCCTGGGTCAGGAAGATCCTCTGGAGAAGGACATGGCAACCCACTCCAGTATTCTTGCCTGAGGAATCCCATGCACAGAGCAGCCTGGCAGGCTACCGCCCATAGGGTTGCAAAGAGCTGGACGCAGCTGAAGTGACTGAGCATGCATGTATGTGCTAAAACTTTTTAAAAAACTGTGATTCCAGTATTTTTGGAATAGCATTACTTTTTACTGAGAAGAGAGGAATGAAGAGAAGATTTGATAGTGACAATAAAGAATTCAGCTTGAGAAATAAAGTTTGAGATAACTCAAATACATCCAAGTGTAATTTTGAGTAGAGAGTTGGGCACGTGAATAAATGAATTTCACTTATTCTCCATGTATTCAGGGAAAAAAAATTACTTAATGTTTTTGAGTCTCATTTTCTTAATCTACAAAATGACACTGCTGGATTATTTAAAGAATTAAAGGTAGCATACTTGTAAATACCCCAAATATGCCAACACAACAAAAACATTCAATACATTTTAGGAATTTTTTTCTCCCATCAAAATGCATCCTATATTATAACGTTTTGTGAGATTCACATGAGTCATGGGAAAACTTCTGTAAGTTAAGAAATATAAAAATGTTAAGTATTCGTTCCATTATTTCTGTTGTTGTTGGAAGTAATAAGGTCTCAGTACATTACTGTTGTTTTTTATACTAGCATTGCTTTTGCAAAATAAAACAACACCTTAAACATATATAGGAAATATAAGGTCTATTTCTTCAGCTCTTTATGGAAGTGTCAACAAAGAGAAGCTATTTTATTTTCTTGACCTTTATATAATTCTCAAGTCAATAGAAAACTGTAATTCTTAATCATTACTTGGACAAAAGTTGTATGAACACCCAAGTATTATTTATGGTGTTAATTTTCTAGAAGATATGTAAGTGGGATTATTTACTCCGCAAAGAAAAGGATATAGCCAGCTAGGAATCAAGGCCACTTTTCAGCCTATGGAAATGGATGACATCCAGGGGTACAAATACAATTTTTTTCCTGGTAAAATCTGGCTCCAGGTGATTAGATGTCAGACAACAGAAGCAAGGCAAGCAGAATGTCTTCTTTGATAAAACTACATCTTCATTATAGACCTATCATCAAAGCTCTTCATTCCATAATCCTTGCCAATGTCAGCTACTCTAACTCCTGAATACTCATGAGACATTGGATTACATTTATAGTTTTACCTTTCAGCCCTCTCTATCAGCATAATGTAGAAAATGAAAAAAAAAAAAGCATTCCATTCTGATATCTATCACATCAATGGTCTTGAAAAGTAAGATAGAAAAATGACATATTCATTTATTTAAACTAATGTGTTCAGGTCCAAAAGTCAGAAAGAAGAGATCAAGAGTGAGATAGCATGTCTGAGTTTAAGAAGCTGTGATTATGGATTTACAGAAACTCGCTGGTAAGTGTTTAACAGCGTCCTTGACAGAGATCAAAAAGAACAATTCAAAAAGATTTTCAACCAAAAGTAGAGTAAGTTGTTATTTTTGTATATTTTTGTAAAAAGCTTTCTTGTCTAAAAGAGTGATTGTTAAAAAAGTGGAGGAATGAAACTAATAAATGGTACAATGTTGAAAGGGACAACTTAAAAAATCACTGTGAAGGTTTGTGCAGGAAGTAATCTGAACACTGGAGAATTAAATTCTGAATGAGAGTTAGGTAGAGAAAGAGGAGGCATCATGGGTAGCTGCTGGGTATGAAGGCATTGAAATATGCTCCTCAACTAAAAAGTGGTCTTTCATTTCTGACTTTGTTGTATTTAATCTAGAAGTCAGTTGTAATATGTTTCTTATCCCAGTGTGTCTGGTTAAGTGACTTTTAACCTCGTCTCAACTTTAATCCTGATTATGATTTCCCTTACCCTGCTGCCGATCTCTTAGTTTTTGCTTATTATGCTTCACTGATTTTACAGCTTCTCCTGTTTTCCTGACTTGTGATTTCTTACTGATTTCTTTACTCTGTGGCTTTGCTGGTATATCTGATCCTCATATCCTCTGCTTCTGTCTGTCTTAATTCTAGTGGTCAGTGGAAAGAGCCAGATATCCATGAACAGAGAAGCTCATTTAGTCTGGGTAAGAGGCAACTGAATGTGTGTTACAGTCCCTTTTACAATCAGAACATGCTAGCAATAGTCCTCTCAGAGTCCAATAGCTGAGATGCATCCCTGTTATCTTTGGTTAGGCCTTTTCTTTAATGGAGAGAGAAGTCCCTGACTCCAGCATGTTCTCATTGAGGAAGAAATAAAAGGAAAAAACTTGGCTGTTTGCAAAGCTATCAGCTGTCCTACAGAATATATTGCTTTATTAAGTAAATAAATAAATAGTTCTCATGCTAAACATTCAGTTCAGTTCAGTTCAGTTCATTCGCTCAGTCATGTCCAACTCTGCAACGCCATGAATCGCAGCACGCCAGGCCTCCCTGTCCATCACCAGCTCCCGGAGTTCACTCAGACTCACGTCCATCAAGTCAGTGATGCCATCCAGCCATCTCATCCTCCGTCATACCCCTCTCCTCCTGCCCCCAATCTCTCCCAGCATCAGAGTCTTTCCCAATGAGTCAACTCTTCGCATGAGGTGGCCAAAGTACTGGAGTTTCATCTTTAGCATCATTCCTTCCAAAGAAATCTCAGGGCTGATCTTCAGAATGGACTGGTTGGATCTCCTTGCAGTCCAAGGGACTCTCAAGAGTCTTCTCCAACACCACATTTCAAAAGCATCAATTCTTCAGCACTCAGTCTTCTTCACAGTCCAACTCTCATATCCATACATGCCCACAAGAATAACTATAGCCTTGACTAGACAGACCTTAGTCGGCAAAGTAATGTCTCTGCTTTTGAATATACTATCTAGGTTGGTCATAACTTTTCTTCCAAGGAGTAAGCATCTTTTAATTTCATGGCTACAGTCACCATCTGCAGTGATTTTGGAGCCCCCCAAAAATAAAGTCTGACACTGTCTCCACTGTTTCCCCATCTATTTCCCAGGAAGTGAAGGGACCAAATGCCATGATCTTCGTTTACTGAATGTTGAGCTTTAAGCCAACTGTTTCAATCTCCTCTTTCAAGTTCATCAAGAGGCTTTTTAGTCCCTCTTCACTTTCTGCCATAAGGGTGGTATCATCTGCATATCTGAGGTTATTGATATTTCTCCCGGCAATCTTGATTCCAGCTTGTGCGTCTTCCAGTCCAGAGTTTCTCATGATGTACTCTGCATAGAAGTTAAATAATCAGGGTGACAGTATACAGCCTTGACGTACTCCTTTTCCTATTTGGAACCAGTCTGTTGTTCCATGTCCAGTTCTAACTGCTGCTTCCTGACCTGCATACAGATTTCTCAAGAGGCAGATCAGGTGCTCTGGTATTCCCATCTCTTTCAGAATTTTCCAGTTTATTGTGATCCACACAGTCAAAGGCTTTGGGATAGTCAATAAAGCAGAAATAGATGTTTTTCTTGAACTCTCTTGCTTTTTTCATGATCCAGCGGGTGTTGGCAATATGATCTCTGGTTCCTCAGCCTTTTCTAAAACCAGCTTGAACATCAGGGATTTCATGGTTCACATATTGCTGAAGCCTGGCTTGGAGAATTTTGAGCATTACTTTCCTAGCGTGTGAGATGAATGCAGTTGTGTGGTAGTTTGAGCATTCTTTGACAATGCCTTTCTTTGGGATTGGAATGAAAACTGACCTTTTCCAGTCCTGTGGCCACTGCTGAGGTTTCCAAATATGCTGGCATATTGAGTGCAGCACTTTCACAGCATCATCTTTCAGGATTTGAAACAGCTCAACTGGAATTCCATCACCTCCACTAGCTTTGTTCATAGTGATGGGGATCTAAAGCAAGGTAAGTCTCAGACTTAAGACATTGATCTTATCTGTTCTGGACAGCTGGACCAAAAGATCATCTCTGAATCTTGAGTGCTATATTCTGAACTCATGCGTGTAAGTGGCAACTCTTCTAGGCTCCACATAAAACCATAAGTGGTATCTAAGTATTTTATATTGTGACATTTTCCAGTCTTTGTCTACTTAGAGGAGATAATATAAATATAGATTGAAGGAATGAAGAAAGGAGTTACATATACTATCACCTTATTAATGTGTAAAAACACACAGGGCTGAATAAACCTATAATCAGGTTAATCACTATTAAATATATAGATTTACATTTGAGAAAGAAGGAAACAAAATTTTCTTAAAATATTTTCAAAATGAGATAGTTTACCAAAAGAGACTATAAAAATATTTTTATGGGGAGTCTCGCAATTTGATTATATATGTATATATGTATATATATATATATATATATATACATGATTTTTAATCATCCTATTTTTTATGAGCCCTAAGATGTCTTTTATGCCAGTATTTGGAATACCTATTATTGAAAGCTTACGGTGAACAGTGTTGGATTCGTGATCTCCAAAGAAGAACAAGATTTAACTTCGGGGCCAGGGACCAGGTTTGATCACTCAAGAGCTTTTGTACAGTAGAGTTTTATTAAAGTGAAAAGAGACAGAGAAAGCTGACACAGACATCTGAAGAAGGCTGGAGAACGCTCCTCTAGCTAGTCCTACCAAGGTCTTGTATACTTTTTCCAGACCCACTCCCATAATAAGCATTTCAAGATGACAGGATTAGTCAGAAGGTTCTTAGGGAGAAACATGCCTTCCAGCAAGATATATTGTTACATTGTTATATTGACTAAGACCAAGCAATGCAGAAAAGAACATTTGTTCTTTTATCCTTGAGAGCCCCAGACCCCTTTCTCCTTCTTGAGGGCTCCGGACCTCTTTCTCCTCCTCGGGAACCCTGGACTTCTAAACAACCTACCTAGAGATTGACTCTCATTATACTGTGTTTAAAAGCTATACTGTAATTTTTACTGTTCAGTAGCTTTTAACATTCCAGCTGATTAACAGCAGCTGAATTCCCTCCCCAAGTTCTTTCTTTAATTATACTTTCTTCTTTCGATTTATAAGTCTTTCCATAAGAAATATTTCAGAAACATTTTAGAACCAAATAAATCACTTCCAAAAGCAAATTCAGCTCCAGATCCTGGATGAGGGCTGCTAATCTTAAAGTAAACTCTTCACAAATGAGGGCCTTTCTGTTTATATCAGGTTTTTTCTTTTAAAATTAGACCCTCTTACCTAAGCAGATCTTTGAGAAAGACGCAAATGGTTTTAGTACCAGGTAAGTCAGTTTCTGGTTGTGTGACTTCTGGCAAGTCAAGTGTTCTCTCCATCATCATTGTTCTTACCTATTAAATTAGGATAATATTCCACACCAACAAGGATAACATGTGATCATATATCTGAAGCACCTAGTGGGGTGTTTAATAAAATCTTTTCTCAGTTTGAGAACTAAGGAGTGTCTGGGTAGAAAGATGAGAATAATTATTCACAGGCTTGTCTCTAAAACCTAGGAGAGACATCTAAACAAAACAAAGGAGAAAGAGTATGTGTATATTTTGGGGAGCTGAGGGTTTTGGCATAAGCAGATGATGAATAATACAAAATCTGCACCTTGGTAAAGTCAATTGAATAAAATATATTCATTAATAACTAAGTGTACTAAAATCTCCAGGGGAATATAAAAGAGGAGTGGAATGTGATTTGTGTAGATTTATATTTGAGAAAGAAGGAAACAAAATTATTTTCTTAGGACAATTCCAAAATAAAATAGCTTATCCAATGAGACTGTAAAATGTTTATGGGGTGTCTTGCAATGTAACAGACATGAGTGTCTATATGTATATGATGATTTTTAAATCATCCTATTTTTTCATAAGCCTGAAGATTTCTTTTATATCAGTATTTAAAATACCTCTTTAAATAATCCATTGAGGGTCGTGGGTGGCATAGAGATAATGACAGGTCTTGTCTGACCATGTAACCAAAACTCAGTGAGCTAAGAATTGAACTCAGTTCAGTTCAGTTCAGTTCAGTCACTTCAGTCGTGGAACCGCATAGAGAGCAGCATGCCAGGCTTCCCTGTCCTTCACTTACACCAGGAGCTTACTCAAAATCATGTCCATTGAGTCACTGATGCCATCCAACCATCTCATCCTTTGTCATCCCCTTCTCCTCCTGCCTTCAAACTTTCCCAGCATCAGGGTCTTTTTCCAAAGACTTGAACTCAGGTAACCTAAATCTCAATTCAGAGCCACTTCACCTTTATTTCATACGTCTCTGGAACGAGATTCCTTGACTTTCTGTTTACATGTTTTGTTTTATGTTAATGCAATGATTTGATGACATAAACTGCAGATGCCATGTAATAGGACACTCAAATTCTTCTGTAATTTAGAACTACTCTGGAATAGCTTAGTCCAAACTTGCATTTATTTCTGATCAAAACTGTAACATGTAACAACCCCAGGATAAGTAACTTTGGTTCCTGAGACATGTTTCTCTTAAATAATGACAAATTTCAAAGTAAAGGATTTTGCCCATTTCTGTAGCAATCCTGTCCTATGTTCTTGTTCACTTGCTGAAGTATAGGAGATGACAAGTTTACTTTGACAAGGTTTTAATTTGTTTCCATATGTGATACTTTTTTACCATGTGGTCCTGAAATTTTCTTTCTGTGTAGGGGGAAAAAAAGGGGGCCACTTAAATTGTTTTTATTATTACCTGCATCAGCTCTGATATTCCCTAAGCAGATGGCTCTGGCACTTTTTTGCTTGTTTCAGTTTGAAAGCTTTGCTCTCATTCTACCAATTCAGATGGACTAGTTTAGTTTCTGAGGAACTGAATTAAAGTAAAAGTAAAAAATCAACAGTAGGTCAACTGAGGACTTTTCTGCAGTTAAACTCAAATGAAATCAAAATGGCCTTTCCTGAAGGGCAAATGAATGCTGTCCTCTAATTTCTGACAAGACAGTGTTTGTAAGGCTTTTTCAAAATGAACAAGCTTTGGACGTTTCTTATCTTTTGTTTGTTTGTCTGGCTGTGGAAGCTGGGTGGCAGAGAAGGAAGTGGTTGTTTGGCTGGAGCTTTATTCAGTTTCTACAGCTGTGCTAAACCAACAGACAGTTTTGGCAAGGTTGACTTATTATGTATAGGCAGATGAGGCATTTATATCTGACAGGAGTGATTTAAGCAAAGGAGAAAAGGAAAGATACCCATTTGAATGCAGAGTTCCAAAGGATTAAAAGGAAAGATAAGAAAGCATTCCTCAGAGACCAATGCACAGAAATAGATGAAAACAATAAAATGGGAAAGACTAGAGATCTCTTCAAGAAAATTAGAGATACCAAGGGAACATTTCATGCAGAGATGAGCACAATAAAGGACAGAAATGGTATGGACCTAAGAGAAACAGAAGATATTAGGAAGAAAAGGCAAAATACACAGAGGAACTATACAAAAAAGACCTTCATGACCCAGATAATCACAATGGTGTAATCACTCACCCAGAGCCAGACCTGGAATGAGAAGTCAAGTGGGCCTTAGGAAGCATCACTACAAACAAAGCTAGTGGAGGGGATGGAATTCCAGTTGAGTGATTTCAAATCCTGAAAGATGATGCTGTGAAAGTGCTGAACTCAATATGCCAGCAAATTTGGAAAACTTAGCAGTGGCCACAGGACTGGAAAAGGTCAGTTTTCATTCCGATCCCAAAGAATGGCAGTACCAAAGAATGTTCAAATTATTGCACAACTGCACTCATCTCACACACTAGCAAAGGAATGCTCAAATTTCTCCAAGCCAGTTTCCAACAGTACATGAACAATGAACTTCCACCAGGGAAGCCCTCAATAGTTAAGTTAGAGACTTTGAGATGTGGAGATCCTACTGGATTGTCCAGTGAGTGCAGTGAAAGTCACTCAGTTGTGTCTGACTCTTTGCAACCCCATGGTCTATATAGTCCATGGAATTCTCCAGGCTATAATACTGGAGTGGTTAGCCTTTCCCTTCCCCAAGGGATCTTCCCAACCCAGGGATCGAACCCAGGTCTCCTGCACTGCAGGCAGATTCTTTACCAGCTGAGCTACAAGGGAAACCATGGATGTTCAAGCTGGATTAGAAAAGGGAGAGGAACCAGAGATCAAATTGCCAACATCTGTTGGATCATTGAAAAAGCACGAAAGTTCCAGAAAAGCATCTACTTCTTCTTTATTGACTATGCCAAAGCCTTCGACTGTGTGGATCACAAAAATACTGTGGAAAATTCTGAAAGAGATGGGAATACCAGACCACCTGACCTGCTTCCTGAGAAATCTGTATGTAGGTCAAGAAGCAAGAGTTTGAACTGGACATGGAACAACAGACTGGTTCCAAATAGGAAAAGGAGTACGTCAAGGCTGTATATTGTCACCCTGCTTATTTAACCTATATGCAGATTACATCATGCGAAATGCCGGGCTGGATGAAGCACAAGCTGGAATCAAGATTGCTGGAAGAAATATCAATAACTTCAGATATGCAGATGACACCACCCTTATGGCAGAAAGTGAAAGGCAACTAAAGAGCCTCCTTATGAAAGTGAAACAGGAGAGTGAAAAAACTGGCTTAAAGCTCAACATTCAGAAAGCTAAGGGGAGACAGAAGAAGATGGTGGAGGAGTCAGATGGGGAGAGAGCCAGCCTCCCCCCACCCCCAACAGCCCCAAGTACATCAAAAACTCATCAGGAACAACTCTTACAGAGCAACCTCTAGGTGACAGCAGAAGAGCCCAGGCTTCCTGGGGGACAGGCCTGAAATGAGATAGGAGAGAGGAGGGAGACATAAAAAGGGAAAAAGAGAACTTCTGGGCAGGAGCTTGTGCCCCAAGGAAGGTAGGGAGCCCTGAAACAGGGAAACTCCCTCACAGGCGGGGCACAAAGGGAAGCTGCAACGTCTTGGAATACCTGGCAAAGCAGGGACTTAAAGGACAGTAAACAGAGAAAGCTGCACTTCTCAGCCCCTTAACAGCACATGGACTAAGGCTCCAAACAGACGATGGGCTCCAGGAACCGAGAGTGGTGGGGCATACAAACCCAGCCAGCAGCACACAACACTTGAAGCACAGAGGGTGAGTCCAGGTACCGAGTTTGATGCCGCAGACACAGCGGGTGCAAAGGGCGGATCTGGGGTGCTGATAGAGGGGAGGCATACAGATTTGGGCAGTGCATACAACCCTTCTGGCATAGCCTAAAGAAGAACAAATAACCCCTGCCTCAAAGAGTGCAGGGAGTGAGACAAAACAAATGTACATAAACCCTGTGACAGAGCATGGACACAGGGAGCTGAAACAAGTCCACACTAGCCTTGTGACACAGAGGCCAGCCCAGGGAGCTGAGACAAATGCATGCAAGCCCACGACACAGAGGGTGAACCTTGGGAACTTAGTCAAGTGGACACAAACCCTGTGACACAGAGGGCCAGTTTAGGGGGCTGAGGGAAGCCCACACAAGTTGCTGCAATGGAGAAGGATCCACCCAAGCACCTACCTAGCAAGTTTCAACCAAGAGTGCAGGGCGAGACAGGGGAACAGAAGCATTGGCAATGATTGCAGGGACAAGTAGGGGCCCAGGGGCACTGCAGTTATGCTGAGAGGGCCACTTTGAAACAGCTGTGGAAATAGACGCACCTAACACCATGAACAATGGGAAAGACTAGAGATCTCTTGAAGAAAATTAGAGATAACAAGGGAACATTTCATGCAAAGATGGGCTCAAAAAAGACAGAAATGGTATGGACTTAACAGAAGCAGAAGATATTAAGAAGAGAGGCAAAGAATACACAAAAGAACTGTATAGAAAAGATCTTCATGACCAAGATAATCATAATGGTGTGATCATTCACCTCGAGCCAGACATCCTGGAATGTGAAGTCAAGTGGGCCTTAGAAAGCATCACTATGAACAAAACTAGTGGAGGTGATGGAATTCCAGTTGAGCTATTTCAAATCCTGAAAGATAATGCTGTGAAAGTGCTGCACTCAATATGTCAGTACAGTTGGAAAACTCAGCAGTGGCCACAGGACTAGAAAAGGTCGGTTTTCATTCCAATCCCAAAGAAAGGCAATGCCAAAGAATGCTCAAACTACCGCACAATTGCACTCATCTCACATGCTAGGAAAGTAATGCTCAAAATTCTTCAAGCCAGGCTTCAGCAATATGTGAACCGTGAACTTCCTGATGTTCAAGCTGGTTTTAGAAAAGGCAGAGGAACCAGAGATCAAGTTGCCAACATCTGCTGGATCATGGAAAAAGCAAGAGAGTTCAAGAAAAACATCTACTTCTGCTTGATTGACTGTGCCAGAGCCTTTAACTGTGTGGATCACAAGAAACTGTGGAAAAATCTGAAAGAGATGGGAATACCAGACCACCTGACCTGCCTCTTGAGAAACCTATATGCAGGTCAGGAAGCAACAGCTAGAACTGGACATGGAACAACAGACTGGTTCCAAATAGAAAAGGAGTATGTCAAGGCTGTATATTGTCACCCTGCTTATTTAACTTCTATGCAAAGCACATCATGAGAAATGCTGGGCTGGAGGAAGCACAAGCTGGAACCAAGATTGCCAGGAGAAATATCAATAACCTCAGATATGTAGTTGACACCATCCTTATGGCAGAAAGTGAAGAGGAACTAAAAAGCCTCTTGATGAAAGTGAAAGAGGAGAGTGAAAAAGTTGGCTTAAGATTCAGAAAATGAAGATCATGGCATTTGGTCCCATCACTTCATGGGAAATAGATGAGGAAACAGTGGAAACAGTGTCAGACTTTATTTTTTTGTGCCCCAAAATCACTGTGGATGGTGATGGTAGCCATGAAATTAAAATACGCTTACTCATTGGAAGTAAGCCACAAGGGGTTTCCCTTGTGGCTCAGCTGGTAAAGAATCCGCCTGCAATGTGGGAGACCTGAGTTCGATCCCTGGGTTGGGAAGATCCCCTGGAGAAGGGAAAGGCTACCCACTGCAGTATCCTGGCCTGGAGAATTCCATGGACTATAAAGTCCATGGGATCACAAAGAGCCAGACACGACTGATTGACTTTCACTTTCACTACTCCTTGGAAGGAAAGTAATGACCAAACTAGATAACATATTAAAAAGCAGAGACATTACTTTGCCAACAAGGGTCCGTCTAGTCAAGGCTATGGTTTTTCCGGTGGTCATGTATGGATGTGAGAGTTGGACTGTGAAGAAAGCTGAGCACTGAAGAATTGATCTTTTGAACTGTGGTGTTGGAGAAGACTCTTGCGTGTCCCTTGGACTGCAAGGAGATCCAACCAATCCATTCTGAAGGAGATCAGTCCTGGGTGTTTTTTGGAAGGACTGATGCTAAAGCTGAAACTCCAATACCTTGGCCACCTCATGTGGAGAGTTGACTCATTGGAAAAGACTCTGATGCTGGGAGGGATTGGGGGCAGGAGGAGAAGGGGATGACAGAGGATGAGATGGCTGCATGGCATCACCAACTCGATGAATAAGAGTTTGGGTGGACTCTGGGAGTTGGTGATGGACAGGGAGGCCTGGTGTGCTGCAATTCATGGGGTCGCAAAGAGTTGGACACAACTGAGCGACTGAACTAAACTGAACACCACGAAAGCTAGAACAGCTTCCCATAGGCATAGGGAACCCATAGACACTCCAAAACCTACCACTGGACATTGTACTGCCTCTCAGAGAGATGAGATCCATCTCCATCATCCAGAACAGAGGCACAAGCTCTGCCAACCAGGAAAACATCACAGGTCACAAACCCCATCCCATCCACAGGAGCAAACTCCACAACCAAGAGCTACAACCTTGAGAATTAAAAAAAAATTTTTTTCTTTTTTTTCTCTTATAAATCACACTGTTCATTCCCCCGACATATCGTGGGGGATATGAACCAGCTTTTGTGGTGTTCAGTTCAGTTCAGTCGCTCAGTCGTGTCCAGCCCTTTGAGACTCCATGAATTGCAGCACACCAGGCCCCCCTGTCCATCACCAACTCCCGGAGTTCACCCAAACTCTTGTTCATCGAGTCGGTGATGACATCCAGCCATCTCATCCTCTGTCATCCCCTTCTCCTCCTGCCCCCAGTCCCTCCCATCATCACTTTCACACTAGTTTTTAGCAGTGCTGTGGAGTTTTCCTCTTTGTTTTTCTTGTTATTAAAAAAGAAAAAAAAAATATTTTAAGATTTTTTTTTTTCTTATAAATCACAATGCTTATTCCCCAACATATTTCCACTATCACAGTAGCTTTGTGTGGTGCTGTGGTGTTTTCGTCTTTGTGTTTCTTGTTAAAAAAAGAAAGAAAAAAATTGATTTTACATTTTTCTTTCTCTTACTCACTTTTTTTTTCTTTTTCCGTTTTTTTTTTTTTAATTTTTTTTGATATATTGAACTGCCTTTACTACTGTTCTTTCCTGGTTGTAGCTATTCATATATATATATTTCACCAAGTAAGTTAAATTGTTGAGCTCTCTGTGCTATATTCCCCAGTTGGTGCTTGGCTCATGCTCAGATTTCTAGATTTAGCATTAGCCAACTATGCTTTAAATTGGTTGATATCACCTCTGGTTTCCCTTGCTCATCAAGTCAAAAAATCTCCTGTACTCTTTTCTTTAGAACACTTTGGTTATAACTTTATGTGTGGAAGTGTGTGTGTATATGTCCCAGTATTTCTGTAATTACCTACTTGGTCTCCTCCCACTAGAACATGGGTACAAGTCACCCCTAACAAGAAATCAACACAAACCACCCAACCAACATTTTACTCCAAGGACAAAAATCAAAAGTAAGAAGTAATATAACCCTAAACGTTGGGAAAAGGAGACCTCAAGTGGAGCAAGTTAGGAAAAAAAAAAAAAAAAGGTTAAAAGACAGAGAAATATAACACAAATGAAACAGCAAGGTAGAAAGTCAAAAGACCAAATAAACAAAGAGGAAATAAGTAATCTCCCTGAAAGAGAATTCAGAATAATGATAGTAAAGATGCTCCAAAGACTTGAAAATAGAATGGGTAAAATGCAAGAAGAATTTAACACAGTTAATACAATCACCAAGGACATAGAAGAAATAAAGAATAAGCAAACAGAGATGAATAACACAAATACTAAAATTAAAATTACTCTAGAAGGAACCAATAGCAGAATAATTGAGACAGAAGAACGGATAAGTGAACTGGAGTATAGAATGGTGGAAATAACTGTTGAAGAACAGAATAAAGGGAAGGGAATGAAAAGAACTGAGGACAGCCTCGGAGACCTTTGGGACAACATTAAATGCACCAATATTCAAGTTATAGGGCTTCCAGAGGAAGAAGAAAAAAGAAATGCACTGAAAATTTTTGAAGAAATTATAATTGAAAACTTCCCAACATGGGAAAGAAAATAGTCAATCAAGTCCAAGAAGCACAGAGAGTCCCCTGCAGGTTAAACACAAGGAGGAACACATCAAGACACATGTTAACCAAGCTAACAGAGATTAAGCATGAAGAAAGAATATTGAAAGCAGTAAGGGAAAAGTAACAAGTAACATACAAGGGAAAACCCATACAATTAACAGTGGATCTTTCAGCAAAAACTCTATAGGCCAGAAAGGAATGGCAGGATATATTTAAAGTACTGAAAGAGAAAAACCTACAACCATGATTACTAAACCCAGGAAAGATCTTATTCAAAATTGACAGAGAAATCAAAGGGTTTATGGACAAGTAGAAGTTAAGAGAATTCAGCACCACCAAACCAACCTTGCAACAAATACTAAAGGGACTTACATAGCCAGTAAACACAAGAGAAAGGAAAGACCTACAAAAACAAACCCAAAACAATCAAGAAAATTCCAATAGGAACATATGTGTCAATAATTACCTTAAATGTAAATGGATTAAAAGCACCAACCAAAAGATACTGACTGACTGAAAGTAT
This sequence comes from Budorcas taxicolor, assembly GCF_023091745.1. Classification (NCBI taxonomy): domain Eukaryota; kingdom Metazoa; phylum Chordata; class Mammalia; order Artiodactyla; family Bovidae; genus Budorcas; species Budorcas taxicolor. The sequence continues at coordinate 97,922,386 of NC_068914.1, read as the reverse complement.
ACGAAAACAAGACCCATATATATGCTGCCTACAGGAGATCCACTTTAGACCTAGAGAAACATACAGACTTAAAGTAAAAGGACATGCAAATGGAAATCAAAAGGAAGCTGGAGTGGCAATCCTTATTTCAGACAAAATAGACTTTAAGATACAGAATATCATAAGAGACAAAGAAGGGCACTACATAATGATCAAGGGATCAATCCAAGAAGAAGACATAACAATTGTAAATGTCTATGCACCGAACATGGGAGCACCTCAATACATAAGGCAAACACAAACAGGCCTAAGAGAAGAAATCGACAGCAACACAATAATAGTAGGGGACTTTAACACCCCACTTTCACCAATGGACAGATCATCAAAACAGGGAATCAATAAGGAAACACAAACTAAGGTTGTGTTGGTCTAATGAAACATTAGACTAGATGGACCTAATTGATATCTTCAGGGCTTTCTATCCAAATGCAGAAGAACATACTTTCTTCTCAAGTGCCCACGGAACATTCTCCAGGATAGACCACATCTTGAGCTGCAAATCAAGCCTCAGTAAATTTAAGAAAATTGAAATTGTTTGAAGTATCTTCTCTGACCACAATGCTATGAGACTAGATATCAACTATGGGGGGGAAAAAACCATAAACTCATGGAGATTAAACAATACATTACTAAATAACAAAGAGTTTACCGAAGAATTAAGAAAAGAAATCAAAAGATTCCTAGAAAAAAATGACAATGAAAACACGATGACCCAAAACTTATGGGACTCAGAAAAAGCAGTACTAAGAGAGAGGTTTATAGTGATACAATCATACCTCAAGAAGCAAGAAAAGCATCAAATAGACAGCCTAACTCTACATCTAAAACAGTTGGAAAAAGAAAGAACAAAAAACCCCCAAAGTCAGAAGAAGGAAGCAGATCATAAAAATCAAAACAGAAATAAATGAAAAAGAAATGAAGGAACAATAGCAAATATTAATAAAACTAAAAACTGGTTCTTTGAGAAGATAAAATTGACAAACCACTAGCCAGACTCATCAAGGAAAAAAGGGAGAAAAATCAAATCAATAAAATTAGAAATGAAAAAGGAAAGGTTGCAACAGACAACATAGAAATACAAAGGATCATAACAAAATATTGTGAGCAATTATATGATAATAAAATGGACAACCTAGAGGAAATGAACAGATACTTAGAAAAGATTAGCCTCCCAATATTGAACCAGGAAGAAATAGAAATTATGATCAACCCAATTACAAACACTGAAATTGAAATAGTGACCCAAAATCTAACCAAAACCAAAAGCACAGGGCCAGATGGCTTCACAGGGGAATTCTATCAAACATTTAGAGAATAGATAATGCCAATTTTTCTGAAACTCTTCCCAAAAATTGCAGAGGAAGGAACACTTCCAAAATTATTCTATGAGGCCAAAATCACCCTGATACAAAAACCAGGAAAAGAGAATATGAAAAAAGAAAATTATAGGCCAATATCACTGATGAAAATAGAAGCAAAAATCCTCAACAAAATTCTAGCAAATGGAATCCAAGAGCACATTAAAAAGTTCATACACTATGATCAAGTTGGGTTTATTCTAGGGATGCAAGGATTCTTCAATTTACACAAATCAACCAATGGGATACACCATATCAACAATTGAAAGATAAAACCCATATGATCATCTCAATAGATGCAGAAAAGGCCTTCAACAAAATCCAGCATCCATTTATGATAAAAAACACTTCAAAAAATGTGCATAGAAGGAACCTACCTCAAAATAGTAAAGGCCATACGTGAAAATCCCATACAAACATTATTCTCAATGGTGAAAAACTAAAAGCTTTCTCTCTAAGATCAGGAACAAGACAAGGGGGTCCACTCTCACTACTATTATTCAACATAGTTCTGGAAGTCCTAGCTATAGTAGTTAGAGAAGAAAAAGAAGTAAATGGAATCCAGAAAAGAAATAAAACTCTCATTGTTTGCAGATGACATATACTATACATAGAAAACCCAAAAGAAGCTATCAGAAAATTACTAGAGCTAATCAGCCAATTCAGCAAAGTCACAAGGTTCATACACAGAAATCGCTTGCACTCCTATATACTAACAATGAAAAATCAGAAAGAGAAATTAAGAAATCAATACTATTCACCATTGCAAAAAAAAAAAAAAAAAAAAAAAAAAAAACAAAACAATAAAATATCTAGGAATAAACCTACCTAAGGAAACAAAAGACCTGCATACAGAAAACTATAAGACACTGGAGCCTATTATACAGAGTGAAGTAAGCCAGAAAGAAAAACACCAATGCAGTATACTAACACATATATATGGAATTTAGAAAGATGGTAATGATAACTCTGTATGTGAGACAGCAAAAGAGACACAGATGTTTAGAACGGACTTTTGGACTCTGGGAGAGGGAGAGGGTGGGATGATTTGGGAGAATGGCATTGAAACATGTATACTATCATGTAAGAAACTAATCGCCAGTCTATGTTCGATACAGGATAGAGGATGCTTGGGGCTGGTGCATGGGGATGATTCAGAGAGATGATATGGGGTGGGAGGTGGGAGGGGGTTCAGGACTGGGAACTCATGTACACCCGTGGTGGATTCATGTCAATGTATGGCAAAACCAATACAGTATTATAAAGCAAAATAAAGTAAAAATAAAAATTAAAAAAAATTCAAAAATAAAAAAAATAAAGAAGAGAGAAAAAAAGAAAGAAATCAAAGACAACATAAACATGGAGATGAACATAAACAACATAAACATGGAGAGATAGTCCATGTTCCTGGGTGGGAAGAATCAATATTGTGAAAATGACTATACTACCAAATGCAATCTACATATTCAATAAGATCCCTATCAAATTACCAATGGCATTTTTCACAGAACTAGAACAAAAAATTTCACAATTTATATGGAAATGCAAATGACCCTGAATAGACAAAGCAGTCATGAGAAAGAAGAATGGAGCTGGAGTAGCCAAGCTTCCTGACTTTAGACAATACTACAAAGCTACCATCATCAAGAGAGTATGGTACTGGCACAAAAACAGAAATATAGACGAATGGAACAAGAAAGAGAACCCAGAGATAAACCCCCACACCTATGGGTACCTTATTTTTGACAAAGGAGGCAAGAATATACAATGGAGCAAAGACAGCCTCTTCAATAAGTCGTGCTGGGAAAACTGGACAGCTATGTGCAGAAGAGTGAAATTAGATCACTACCTAATGCCATACACAAAGATAAACTCAAAATGGATTAAAGATCTAAATAAAAGACCAGAAACTATTAAATTCTTATAGGAGAACATAGGCAGAACACTTGATGACATAAATCAAAGCAAGATCTTCTATGACCCACCTCCTAGAGTAATGGAAAATAAATAAATAAATAAATAAGTAGGACCTAATTGAACTTGAAAGCTTTTGCACAGCAAAGGAAAGTACATACAAGGTGAAAAGACAACTCTAAAAATAGGAGAAAATAATAGCAAAGGAAACAACTTATAAATAATTAATTTCCAAAATATACAAGCAGCTTAAACAACTCAATATCAGAAAAGCAAACAACCCAATCAAAAAGTGGGAAAGGGACCTGAAGAGACATTTCTTCAAAGAAGACAGACAGATGGCTAACAAGTAGATGAAAAGATGCTCAATATCACTCATTATTCAGTTCAGTTCAGTTTAGATCAGTCACTCAGTCGTGTCCGACTCTTTGCGACCCCATGAACTGCAGCACACCAGGCCTCCCTGTCCATCACCAACTCCTGGAGTTTACTCAGACTCACTTCCATCAAGTTGGTGATGCCATCCAGCCATCTCATCCTCTGTCGTCCCCTTCTCCTGCCCCCAATCCTTCCCAGCATCAGAGTCTTTTCCAATGAGTCAACTCTTTGCATGAGGTGGCCAAAGTACTGGAGTTTCAGCTTTAGCATCATTCTTTCCAGTGAACACCCAGGACTGATCTCCTTCAGAATGGACTGGTTGGATCTCCTTGCAGTCCAAAGGACTCTCAAGAGTCTTCTCCAATACCAGAGTTCAAAAGCATCAATTCTTTGGTGCTCAGCTTTCTTCACAGTCCAAATTTCACATCCATACATGACCACTGGAAAAACCATAGCCTTGCCTAGATGGACATTTGTTGGCAAAGTAATGTCTCTGCTTTTGAATATGCTGTCTAGATTGGTCATAACTTTCCTTCCAAGGAGTAGGCATCTTTTAATTTCATGGTTGCAATCATCATCTGCAGTGATTTTGGAGCCCAAAAAAATAAAGTCTGACACTGTTTCCACTGTTTCCCCATCTATTTCCCATGAAGTGATGGGACCAGATACCATGATCTTAGTTTTCTGAATGTTGAGCTTTAGGCCAACTTTTTTTCACTCTCCTCTTTCACTTTCATCAAGAGGCTTTTTAGTTCCTCTTCACTTTCTGCCATAAGGGTGGTGTCATCTGCATATCTGAGGTTATTGATATTTCTCCTGGCAATCTTGATTCCAGCTTGTGCTTCTTCCAGCCCAGCATTTCTCATGATGTACTCTGCATCAGTTCAGTTCAGTCGCTCAGTCATGTCCGACTCTTTGCGACCCCATGAATCGCAACACGCATAGAAGTTAAATAAGCAGGGTGACAATATGCAGCCTTGATGTACTCACTAATATTAGAGAATTGCAAATCAAAACTACAATGAGATACCACCTCACACCAGTTAGAATGGCCATCATCAAAAAGTCTACAAACAATAAATGCTGAAGAGGGTGTGGAGAAAAGGGAACACATTGCTGGTGGGAAATTAAACTGATACAGAAGATGGAACAGAGACTCCTTAAAAAGCTAAGAATAAAACCACCATATGACCCAGCAATCCCACTCCTAGGCATATACCCTGAGGAAATCAAAATTGAAAAAGACACATGTACTCCAGTGTTCACTGCAGCACTACTTACAATAGATAGAACATGGAAGCAACCTAGATGTGTGTCGACAGGTGAATGGATAAAGAAGCTGTGGTACATATATACAATGGAATACTACTCAGGCGTGAAAAGGGATACATTTGAATCTGTTCTAATGAGGTGGATGAAACTAGAGTCTATTATACAGAGTAAAGTAAGTCAGAAAGAGATATATATATATATATATATATATATATATATGGAATCTGAAGAGATGGCACTGATGAATTTATTTTCAGGGCAGCAATGGAGAAACTGACATAGAGCTACAGTCAAGGAGAGGAGAGGAGGGAGAAGGGGAGATGTATGGTGAGAGTAACATAGAAATTTACAATACCATGTGTAAAACAGATAGCCAATAGGAATTTGCTGTATGACAAAGGGACTCAAACAGGGGCTCTGTGACAGTCTGAAGAGTGGGGTAGAGAGGGAGATGGGAGAGAGGTCTGGGAGGGAGGGGACATGAGTGTACCTATGGCTGATTCTTATTGATGTATGACAGAAAACCACAAAATTCTGTCAAGCAATTATCCTTCAATTAAAAAACAAAAAAACAAAAAACAAAAAAACAAAAAACTAAGATCATGGCATCTGGTCCCATTACTCCATGGCAGAGATGGGAAACAATGAAAACAGTGAAAGATTTTATTTTTTTGGGCTCCAAAATCGCTGTAGATGGTGACCGCAGCCATGAAATTAAAAGATGCTTGCTCCTTGGAAGAAAAGCTCTGACCAACCTAGACAGCGTGTTAAAAAGCAGAGATGTTAGTTTGCTGACAAAGGTCTGTCTATTCAAAGCTATGATTTTTCCAGTAGTCATGTATGGATGTGAGCATTGGACCATAAAGAAGGCTGAGCACCAAAGAATGGGTGCTTTTGAACTATGGGGTTGGAGAAGATTCTTGAGATTCCCTTGGACTTTAAGGAGATCAAACCAGTCAATCCTAAAGGAAATCAGTCTTGAATATTTATTGGAAGGACTGATGCTGAAGCTGGAACTCCAATACTTTGGCATCTGATGAAAAGAACTGACTCATTAGAAAAGACCCTGATGCTGGGAAAGACTGAAGGCAGGAGGAGAAGGGGACAATAGAGGATGAGATGGTTGGATGGCATCATCAATTCGATGGACATGAGTTTGAACAAGCTCCTGGAGTTGGTGATGGACAGGGAAGCCTGGCATGCTGCGGTCCATAGGGTTGCAAAAAGTCTTAGTAATGATTAAGTGACTGAACTGAACTGAAGTGATTTAGTTTAACATAGATACTTTTTTTTTCCATTCGTGCAGATAAGGGCACTAATTCTACCACCCTTGGAACTCAAGTGGAGATATTTACCTCCTCTTTTCTCTTCCTCTTCAGTCGTAGCTGGTCTTACACCTGGCACAGATTTGCAAACAGACATCCTCAGGAAAGCTTAAAACCAACACTTGCTAAAGAACTCTAATAACTCCCTCTGATTTCAGAGTTCCTCTATTCCTCTGCCAGTCTGGTATTTTCATTTTGCCCACCCCTCTCCTTTTTCCAAATCTCTGCTTGAACTTCATCTTCTTTGAGAAACTTCTATTCAAGCTCATTCATGTTAATTATTTCCCAGTGCATTTTGTTTGAAATTTACAACATGATCATTTATTCTTATTCACATATTTTGACTTGAACTTGCCTTTTACCCAATATATGTAAGTCCTGTGATCTTTTCTGTTGATGGATTTTAAAATTTTACCTTCTCTTTCTCTTCCAAAGACCAGATGCTGTGTTCCATAAACTTTGAAATTTCCTCTTACCAGCTCTTGTCTCTCATTAATATTGAATTGATGTTGCCAGTTTCTTTCCTTTCCATTTTCCTGATTCATCATTTTTCTTTTGTTTTAGCAGATGTGCCTATTAGCTTCATTTGACTTCATCATTATTTATTACTCCTTTAATTTGTCTCTAATATTCTCACTTACTTACTGTATTATTTGTTCCAAATCTTCACCAGGCTTCTCAGTCTCAGCCTTATAACCTACTCCTGGCTTTAACAAATTGCTTTGCCTTCTACTTTACTATTAATACAAACTTGATGTCCTTTCTCCTTACTCCTGATTTTCTCTGTATTTTTCTCTGTATTTTCACATCTATCTCTCTCCTTACTTATTTTCACATCTATCTCCCTACTTATATCTCCCACTTAAAAAAAAAAAAAAACAACAACTTTTATTCATGTATTGTTTTATTTTATTTTTGTTTGTGTTGGTTCTTCATTTCAGTACCCAGGATCTTTTTTTGTGGTGCATGAGCTCAGTAGTTGTGGCACACAAGCTTCATTACCCCAAGGCAGGTGGGATCTTAGTTCCCTGACCAGGGCTTGAACCTATGTCCCCTGTATTTGGAGGCATATTCTTAACTACTGGACCACCAGGGAAGTTCCTATATCTCCAGCTTCTGAAAATGTCTTTTTCCTTCCCAGCCTGCTGCTCTTTCAGAAACGTTGATTACCACCATTTCAGTCTCTATTCCAATTCCTTTAGAATATACTGAAATCCATCTCTGATATTACTTAAGAGGTTTCCCAAGATGGAAGTAACAAATAATTAATCTTTTCTAGTATAAAATCTATGGATGGGATGTGTCTTTAATTACACAAACATTGTATGAAGGCAAATACTTATTTATCTCAATAATAAATGGGTTGGGTGCAAGGTCAATATGCACTGAACTAGGAAGTAAAGGCCATAAGTGTTGCTCCCATTCCACAGGTTAGAATTCACAGGCATATAGCCACATCACCATAAGAGTTAGGCAGAATAACATCCCTAGCCTTTCAGGCATTTCTCAGTGACAACACTACAGCATGGGAAACTAAAGGGCAGCACAATGAAAATTACTTCAATAGTGAAGCCAGCTGGGTCCAGAATTTGCTCTACAGGATTTATTTTCTTCTAGTAATAGATTAAATTTCTTTAACAAATATAAAAGTCTCTCATCACCTGCATGCACAGCTTAGGAATCAGAAATAAGAAATAGCACATAGAATGTTGGACACACTTTTATGCAGTTCTCTATTGTCTGAGATATTGGCCCATTATTCTTACTTCCTTGCTGGCTCTAAAATCAAATTGTTGTATCTACAGGCCAAGGAGTCTGCCACAGCTATTGGCTGTTGCTTTCTGATTGGTTGTTATGCCTCATGAATAGAAAGAGCAAATGATCTTAAGTAAAAAAAGAAAAATTATGGCAACTGTAGGACTCACCACAAAACAATTAATTTTTCTTGGGAATATTTTAGTTTTGTTTTCAGTAGAAAGGTTAGCCCAAGGTCAACTACTTTTTTATAGTCATGAGCAAAAGTGTCAATAATGGATTTGAAGCAGAGAGGTAGAATTATATGACTTGAGTTACATTTTAAAATACCACTCTGAATACTAGGCAAGAATAGACTATAAGGGAAAATAGTAAAATTGAGAAGAAGAATTAGGAGACTATTAAAATAGTCCAGGTGAGAGGTGAACAATATGAAAACAGTGGTAGTTCTGTTTAGTCCCTGTATGTGAGGTCATTCTCAGAGGTGGGACTGAAGGGCCAAGGTAGATGCTCTTTAAATCTCACCTTGGCCTTGGTTTAAATTCTTTTTTGATACCACATATAAGTCAATATTATGAACATTAAGTTGTTCTGTAGCAGCACTCTAAATATGTATAATATTTAGAGCATTTAATTAATCTTCTCCTTACTGTACATTTTCATTCCCATAAAAGATTGTATGAATATTTCCATTCAAGTGTTACTGATATAAATGAGCAAGATAAAATGTCGACAATGAATTGCTTCACATTCAAAAATATTTTTTCTCTCGCTCAAGAAAATCTGTGATTGATTTATTTGCATAGTGTAAAACACATCAATTTTTCTTTTAAGTATCAACCCTGTTTATTATTGAGATACACAAATATGCTCCTTTACATAATGTTCATGTATTTAAACATACAGCAAAGTAGCATTGATTAATTTATAGTGCATCGATTGTTTAGATCATCCAACCATGGCTACAGACCATATTTTCCTTAAATAATTTAGTTCTTCAAAAGGGGGTATTCCCGTCTACACTGTTGGTAGAAAGGTAAATTGGTACAGCCACTATGGAGAGCAGTATGGAGGTTCCTTAAGAAACTAAAAATAATTACCATATGATCAAACAATCCCACTCATGGTAATATACCCAGAGAAAAACATAATTTGAAAATGTACATTTACCCCATAACAGTACTGTTTACAAAAGCTAGGGCATGAAAGCAACCTAAGGGTTCATCAACAGATGAATGGGTAAAGAAAGTGTATGTATAGGTATGTGTGTATATATAAAATGGAATATTACTCATCTATAAAAAGGAATGAAATAATGCCATTTGCAGCAACCTGGACTGACCTAGAGATTGACCTGGATTGACTAGAGATTATCATGTTAAATGAAGTAAGCCAGTCAAAGATAAATATCATATGATATTGCTTATATATGGAACAACAACAAAAAAAGATACAAATGACTTATTTACAAAACAGAATTAGACTCACTGACACAGAAAACAAACCTATGGTTACCAAAGGGGAGGGAGAGTGAGGAATAAATTAGGATTTGGGATTAAAATATACACACTGCTATGTATAAAACAGACAACCATCAGTGACCCACTACATAGCACAGGGAACTATACTCATTATCTTGTGAAAATTTATAATGGAACAGAATGTAAAAAAGAATATATATTTGTATATATGTATAACTGAATTACTGTACTGTATGCTGGAAGCTAACACAACAATGTAAATCAACTATATTCCAATAATTTTTTTTTTTTAAGACAGTACTTCATTAAGTGGCTGTGCGGGTGTAGGAGGGCCGAGAGGAGCCACTCCATGTTCAAGGTCAGGAGGGGTGGCTGTGAGGAGATACCCCTCATTCACGGTGAGGAGCAGCGGTTGCGCTTTGCTGGAGCAGCCGTGAAGAGATACCCTACGTCCAAGGTAAGAGAAACCCAAGTAAGATGGTAAGTGTTTCAGGAGGGCATCAGAGGGCAGACACACTGAAACCATAATCACAGAAAACTAGTCAATCTAATCACACGGACCACAGCCTGGTCTAACTCAATGAAACTAAACCATGCCCTGTGGGGCCACCCAAGATGGGGTGACAGATGGAGAGGTCTGACAGAATGTGGTCCACTGGAGAAAGGAATGGCAAACCACTTCAGTATTCTTGCCTTGAGAACCCCTTGAATAGTATGAAAAGGCAAAATAATAGGATACTGAAAGAGGAACTCCCCAGGTCAGTAGGTGCCCAATATGCTACTGGAGATCAGTGGAGAAATAACTTCAGAGAGAATGAAGGGATGGAGCCAAAGCAAAAACAATACCCAGTTGTGGATGTGACTGGTGATAGAAGCAAGGTCCAATGCTGTAAGAGCAATATTGCATAGGAACCTCGAATGTTAGGTCCATGAATCAAGGCAGATTGGAAGTGGTCAAACAGGAGATGGCAAGAGTGAACTTCTACATTCTAGCAATCAGCCAACTAAAATGGACTAGAATGGGTGAATTTAACTCAGATGACCATTTTGTCTATTACTGTGGGCAGGAATCCCTTAGAAGAAATGGAGTAGCCATAAGAGTCAACAATAGTCTGAAATGCAGTACTTGGATGCAATCTCAAAAATGACAGAATGATCTCTGTTCGTTTCCAAGGCAAACCATTCAATATTACAGTAATACAAGTCTATGCCCCAACCAGTAACGCTGAAGAAACTGAAGTTGAATGGTTCTATGAAGACTTACAAGACCTTTTAGAACTAACACCCCAAAAAAGATGTCGTTTTCATTATCAGGGACTGGAATGCAAAAGTAGGAAGTCAAGAAACACCTGGAGTAACAGGCAAATTTGGCCTTGGAATATGCAATGAAGTAGGGCAAAGGCTAATAGGGGATTGCCAAGAGGATGCACTGGTCATAGTAAACACCCTCTTCCAACAACACAAGAGAAGACTCTACACATGGACATCACCAGACAGGCAACAGCGAAATCAGATTGATTATATTCTTTGCAGCCAAAGAAGGAAAAGCTCTTATTTTAGTCAGCAAAAACAAGACCGGGAGCTGACTTTGGCTCAGATCATCAACTCCTTATCACCAATTCAGATTTAAATTGAAGAAAGAAGGGAAAACCACTAGACCAATCAGGTATGACCTAAATCAAATCCCTTATGATTATACGGTGGAAGTAAGAAATAGATATAAGGGACTAGATCTGATAGATAGAGTGCCTGATGAACTATGGACAGAGGTTGGTACATTGTACAGGAGACAGACATCAAGACCATCCCCATGGAAAAGAAAGGCAAAAAAGCAAAATGGCTGTCTGGGGAAGCCTTACAAATAGCTGTGAAAAGAAGAAAACCAGAAAGCAAAGGAGAAAAGGAAAGATATAAGCATCTGAATGCAGAGTTCCAAAGAATAGCAAGAAGAGATGAGAAAGCCTTCCTCAGAGATCAATGCAAAGAAATAGAAGAAAATAACAGAATAGGAAAGACTAGAGATCACTTCAAGAAAATTAGAGACACCAAAGGAACATTTCATGCAAAGATGGGCTCGATAAAGGACAGAAATCATATGGACCTAACAGAAGCAGAAAATATTAAGAAGAGGTGGCAAGAATACACAGAAGAACAGGACAAAAAAGATCCGCATGAACCAGATAATCACCATGGTGTTATCACTCACCTAGACCCAGACATCCTGGAAAGTGAAGTCAGGTGGGCCTTAGAAAGCATCACTACGAACAAAGCTAGTGGAGGTGATGAAATTCCAGTAGAGTTATTTCAAATTCTGAAAGATGATGCTGTGAAAGTGCTGCACTCAATATGCCAGCATATTTGGAAAACTCAGCAGTGGCCACAGGATTGGAAAAGGTCAGTTTTCATTCACATTCCAAAGAAAGGCAATGCCAAAGAATGCTCAAACTACCGCACAATTGCACTCATCTCACATGCGAGGAGAGTAATGCTCAAAATTCTCCAAGCCAGGCTTCAGTAATATGTTAACCGTGAACTTCCAGATATTCAAGCTGGTTTTAGAAAAGGCAGAGGAACCAGAGATCATATTGCCAACATCTGCTGGATCATTGAGAAAGCAAGAGAGTTCCAGGAAAACATCTATTTCTGCTTTATTGACTATGCCAAAGCCTTTGACTATGTGGATCACAATAAACGGTGGAAAATTCTGAAAGAGATGGGAATACCAGACCACCTGACCTGCCTCTTGAGAAACCTATATGCAGATCAGGAAGCAACAGTTAGAACTGAACATGGAACAACAGACTTGTTCCAAATAGGAAAAGGAGTACGTCAAGGCTGCATATTGTCACCCTGCTTATTTAACTTCTATGCAGAGTACATCATGAGAAATGCTGGGTAGGATGAAGCACAAGCTGGAATCAAGATTGCTGGGAGAAATATCAATAACCCCAGATATGCAGATGATACCACCCTTATGGCAGAAAGTGAAGAGGAGCTAAAATCCTGTTGATGAAAGTGAAAGAGGAGAGTGAAAGAGTTGGCTTAAGGTGCAACATTCAGAAAACGAAGATCATGGCGTCTGGTCCCATCACTTCATGGGAAATAGATGGGGAAACAGTGGAAACAGTGTCAGACTTTATTTTGGGGGGCTCCAAAATCACTGCAGATGGTGATTGCTGCCATGAAAGTAAAAGATGCTTACTCCTTGGAAGGAAAGTTATGATCAACCTAGATAGCATATTCAAAAGCAGAGACATTACTTTGCCAACAAATGTCCATCTAGTCCAGGCTATGGTTTTTCCAGTCGTCATGTATGGATGTGAGAGTTGGACTGTGAAGAAAGCTGAGCATGGAAAAATTGATGCTTTTGAACTGTTGTGTTGGAGAAGACTCTTGAGAGTCCCTTGGACTGCAAGGAGATCCAACCAGTCCATTCTGAAGGAGATCAGCTCTGGGATTTCTTTGGAAGGAATGATGATAAAGCTGAAACTCCAGCACTTTGGCCACCTCATGCAAAGAGTTGCCTCATTGGAATAGACTCTGATGCTGGGAGGGATTGGGGGCAAGAGGAGAAGGGGACAACAGAGGATGAGATGGCTGGATGGCATCACTGACTCGATTGACATGAGTTTGAATGAACTCTGGGAGATGGTGATGGACAGGGAGGCCTGGCGTGCTGCGATTCATGGGGTCGCAAAGAGTCGGATATGACTGAGTGACTGAAGTGAACTGAAATGCATTGATTGAGTATGTGTGGCCTGGAGTAAATTTACTCAGTATAATGCTTAGCTGTACTCTATGCTAGTGAGTAACTTGGGCATATACCTAGTTCACCAGGTAATTGGAAAGTTTAAGTATGATAATCACAGAAATTTTTAGGACCATGTTTGGCTCACAATATATTATTCTCATTTATAAATTCATGTAAAAAAACACTTTTGTATTTTAAGGCAAACATTTAATACAATCCTTTAAACATTTAGACACACACTCTCTCTCAGCTACCCTATCATGGATAAATAATTTACCCTGATGTCAAGGTAATGTGAAGAGATTCCTAAAGCAGATAATACTAACACTAATATTTTCAATTTTCAAGAACTGACAAGGCAAAAAATGCTGAAGTTCACCTTTTTCTCTTTGTTTCAGCAGTTTTATAGGAACAGCAACTGAGGGAAAAATCTTTCCCATTTCCTTTAGAAAATTTAACTATATAAATTGTTAGAAGCAGACTCTTTGAATTTTTGAGGTATAATGTACTCTCAAGTAACTGGACGTTTCATAATCTTGCTCAATTTCAGTTGGATTGTTGATATATTAAATTCCAAATACATAATTATTTTGATTGATTTGTTTTACCATCAGCAAAATGACACCTCAAACCTGCATCTGAGTTCATGGGATAAGACATGGCAGTAGAAATTGCTAGGGCTATGTTTTCATGGATGATTGCTGCAGTATATTGAAGAAAGTATGTTATTAATGGGTTATACTTAGTACACACAGTTTAGTCAGCAAGTAGAAAGCCATTTTTGTTAATAAATACATACACATGAATGTTGACTCCGTGAAACAATTTTAAATTTGTCAAAGGTGTTTCACTGATAGAAAACAATTCTGTGTCTACCCTATAGTTCCTCCCACTTCTCATTTTTATGATTTATTTATAAATATTTTTGAGCACTTTTTATAAGAAGGCACTGTGGCAGATGCAGAGATCAATAGGCACTATCTGTATTGTCTTTTATTTTTTTGGCCATACCACGTGGCTTGTGAGATCTTAGTTCCTTGGCCAGGGATTGAACCTGGGCCATGGCAATGAAAGTGCTAACCACTGGACCACCAGGGAATTCCCTTATTTCTTTTTTCTCAATGTAAAGTATTACACTATAGCTGATGAAAGAGGTATAATATAATACTTGAGATTAAGAAGAGTTTACTCTGGCCAAGCCCCTTCAAGGGCCACAGCCTTGTCATGGCAGAGGGGCCTGCATAACTCAATCATGCCATGCAGAGCCACCCAAGACAAATGGGTAATAGTGAAGAGTTCTGACAAAACGTGGTCCACTGGAGGAGGGAATGGCAAACCTCTTCAGTATTCTTGCTGCAAGAGCCCAAGGAACACTATGAAAAGGCAAAAAGATATGACATCAGAAAATGAACCCCCTAGGACAGAAGGCCTCCAGCATGCTACTGAGGAAGAGCAATTACTAATCACTCCAGAATGAAGTGACTGGGCTGAAGCAGCTGGCCAAAGCAGAAATGATGCTCAGAAAAGGATGTGTCTGGTGGTGAAAGTAAAGCTTGATGCTGTAGAGAACAATACTGCGTAGGAACCTGGAATCTTAGGTCCATGAATCAAAGTGAATTCAGTTCAGTTCAGTTCAGTTTAGTCACTCAGTCGTGTCTGACTCTTTGCAACTCCATGGATTACAACACGCCAGGCCTCCCTGTCCATCGCCAACTCCAGGAACTTGCTGAAACTCATGGCCATTGAGTCGGCAATGCCATCCAACCATCTCATCCTCTGTCGTCCCCTTCTTCTGCCTTCAATCTTTGCCAGCATCAAGGTCTTTTCCAATGAGTCAGTTCTTCACATCAGATGGCCAAAGTATTGGAGCTTCAGCTTCAGCATCAGTCCTTCCAATGAATATTCAAGACTGATTTCCTTTAGGATTGACTGGTTTTATCTCCGTGCTGTCTAAGGGATTCTCAAGAGTCTTCTCCAACGCCACAGTTCAAAGTAAATTGGATGTGCTCAAACAGTAGATGGCAAGAGTGAACATCAACATCTTAGGAATCAACGAACTAAAATGGTCGGGAATGGGTGAATTTAATCATATGACCATTATATCTACTACTATGGGCAAGAATCCCTTAGAAGAAATGGAGTAGCCCTCATTGTTAATAAAAGAGTCTAAAGCTAAAGCCTTTGACTGTGTGTATCACATCAAACTGTAGAAAGTTCTTAAAGAGATGGGAATACCAGACCACCTTACTGTGTCCTGAAAAACCTATATGTGGGTTAAGAAGCAACAATTAGAAACTTACATGGAACAAGTGACTAGTTCAAAATTGGGAAAGGAGTACGACAAGGCTCTATACTGTCACCCTGTCTGTTTAACTTATATGTAGAGTACATCATGCAAAATGCCAGGCTGGATGAATCACAAGCTGAAGTCAAGATTGCTGGGAGAAATATCAACCTTATATGTAGATGATACCACTGTAATGGCAGAAAGTGAAGAGGGACTAAAGAGCCTCTTGATGAGAGTGAAAGGGGAGCGTGAAAAAGCTGATTTAAAACTCAACATTCATAACACTAAGATCATGGCATCCACCCCCATCACTTCATGGCAAATAGAAGAGGGAAAAGTGGAAGCAGTGATAGATTTTATTTTCTTGGATTCCAAAATCATTGAGGATGGTGACTGTAGCTGTGACATTAAAAGATGCTTGCTCCTTGGAAGGAAGTCTATGAAAAAACTAGACAGTATATTAAAAAGCAAAGACATCACTTTGCTGACCTAGATCCATATAATTAAAGCTATGGTTTTTCCAGTAGTCATGTATGGATGTGAGAGTTGGACCATAAAGGCTGAGTGCCAAAAAATCGATGCTTTTGAACTGTGATACTGGAGAAAACTCTTGAGAGTCCCTTGGACTGCAAGGAGATTCAAGCAGTTAATCCTAAAGGAGATCAACCCTGAATATTCATTGGAAGGACTGATGTGTAACTGAAGTTCCACTACTTTGGCCACCTGATGTGAAGATTCAACTTATTAGAAAAGACCCTGATGCTTGGAAAGGTTGAAGGCCAAAGGAGAAGAGGATGGCAGAGAATGAGATTGGTTAGACAGCATTACTGACTCAATGGACATGAATTTGGGCAAATTCCAGAAGATAGTGAAAGACAGGGACGCCTGGCTTGTTGCAGTCTGTGGGGGTTGCAAAGAGTTGAACATGATTTAGCAACTGAACAACAACATTCTGGACAGGGAACTATAATAAGAATATAAAAACCAGTGTCATTTGACATGCACTCTAACAAATAGGTTACATCTTTGGGAATAGGGAAAAGAAATTGTAGAGAAACAAAAAGTGCAAAATTAGAAATAGGGAATAGAAAGATCATTGGCAAGAAATGAAAAATAGACAAAAATGTATACAGGGCTAAAAAATCTAGGTTAGGACTAGATCGTTGAATAATATAGAGTTTATTTTTTCACTTCTGGGGCAAGTTGGGACAACTGCAAGTTTTTGAGCTAACAAGATTTTTGATGTGTATTAAATAATTACCATTGCCTCAGCACTGCAGCATACTGATTGGAGAGAGAAAATAATGGAGACAGAAAGATCATTAAGAGCTCATCAAAGTAGACGAGCTAAACAGATTTTACAGTATGAATTTGACTAGGACTAGGACATGGAACAACAGACTGGTTCCAAATAAGAAAAGGAGTGCGTCAAGGCTGTATATTGTCACCCTGCTTATTTAACTTATATGCAGAGTACATCATGAGAAATGCTGGACTGGAAGAAACACAAGCTGGAATCAAGATTGCTGGGAGAAATATCAATAACCTCAGATATGCAGATGACACCACCCTTATGGCAGAAAGTGAAGAGGAACTAAAAAGCCTCTTGATGAAAGTGAAAGAGAAGAGTGAAAAAGTTGGCTTAAAGCTCAACATTCAGAAAACAAAGATCATGGCATACGGTCCCATCACTTCATGGGAAATAGATGGGGAAACAGTGGAGACAGTGTCAGACTTTATTTTTTGGGCTCCAAAATCACTGCAGATGGTGATTGCAGCCAGGAAAAAAATAAAGATGCTTACTCCTTGGAAGAAAAGTTATGACCAACCCAGATAGCATATTGAAAAGCAGAGACATTACTTTGCCGACTAAGGTCCGTCTAGTCAAGGCTATGTTTTTTCCTGTGGTCATGTATGGATGTGAGAGTTGGACTGTGAAAAAGGCTGAGCGCTGTAGAATTGATGCTTTTGAACTGTGGTGTTGGGGAAGACTCTTGAGAGTCCCTTGGACTGCAAGGAGATCCAACCAGTCCATTCTGAAGATCAGCTCTGGGATTTCTTTGGAAGGAATGATGATAAAGCTGAAACTCCAGCACTTCGGCCACCTCATGCGAAGAGTTGACTCATTAGAAAAGACTCTGATGCTGGGAGGGATTGGTGGCAGGAGGAGAAGGGTATGACAGAGGATGAGATGGCTGGATGGCATCACTGACTCGATGGACATGAGTCTGAGTGAACTCCAGGAGATGGTGATGGACAGGGAGGCCTGGCGTGCTGCAGTTCATGGGGTCACAAAGAGTCAGACATGACTGAGCGACTGAACTGAACTGAACTGAACTGAGAACTAAGATAAACCCTCTTCTGTTCCTACTTAATAATTCTCCTAAATTATTGGTTCTATATAGTTTAAATTCAAATTTGATTTATTAAAAAATGAAATTGCAAGTGAAGTTATAAGTATTATATATATATATGATATGAAAAAATAATTAAACCATGATTCCAAGTTCCAGTAACCAAATCTCAAAACTAGAGGAGAGAGAGCAGCATAAGAAACACATTTGGAGCTTAAAAGAAATTAAGATGCTGGACTATGTACCTGGGAATGCCGATTCAAAATGTTTGCAGTAGAAGTTCCGAATGTATGCTTTAAAAACTTCTCAGATGGTTTCAATGAAAGCTAAGATCTAGAATTATTGTTTATGCTCTTTTCACTATATTTCTCTGAATTTTAAAGTCAAAAAGAGAAAGCAGTCAAGTTTCCCAGATTCCTTATTGTTGAGAGTTGTTTTAGGAATATATTCTCTAGGTTATGTGTTGAGAATATCTGATCAAAAAAGTTTTTGTTTCTGTTTAAGTTCGTAACCATCTGCTATATGTATAAATTTGTGAAAAGGTTTCCCAGGTTATTATATGTACGCATACTAATATTAGACGTAAACAGAACATATTGGCAACACAGTAAATTGCTGCATCAATGACTTGAATAACTAAAATACTTAAGTAGACATTTTGTTTATTTACTTTCCCTTACCTGATATTTTCCTGCTGTAAATATCTTTGCCATTCTTATTTTCATTAGCAAAATTTTATGTGCCTTTACACTAATGACCACTTAAATAATAATTTCTTAATGACATGCAAATAGAATTAGGGAGCTGCGTGGTACTGTGAATGAAGATTTTCAGTCTCCGCACATATTAAAATAACGACTGAATGACTATACTGAATTGAACTAACACAGTTGTATCTGCTAATGAATAGGTGGTAGAGTAGGTATATTACATTGTTTTAAACTGAGCACCTACTATGTCTCAGGAATTTTACTAGGAATTTTCTATTTATAAAAAACAACTTCAGTTCACTCGGTCGTGTCTGACTGTTTGTGACCCCCATGAACTGCAGCACGCCAGGCCTCCTTGTCCATCACCAACTCCCGGAGTTCACCCAAATCCATGTCCATTGAGTCGGTGATGTCATCCAACCATCTCATCCTCTGTCGTCCCCTTCTCCTCCTGCCTTCAATCTTTCCCAGCATCAGGGTCTTTTCAAATGAGTCAGTTCTTTGCATCATGTGGCCAAAGTATTGGAGTTTCAGCTTCAACATCAGTCCTTCCAATGAACACCCAGGACTGATCTCCTTTAGGATTGACTGGTTGGATCTCTTTGCAGTCCAAGGGACTCTCAAGAGTCTTTTCCAACACCACAGTTCAAAAGCATCAATTTTTGGCACTCAGCTTTCTTTATAGTCCAACTCTCACATCCATACATGACCACTGGAAAAACCATAGCTTTGATTAGATGGACCTTTGTTGACAAAGTAATGTCTCTGCTTTTGAATATACTGTCTAGGTTGGTCATAACTTTCCTTCCAAAGAGTAAGCATCTTTTAATTTCATGGCTGCAATTTAGGGTTTAGGAAACCAGTCTTACGCTTCAATGTGTGCATAATATAGTGGAGGCTCAGGGAGGTTAGGCCAATTGCCCAAGAACACTCAGCTCATATCTGGAGCCAAAATGAATGTAGGCTAATTTCACTCTAAAACACTTGCTTTTTACCCTGTATGTAAAAGACTATAATGTTTATGATGATTCCTAGGGAATCATCAATTTCTTATTTCTGTAAATAACATTTATTTAGTGATTGATAGAGTAGAAAAAGCTGTGTATTATGAAACAAAAAAATCTATGCTTATGTTACCTGTTAACCAAATGGATTCATAGTGAGATCATATGATCATGATCTTTGGAATCAGAGAGTTTGGGATCAAAGGGCTTCTACTAAGACCTCTCCCTATTAGCTTTACTCAATTTCTTCATCTGAAAATTGGGAAAAATATGGAACTTATATCTTAGCATTGTTTAGAAAGTTTAATGCAAAACTAACTACAAAATAGCTACTAAAAAGTGTTTACTATAATAGGTATTCCATAAATACAAATATTGTTATTAACAAAAATTCTTATTAATCAGCTATATTGTTCCCACTTACTTCTCTTCACTTCAGGAAAATAAGATAAGTAAGTATATTGCATTTTAAGAACTGAAAGCTTATCTAAATATTAAGTAGTTCTTACTGACATTATTGTAGCCTGTACTTTTATATAGCAAAAGTCTGTGAGCATTTTTTAATACCACAACCCCAAATCGAAGGAATTTAACTGTGCCATCCAAATAAAAGGATATAGATATGAGAATAATGATGATTAAGAGATTATTGGGGCATGATGGACAAATATTCTGGGTAAATTTATATGGAAATTTATATGGAAAGGGAATTGATGACTCTGAGCTTATATCAGGTTAAATCAAACAATCTTGGAAACAGGTATATCCAAATACCTTTTACAAAATGTAGAGAAATTAGAGAGTGATGTTCTGGGAATACTACATGTTTAGCCCATTCATTCTTTCTACATTTATCAAAAGAATGACAACTGGCACACCAGTTCCTTCTGTAAGACATCCAAAGGGAACACAAGAAATCTAACAAACAGCAACAAATATTTGATTACTGTTGGAAATATAGTCACAATAGATATCTAGCAAACTGAAGCAATTAACAAATTTCAATATCAACAGTCATTCTTGAGAAAATGACGTAGACTGAAAAATCAGAAGAAATTATGAAAGAATCTCATTTACACACTGACCTTTAAAAAGGCTAGTTCTAGAAATAAAGTGTTGCAGGAGAGATGCTTTACCCATTTGGAAATTAGCTGAGGTGAATCTGCCAAGAGCAAACATTGCTGATTCCTAAAAAGAAAGCTTGTGTGGCATTTCATGGATTTCTATTTTACCTAATGTGGCAGATTTCTTTCCTACTGCAATAGACAGTGTAAACAGGAAGGAGACTCATATAAACATCATGTATACCATGTATCTAAACTCAAGGCAGGGTAGGATAGAAAACTGCATGTGAAAATCTGACTCTAAAATACAGTAAATAGATGAATGAATACATATCAGGGAAGAAATTAAAATATTTTTCCAAGCAAAAGCAATATTAGATTCTTGACATTAATGAAAAATTAAGAAGGCATCAAAATTCAAATAAGTATCTTAAAAAGGGACAACCATAGAGTGGAATAGTAATGAGCATAAGATACGAAGCTAGACTATAGGTACAGGTTCAATTTAATGGCTATGTGAATCAGGGAAGTACTTAATCGCTCTTTGCCTCAGTTTTCTCAATGTTAAATGGAGATGATAATAATTCTTAATTAGATTACATAGAATCTTAAATGGATCAATAACTGTAAAGTGCTATTATATTAAAAACTTTTACATAGCTTGGAGAAGGGACTGACAGCCCACCTCAGTATTCTTGCCTGGAGAATCCCATGGACAGAGGAGCCTGGTGGACTATAGTCCATGGGGTCACAAAGTGTTGGACATGACTAAGTAACTCACACTTTCTACATAGCTATAAGAAGAATTCAGACAAGTGCAAAAAATCAAAGGAAAAAATAGACAATGTAGCAGAAGAGAAAATAAGAATATAGGAAAGAATCAGAAAATTAGATTTCCAAATACTGGCATAAATAATAGTAAATGTTTCAGTTATGTATGTTAGGTTGAATCATATGAAAGTGATTTTTATGGGTCATAAAATATCAAATATCAGTAATATCATGTGGGTTCACTAAACTAAAGACATAAATAGGTTTAAAAACTTATCTTTAAGAGAGATCAATTAATTTTTAGAAACCTATCCTAAACATAATCACCTACAACCTTTATATACTGAGATCATAAAGTCTTCAGTAAACCCTGAAAATAATTTATGTTCTAAATCATAAAAATAGAATAATATAGTTACTATTCATGTAACTTCTTTGTTATTGAATAAATATTATTATGAATTATGAAAAGATAATATATTAATTGCTATTTCATTTCAATTTTAATAAGACACACTTATT
The DNA here is from genome assembly GCF_023091745.1 of Budorcas taxicolor. NCBI lineage: Eukaryota > Metazoa > Chordata > Mammalia > Artiodactyla > Bovidae > Budorcas > Budorcas taxicolor. The sequence continues at coordinate 97,900,401 of NC_068914.1, read as the reverse complement.
TTTTAATTTCCTCCTTTTGAAACTAATTTGAAGCTAAGATGAAAGTGCTTGATATGTATTTGATGTACTTAGAATGCAGAAAATATTTTCTAGAGGTTATAGCAATTAGACATAAAATTATACAGAAGAGCAGTTCATTTAATGAGATTTCACTAAAGGTATTTAATTTGTGATTAGATTATATGAGATTGTAAAATATTAGTCATTAGAATGACTCAAAACATCTTTTTTTATTTTAGTTTACATAAGTGTAGGTGCTTGTGAAATGACTCTGAGATATGTTTAATCTCATATTTCTATTTCATTTATTATTTACTTATTCTTTACATATGTGTTTTTTTCAAATCCACTGTCTTTAAGGGATGATCCTTTTGATGACTGTCATTCAGTAAATAAATATATATCCTGCTATAACAGAAAACATTAAGAAAAATGAAATTAATGATGCTCAAAGTAATTTTTAAATAATGTTAAGCCACTTAGGTATGTTACCATATCAAGTATTTCACCAGAATATTATTAGTGAGAGCATATTTTCAAGAGAATAAGCAATATCTATTTCAATGCATCATTTGATTATGAATAAAATTCTGATATCTCATTTAGAGCAAAACTTCTCAGTAGGCCAAAAATAAAATTTGCTTGAATTTTAAATGTTTATTAATATTTTTTTTTGTTGTTTAAGCAAAATGTCAGTTCAATTCAGTTCAATCACTCAGTCATGTCCAACTCTTTCCAACCCCATGAACTGCAGCACGCCAGGCTTCCCTGTCCATTACCATCTCCTGGCGTTCACTCAGACTCACGTCCATCAAGTCAGTGATGCCATCCAGCCATCTCATCCTCTGTCGTCCCCTTCTCCTCCTGCCCCCAATCCCTCCCAGCATCAAAGTCTTTTCCAATGAGTCAACTCTTCGCATGAGGTGGCCAAAGTACTGGAGTTTCAGCTTTATCATCATTCCTTCCAAAGAAATCCCAGGGCTGATCTCCTTCAGAATGGACTGGTTGGATCTCCTTGCAGTCCACGGGACTCTCAAGAGTCTTCTCCAACACCACAGTTCAAAAGCATCAATTCTTCTTTGCATTAAATGTTCCCTTAGTATCTCTAATTTTCTTGAAGAGATCTCTTATCTTTCCCATTCTGTCCTTTTCCTCTATTTCTTTGCATTGATCACTGAAGAAGGCTAGGTCAATAACCAATTTTTTGAGTCTTTAGAGAAAAATAGGTAATAGGAAATAAGCCACCCTTTTGTTATGTAATATTTTTAGCAAAAACAGTGAAGCAAGAAGCTTTCCTTTGATGTAGACATGTAGAAAGAACACTGAAGAGGTGTGAAACTCTATGTAAGAGGAGGGTGCTGCTGTTGGAACACACTCCCTGTTCAGGTCTTCACTGAGATCCAACTCTCATTTGATTCTCCCAGGTTATGTGTGTTATCACATGTGTCTCTAAAATGACCCATATGGTCAGCTGCAGCAAACCCAACACAGGGGTGTCAACATCTGCAGAAGATTCTGCCCAAAAATGAGGCCTTGGAACAATGGGGGCATGGGCAGTGGTTATGTGTCCACATTCCAGAGCAGATGGTCTATGACCAAATTCTAAATCTTCTACTTGCTAGCTGTGGAAATATGGGCCATCAATTAAATGACTCTGCTCATCACTTTGTTTATTTATAACATGGAATTACTGGTACCTACTCATAAAGGAGCCAACAATCAATGAGTTATTTCATTGAAAGCATTTTGAACAATGCTGGGCATATAGTAAATACTCAATAAATTTCAGTAATTGCTGCTGTTTGATTCTAGCAGGTGAGGGAAGGACTAGAATCAAACATATATGAAGACTAGAAAAAAGAAGGAAAAAGGTAAAAAGATTAAATGAAACGAGGGTAAGAAGCATAGAGTATGAGGAACTCATACTGAATGGCTTTAGGCTTCCCACTAAAGAAAGACACAGTCATGTAGCAACGGTGAGGGACAAAGGGACTTAGAACTTGATAGTAGGTGCATATGTCATCATAGTTCTGGGAAATGTCACCAAGAGATTAATGAACTGAATCTTCTTCCTCATGAAGAACTTTTTTAGCTTATAAATGTGAGAATGCAAATCAAAATCACAAGAAGTATCACCTCACACTGGTCAGAATGGACATCATCAAAAAAATTGCAAACAATAAATACTGGAGAGGATGTGGAGAAAAGGGAGCCTTCTTGGGCTGTTCGTAAGAATGCAAACTGATACAGCCACTATGGAGAACAGTACAGAGATTCCTTAAAAAATTAGGAATAAAACTACCATAGGACCCAGAAATCCCACTACTAGGCATATACCCTGAGAAAATAATAATTTAAAAATACATGTGTACCCCAATGTTTATAGCAGCAATAAATATACAATAGTTAGGACATAGAAGCAACCTAGATGTCCATTGACACATGAATGTATAAAGATGAAGTGCATGTATACAATGGAATATCACTCAGTCATAAAAAAGGAATGTGTTTGAGTCAGTTTTAGTGAGGTGGAAGAACCTAGAACCTATTATACAGCATGAAGTAAGTCAGAAAGAGAAAAACAAATTTTGCATATTAACGTGTATATAGTGGACTTCCCTGGTGGCTCAGACGGTAAAGTGTCTGTCTACAATGCGGGAGACCTGGGTTCGATCCCTGGGACGGGAAGATCCCCTAGAGAAGGAAATGGCAATCTACTCCAGTACTATTGCCTGGAAAATCCCATGGACAGAGGAGACTGGTAGGCTACAGTCCACGGGGTCGCAAAGAGTTGGACACGACTGAGCGACTTCACTCAGTCGCATGGAGTCTATAAAAATGGTACTGATGAACTTATTTAAAGAGCAAGAACAGAGACACAGATATAGAGGACAGACTTTGGATATAGTGGCATAAGGAGGGGGTGGGACTAGTTGAGAGAGTAGCATTTAAATATATATATTACCTATGTAAAATAGATAGCTAATAGGAAGTTGCCGTAAAATGCAGGGTGTTCAACCTGGTGCTTACTGACAGCCTAGAGAGAGGGTGTATTGTATGCCAATACAATATCATAAAGCGATTATCTTCCAATTAAAAATACATCTTAAAAAATAACTATCTCAATCCAGGAAAAAAAAGTATTGGGAAAAGGTAAATGCATTTACATCTGAATGGTTTTTTTGGGCTACCTCTTCACATTTTACCCACATCTCCTAACGTGAGTTATCTGTCACAAATGAAGAACACATGATACAATTTTTGAGGAAAAGAAATTATACAAGTTCTGCCATCTCAATTTAATTCTTACCTTTTTCTCTCTCTCTTGTTCTCTTACCTAGTTCTCTCCGAATTTCTTCCCATTTCTAGAGTGGCAATTTTAGTAACGAGGTTTAGGAATGAGGATGAACTCTGGATAGAAGTTCACTCAGATTAGAAACAATCCATTTTCTTTGACTTTGTAAAACTAAGAGAATCAGGGAATAAAGTCAGGGGAGAGAAAATAATTTGCTAGCATTTCTTATGAAGAAGGAAGTCCTCAGGTATCCAACCTCCTTCACCATGAGGAAAGAATAAGCAGGAATTCCTGGAGGAGGGCATGGTAACACACTTCAGTATTCTTGCCTGGAGAATCCCCATGGACAGAGGAGCCTGGGGGCTACAGTCCTTGCAGTCACAGAGTCAGGCATGACTGAAGCAACTTAGCACACATGCACAAGGAAAGACGCATTGCTAAAGATACAGTGTATCCTACCTGTTGTTATTTAGTCACTAAGTCATGTCCAACTCTGCAACCCCATGGACTGCAGCCCACCAGGCTCTTCTGTCCATGAGATTTTCCAAGGAAAATGGGAAAATGGGTGGGTTACCATTTCCTTCTCCAGTGTTCATGCTTGTATAGTGGCAGTTCAGTGTACTTTCATTTTTCATTTCTTTATATCTTAGTATTTTAGTAGGTGACTCTTACTACTATAGATCTGTCATTCTCAGTTCAGAAAGGAGGGGAGATTTTTTAAAACTACAAGGAATATATATCACCCCTCATGATTTCCTTTCTGTTGGTCAAGAGCAGAGAACAGGCATCAACTTTGTAAAGACGCTTTGCGAGTAATTCTTCCATGCAGCCAAGAATTCAGAACCACTGATCTAGACACAGACAGAGTACCTCTTCTGATACTCAATTTCTATATTATATCAAAAAGTCCTGAACCAAAATTTTCATAGTTCATGTTTAAATCCAGAAACTATATTCTTGGCATTCATTTCTGGGTCAGTTCTATGAGATCTATTTTGCAATGTTAGATTAGTAGCATTTCGTGCAATGTCACCCTTTGGCTGTTATAGATTTAAAAATTTTGGAGACTGAGGTTTGGACTGGCACGCCAAAGCAAAGCGATGATTTGATGGCTCTAAGACAAGGAATTACATAGCAATTCAATTTTTCAGGGGTGCCCCTGTATAGCACTTGGCTGTGGTGAATCAGAATGTTAGTGGCATATCAGCTCCACAGAGAGAGATGACAGTGCATGGCTGATGGTCAGAGACCAGAAGACCTTGAGAAACTGAAAGAGTGAATGAAGGGAAAGAGGATTCTGAGTGACAATGAAGCTTAGGGTCTGAATATTTACTAAACCAAAGTTTTAGTTCAGTAAGATTTTCTCATAATTTTTGCTAGCTGAGAGTCATGCTTTCAGGTAGGCAGTCCATATTTTCCATAATCTGATTAGAGGATTCTTTTTTTAAAAAAAATTTATTTATTTATTTATTTTTTAATTTTAATTTTTACTTTATTTTACTTTACATTACTGTATTGGTTTTGCCATACATTGACATGAATCCACCACGGGTGTACATGCATTCCCAAACATGAACCCCCCTCCCACCTCCTTCCCCATAACATCTCTCTGGGTCATCCCCATGCACCAGCCCCAAGCATGCTATATGCTGCATCGGACATAGACTGGCGATTCGATTCTTACATGATAGTATACATGTTTCAATGCCATTCTCCCAAATCATCCCACCCTCTCCCTCTCCCACAGAGTCCAAAAGTCTGCTATACACATCTGTGTCTTTTTTGCTGTCTTGCATACAGGGTCATCATTGCCATCTTTCTAAATTCCATATATACGTGTTAGTATACTGTATTGGTGTTTTTCTTTCTGGCTTACTTCACTCTGTATAATCGGCTTCAGTTTCATCCATCTCATCAGAACTGATTCAAATGTATTCTTTCTAATGGCTGAGTAATACTCCATTGTGTATATGTACCACAGCTTTCTTATACATTCATCTGCTGATGGACATCTAGGTTGTTTCCATGTCCTGGCTATTATGAACAGTACTGTGATGAACATTGGGGTACATGTGTCTCTTTCAATTCTGGTTTCTTCAGTGTGTATGCCCAGCAATGGGATTGCTGGGTCATAAGGCAGTTCTATTTGCAATTTTTTAAGGAATCTCCACACTGTTCTCCATAGTGGCTGTACTAGTTTGCATTCCCACCAACAGTGTAGGAGGATTCCTTTTCTCCACACCCTCTCCAGCATTTATTGCTTGCAGATTTTTGGATTGCAGCCATTCTGACTGGTGTGAAGTGGTACCTCATTGTGGTTTTGATTTGCATTTCTCTAATAATGAGTGATGTTGAGCATCTTTTCATGTGTTTGTTAGCCATCCGTATGTCTTCTTTGGAGAAATATCTATTTAGTTCTTTGGCCCATTTTTTGATTGGGTCGTTTATTTTTCTGGAATTGAGCTGCATAAGTTGCTTGTATATTTTTGACATTAGTTGTTTGTCAGTTGCTTCATTTGCTATTATTTTCTCCCATTCAGAAGGCTGTCTTTTCACCTTGCTTATATTTTCCTTTGTTGTGCAGAAGCTTTTAATTTTAATTAGATCCCATTTGTTTATTTTTGCTTTTATTTCCAGTATTCTGGGAGGTGGATCATAGAGGATCCTGCTGTGATTTATGTCTGAGAGTGTTTTGCCTATGTTCTCCTCTAGGAGTTTTATAATTTCTGGTCTTACATTTAGATCTTTAATCCATTTTGAGTTTATTTTTGTGTGCGGTGTTAGAAAGTGATCTAGTTTCATTCTTTTACAAGTGGTTGACCAGTTTTCCCAGCACCACTTGTTAAAGAGATTGTCTTTACTCCATTGTATATTCTTGCCTCCTTTGTCAAAGATAAGGTGTCCATATGTGTGTGGATTTATCTCTGGGCTTTCTATTTTGTTCCATTGATCTATATTTCTGTCTTTGTGCCAGTACCATACTGTCTTGATGACTGTGGCTTTGTAGTAGAGCCTGAAGTCAGGCAAGTTGATTCCTCCAGTTCCATTCTTCTTTCTCAAGATTGCTTTGGCTATTCGAGGTTTTTTGTATTTCCATACAAATCTTGAAATTATTAGTTCTAGTTCTGTGAAAAATATCGCTGGTAGCTTGATAGGGATTGCATTGCATTTGTACATTGCTTTGGGTAGTATACTCATTTTCACTAGATTGATTCTTCTGATCCATGAACATGGTATATTTCTCCATCTATTAGTGTCCTCTTTGATTTCCTTCATCAGTGTTTTATAGTTTTCTATATATAGGTCTTTAGTTTCTTTAGGTAAATATATTCCTAAGTATTTTATTCTTTTCGGTGCAATGGTGAATGGAATTGTTTCCTTAATTTCTTTTTCTACTTTCTCATTATTAGTGTATAGGAATGCAAGGGATTTCTGTGTGTTGATTGAGTTCAGAGGCGGGAGGGTCGGACGCCGGCCCATGGATGGCGCCCGGGCCAAAGCAGCGGCTTTTCTCCCACCCGCGCCACAGCCGCGCGCGTCCGTCACCTGGTCGTCCGTCACCTGGTCGTCCGTCACCTTGGAGCGCATGCCGCCAGGAAGGAAGAAGATCCCAGTGCCGAAGTGGCCGTGCTCGCTGGTCGCCGCCATGCCGCCCACGCAGTGCCTGGTTAGAGGATTCTTAAGTGGAAGCTAAGTGGAATATAAGCTATTAGTAATCAAAAGAAAAAAAAGAAAAGAAAACATCTCTACCTTTTGTACTGTTTCATTTAATGATCACTGGAACTCTGAGATAGTCTGTAAATAGGGTAATGAATCAATATCAGGAAAAGGCATATTTTCACGTTATTTATTATTGGATTAAGGCAATGCCTGGCAAGACATATGTTGCCTTTTTCACATAGTGCTGTAAAATCTTATTAGAAAGCTCTGCTTTGTAAATAGGAGACTATATTGCATTATTATTTATATTCCTTATATTATCAAAATTGAGGCTTAGCAGTGTGGTCAATGAGGCCCTAAGATCAGAAAGCTCCAAAGAAGAACCAGTAATAGTCAAAAACTAGACAGTGAACGTACAGAGGGTAAAAACACATGTGGAACTCTAAAACAACCAAGGGACCACAAACTTAAAGAGAGATGACTAGTATATGATCTATTAATTGCATTGCTGGGTGTATATCTGAAGGAAATAAAATAAATATCTCAAAGAGATATTTATGTCCTAATGTTCAACTGCAGCATTAGTCACAATAGCTAAGATACAGAAACAACATAAGTGTCCATCAACACATGAATGTATTAAAAAAAAAGTGTGGGTGTTTTACACACACACACACGTGTGTGTGTGTATATATGTATGGGGCTTCCCAGGTGGTGCTAGTGGTAAAGAACCTGCCTGCCAATGCAGGAGACATAAGAGACATGAGTTTGATCCTTGGGTCAGGAGGATCCCCTGGAGGAGGGGTGACAACCCACTCTAGTATTCTTGCCTGGAGAATCCCATGGACAGAGGAGCCTAGCATGCTACAGTCCATAGAGTCACAAAGAGTCAGACATGACTGAAGCGACTTAGCATGCACACATATATTTATAAATATAGATATTGATCTACCTTCTTTATATGAGTTATCCATAGGAAAGAGAAGAAGGAAATTTTGCCATTTGCCTTGAGAAGACTATGCTTGCTGTATGGCATAAGTCAGACAAAGTAAGACAAATACTATATGATCTCATTTATACATGGAATCTAAAAAAGTGGAACTCAATGTGACAGCAAGCAGAACAGTGTTTGCCAGGGGCTGAGAGTAGGAGGAAACGGGGAGATGTTGACCAAAGGATGCAAACCTTCTGTTACAAGGTGAATAAATTTTCATGATCTGATGTAATGTATGGTGACTATAGTTGACAATACTGTATTTTATACATGAAATTTACTTAGAGTCATGCTCTCACCAAATGCACAAAAAAGGTAACTATGTGAGGTGATGGATATGATAACTAACTTTATTGTGGTTATCATCTAACTATAAATAAGAATATTAAAACTATGTTTTCTCAGTGACCCAATAAATACTTTCCATGATTTAAAATCATTGAATGTGAGAATTAGTTGAAAGCTTGTGTTAGTTGCTCAGTCATATCCAACTCTTTATGACCCCATGGACTGTAGCCTGCCAGGCTCCTCTGTCCATGGGATTCTCCAAGCAAGAATACTGGAGTGTGTTGTTTCCCTTCTCCAGGGGATCTTCTCAACCCAGGGATCGAACCCACATCTCCCATATAGGCAGGAAGATTCTTTACCACTGAGCCACCAAGGAAACCCCAGGGGTCATCTAATCAAGGTCACTTATTTCACACTCCTGGAGGTGAAGCAATTGGCTTTGAGTCACATAAAAACAGTTGTTAGTGACTAGGTATTACATATTTAAGCCCATTACCAGTCAGACTTCTGATATAGTTTTATTTCTACAATTCCTTACTATTTCTGTTGCCTCAATTTTTAAAATCATTAATTTGGGGACATATAACATTTTTATGCTAATTTTTAATGGAAAGAGATGTGCACTTTCCTAGCCAAAAGGTATCATTTTACCAAGACGAGCTGTCACCACTGTAAGAGCTACAAACTTCTGTCCATGAAGAAATCCAAAATCTATATATTTTCCTTCTTCCTCTAAGTAAAATGTTGTTTTTATTTACTTTACTTCAAAGCTTCTCTTGGTGGTGGAAATAGAAACAGTTTGCCTTAGATTAAGTGTTCTTTTAAAATGTCACAGCTCCCTTTCCTCCTACCTAAACATCCACTCTCATCCAAGGGGATGTTTCTCCATATAAATTTTTTTTCTTCATTTTTAAATGAAGATGAAATAAACAAATGTAATTGTCACATAGTGAACTATGTGCCTGAAGTAAGAATACCATGCCACCTGGTAAATATACAAACTTGTACATGTGAATTTAGCTCTCACAGCTTTAATTTCACTAGCAATTGTGCCTGATATCATCCTCTGTGCCCAATTGTAAAGACTGTCATGAGAAAGAAATGAGATGCTTTATGGGAAAAAGCACAAGCAAAAAGTATACTGACTACAACAGGCTATAGATAACATAGTTGTAACTGTATTGGGTCTTTGAAGTTGGATAAGGAACATATGAAAATCTTGTCAAAACGCTAGCTCTAGTACACTTGGGTAGGTGCCTGTGGCAAAATAAGGAGTAAAGAACAACAAATTTTAGCAGTGCAAGAGCCACTTCTTCAAGACCACTGCAATGATTTTAGAAAAATATGTCTAGTTCTTTGCCCCGGGGTGCGCTGAACACATGATGAAGGATATTGTCATGCTGGTGAAAGCATTACTGGGGGCAAAGAGGATGCATAAATTTCCCATAAACCCAAAGATTTCTGTGTTTAAAGTACAGATTCCTTCTGCTTGGTTCACATACTGGATTCGAGTTGTATGAGTGAAGAATGGTTAACTGAGGCAATCACATTTTCAATTTAGATACATCCATTCAATATGTGTGTATATGAATAATTTCCCCTGGATTAGGTATTGCTAATTCCTGCATATGCAGTGATGGACTAGATCAATACATGTTCTGACTTTAGTAATTTATAATTGGGTACCCATATTTCTCCATGGTTTAACTGGAGCTTGTAAATAGAAGAAGGTATATGTTGTTTTATTAATCTGACCAAGATTTTAAAAGTATCAAGCCATGAAAAGACAATGAGGAATCTTAAAGGAATATTACTAAGTCAAAGAAATCAATCTGAAAAGGCTACACTCTGTATGATTTCAATTATATGATATTCTGGAAAAGACAAAACTATGGTGATAATAAAAAGATCAATGATTGCCAGGGGGAGTGGTGGGTAATAGAGTGGATAAACATGAACAGACAAAACACAGAGGATCTTTAGGTAAGTGAAAACATTTTGCATGATATTATAATGATGGATATATGTCACTATACATTTGTCCAAACCCACAAAATGTACAAAACCAAGAGTGAATCCTAAAATAAACTGTGGACTTTGGGTGATTATTATATGTCAATGTAGGTTAAAAATGTAACATTGTACTGTTGATAGTGAGGAGGTTATGCATCTGCAGAGGCAGGAGTATATGGGAAATCACTCTACTTTCCTGTTAATTTTTGCTCTAAAATAATACATTCTTTAAAAAAAGTAGAGGATTTTAATGCAATAAAAGGAACACTTCTCTGCATCTTCATTTAGTATTCATGCATGTAATTCCAGTATGCATTTCCACTATTTTTGATAGTAGTTTTACATTTATATAATATCATTTTATTTCATATTTTCAAGAAAGCAGTGAAAAATGACACGTGATGTAATATAGACAATATCTTTGACATACTTCCAATAATGGGATAAAAATGTTTTAAATTTTGATACATAAAAATTAGTCCTCCAGAAAATGATATTGATTGATAGCAAGCATTAAAAAAAAAAAACTTTCTGCTTAAAATACTATAGAATATCTGATATGTGTAAATGCAGCCTGGGTATATGATGAAACTTCCAGACTAAATAATTCTGATTTTAGTTTATAACTGAATTTTTAAAATACAGGTGAGCTTAAATCTTTTATTGAGTGGAGCTCCTTGGTTTTCACTGCAATTATAGTTATGGGAAAAAAGAGTAATTTTAACTTAAAATATGTAGAAAATAGATGAAAATATACTGGCTTTCAGAAATTAGCTTTTCAACTGAAAGGTTAAATAAGCCTTGAGTAGATCCCATTTTATTGCCTTTTATTTATAAAGATTTTTTGTTCATATATATTTTAATTAACTAAAAGATAACATTTGGAAGGAATATTATGACTTTCAGTCTTATTTTTGCTGTGATAGTTCTAGGTGTTAAGAGAAGTTTCACTGTTGTATTTTACGGACAGCTATGGAAGCATAAATGGAAGGTATGCACAAACATCACAGCATGGCTTTCCTTTTCTTAAGGCTGATCTAGCAGTTACTGAATTCCTGAAGCATAAAAGGACAGAGGAATGATAAGTTTCAGATAATAGCAATGTCTCTCAGTGATCTAGTCAGGTAATTGGAACCCCACCAATTATTTCTGAACCCTTTCACTATTGAAGTGACAAAGTTTTGATCTTGTTGGGATATTCATCTGCTCTGGATATAGATTTGCCTTCTTGCCTACATTACTTTGGCCAGAATAACTATGTGATCCTTTACAGAAAATATGACTTACTGACAAAGGATTCTTCATAAAACTGCTGCTGCTGCTGCTAAGTCGCTTCAGTCGTGTCCGACTCTGTGCAACTCCATAGACGGCAGCCCACCAGGCTCCCAAGTCCCTGGGATTCTCCAGGCAAGAATACTGGAGTGGGTTGCCATTTCCTTCTCCAATGCATGAAAGTGAAAAGTGAAAGTGAAGTCACTCAGTCGTGTCGACTCTGAGCAACCCCATGGACTGCAGCCTACCAGGCTCCTCTGTCCATGGGATTTTCCAGGCAAGAGTACTGGAGTGGATTGCCATTGCCTTCTCCATTCATAAAACTATCTTGGATCAAAGGACAAGCCTGGGGATGACAACCTGCAGGATTGGGTTACTATTTTTCATGAAGCAGTATAAATGGGGTTTCCCAGGTGGTGCAGTGGGAAAGAATCCACCTGCCAATGCAGGAGATGCAAGAGATGCAGTTTGATCCCTGGGATGGGAAGATCCCCTGAAGTAGGATTTGACAATCCACTCCAGTATTTTTGCCTGAGAAATCCCATGAAAAGAGGAGCAGACTACTGTCTATGGAGTTGAAAAAAGTCAGACACAACTGAACACACACACACACTGAACTTAAACAGATGGCACACTTGCCCAACAGTCAGAATAAATTAATCCAAAACCGGTTTGTAGAGTGGAAGTAGGATTAGCTCTTGTAATCATCACGCTCAGTTGCTTTGCAGATTTGAACTCTGTGGCCATGCAACCCTTGGCTGTCCTGGATTAGAGGTCCTGGTCACCAAGTGGGGCAACTCCATCAGGGTACAATGAAGAGTTCCACTGAGGATCTCTTGAAACTTTCATGGCTTTTGACAATACTGCATGGACAACTTCTGAAACCCAACCTGACAAAGTAAAGGCACCAAGAACTCTGAAACCCAAGGTATGGTTACCCCACCAGATAAAAATTTTATACCAGCTGAAGTGCTGGCCAAGAGTGAAGGAATTCTAGAGTGGGTGGATGGATGAAAAAGATAATGAATATCAATTATAACTTATACATTAGCAGCAAGTAGTAACTATAGTTTGTTTTCTTTATTGTAAACAAATTTTATTTTTAGAGGTTGCAAACAGTACCACCTAGAAGAGTCAGTAAGAGTAGATTTAATATAGGACACAAGCAGATTCAAGTGATACAACTGATGGTCTATGCTGGGATGTATCATGCTAAATTTCATTGTCCCTCCTGAATTCAGCACAGCTATGGTATACTGTTCATTCACCTGGTCTGAGTGCCACTTTAAATATACACAGTGCAGCCTCCCCGCCTTGCTGCCTTGCAGTTTTCTCCATAGCTGCAGAAGGCTGCTTGGCATTGCACTGCTGCAACCTGAGATTCAGGGTGTTTAAAGCCCCCTGGGTGATTCCTGAACAAGTAAGGAATGAGATTGGGTATATAGTTAAGACATTCTTCTTATCCCTTGGAAAGAAGGGTCAATTCTGAGGTGCCTTCTATGTAGTTTCCTCATAGTTTCCCTATAACGCTGAATCTTAGTTTTCTACAGAGGTAACGTTAATGAACACAAACTTTATTGACTTTGCTGCCTTCTATGACTTACATGCTTTTTTCTATTTAAAATTTAATAGCTGTCACAATATAAAGTATGTAGGAACTAAACGAAGGTCTTCCCTGATGGCTTAGTGGTAAAGAATCCACCTGCCAATTCAGGAGACACAGATTCAATCCCTGATTAGGAAAGATCCCACATGCCATGGGAGCAAATGAACCCCTGCACCGCAACTACTGAGTCTGTGCTCTACAGCCTTTAAGCCACAACCAGTGAAGCCCGCGTGCCCTAGATCTGGTGTACCACAACAAGAGAGTAGCCTCTGCTCGTTACAACTAGAGAAAAGCCTGTGTGCACCAATAAAGACATAGCACAGTCAAAAGCAAAATAAATAAGTAACCCAATTAAAAGAACTAGGGGGATTCTCTATGTTATTTCTACAGCCTCATTACTTTATGTGTTCATATGTAAATGTGGAGTTGACTCATGTTCCACGAGAGTATTCACTTAACTTATTTCATTTAACCTGCTTTTGGTAGTACAAATGGGCTTCCCAGGTGATGCTAGTGGTAAAGAATCTGCCTGCCAGTGCAGCAGATGCAAGAGATGTGGACATCTCTTGCATCCCAATTCCTGGGTTGGGAAGATGCCCTGGAGGGGGAAATGGCAACCCACTCCAGTATTCTTGCCTGGAAAATTCCATAGGCAGAGGAGCCCCATGGGCTTAACAGTCCATGGATTTGCAAAGGGTCAAACATGACCGAGAACAGTGTTAGTTAGTTGGTGCAAGTGGTGACTATCATCTCTATACAGAATCTAAGTTCTCTATTTCAGGCTGTGTCTGCATTTCAGTATTGTCTCCATATACAGATCACAAATTTTTAGTGTCCAATAAATTGCCTTTAAACTTGGTTACTTTTATGGAACTTAAATTTCATCCCTTTCATCTCCAGATCATGGTGATGTTGAAAATGTAATAGATGTTCTGGTAAAATGATTTGACACCAGGAAGCATGGAAAAGAATATATATCTGCTTATGGTTAGTTTTCAATTTCACTTTGAAATGTTAAATAATGTTTGGACTATCAAATAAAGCTGAATCAAAGGGATATCGAATGGGTAGTTATTTTATTTAGACCTGCCAATTTTATTCATTCTAGAATAGCTAATACCAAACTTTCCAAATTAACTATTCTCTAGCATAGTTTATGGTGAGTGGACTTTATACTCATTTATTGAAAAATGTTCTTTAGAATGAGAAGAAAAGGAATTTATGAGGTGTTTCACAGTTCTACTTGTAGTATTAGGTGACTCTGAGGACAATAAAATTGAATATGTTTCTGAATATTCTTTTCTGAATACCACCCCAAGGAAGATTTCTTCAATAGTGCCATGAGTTTTATTTTTTCTTGTCAATCTTGAAACTATACAATATTTTACTGATTCCAAGAAATAGGAGTCTGGTGGGCTGCACTACAGGGAGTCACAAAGAATCGGGCTTGACTGAACAAGACAAATTAATAAAGTGTAATTTCTTAAAAGTTAGGTACAATGTGAGATCTGATCGCATATCAGTGAAATTTTCATACATTGTTATATTAAGATTTATTTTCACTTCGGTGAATCTTTTTCTCATGTATAATTTTTCATCATCAACCATTGATCATTGGGAAAATATTGATTCACTGTGCTCTCCCATGTGATAAAGTTTTATTATTGAAAACAAACATCATAGTTTTTGAACAGCTTCACTTCATCTGTTTTGAGAAAATTTCTGGCAAATAGCCAATTTAAAATAATCATCTTTTGTCTATAAGTTTTTCTTTCAAGTAAGAATGGTGTTGAATCAAGAAAGTGGCTAGTCCCACTTGCAAATCAAGCAGTTGTCAAGTGCTTCTGAGGTCTTTTATGCATGCTTCCCACTTTATCACACAGATTATTAAAAAGACAGATTCACAAGAGTTGAGATACGGTAATACTAATGAATCTTACTTTTTTATTAAGACGATTTTTAAAGTGCATTTTTTTTTAACAGAGAATGTATGACAATGAACAAATCAATGACTACTGGTAAGTTTGGTGCCACAGTCTTGATTTGTGCTTAGGTGTTAGCAGTATTATCCATCTTTGTTTCTGTACCATTGGCACAAAAGGGGGAAAAGATATTTTAGTATTGTTATGAAAACAGTTCTGATCTAACAGGATCCTCTCTTGGACGTGGAGGTTTGGGATCACATTTTTTCTAAGAATAAGTAGATTATTAAAACCCAAAAATATCCAAGAAAAGGAATTTGATACATTTTAAAATGGTATATAATTTATCTCTTGTCATTATATTTGGTCATCATACAAAGGTCTCTTTAAGTGTTTAGACAGCAGATAACTAAATTAGAAATTAAATATGTTCTATGCTTGGGCTTCTGTGGGTAGAACTAAAAGCAGTAAACATAAATGACAATCAGATATATGAAGGAGCAGCATAAACACGAGTTCTTTAAGCATCACTGGCTGTCTCAGATGGTGAGACTATTTTTGGTAAGTGTTAAGTTTTTAGGAATTGAGCCAAGGCAGGAAACTCATGAATGCTATAGACCAGGTTTAAGTGTGGAGAAATTGTTGAACAAAATTACTTTCATATTTTCTTCAAGTGAAAATTTGAAAAATTGAGACTCTATGATTTTTTTTAAATTAGACTGCATCCAATCTAAAGCAGTATGAGCCACACACAAAAAAATTATTAGAAAAGATTTTGGAAAATTAATTTTTTTGGAATGGTTTTTGTGTTGTTTTAAATCCCAGTTTCCCAGATTCCCACTGATCTATTACATATGAAAATAAATTTTATTGGTAGCTTACTTGTCTAAAGCATTTATCCAAACAGAATCTGATTAATCCTTGTGGGCAGTGACTGTAGCCATGAAATTAAAAGACTCTCGCTCCTTGGAAGAAAAGTTATGACAAACCTAGACAGAGTATTAAAAAGCAGAGACATCACTTTGCCAACAAATATACACATAATCAAAGCTATGGTTTTTCCAGTATTCATGTGTGGATGTGAGATTTAAACCTTAAAGAAAGCTGAGCACCAAAGAATTGGTGTTTTTGAACTGTGGTGCTTGAGGAGATTCTGAGAGTCCCTTGGACAGCAAGGAGATGAAAGCAATCAATCCTAAAGGAAATAAACCTGTTTTCATTGGAAGTATTGATGCTGAAGCTGAATCTCTAATACTTTGACCATCTGATGCAAAGAGCTGACTCACTGAAAAAGACCCTGATGCTGGGAAAGACTGAGGGCAGGAGGAGAAGAGGAGGATAGAGGATGAGATAGCTGGATGGTATCACCAATTCAATGGACATGAGTTTGAGTGAGCTCCAGGAGATGGTGAAGGACAGGGAGGTCGCAGAGTCGGACACGACTGAGAGACTGAAGAACCATGATAAAAGTTGTATATGGTAGTGCAGAAGCAAGCTATTTCTAATTTTGCTCAGTGTCAGAGCTAATTAAATTTTATAAATTCTGCTTCATCTCTCTAGTTCACCATGATCAACTTTTCTGCTTTGTTGATTAAAAAAAAATTTTTTTAAGTTTTTTTTTTTAATGTGGACCATTTTTTAAGTCTTTATTGAATTTATTGCAATATTTTATTTTATACAATATTTTGTTACAATATTTTGTTTTGTTGTATATTTTGGTTTATTTTTGGCCACAAAGCATGTGAGATCTTTGCTCTTCAACTAGGGATCAAACCTGCACCAAAACCCTGCGTTGGATGCTGAGGTCTTAACCCCTGGACTCCAGACAAGCCCCTGGCAGTTTTTCAGTTTTTAAGTGAACAATGAAATCTGTATCAATTCAAAATGAGTTAGAACAAATAGACATGAATTAAAGAGTGACATAATAAATAGGTTACAAACTTCTTAATTGTTTTCATAAAAATTTACCTCAAGTGAAATTTATGTGATACCCAAACAATCATTTAATTCAGTTAATTTGGAGAGACAAAAAGTACAATGCTGTTGGATGATCATTGACTTGACTTCCTATATATCTCAGTAAAGTTATATTGCTAATTTTTGATGTTGTGTAGGCATAGTAAAATATACTTTGATCTAGGATATCACATATACTTTGTTAACTTTATGTTAAAAAGAAGATCTCTCTCTCTCTCTCTTTTAAATTAAAAGAAAGGCTATAAGGAGAACTGAGAAGCTAACAGATAAAAAGATGCTGATTAGTTTTGTGAAATACATGGAAGTAAAAACCATGTGAGATTTTGAAAAACAAGTGTAAAAAGAAATCCACGGCACCCTTTTATTCTTCATCCTCATTTGTCTCCTTGCTAGCAGTTAAGAACATTCCAATCACATCACTCCCCATCTGAAGTGCTATTGTCTGCTTCCTTGTTCTTTCAATCTTTTCTCTTCTGCATGGTAGCTTCTTTCATCTTTAGCTGTTAAAAGATAATTCTAACCATTGTTTAAAGAACAAGTAATCTGAGGTGAAAAAAGCGCTGAAGAGCATTACATTTATTGAATTGTACTTAAGATCGTGTATTATGAATTTTCTATTAGTGTTCCTTCACTATTTTATGGACACATTGCCCTGTTCTTTGTTTTATATATATAAAGCACCAAGCCTGCATGTAAGCAACATTTAGCTTCACCTTCAGTCTTGTCTTACTTTTCTCATGTGGGCTTTTAGTAATTCACTCTAAATCAATATTTGTCCTTTCTATTAAAATACAAGCTCTTACAAGCAAGAAACCATTTACTGTGGATCCTAAATCAACAGAATATAAGCTCAGAATTGTGCTATTGCTAAATGCCTGAGATGTTGATATAAAGATAAATAATTTGACTGCAATGTGAAATTTGTCTCCCAAAGATATTAATTCAAAATTATTTAAAATACTTGTTATAAGGTAAGTAAAAGTCGGACAGACTGAGCGACTTCACTTTCACTTTTCACTTTCATGCGTTGGAGAAGGAAATGGCAACCCACTCCAGTGTTCTTGCCTGGAGAATCCCAGGGACGGGGAATCCTGGTGGGCTGCCGTCTATGGAGTCGCACAGAGTCGGACACGACTGAAGTGACTTAGCAGCAGCAGCAGCAGGTGAACAACCTTATAAGGACACAACTGAAATAGGTTACAATGTATTCTCAATGTT
Organism: Budorcas taxicolor; assembly: GCF_023091745.1. Taxonomy (NCBI): domain Eukaryota; kingdom Metazoa; phylum Chordata; class Mammalia; order Artiodactyla; family Bovidae; genus Budorcas; species Budorcas taxicolor. The sequence goes on along the minus strand of NC_068914.1, from coordinate 97,882,156 downwards.
ATAATTATGATATTTTGGAGTTGATTTTATAAGGACCCAAACTGAACAAATTTGATATATTTTTCTTTTACTCACCATGGTTCACATGTTTGTGTGTGTGCTCAGTTGTGTCCAACTCTTTGTCACCCATAGACTGTAGCCCTCCAGGCTCCACGGTCCATTGAATTTTCCAGGCAAGAATACGGGAGTGGGTTGCCATTTTCTACTCCAGGGGATCTTCCCAAGCCAGGGATTGAACCCACATCTCTTATGTCTCTTCCATTGGCAGGCAGATTCTTTGCCAGTGCGCCATCTGGGAAGCCTTATGTTTCTCAAGAGTCAAACCAAAAATTGCACCAAAGTTAAACAGGCAAGAGAAACTGAACTCCCTGAAACAAAAGTTTGGAGAGATTTTAAGAGCTGCTGGAGGGATGATCCTAAGTCATCTGTGTTAGATAATTGGCTTTTCTGAAAGGAAAAGTATACTTTCTTGTATTTTCATGGCAGCAAGTAGTTTTACAACTTGGAGTAAGATGCTCACGGAATTTAAGTTCCAGCCTTCCCAGAGAAACTGAGATAGGGGTGCTGTTCTCCTCCATGTTTCCATTTCAAAGGATGGCTCTTAGAACATTGGGATGCACATATTCTTTCAAATTAGTGTTTTCCTTTTCTTTGATATATGCCCAGAAGTGGAGCTGCTGAATCACATGGTAGTTCTATTTTCAGTTTTTTGAGGCATCTCCATATTGTTTTCCATAGTGGTTGCACCAATTCACATTCTTGCCAACAGTGTAGGAGGGTTTCCTTTTCTCCATATCCTCACTAACATTTGCTACTTGTAAACTTTTTTTTTTTTTAATTTTGTATCTAGTAACTTTGTTGAGTTCATTTATTGTGTGTGTGTGTATGTAATCTTTAGGATTTTCTATATATAAAATCATATCATCTGCAAACAGATAATTTTACTTCTTCCTTTCCAATTTGGATGTCTCATTTCTTTTTCTTGCCTATTGCTCTAGTTAGAACTTCCAATACCATGTTGAATAGAAAGTGGCAAAAGTGAATCTCCTTGTCTCCTTCTTGATATCAGAAGTAAAGCTTTCAGTTTCACCATTGAGCATGATGTTAGCTGTTTAAGTGGTTTTTCAAAGGATCTTAAAAAGACATGGGATTATGAGATGCTGGTTTGGTGGTTTAGTTGCTAAGTCATGTCTGACTCTTGCAACCCCATGGACTGTAGCCCACCAGGCTCCTCTTTACATGAGATTCTCCAGGCAAGACAGAGTGGTTTGCTATTTTCTTCTCCAAGGGATCTTCCAGACCCAGGGATTGAACCCCCATCTCCTGCACCGCAGGCAGACTCTTTACCAACTGAGCTACCAGGGAAGCCTGAGAGATGAGATGCTGGGACCTACTTAATATCGTGTTTCTCTGTTTTTTTCAGCACTGAGCAAAGTGCCTGGTACATAGAAGTTATTGAATAAATTGATTTAGAAAAAGACAGTTTCTCAAAACTGAATGAGCTAAGGGCTGTCTGAATGAAAGGTTGACTTAGAAATCATGAAAGTGTCAAGGATTGAAAGGCGATCCTAAGGGTGATAAGGATTCTTAGGCTATCCACTGACGTAGAGCAGGTGTTGATCCCACAGCATGGGCGGCAAAGCCACTTGGATCCTAGTAAATGTTGCTTGGATAATATGCTTTATAGAGGAACCTCCTCATAAAGTTGTTTTCCTGATAGCCAAGGGCTTCCTGGATAGCTCAGGGGGTAAAGAATCTGCCTGCAACATGGGAGACCTGAGTTCCATCCCTGGGTCAGGAAGATTTCCTGGAGGTGGGTATGGCAACTAACTCCAATATTCTTGCTTGCAAAATCCCTATGGACAGACGAGCTTGGTGGGCTACAGTCCAGGGAGTCGGAAACAGTTGGCCACAACTGAACGACTAAGCATAGCACATTTTGATAGGTGTGTGGTAACATCTTATTATTTATAATAGCTAAGATATGGAAGCAACCTAAGTGTCAATCAACAAATGAGTGGCTAAAGAGGATATGCATATATATGTATGCATATATATGTATATATACATATATATATGTGTACAATGAAATATTAGTCATTAAAAGAGAAATTCTGCCATTTCCAGCAATGCAGATGGATTTAAAGAATATTATGCTTATTGAAATAAGTCAGACAAAGACACATACTCTATATTGTCACTTATGTGTAAATCTAAAAAATAAAATAAATGAATAACTATAACAAAACACAAACAGACTCACAGATATAGAAAACAGACTATTGGTTACTAGTGGGGAGAAGAAAGAGGAGAAGGGCATGATGAGGGTAGGGGATTAAGAAATATAAATTATTGTGTATGAAATAAATAAGTAACAAGATATATTTTACAGTGCAGAGAAATATAACCATTATTTTGTAATAAATTTAAATGGAGGATAATCTATAAAAATATTGAATCACCATATTGTATATCTGAAATATATAATATTATAAATCAACTATACATTAAAATGAAAAATAATAATAAAAGGATGACTCTCTGAACCTTAAGAAAAACATCCTTAGGTTGTAAAACTGGCAAGAAGCTTGAAGATTTACATAATATCAAAGGAGCAGAGGAAGAGTTTGCACTGGTAAGTTTTCTGAAGAAAATGCTCTAAGGAATAGGATGTCAAGGGCCTGGAGACAGGAAGAAGACTGCCTAAAATTTCATCAAGCTGTGGGAAAGGGTAAAACTGTGCCGATCACATGTACAGTTTTTCTCTATTGATAACTGTTTTCTGTCCTTTCATGATATTGGCTCATCTCAATTACTGACAGGGAAGACAAAGTAGTTCCTATATTATAAAATGTGGAGATGATTATTGTTTTTTAGATATTTATTATAAAAATATCTTTGAAAGTATTTCCTGGCTTAGCTATTAAGGGCCTACAATTTATAAATTACCATTAAGTAACATGAAGAAACGGAGAAGGCAATAGCACCCCACTCCAGTACTCTTGCCTGGAAAATCCCATGGATGGAGGAGCCTGGAAGGCTGTAGTCCATGGGGTCGCTAAGAGTCGGACACGACTGAGTGACTTCACTTTCACTTTGCACTTTCATGCATTGGAGAAGGAAATGGCAACCCACTCCAGTGTTCTTGCCTGGAGAATCCCAGGGACGGGGAGCCTGGTGGGCTGCTGTCTATGGGTCGCACAGAGTCGAACACGACTGAAGTGACTTAGCAGCAACATGAAGAAAGGCTTCCTAAGTGACTCAGTGGGAAACAATCTGCCTGCCAATGCAGGAGATTTGGGTTGATTCCTGAGTCTAGAAGATCCTCTGGAGAAGGAAATGGCAACCCACTCCAGTATTCTTGTCTGGGAAATCCTAAGGACAGAGGAGCTGTCAGCCTATAGTCCATGAGGTTGCAAAAGAGTTGGACCCAAATGAGCAACTCAACAATAACAACGTGAAGAAACAGGGTATATAGGATATCCTCTAACCTTGAACATCCATACTCATACATTTTTATACTAATTGGTGATTGTGATATTTCTAATATCTACAAGTGAGGAGATAACAGTTGGACAAACTATTAGAATTTGTCTAAAATCTTGCCAAAGGCTGAGGGTTATCACATATACAACATGCACAACCACTTGGTTTTAAAATATACTCCTTTGATTAACACATTTCAATCATGTCAACATTATCTACTCTGTGGAAGTCTGAAAGGATATCAAGAGGAAAGGAAATTAGAAACATATATTGTTAGAGTTAAGTACAATTGTAGATAATGTCAAGTTCTCCCAATTATTTTACAGATGAGGAAGAAAACAAAAGAAAAATGAGCTCCAGAGTCACAGGATTACCTGTAAGACTTTGATACTTCTTCTAAGATTTTGAATATTACTTCAAGTGGCAGGAGGTAAATGTGGTTTAAATATGTCTGAAGAGTTGCTAAGCACTTGATTTAAAGACATTGCTTAAGTAATTATGGACAAGAAAAGTAAGAAAGTAAAGATGAAAGAAATACTGGCACATACCACAAAATAAATATTCAATACATGGCTGAGACAGTTGTTAAGAAGCACCTTTTAATTATTAAAATCTTACTTTGACCATATAGTAATGGATATTACATTTTATTAATACTAGATACTTTAAGAGATGTGATTTCCCTATGTGTCTAACCAAATGTGTGTATGAGGCAAATCTAATCTTCTGTGTTAAGGAAGAGTAGTTTTTACTCCCACTCCAGAGAAACAAGTCACTTTGAATGACCCTTTTTTATATAGGTCTTGACTGCTCTTAATTTGAATTGAATGGATAATTAGCAGGCAGAATTACCTAGAGAAAACAGGCTATTTTCAGCTCTCCAGAGGGAATTACTAGTAGGGATTCAGCCTATTGTACAGAACGTCTCATTCAAATTGTTGTATCTTAGAAATGTCTTATGTATGGCCATGAAATAGTACTGTTTAAGACTTTTCTAAGGCTATGGATTAAATAGGACAGTTAATAATGAAACAAAATAACAAAGTGGCATGATATGGATGTAAACCTAATCAACCTCCTTGCCATAAGCATCCTTTTGTTGCCTCTAATTGGTAACTCTGCCTTTTCATTTCTTTTAAAGTATGGTATGTAGATATCAGTAATAAAATGGGAGCTTAACAGAATATTGTTTTAATGGAGCCAAAGGCAGAGTGCATCTTACAGTATAATTCAAATGCACCTAGGAAATTAATTTCAAAATGCCTCACATGACACCATCAATTTTGGTTTTAAAGCAAAGTGATGTGAATGAGACAATGATATTATTTTTTCCATTTTTATTATCTGTGTACTGACAGGGTTCAAGCTGCACAATTAGATTATAATGAGAAGCAGATATTTCCAGATTTTAGATAGTGATATGAAATGGTCAGGTTGTAATGCCTCTGTCAGGAGATAACAACTACACTTTTAACACTGTGCCTGTTCAAAGAGGTGAAAGAAAAATAAGCAGTTTTAGAGAATCCTTTTAGTATGGATGCTTTCCTAAATGATCTGTATTGAATACATTTTTAAATAGTATATAACTGCTGGTGAATTTATTTTTAAAAGGAGTAGTGAAGGTGATTGGAAAACCTACCTTTGAGGCTGTGTATGAGGATTCTAACTCTTAAAAGTGATGTTTATATATGTTGACTGTTCTTAATTTGAATTAAATGGATAAGAAGCAAGAAGAAAGGCAGGAATACCTAGAGAAAATTAATTATTTTTCATTATCCAGTGGGAAAGGAATTAGCTAGTGAGATTCAGCTTTCTGTTAAATGGTAGCTTCTTCTTATTGCTATGTCAATACTATAAAAGCGATGGAAATGCCAAATTTTATTCATATTTGGCTTTAAATTATAATCCATGAGACTTCCCTGGTGGTCCAGTGCCTGGGACTCAGCACTCCCCATGTAGAAGGCCTGGCTTCAATACCAGGTCAGGGAACTAGGTTATACATGACACAGCTAAGACCCTAGGCAGCCAAATAAATAAATATTTTAAAAAATAAAATATAGTCCTTGCTTATTATACAACTGAAGTGAAGTGAAATGAAGTTGCTCAGTCGTGTCCGACTCTTTGCGATCCCATGGACCGTAGCCTACCAGGCTCCTCCATCCACGAAATTTTCCAGGCAAGAGTACTGGAGTGGGTTGCCATTTCCTTCTCCAGGGGATCTTCCCAACCCAGGGATCGAACCCAGATCTTCCGCAGTGCAGGCAGGTGCTTTACCGTCTGAGCTACCAGAATAAATGGATATATTCTCACTATAGAAGATTTAAAATGAGCAAATATAAACAGCAAATTGTGCTAGTACCATTTTCTTCCTCTCCCAAGGCCTACTTTCATCTTTAGTTTTGCCACTCAAGAACTTGGTATATATACTTTTGCTGTGCATTTATATACATTTACATGTAAGCAGACAATGTATATAACTTTTTTTTTTAACCTACATGAGATCATAGTATATGTACTTTTTGGCAACTGTTGTATTTCTTTTCTTAAATGTATTTATTTGTTTATTAATATTTTATTTATTTTTGGTTGTGCTGGCTTTTTGTTGCTGCACGTGAGCTTTCTCTATTTGCGGTGAGCAGGGGCTACTCTCTGGTTCAGTGCATTGGCTTCTCATTGCGGTGGCTTCTGTTGTTGTGGAGCACAGGCTCTAAGGTACACAGGTTCAGTAGCTGCAACACACAGGCTCAGTAGCTGTGGTGCCCAGGCTCAGCAGCTGTGGTGCCCCGGCTCAGTAGCTGTGGTGCACAGGCTCAGTAGCTGTGGTGCACAGGCTCAGTAGCTGTGGTGCACAGGCTCAGTTGCTCCGAGGCATGTGGGATCTTCCTAGAGCAGGGGTCAAACCCATGTCGCCCGCATTGGCAGGTGGATTCCTAACCACTGTATCACCAGGGAAGTCTGGCAACTGTTATATTTCAATCACTTATGTTTTGCTGATATTTCTGTCTGTGCATACAGGCCTATCTCACTTTTCTTAATGGCTCAATAGCCTCCCCAGTGTGAACACTCTATATATTAAGTAACTATATGTCTCTTGATCAACAGTTTGGTCATTTACAATATTTAGCAATTACAAGCAAATCTGAAATGAATATTCTTTTACAACCTTTGTAAACTTGTATTTCTGGGTGTAGAATTTCCTCTTAAATGTAAAGAGTTTTAAAAATCTGTTAGGTACCGCAAACATACCTTTCAAAAAACTTAATGGATGTAAATTCTAACCACCAGTATGTGTGTGCTCACTTTTTCCACATCCTTGCTCCTTGTGTGGCCATTAAGCATTTTTGTCATGCTGTGTACGTAATAGGGTAGGGCCAGTGTGATTCTTGAGTTGGTGGAATATATAGTAGTTCATCATATTTTTACAGATTCTACAGGGAGCTATTCTGGACAGGCCAGGATATTATAAAATGATCAGTGCCATTAATTCTTTTTCAACTAATATTTTGCTGAAAACACTGCCTTAGAACCTCTAAAAGTGTAAAGAAGCTTATAAAGCTTTATGAACTTTTGAAATCTTTCATGAAAGCTTCCCTTGAAAAAATAAACCCTAAACGTTTATGATCTAGTCTTTATCTTTAGATTTATTATATATATTTCTCTTATAGCTTAGTTTTTATTATTTTATCTTTGTTCTTATATAGAATAAGAGTTTATGCCTATGTTAAAGCTACAAAGTATTTAGGAAAATGTTGATGAAACATATCACTAATAATTGCTTTTATGTCATCTCCAGGTTTAACTTTTGTTTAAAGTTATCAGTGTCATGAGAATAACCCATTATCTGTATAAAAAATCAAATAAAAAATTTAAAAATTTAGATTTTCTTTATATAATCTTCTCTAGAAAGTTTTTATAGCTTTATTTATTGACTACCATTTCCTACACTTTCTTTTTAAGAGTAAGACAGTGCTGGATGAACTGCAACACATCATTAGGAAGCAATTTGCTTTTTGTGATGTTATTTTGATTCAGGCAATATTTTTCCATATCCTTTAAGATACAGAAATATTCATGTTAAAACGGAAAGAGTTCATATTTTATCAGATACTTAATGCGACATATGACTGGAAAAAAAAAAAACAAACCTTGAGCAATAAAAACAAAAGAGCATTTACTGAGCATCTACTATTTACCAGATATAATGATCTAAAAATTTGCCTTTTCCCGTATGCGTGCAAGGGTATTAGCTGACAATTTATTTAATGTATTATTATATAAAGACAGACAGCTTCACACTCTTATACTGTAAAATGTTCCAAAATGTTAATAGAGACATTAAGAATGTCTAATTCTTTGGCAGAAAAATGTTTACTAATTGAAAATAAAATCTTTATTGACTTTTTTAAATGACGAATTATGCCAGAGAGCTCAGGGAAGTCATACATATTTCAACTAGATTTTTAAAAAAATGCCTCAGTGGGCCAAGAAAGACAGATTTCTGCTCTCTCATTTTTATACATGCTTGGCTCATCCTAAATTACGGCTATGTTTCATTACCACCAAAATTCTCAAGATAAAATTCCTAGCACAACTGCTTGCTAAGCAAAAGGAAAAACATAAATTGTATCCATGCTGAGCAAATGGATTTGAAAACTGACTTTTATTTGGCTTGCAACTCCCTTTGTGGAACACAGTTTCTGCTGATTCTGTTGAGGAAGTGGCTAAGGTCAAGTGGATACTCTGATTGACAATCAGCTGATCTACAAGAAGGGTAGACATTCTCTGTTTTATAAAAGGCAGTGATTCCTTTAAGCTCACCAGTTTTGATGTGGAAAAACTAACTGCTCATCTCCATTGCCTTTCCTAAAAGAAACATTTTTGGTTCTTTGTTTAGAAACCTGATAGTTCAGCTGTAACTAGTTTATTCTAGCAAAATTACCAGAAAAATAATCTTTTTTATTTAGAAATGATCCTTTAGAACAAAATTGAGGCCCATTTCAATCTGCTCAATAAAGATCATTTAAATCACTGACATGTTTCTTGCAGTCTCCTCAAAACAGACATTTTCTCTTTCTTAATGTGTAGGTTGTCTAAGGTTTCTAAGAAGTCAAGTAACCCACATTTACTTTCATCTAGTTCAATTCCTGATCATTTATTTTCTCATATAGTCATTGCTAGTCTACTCAAATAGATTTTTAACATGATTCTTCTCTCCTAAAAACATATATCTGTTTATTAATATGAAAATTCCTAAGTTCTGCTATAAGTTACTCTGCTTCTAGTATTGCCAGAAAGTGTAAATCAAAACAGATACCTATATGGATGCTTTTACATACATTGGATTATCCATTTTTTTTAACTGTTATTGTTTAGATGCCCCATTTAAGTTTATTCTTATGCACAGCTGTATTCTGTATTTTGACTTGACAGAGCAGAAGCAGAAAACTAATGGTCAGTTGAAAATTTGGCAATTAGTCAAGTAATATTTACCTAAGTGATAAGTACATTTATTTTCTTTTTATAAATAATTTATCTGAATGTAATACAAACTGGTTTCAATTTGCAGGCCCATATGAACATGTTTGCTTCCACTCTTTCCTAAACTCCACTACAGTATAAATAAAGAGACTTTAAAAAGGCATAAAATGTCAAGGACAAATAGAGTAGAAGTGACAAAGACAGCAATGACATTTTGAGACTGGAAAGCAGAAACAGTAAATCACATACAGACACATCAATCTTCCCTTCTTGCTCAATTTTCCCCCTTAGCACTCATTGCTTGGTTCTGGCCTAATGCTTGAGTCTCTGCCAGAATAGGATCTACATGAACTAGTAGGACATAATTTCCCAGGAGAAAGTGGAGCATGTATTAATCGTGTGCTGGAGTCGGAATCTCCTCTCCCAATAATGGTCCAGTTTGTAGAAGTTCAATTTGAATATTTGAATATGGCATTTTTTGCACATGTTTTATAGAGTTCATAAATGATCTTATAATTATGTCTTCATAGATATTCATAATGGAAAGTTTGGAGGCTCTTGTAGTTCACTGCCATTTAATCAGGAAGATTGGAATACTTTTTTTCATAAACATTTTTGATTTTGTATTCTAAAATTTTTACACCAGGTTATGTCTAGTAGGAAATACTTCCTACAACTTTAAATAAAACATTTGGCCAATGAAGCATGGACAAAACTGATATATGAAATTCTGGGTAAAACTCTTAAAGGGAAGTAATGTTCTGGTCCATTCCTCTTCTCTTCATGCTGGGTGAAATAAAGATGAAAGTGAAGTCCCTCAGTTGTGTCTGACTCTTTGTGACCCCATGGACTGTAGCCTACCAGGTTCCTCCATCCATGGGATTTTCCAGGCAAAAATACTGGAGTGGGTTGCCATTTACTTCTCCAGGAGATCTTCCCAACTCGGGGATTGAACCCAGGTCTCCCACATTGTAGGCAGATGTTTTACCATCTGAGTCACCAGGGAAGTCTAGAAATAAAGAAATAAAGATAATGACCCTCAGAGTCACCAATCTAGTCAATACATCCTACAGATGATATTGGTGGAATAAGAAGAAAAAAATCTGGATCAATTATTATTTTGCAGACATGCATTATGCTTGGGAAATCAAATGATCTTATTTTAGCCATGCTCTTTTGGTTCTCAATTATAGCTTGCAATGACTAGAACTGTGTCTTCCCAAATTTCATGTGTTGAAGCCCAAATCCCCACTGTAACTGTAGCTGGAGATAAGGCCTATAAAGAGGTAATAAAGAGTAAGTGAGGTTATACGGTGGGATCTTAGCCTGATAGGAGTGGTATCATAATAATAATAAGAGGAGACATCAGCAATATATTTCTCTCTCTTTGCATGCAGAGGAAAGGCCAGGTGAGGACACAGTGAGAATGAAGCCATATGTGAGCCAGGAAGAGAGGGCTTACCAGAAGCACATGCTGGCATCTTGATCTTGGATACAAACTCAATCATTTCAGTGAGGAGAGTAGATTACAGTTTGTGTACATGAAGGAGGCTTTTTCAGCCAATGGACTATTAGAATATTTGATACAAGTAGCTTTAGTTTGAGGATTTGTTTTGCTTTCTCACTCTTGTAACCTGCCTCTGGAAGAACATACTCTAAGTAAACATCACCACCCCTTCAGCCTGGCCTGCACAATGAAGAAACATGGAACCCATTTGAATTCAGTTGGACTCCTGGAGTCCAGACTCACCCAGTCCAGCCCAGGTTAGTTGAACCACTCTCACCCTGGAGATGCTTGAGCATGAAAGTAAATGTTTGTTTTGCTTGATTTTGAGATTTTTTGGGGCTATTGTTATGCGGGATATTGTGGCAACAGGTGACTGATGAAAAACACCAGTAATAAACTATTGAGATATTGATTGATGTGTTAAAGTGTCACTGTAGAACCTTTGCGTCATAGATGAATTTTGATTATTTTGTCAAAAAGATTTGAATAGCCAATGTGCTGTGGTAAAAAAATTCTTGGATGAATAGTCACATACTACAGACAGATTCTGTTTTCTTTACAACTGATACTTTGTAAGTATAGTTCAGTCAGTTCAGTTCAGTTCAGTCTCTCAGCTGTGTCTGACTCTTTGTGACCCCATGAATCACAGCACACCAGACCTCCCTGCCCATCACCAACTCCCGGAGTTCACTCAAACTCACATCCATCCAGTCGGTGATGCCATCCAGCCATCTCATCCTCTGTCGTCCCTTTCTCCTCCTGACCCCAATCCGTCCCAGCATCAGAGTCTTTTCCAATGAGTCAACTCTTTGCATGAGCTGGCCAAAGTACTGGAGTTTCAGCTTTAGCATCATTCCCTCCAAAGAACACCCAGGACTGATCTCCTTTAGAATGGACTGGTGGATCTCTTTGCAGTCCAAGGGACTCTCAAGAGTCTTCTCCAACACCACAGTTCAAACGTATCAATTCTTCAGCGCTCAGCTTTCTTCACAGTCCAACTCTCACATCCATATATGACCACAGGAAAAACCATAGCCTTGACTAGACGGACCTTTGTTGGCAAAGTAATGTCTCTGTTTTTGAATATACTATCTAGGTTGGTCATAACTTTCCTTCCAAGGAGTAAGCGTCTTTTGACTCTAATTAATTTATGGATATATTTCAAGTAATATATTACATCTTATCTTTTGCATTTGCTCTGAGTTTTTAGGTTTTTTCCTCTTCTTTTATAATTCATCAATTTTATTTTAAATTTCATTTGCCTTTCATATTGATTTGGAATTTATATAATCTATTTCTTTCCTTTTTAATAAGCTTAATATTAAAAATGCACACTTAGTAAAAACAAGTTAATAAGCATATGTAGTTTGCTCTCACCTGGTGCATTTTAAACATTTTAATTTGCCTTCTCTCACTTACATGATATTTTGGTCTAGCATTTTAGTTCTTCAAAAGCAAACGTTTTTATTAAGATTTTTTAAAGCTTTCCTTTATTTAACAATTTATCTGCTCATATTCATCCTTACCCTTATGCTTTTGGCTTTGTGTTTCGTTTTCTTTTTCTGAGATAAAGTCTTCAGCATTTTTTTAGTGGGGAATGTTGGGGGTTGGAGCTGCCCAGGTGGTGCTAGGGGTAAAGAACCCACTTGGCAATGCAGGAGACATTAGAGGTTCAGGTTTGATCCCTGGGTTGGGAAGATCCCTTGCATGGCAACCCACTCCAGTATGGAGAATCTGATGGACAGAGGAGCCTGTAGGGCTGCAGCCCACAGGGTTGCAAAGAGTCTGACATGACTGAAGCAACTTAGCACGCCTGCACGTTGGGGTTACCTCTACTGTGTACATGTGTGTATGTGAAAATAGTTGCATCACCCCTTATTATTTTTGTATTTTAATTAATTTGACATAAAATTCTGAGATGACTATAGTTTTCTCTTTTTCTTTTGAAACAAATTTCTATTTTTCTTGATTTAGTTACAATTTTTGAGTGGTCTACTGTATAGTCCATGGAGTCGCAAAGAGTCGGACACAACCGAGCAACTTTCACTTTCACGTTCTTTCACTGTCAGTTTTGGTTCTGTATCTTTTTCCTCTGGGTGATTAAAAAAAATAATTAACTCTGTGTTTTCACAATGATATTAAGTTGTGGTCATCATTTTAGTCTTCTGCTTTTCTGCTTCAGACTCTTGAGACTTGAATTTGAGAATTTGCTTTTCATCAATTATGTCAAATCTCAGCAATTATTTATTAGTAGATCAACCCCTCTTCATTTTTTATATTTTTTTCTTCTAGAATTCAATTACCTTATTTTTGATCTTTATTCTTTTCCTCTCTTAATCTCTGGCTCTATTTTTCAATTTTTTGTTGCTGTACATGCAATTTCTTCATATTTCTCCCCTTAATCATTACTTCTGTCTTGAACTACATGTAATCTTACCATTTAACTTGTCCAATGAATTTTACATTTTAAAGATTATAATTTATTATAGTTTCTTTTGATCATTGGTTCTTTAAGAATTCCAAATATCTCTATTTATTATTCTGTATCTGCTAGCTCCATTTAGGTCAAATTATTCAGGGATTTTGTTTGTTTTTGCTGCATTTTATTCAGGGTGACTTTCCTTTTTATCTCTGATGGTAGGAAGGCCTTTATCTTTGAGATTTCTATGAGAACTGGGAATGCAGCTCTCCAGTGACCATCAAATACTGCAGAAGCCAAGTATACCAGAGTGATACTTATCTTGGGAAACTTTAATTTCTTACCTTGAGGGTTTTTGAAGCATGTCAAATTATAATTTCAAACTTGACCACAAATAAGGGGAGAGATGTAATTATAAATTATCAAGGGAATTTCCTTTCTTATACAACACCCACATCTAGATAGTTAAGGTACTTTGATAGCTGGCATTGATGGAAGGTAAATTTTTAATTGTCCAAATATTCAAGGAGTTTTGGAAATTCTCTCTTCTAACCCTCTTCCACATAGAAGTTCAGTTCTTATACTTAACCCTCCATGCAGGTGTCATAGCCCAAGATTCTTGGAGCCTAAGATTGACAAACTTTTCCAGGGAAGTCATAATTTCAACATCAGCTTGTTTCTAGTTTCCTAATATTTTCTTCCACCCCTTCTTTGGCTTTGGACAATTTTTTATATTTTTTCAGTTTTATTTTTTGGTATTTTATATCTTCACTTTTTTTTCCCACCCTGTCTAGTGTACCATATTGCCAAAATGTATTTTGTGATTTTCTCTATAACTATATATAGTGTTAAAGGGGTCTGGGGATGATCAAGGAAAAAGATTTGCCCACAGGAGGTAGTAACACACAATTAACTTTATTGGGAGGTGCTTGGACAGGGTTGCATGCAAGAGAAGTCTATCATAGCATGAGACTGTCCAGAGACTGGCAGCAAGGAGGCCACCATCATCTAGAAGAGGGCAAGGGAACTCCTTGGGAGTGAGGACAATCAGAGAAGGGGATTACATAACTGAGGGACACCATTCAGAAGTACAGTAGGGAGATTGTGGGCCAGAGAACTCTGAAGACCCATAGCAGTTTGGGGTCTTATAGCCACAAGGCACTGTCTTCAAACATATGGCATATATGGGATGATATTTCACAGGGTATGCGAAGCAAATAAAGTCTCAGTTCAGTTCAGTCGCTCAGTCGTGTCCGACTCTTTGCAACCCCATGAATTGCAGCACGCTAGGCCTCCCTGTCCATCACCATCTCCCAGAGTTCACTCAGACTCACATCCATCGAGTCCGTGATGCCATCCAGCCATCTCATCCTCTGTCATCCCCTTCTCCTCCTGCCCCCAACCCCTCCCAGCATCAGAGTCTTTTCCAATGAGTCAACTCTTTGCATGAGGTAGCCAAAGTACTGGAGCTTCAGCTTTAGCATCATTCCTTCCAAAGTAATCCCAGGGTTGATCTCCTTCAGAATGGATTGGTTGGATCTCCTTGCAGTCCAAAGGACCCTCAAGAGTCTTCTCCAACACTACACTTCAAATGCATCAATTCTTTGGCGCTCAGCCTTCTTCATAGTCCAACTCTCACATCCATACATGACCACTGGGAAAACCATAGCCTTGACTAGACGGACCTTAGTCGGCAAAGTAATGTCTCTGCTTTTGAATATACTATCTAGGTTGGTCATAACTTTTCTTCCAAGGAGTAAGCGTCTTTTAATTTCATGGCTGCAGTCACCATCTGCAGTGATTTTGGAGCCCAAAAAAATAAAGTCTGACACTGTCTCCACTGTTTCCCCATCTATTTCCCATGGAGTGATAGGACCAGATGCCATGATCTTAGTTTTCTGAATGTTGAGCTTTAAGCCGACTTTTTCACTCTCCTCTTTCACTTTCATCAAGAGGCTTTTTAGTTCCTCTTCACTTTCTGCCATAAGGGTGGTGTCATCTGCATATCTGAGGTTTTTGATATTTCTCCAAGCAATCTTGATTCCAGCTTGTGTTTCTTCCAGTCCAGCGTTTCTCATGATGTACTCTGCATCTAAGTTAAATAAGCAGGGTGACAATATACAGCCTTGACGTACTCCTTTTCCTATTTGGAGCCAGTCTGTTGTTCCATGTCCAGTTCTAACTGTTGCTTCCTGACCTGCAGATTTCTCAAGAGGCAGGTTAGGTGGTCTGGTATTTCCATCTCTTGAAGAATTTTGCACAGTTTATTGTGATCCACACAGTCAAAGGCTTTGGCATAGTCAATAAAGCAGAAACAGAGCCTAACTGGCTAAAAATCTGCTTGCTTGGGCTTTTTAAAGAATGACTGGGTAGGTAAAAATTTGAATTTGGCACTGGTGAGTTTTTGGTCTAACATTTGTTAGCTTATAATAAAGAAATATACAACCTAGGGCCCAATACACAAAGGCCATCTTTAGCTTATTTATGTGACAACTACCTGATCCCCAGTACTTTGCTTTTATAAATACAGAAAATATAATTGTGAGAAAGTGTTTATTTAATTGTGTTTTAAGCCCTCATAATGTATACAAGATAAGTAACAGATAAACCAATGCATTTCTCACTACTTCATTTTCTCATTTTCCAATCTGCCTTCCTAAATGCTAAGGAATTTGTGAAAAATAAAGATATGTACAGACAAAGCTGCATTTACTTTTTTCTAATTAAGGTAGACAAAACCAGGCTTCTATTAATGTTTATGCTGACACATCAGTATTCTTGTGAACTAGTTGTTTACAGGAAGCTAATTATGAGTGTCTATCTCATATAATATCTAACTTATTGGTTAGTTATTAACCATGATGTTGGCTGTGCTTTCATTCTTTGGACATATGGGGTAAATTCAGTCAAAACTCCAATTCCATGACCTAAACAAATCTAAACTCCTTCCAAGGATGTTTGTGAAACACATTTGCTCATCAGCCTCCCTAACTCTGGTGTTTACATTCACATAGTCAGTTTCTCCTTACTTCATGTCAATATGGATGTAAAGCCAGTGGCTGACAGGTTTTTATATACTCATAAGCCATTCACACCAAGGACTTCAAAGCCTGCGGTTCTAGGTTAACATCTTTGAATGTATTACTCTATGACATTTATCTTACTCCATACTTTTATCTTTTCTTTTAATATTTGCCTTTTCTCTTTTCTTCTACTCTTTTGAGAACAAAATAAAATTTTCTCCCGTTACACAAAGCAGTATAGTGATCCCCTTTGGAAATCTGAGAACCCTCATCTCAGATTATAAAGTCATTCTTTATACCATTTAGTTTTCTTTTGAAAACTTTACTATTCTTTCCAAAAGTTTTTCTGTACATATTTGATGGCAATCCAAGAAAAAAGATTTCAAATCTGTCCCTTTAATCCTTCCTTCTAAGTTGTGCAGTAAACATAGAAGCTTTCAATACCTTTGTATCTTTCCTTTCCACTCATGCTGAATTTCAAATCATACACTCAGTACAATGTTGAGTAGCATTCTTTCAGCTTGCTTTCTTTTTTTTTTTTTTTTTCATTTCATCTACGTAAAACGGTTGCTAAGACTTTAAAACTATACCATTTCCCTCTTAATAGGGCCACTTTTCATCCTAGTCAGTGAGCTGGATTATGATTTGTATGCTTCATAAGCCATGTCCTTAAAACAAGAATTACAGATCCCCATTTTTTAAAATTTTGTCATGTTAGGGGAGGCATTATGTGGTTAAACATGGTCTAAGGTGATCACCCAAAAAAGATGTCCCTTTCATTATAGGGGACTGGAATGCAAAGTAGGAAGTCAAGAAACACCTGGAGTAACAGGCAAATTTGGCCTTGGAATGCGGAATGAAGCAAGGCAAAGAATAATAGAGTTTTGCCAAGAAAATGCACTGGTCATAGAAAACAGACTCTTCCAACAACACAAGACAAGACTCTACACATGGACATCACCAGATGGTCAACACCGAAATCAGATTGATTATATTCTTTGCAGCCAAAGATGGAGAAGCTCTATACAGACAACAAAAACAAGACAAGGAGCTGACTGTGGCTCAGATCATGAACTCCTTAGTACCAAATTCAGACTCAAATTGAAGAAAGTAGGGAAAACTGCTAGACTATTCAGGTATGACCTCAATCAAATCCCTTATGATTATACAGTAGAAGTGAGAAATAGATTTAAGGGCCTAGATCTGATAGATAGAATGCCTGATGAACTATGGAATGAGGTTCGTGACATTGTACAGGAGACAGGGATCAAGACCATCCCCATGGAAAAGAAATGCAAAAAAGCAAAATGGCTGTCTGGGGAGGCCTTACAAATAACTGTGAAAAGAAGAGAGGCAAAAAGCAAAGGAGAAAAGGAAAGATATAAGCATCTGAATGCAGAATTCCAGAGAATAGCAAGAGCAGATAAGAAAGCCTTCCTCAGCGATCAATGCACAGAAATAGAGGAAAAGAACAAAATGGGAAAGACTAGAGATCTCTTCAAGAAAATTAGAGACACCAAAGGAACATTTCATGCAAAGATGGGCTCAATAAAGGACAGAAATTATATGGACCTAACAGAAGCAGAAGACATTAAGAACAGATGGCAAGAATACACAGAAGAACTGTACAAAAAAAGATCTTCATGACCCAGATAATAATGATGGTGTGATCACTCACCTAGAGCCAGACATCCTGGAATGTGAAGTCAAGTGGGCCTTGGAAAGCATTGCTGTGAACAAAACTAGTGGAGGTGATGGAATTCCAGTTGAGCTATTTCAAATCCTGAAAGATGATGATGTGAAAGTGCTGCACTCAATATGCCAGCAAATTTGGAAGACTCAGCAGTGGCCACAGAATTGGAAAAGGTCAGTTTCCATTCACATTCCAAAGAAAGGCAGTGCCAAAGAATGCTCAAACTACCGCACAATTGCACTCATCTCACCTGCTATGTAAAGTAATGCTCAAAATTCTCCAAGCCAGGCTTCAGCAATACGTGAACCATGAACTTCCAGATGTTCAAGCTGGTTTTAGAAAAGGCAGAGGAAGCACCGATCAAATCGCCAACATCTGCTGGATCTTGGAAAAAGCAAGAGAGTTCAAGAAAAACATATATTTCTGCTTTATTGCCTATGCCAAAGCCTTGACTGTGTGGATCACAATCAACTGTGCAAAATTCTTCAAGAAATGGGAATAACAGACCACCTGACCTGCCTCTTGAGAAATCTGTATGCAGGTCAGGAAGCAGCAGTTAGAGCTGGACATGGAACAACAGACTGGTTCCAAATAGGAAAAGGAGCACATCAAGGCTGTATACTGTCACCCTGCTTATTTAACATATATGCAGAGTACATCATGAGAAACGCTGGACGGGAAGAAACACAAGCTGGAATCAAGATTGCCAGGAGAAATATCAAAAACCTCAGATATGCAGATGACACCACCCTTATGGCAGAAAGTGAAGAGGAGCTAAAAAGCCTCTTGATGAAAGTGAAAGAGGAGAGTGAAAAAGTTGGCTTAAAGCTCAACATTCAGAAAACAAAGATCATGGCATTTGGTCCCTTCACTTCATGGGAAATAGATGGGGAAACTTTATTTTTTGGGGCTCCAAAATCACTGCGGATGGTGATTGCAGCCATAAAATTAAAAGACACTTACTCCTTGGAAGGAAAGTTACAACCAACCTAGATAGTATATTCAAAAGCAGAGACATTACTTTGCCGACTAAGGTCCATCTAGTCAAGGCCATGGTTTTTCCTGTGGTCATGTATGGATGTGAGAGTCGGACTATGAAGAAGGCTGAGCACTGAAGAATTGATGCATTTGAAGTGTGGTGTTGGAGAAGACTCTTGAGAGTCCCTTGGGCTGCAAGGAGATCCAACCAATCCATTCTGAAGATCAGCCCTGGGATTACTTTTGAGGGAACGATGCTAAAGCTGAAACTCCAGTACTCTGGCCAGCTCATGCAAAGAGTTGACTCATTGGAAAAGACTCTGATGCTGGGAGGGATTGGGGGCAGGAGGAGAAGGGGATGACAGAGGATGAGATGGCTGGATGGCATCGCCGACTCGATGGATGTGAGTCTGAGTGAACTCTGGGAGATGGTGATGGACAGGGAGGCCTGGTCTACTGCAATTCATGGGGTTGCAAAGAGTTGGACACGACTGAGCGACTGAACTGAACTGAACTGAACTGAAAGTGATCATGACATTTTTGCACCTTGTTTTATGTCCCCGGATATGTTCCAATGTCTCATAGTTTACAGTCTGTGGTAACTTGAATAGAATTTGTATCCTATTGTGTGAAAATTGTGTAAATCTTAACTATGTTGGATTGGTTCACAGAGTTTTTTAGGCCTACTATATCCTTTTACTTCTCTGTATAATCATTCTATTAAGTTTTGACAGTTTGATATTGAAACTCCAACTAAAAATCTTAATTTATCTACTTAAAAAATAATTATAATATATAGTAGAACTATATGCAACCTTGTTCTGTATCTTCCAATTCTCCTCTATGTGTTATTATACTTTCAAAGTTTTAAAAAAATAAGAATGGTCAAATGTGTCACCAACATCGCTTTTAGAGGCAGTGAAATGGGATATATGAACTGGGAGCAGGTAGACCTGGATTATAATCCTGACTCTGTGGCTAACTTGGTCATCATTTAAACCTTGTTTTGTCTCAGTTTTCTTCTCTATAAATGGGGCACAATTATCCTGTGACGCAAGGACAGACCAGCCCAAGCACAGTGGAGAACATGGCTTTCAGTGGAAAGCCCTTAGGAGTAAAAAGACTTGGCTTCTAGACCCGCCACTCAGCCTGGGGTTCCTTACTTTAAAATGCTCTATTTCAGGGTTAGTAGAGATAAACTATTACATACAGAATGGATAAGCAACAGGTCCTACTGTATAGCATAGGAAACTATATTCAATATCTTATGTTAAAGCATAATGGAAAAGAATATAAAAAATAATGTATATAGGTTTATACCTGAGTTGTTTTGCTATACAGCAGAATTAACACAATATTGTAAATCAACTATACTTCGATAAAAATTTAAAATGGAAAAACTTTCTAAAAGTCTCTGGAAACAGTTTTCTTCATTATTTACAAGAAGAGCAGAGGTGCATATTTATTCGTATGTGTGAACATTTATCTGAAATCTCTCAGAGTTAGTTTTATCTTTTTCTTTGTTTAGGACACTTACTGCAGGTGTATAAAAAATTCTCAAGCTGCTTATGTTTGTCATAGAAATAAGATGATCGCATAGTGTCTATCATGATTAATCCCATGCTAACTGTTACCTTAAAACTGACAAAGTGCCAGAATCACTGGTAATCAATTATAGTGGTTGTCACTAACTATAGACAAAAATAAAATAAAATAAAACCCCAAACAGACTCTTCAGAGGGAACAAGCGTGAACAATATTCCTATTGAATCACATCTTGAAACTCTGCAAAGAGAGGTTAAAATTCATGAGCACTGTCCCCAGTGAGTTGTTGATCATGGTGAAGAAGGACAAAGGCATTCCAGAGCATGGGTTCACAGTGGCTATCTTTTATGGCTGTCTCAACACAAAACTCTTTGCAAAATCTAGGTTTCATTTTTATTTACATACGGATGTTGGATAATATGGGAGGATGTCACAATCAATATATGATAATTAAAGCAATAATGTTTGGCTATAGATCTGAATCACCAACTAGTGCTTGCTGCTTGCTAGCTGTACTGTTTTCCCCACTTCTATTTGTGTTAAATTAGTTTGCAATCAGTTATTCTAATATTCTCACTCTCTCTTGGAATCCACAACAAAAATATCACTGAGAATGAGTTTATTTGCAAAAGAATAAAAAAATGTGGTACAATTGATGATCAATTCAGGCTTATATATATAAATGCTAATATTTCCAAGTTTTATATTTATCATCTACTCTGATATGTTGGCTATCACATCCTACCTAATTAACTAGATAGAAAATCTATACTTCACGATTTTACAATTGTGAGTTTTCTGCTACAACAATTAAAAAAAAAAGCGGTATGTCCATACAATACAATACTATTTGGCAATTTAAAAAAATGAAACACTGATATGTGCTACAAAAATGATAAATGTTGAAAACATTATGATGTTTGAAAGAAGCCAGTCACTAAAGATGACATATTGTATGATTCTATTAATATGAACTTTCACTAAAGAAGCACAGACATACTTAACAAAGAATTAAAAATCACTGTCTTAAATATGTTCAAGAATCTAATGGGAACCAAGAGAATCCAATGTTGACATATTCAACAAATAGAGTATATCAATAAAGAGATAAAAAGTATAAAAAGGGAACAAACAGAAATTCTGAAACTGAAAGTACAATAGTTGAAATGAAAAATTAGCAGATTAAAGTATTAAGAAGCACCACTGAAATTAGGTCAATTAAATTATCCAGTTTGAAAGGCAGAAAGAAAAAGAATGAAGGAAAATAAACAGAGCATAAGAGCACTGGGCCACCATCAAGGTGTGGGACACTATAACCAACATATGCATGATGGTGGTCTTAGAAGGAAAGGAGAGAAAGAATGTGAAGAAATAATGGCTGAAAGCTGCCCAAATTTAATAAAAAACACATGTATACACATGAAAGCCTCTAGCATTTATTACTATCTTGCATTTATGTAACAAATAGTTCTTGATAATGCACTATCTGCTCAGGGATTTGTCTTTTCCATATACTGGGGAGACTGAAAAATACAGAGTTCTTGATTCTCATGAAGTTTATGTTCTAGTGCATATTTGTGAGAGTAGGATGGAGGAGAGCATGATCTGAGGAATAAACAAGCAAATAAAATAAATGTGATACAGCCATAGTGAATATTTCCAAGAGGGAAATAAAATAATTTGATTTGATTGATTGTCAGGGTTACTGAGTACTTTACATTGGGTGGGCAGGGATAGTAACCTCTCTTATAGAATGATAAGACTTGAATGATAAGAACGAGACAAAGAGCTGAGATATTCATACACATTCCAGGTAGAGAGAACTGCAAGAAAGCCCTAAGGTTGTAAACATATTCTTGTCTTCAAGGAACAGAAAGCAGCCAAGGTAATTAAAAAATGCTGAGTGTGAGAGAGACAGATTAGACAAGAAATGTGTCATATGGCTGATCTTCAGAGCTTCGTCAGACATAAGTTTAAAGTTATATTGTAAGTGTAATTTGAAGCCTTTCAAAGTTCTGATAAACCCTTGAAAGATGATCTTTCTAGCTGCCATGTAGAAAATGAATTAGACGCAAGTGTGGACAAAGAAAACCTATTTCAGTAATTCAAGTTTAGGGTTGTAGTGACTTCTTGGTGCAGTACTAGAAAGACAGCAATGGAAAAGTGAGAAATAGATTCAGGATACCTATTTCTGAAAAAATTTACAGGATTTGCTGATGGGTTAGATGTGAGGGGAAAGATGAAATCAAGAATAACGAGTGGATTTTCACTTGTTCAATGAGTGGAATGACTGCCATTTATTAAGATAGAGGAGACTGAGAAGAACATGTTTGAAGGCAGAAAATTTTACTTTGATATTTTGTGTGAGATGCTTATATGTAAGCAAGTTCAAATTTCATGTAGGCTGTTGGAAACATTTGTCTGGATCTCAGAGGAGATACTTGGGCAGTGTGAGACAAATTTTCTATTTTGTACTCCTCAGCTACTGTGATTTTGTATAACATGGGGACAAGAAGATGACCAGATTTGACTCAGGGATTTCATCTTTGGCCTTGAGAAATTTCAATGAATGGATGGTGACTGAAGATGGTTTGGACCTAGTGAAAGCATAAAAATTGAGTTGAGGACTTCAATACAGTAAGTATAGAGTCTTGTTGACAATAAGTGTAGGACTGCAGTTAAAAGAATGGAGATGAGGAAATAGCCTATGAGAAACTGAATCCCTCAGTTGAGATCATACATAGAAGAGGCATCCTAATGCTTTCTTTTTATGTAATCTTGTGAAAAATTAACTGAAAAGTTAGTTTAGGAACTATAAAATCTGGGGACCTAGACATAAAGAAATGTAAATCTGCTTTATTAAGACATATCACAAATTCAGGAAAAATTATAGTCCCACAAATAAAATAGCAATTTCACAGATGACAATAGTAATCACAAAAAATAAAATAAAATAGAACCCTATAAGTTATGAATTACTATAAAGCATATTCAATAGTTAAAAAAGATAGGAAAAGCATTTTCCTAAAATTTGAAATAATGGAACAATCTCAGAGTGTTTATAACAGACTTCATTTAAAGAGAAGCACACAGTAAAAATGTTAAATTAAAAATAAATGAAAAGAAGCAAACTGAAAAAAAAAAAAAAAAGCTTAATGTTTCCTTTAAAGGGTAGAATGACCAATAAAGGACTAGGAAATGAGTGGTCAGAATTCAAGGTACAGTTCATGATGATAGATACAGACTTAACAGGAAGCACATCATTCAATTCTTGAGATGCAGCATTTGGCTTAAAAAAAAAAAAAGGCTGATCTGAGGATCAGATCAGATCAGTCACTCAGTTGTGTCCGACTCTTTGTGACCCCATGAATTGCAGCATGCCAGGCCTCCCTGTCCATCACCAATTCCCGGAGTTCACTCAGACTCACATCCATTGAATCAGTGATGCCATCCAGCCATCTTTCATCCTCTGTCGTCCCCTTTTCTTCCTGCCCCCAATCCCTCCCAGCATGAGTCTTTTCCAATGAGTCAGCTCTTCGCATGAGGTGGCCAAAGTATTGGAGTTTCAGCTTTAGCATCATTCCTTCCAAAGAACACCCAGGACTGATCTCCTTTAGAATGGACTAGTTGGATCTCCTTGCAGTCCAAGGGACTCTCAAGAGTCTTCTCCAACACCACAGTTCAAAAGCATCAATTCTTCGGCGCTCAGCTTTCTTCACAGTCTAATTCTCACATCCATACATGACCACAGGAAAAACCATAGCCTTGACTAGATGGACTTTGTTGGCAAAGTAATGTCTCTGCTTTTGAATATGCTGCTTACGTTGATCATAACTTTCCTTCCAAGGAGTAAGTGTCTTTTAATTTCATGGCTGCAATCACCATCTGCAGTGATTTTGGAGCCCCCCAAAATAAAGTCAGCCACTGTTTCCACTGTTTCCCCATCTATTTCCCAGAAGTGATGGGACCGGATGCCATGATCTTAGTTTTCTGAATGTTGCACCTTAAGCCAATTTTTTCACTCTCCTCTTTCACTTTCATCAAGAGACTTTTTGGTTAAAAAAAAAAAAAAAAAAGCTGAAGATATCTCTGTGGGGGGTGGGGAACACTTATTAGGTGGCAAAATGTGGTAAACAGCAGTGCTAAAATCAAAAGGAAGAATATTAAGGAAATGCTTAATTGAACTTCTGGAGTCTGAAAACATCTAGTGTTTCAAATAAGGAATTAAGCGTGGTGCAGACATTTAGTCACAAGACCATTCTTTCTCTCCTCTTGCCTCTCCCTTTCTTTTTCACCCTCCATTAAACCATATAAATAATCTGATTGATAGTGGGCACAAGAAACCTGTGTCTTTTGATCTGAAATTCTGATGCCAATCACGTTTGATTTAACACACTTCCATTTCTTTATTTTTAGAGTGTTATTATTAGGACAATTTGACAGTGAAAATATTTAAGATTGAGAGAGATTTGAGCAATGCTGTATGCCAAAAATAATATATTATATGGTATGTTTGATTTTAGTACCGTGTTTAAAATAATATGAAAGTCATAGAAAGTCATAATTAAAATCCTAGAGTAAAACTGTAATAGCAACTATTAAACATACACGGTTTTAAAAATATAGAAAACACTGAGTCCTTTCTAGTCTTTTTATGGAGTTCATAAATTATATTGGGTATCTGACACCTCTTTCTTTCAAAACTATGGTACAGAACTAATATGAAAAAGGCTTGATGTTTTGGGTAAATTAAATGTCTTATAAATGCATAGTGTGATGTGGCTGCTATTTAAGTTTTTCTGGTGGATATATGGGATCCAGAATAAGTCTCATACAGACTTATTCTATTTTTCTCAAGTCTGTCCATAACTGTAATATTACATTCAGTTCTACGCTCCACACCTTGAAGGATATTGATCAACTTTACTGCATTCAGAGAAGAACATAAAGGGTGATAAAAATGAAAAGAAATGAAAGGAACAAGGAATATTTACTATAAAGACAAGAGGATTGCCAGCAATATGGTACTCATCTCCAAAATGTGAAGGTCTATCACCTAGAAGACAGATTAGATTTATGTTTGGTGTTTCTAAGTAGTAGAGCTGGAAATGAGGTGGTTACTCCAAGGGGAGAACTGCTTTAGTTCAGCATATGGTGATATTAACTCTGATTTGTAATGATGTACTGACTTTGTAATGATGTAGTGTAACTCTGATTTTGTAATGATGGCAAAATAAAAGATACTTGGATCTCCCTGAGTCTCAAATTTCTTCTAACACTGATTTGTTTACATTAAAATCTACTGTTAGTTGTTATTGCCGTATTACGCCCAATAACTAACTTTGCGATGAGGAGACATGCCACGAAATGATGGAGTGAACCTGGGGTATAGAGTCATAGAAACTTGGCTTTGAATTTGGCTTTTGCCACTTACAAGCTCTGAGAACTTCACTAGCCATTTATTTTCATGCATACCCTTTTGTTTAAGGGGATAATATTTTTTCAACTTTCATGTTTTTGAGCACTGCACTCTGGTCTTCTGGTCACTCAAACTTTTAATTTTAGGGGCAGATTAGTAGAATAAAAGTAGAGTAATCATCAACTGCTCAGGTTTGAAGCCTGGCTTTGCCACTTAACAGCTATGGAGCATAGGGAAAATTATGTAGTTTCTATGAGTTTCAATTTATTCATCTGTAAAATGGAGATAACAATAGCACCTATTTCATAGGTTTAGGTTAGCATTAAATAAGTAAGCATCAATAAATCTTTAAGAAGTGATGGTACATAGTAGACTGAGCAACTTCACTTTCACTTTCATGCATTGGAGAAGGCAATGGCACCCCACTCCAGTGTTCTTGCCTGGAGAATCCCAGGGACGGGGGCCTGCTGGGCTGCCGTCTATGGGGTCACACAGAGTCGGACACAACTGAAGCGACCTAGCAGCAGCAGCAGCAGCAGCAGCAGACTTAAGTAAATACTTGCTACTATTTTTATATTGAATACTAGTAGTAGTAGCAATTGTATGTGTTTCATAACTTGTCACACAACCTATGTGCAGTCACTCTTTGGTATTCTGCTGATATTTACCTAACCATATTTCCTATTTTCGAAGAAGGCAATGGCACCCCACTCCAGTACTCTTGCCTGGAAAATTCCATGGACAGAGGAACCTGGAAGGCTGCAATCCATGAGGTCGCTGAGGGTCAGACACTACTGAGAGACTTCACTTCCTTTTCACTTTCATGCATTGGAGAAGAAAACGGCAACCCACTCCAATGTTCTTGGCTGGAGAATCCCAGGGACTGGGGAGCCTGATGGTCTGCCGTCTATGGGGTTGCACAGAGTCGAAACGACTGAAGTAACTTAGCAGCATTTCTTATTTTGTCATAATATTAGATTATTTGATCTTTATGAGATTTACTTACTAACCATCTAAAATGGCATACATCCTTCTGATTTCAACTGTTCCTTTCAGTCCAGACTATAGATTGCTGTCAAGTCTTTCCAGCAGAAAAGCAAAAAAAAAAAAAAAGATAAAGATAAAAGAAAAAAATACTTTACCATTGTCTTCTTCATAAACTTGCAAAAATTCTGCAATAAAGTCTCTTTATAATCTGACTTGAACCTATAATTTCCACATATATTTTCAACTACTTATGTAGAAACTTCTACTCAAGCCTTGCTTTGTATCTTTTCTAAATTTGCATTTCTGCTTTTCCTTTAACCCTTTGGCTATAAGCACTTGATATACATTCTAACAGTTCTTTAAACTTCAACCTGGACCTTAGTCCATCATATCTCCTTTCTGGGACTCTGGTGATGTCTCCCTACTATGAAATTTTATTGTGCTAATCATCCTGCATATTCTGTTCATAATGTATGTCTCCCACACTGAAATGTGTTTTTTTATTGTGACTTACACAATATTTAACACCAGTTTCACAAAATATATTAACTGATTATTGTATACAGATTTTTTTCACATATTTAAAATTTTCAATTATATTATTAATTATGTCCCACAGTGCTCAAAATTTTGCCTTGCACGTACTGATTTTTTTTAATACTTATTTTATGTTTATTTTTAAAATTTATTTAATTGGAGTCTAATTACTATACAATATTGTAGTGGTTTTTGCCATACATTGACATGAATCAGCCATGGGTTTACATGTGTTCCCCATCTTGAACCCCCCTCCCGCCTCCTTCCCCATCCCATCCTTCTGGGTCGTCCCAGTGCACCAGCCCTGAGCACCCTGTCTCATGCATCAAACCTGGACTAGTGATTTGTTTCACATATAATAATATACATGTTTCAGTCCTACATGTTTCAGTCCTATTCTCTCAGATCATCCCACCCTCACTTTCTCCCACAGAGTCCAAAAGACTGTTCTTTACATCTGTTTCTCTTTTGCTGTCTCACATATAGAGTTATTGTTACCATCTTTCTAAATTCCACATATATGCATTAGTATACTGTATTGGTATTTTTCTTTCTGGCTTACTTCACTCTGTATAATAGGCTCCAGTTTCATCCACTTCCTTAGAACTGATTCAAATGTATTCTTTTTAATGGCTGAGTAATACTCCATTCTGTATGTGTACCACAGCTTTCTTATCCATTCATCTGCTGATGGACATCTAGGTTGTTTCTATGTCCTGGCTCTTATGCACATACTGTTTTTGAATATGTGTAGGTGGGCTGGCCTTATATCATTAATGAATTTAAGTATACTTAAATTTGTGATATTTGAGCACATCTTTAAATTTTCTCATTCCTAAAATGTCCCTACCATAGGTGTTGAAATAGCTACATTTTATAATAAAGTGCTAAATGTTACATTGAATAGTTTCAACTGTGCATAGTAGGTTTGGAAGTTTAAGTGAATCATTTTTCTATTATGTTTTGCATTGGGAGTAGGTAGTTTGAGAGACACATTGTAGACCAGTAGAAAAAGCATGGTGTTCTGAATCAAAAGATCTAGGTCTTTATTTTGCTATATCCTAGTTATTTAGCTGTGAGCAAATAATCTCCCTGAACCTCTTTCCCCTCCTACAGAAAGTGGTGATAATTCTAACACAATGAAGGCTCCTGTGGGATATTTGTCTGTTTTGACAACTGTTGTACCTCAAGTATCCAGAAGAGGGCCTGGTTCAGAAAAAATACTCAATATTTGTTGAATAAACACCTCCTCCAAAAAGTTTTTGTCAGATTGAAAAATATTAATATTTGTGAATGTGTTCTGATGAGGGATTCTTCAGTTTTATGCAAAATTTTATGTGAGGTCCTAAAGAAAATGGCATATCATTTCTCAACTTATCCCTCATTCCCAGCACATAGAAGATGAAGTATTCAATTATAACTTGTCTGAAGGTAAAATCAGAGGCTGATGATAGTAATTCTTGTACTTGTATTTGCCATTGTATTCATATGTCATTATTTGCCTATAAATTTTCTCTCATCATTTTAAGTATGCTCTTATTGATATAGTTAAGGAAACTAATTTATGTCTGGGTATCAAAGTCAGGTGTCACTAAATTACAATGTAGTCTGGTACAGCTATATGTGAGTGTATGATTTTTAGAGATAGATTAAAACATATCAAAACCTTCAGGGGAAATAGGAATATTAACACCTTTTTGCTCTGTTATAGGATCTAGATATTTTTACTACCATTTCCATTTGATAAATGTATCCTGTTCCCACTATATGAGCAGAGATGAATATAAAATATTCACATTCTATTTATTTTTTAAAGAAAACTAAGTTAGCCCTATTTAATAAATGTGTTATTAGTTCCTGTACAAATATAATAAATATGATTTAGTTAGAGTGGGTGAGATCACATAGTTAAAAAGAAAGTGCAAAGATAAGAATCTAGGCCATTAATTTCTAGATGGTGTCAAGTCATGATCATGGTAATATCAAGATGATTATTTGAAGGCTGTTGTGCAAACTTAAGAAGCAAAAACTCATGTTTCCTTCATCATTGTATCCTCATTGCTTATATTTTTGAATAAGTGAATAAGTAAAAGAAAGCTATATTAGAAGTTCAAAAAATTGCCAGAGAAAATCAAAATGAAAATATTCCTTTTTAGATGGGAGAATCTGAAGATGTTTTTATTTTTATTTTTGTATTTTTTAATATAAATTTATTTTTTTCATTGGAGGTTAATTGCTTTACAATATTGTATTGGTTTTGCCATACATCAACATGAATCCGCCACAGGTATACAGGTGTTCCCCATCCTGAACATCCCTCCCACCTCCCTCCCCGTACCATCCCTTTTTGTTTTTAGAACAAAAAGAACTCTACTGAATTCAGATTAAGAGTGGGAATCTTGTTACATGAGGAGGGAGTTGTGAGAAAAAAGTATTGTGTGCAAAGAATGGAACATATTCATGGACAATGAAGTAAGTTAGGGGAGCATGTTAAGAAACTAGAGGTTTTATGATGTTAGGAGGAAAAGATATAGAATGGATGGTATTTAGCTTGAATGTGGTCTTCCCTAGTGGCTCAGCAGTAAAGAACCTGCCTTCAATGCAGGAGAAGCAGGAGATGTGGGTACGATTTCTGGGTAGGGAAGGAAAGGAAGGAAGGAGGAGGAAATGGCAACCCCCTGTAGTATTCTTACATGGAAAATCCCATGGACAGAGGGGCCTGGTGGGCTACAGTCTATGCGGTCTGTCCACAAAAAGCTGGACATGACTGAGTCACTAAGCAGCTGCAGTAACTGGAATATACCCTAGTGATCTGAAACACGAGGCTTCAGAGTTTGAATTTAAGTTTTATGCGATAGGATCTGTACTTTAAACTTACGATTCTCATAACCCTATACGAGGTATATTGGTGTCAGGAAAGACTGAACCTAAGAGCTTTTTTGTTGTTGGGGGTGTTTAGTCACTAAGTAGTTTCTGACTCATTGTGACCCCATAGTCTGCAGAAGAGCAGACTTCCCTGTCCTTCACTATCTCCTGGAGTTTGCTCAATTTCCTATCCATTGATTCGGTGATGCAATCCAACCATCTTATCTTCTGCCACCCCCTTCTCCTTCTGCCCTCAATCTTCCCCAGCATCAGGGTCTTTTCTAATGAGTCAGCTCTTCACATCAGGGGACAAAGTATTGGAGCTTCAGCATCAGCATCAGTCCTTCTAATGAATAGCCACAGTTGATTTCCTTAATGATTGACTGGTTTGATCTCCTTGCTGTCCAAGGGACTCTCAAGAGTCTTCTCCAGCACCACAATTTGGAAAGCAACACTTCTTTAGCCCTCAGCATTCTTTATGGTCCAGCTCTCACATCTGTACTGACTACTGAAAAACCATAGCTGAGAATAATATTAAATAATAACTCAGTAGAGAAATAACTTTTGCATGAGATGCAATGGGTCTGGTGAGTGTGGCTGTGCCAGGGCCAGCAGGGCAGCACCGGATCTGGGGATCTGGGAGGGCACAAAGTATACTTGGCTCTGGGAAGCTCCAGCCCCTGGGGTCTTCAATGGCTTAGACTTCAGTGTCTTGGGTGGAGAAGGCTGTGAGATGAATCTGCAGCTGCAGCAAGTGTGAGAGCTGTGGTGGCCATCTTGCTCTAACCTTCTCCACCATGAAGGAACTGGTAGCAGAGAGGAGTCTCTTGATTCAAGGCTGTGATGATCTGTGGGACGAGCTGACGATGCTAAAATGCCTCCTACCGTTTCTTCTGCTGCCATCCCTGGACCCTGTGCACTACTGGGTTACGGCTGCTTGTCATCTGCATTCTGACACTCTTTAAAAACTACATTCATCCACAGATAGTTGCAAATCATTGGTTTTGGCACTAGATGGAAAGGTGGGAGCAGACAAGGCCTGGGGCCTCCTATTCCACCATCTTGCTGACCTCACCCTCTCCTAAGTTCTTCCTCTGGACACAGTTTTGAGGTCTGAGGTAGAGGCTGATCAGTTCTCCTTCTTGAGCAGCTGAGGATGCCTATGCTCAACCACGTCCCTTATCAGGTTCTCACGCACTGTGCCCTGTGACCCTTCCCTAATCATCTTGCAGCCAGGTCAGATGACTAGGAAAGCCGCTGTGTCCAAGACCAAGTATTTATTCTAAATTAGCTGTGAAGTCTGTTTAGCCCTACCCTTCTTGCCATTCATAACTTGCACTCTCGAACTCGGGCTTGCTGCTTCTCTGTCCCCAGGTGGAAGGCCTGAGTGGCCTTGCCTGGTAGCCCTCTCTCCAGAGCTGTAAGTAACACTATTCTGCCTTTCATTTATTCTAGTGTCAGTGTGTTGTGTTCTGCCATCAAAAGAAATTTTAAATCTTATAAAACAGATCCTGAGACAGATTCAGTATTATCTGGTAACTGACTAGAGGAGTGGAGTGAAATATTTGGTAGAGTACATAACTAGCCACGGGATTGTCAAGAGGGAAAACGGGTGTAAAAAAATCCAAGAACAAGTGCATGTGTATGCCTACATTTAAGGAATTTAAAGAGTAAACTGAGGGGGAAAATAAGCAAAGTAGGAGTAAGTGGTCTAAAATGGCAGAAAATCTAGAAGAGTGAGAGGTCTAAGAAAGGGAGTGTTATGGGGTCTGTACAGATTTTAAGAATCTCTATAATGATTAAGGGATTTCCCTGATGGCTCAGTAAAGAATCTGCCTGCAATGCAGGAGACTGGCTTTGATTCCTGGGTCAGAAAGATCCCCTTGGAGAAGGAAATGGCCACCCACTCCAGTATTCTTGTCTGGAGAATTCCATGGACAGAGGTGCCTGGCAGGTTACAAGTCCATGGGGTTGCAAGAGTTAGACATGACTTAGCAACTAACCACCACCACCACATAATGGTTAAGAGAGAGAAATGATCAATAGAGAGGAATGCTATAGCAAAGAACTTGAAGAGGGCTAAATAAGCTTAATGACTTTATTTTTTAATGGCTATGTAATTTGCAAATTAATCTCTGCAGCAACTTCTTCAAGCAGTTAGTGGTTTTCTCTGTTGTGTTCCCATAGTCCTTGGTGCATGTCCCTTATTGTGGCACATACGTGCCATATTGTCATAGTTTATTTTGTACATTAAAATGTGAGCACTCTGAGGACAGAAATCATGGACTTATTCAGTGGTGTTTTTTTTTTTTTTTCTTTTAACATCACATATAGCCACCAAGATAGAGCTCTGACTCATTGATTATTTGCTGAAGGAAACAAATGTTTGCTTTACTCTGATACTAACATTTCTTCTTTGTATTCCAGAGGGTATTAACTTCATGATGTCCTGGAAGTGAAGAGATCTCTTTTTGATTTCCTGATTTCCCTAATTGAGCTCTGACATTCCACAGCAGCTCAGCTCTGCAGACACTTCAAAATTTGTCCTGCCATGTATGTTCAATGTGTTCCTTCTAATATTTTTCCAAGCAAAATGAGAGAAACTAGATATTTTCTAGTTTCTAGAATTTTGTGTCAAAATTCAGTATTATGTACTCTTCAAATTTATTGTACTCCCATACAATAGCCTCACCTCCCTCTGCAAAGACATTTTGTGAAAACATGCTATATATGTGATATGGAATGATAAGATTTTCCATTAATAAGTCAGTAGGCTAAAATCCTGGGCTTATGAGAACAGTGCTATTGGGAAATAACTTGTCTAGGGACCAATTAACTTTGTTTTGCTAGATGAATACTGAATATATTCTTTTACCCTAATAAATCATCTTGTAAGCCTGTGTTTCTGATCACTGATGCTGCTGCTAAGTCGCTTCAGTCGTGTCCAACTCTGTGCGACCCCATAGATGGCAGCCCACCAGGCTCCCCCATCCCTGGGATTCTCCAGGCAAGAACACCGGAGTGGGTTGCCATTTCCTTCTCCAATGCATGAAAGTGGAAAGTGAAAGTGAAGTCACTCAGTCGAATCTGACTCTTAGCGACCCCATGGACTGCAGCCCGCCAGGCTCCTCCATCCATGGGATTTTCCAGGCAAGGGTACAGGAGTGGGGTGCCACTGCCTTCTCCATTTCTGATCACAGGGGCAACTAAATAAGAAAATGTATATATGGATTTGAATGAAAACATACAGCAAAGAAATACAATACATATACTTAGGTTGATTTCCTATTCTTTGCCAGGCGATTGGACACTGGGACTCTGCCCTATGCAAAAAGAGGATGGTAGATGAAAAGAATGTTAACAGAGTAAGGAATGCTTATTTTGATGATAGCGGCTGCTTAGTATCATTTGTTCCTAAAAGTTAGAAGATGACAGGCATGAGAATTAAGTCAATTGCTTTTAAAGAGCTTAACAGAATATTAGTTATTTTTTAATGCTCCAAGAAATTTTATATATAACTATAGGGTCGCACAGATTCGGACACGACTGAAGTGACTGAGTAGCAGCAGTAACCTTACAAAAGTTGCTGCAACTCTGACCGCATGTCAGTATCACCTAAGGAGCTTGGAAAAAATACATCGATGTCTGTTGTTTGCCCGCCAGCCACCTCTGCTAAAACTTTTGATTTAACTGTTTTGTGTTTGGCCAACATTTATTATTAAACCACAGAAAGACTAAATTCTCTTTATTATGGAGGGTAAAGAATGACCACAAAAGAATATTAGAAACATCCAGAGATTACAACAATCCCTTACTTCTAACCTGTCAGATATTCTTGCATTGAGTAAGATACAGTCTGCCTTTCAAAAACAGAAGGAAACAAAAGAAACAATATGGTTCCATATTTCCAAATGAAATATGAGAACAGACTTTACATAAAAATGAGCAAATATTTGTTTTATTTCCAGTGTTGCTGCCATTGACAACACAAATTTCATTGTCTAATTTTATGAAAGTTTTCTGTTTGTTTATATTTTTACATTTTAGAAAGTAAAAGACAAACTTGTGTTGTGCCCTGGCTTTTATTTACAGATGCAGTTCTGTTTGCTGAAAACAAAAAAATAAATGAAGAATTTAGACCATCCTAAACTAGAGAAAAAGTAATTACACATTTAGTTGTGAGAAACAAATAATCTGTATGGCAGGAGTTCACGTGGGCCATATTTCATAATTTTTAACGTGCACTGGGTTTGAGAATGCAGTCGTTTGAAAACACTATCTATTAATATCTAACTTTTAAAAAGTCATAAAATAAGGATTTTATTCAGAATAGACATAATTACACACTAAAATTAAACTGAACAAAAATGTTTTTAAAACCTATGAGAAATACCAATGGGACCTTGGGGAAGAATGAATAAATGAAGAGAGACACCATATTCTGGAATGTCAAAATGTTTCCAACATTTTAAATATGACTGTTTGTCCCCAAAGTAAATTTCAAGCTTAAAATAATTTAAATAAAGCACCCAGTGAGTCATCATTATTATTTTTTAGGAGTGAGAGGGATGTAAAAAAAGCAGTTATAAATGTTGGGTACTTTTCTACTGACTCAACATGTTTAGGATTTTGCTGTTAATTAATATGTGCTAATTGAGATGTTGGTAGTTCATTAAGTAATTGAGACCTCTTCATTTTAAATAGGTTATATATTTGACACAAGTTTATTATCAAATAGTATAACAAATGTTAGAATAGTTTATCTTCAATTCAGTTCAGTCGCTCAGTCCTGTCCGACTCCTTGTGACCCCATGAATTGCAGCACGCCAGGCCTCTCTGTCCATCACCAACTCCCGGAGTTCACTCAAACTCTTCCCCATTGAGTCGGTGATGCCATCCAGCCATCTCATCCTCTGTCATCCCCTTCTCCTCCTGCCCCCAATCCCTCCTGGCATAAGAGTCTTTTCCAATGAGTCAAGTCTTAGCATGAGGTGGCCAAAGTATTGGGATTTTCTGCTTTAGCATCAGTCCTTCCAAAAAACACCCAGGACTGATCTCCTTTAGAATGGACTAGTTGGATCTCCTTGCAGTCCAAGGGACTCTCAAGAGTCTTCTCCAACACCACAGTTCAAAAGCATCAATTCTTCGGTGCTCAGCCTTCTTCACAGTCCAACTCTCACATCCATACATGACCACAGGAAAAACCATAGCCTTGACTAGACGGACCTTTGTTGGCAAAGAAATGTCTCTGCTTTTCAATATGCTATCTAGGTTGGTCATAACTTTCCTTCCAAGGAATAAGTGAGTTTAAGTATTTCTATTAGGAAAAGTTCCTCTGAATTTTAATATCTGAAGAGTCAACAGATCTTCAGCCTTTCAATGGTCATGAAGAGACATAATATTTATTTATTTATTGTTGACTTGCAATAATAGTTAAAACTAATGTTGTTAGCATTGAGCATAGTGATTTGATATTTTTACAGCTCACAAACTATACAGAGTTATTATAAAATATTGACTATAATTCCTTGTGCTATGCATTGCATCCCTGTGACATTTTATAACTAAAGATTTGTACTTCTTAATTTCCTTCATCTGTTTTTGTTTTTGTCTTTTTTCTCTTCCTACCCTCTCTCCTCTGGCAACCACTAATTCTTTTCTCTATCTGCATATCTTCTTCTGTTTTGTCATATGTTCATTTGTTTTTTAGACTCTATATATAAGTGAAAATGTACAATATTTATATTTCTCTGACTTATTTCACTGAGCATAATACCCTCTAGGTCCATCCATGTTATGTCAAATGACAAGCTTATTATTATTTTTTTTTTTGCTGAGTAATATTTCTGTTTGTATCTCTACCCCTCTATATATCTTTGTCACATTTTCTTTATTCATTTGTCCATGGGCATTTTAATTCCTTTCATATCTTGGTAATTGTAAATAATGCTGCAATGAACATTGGAATGCACCTATCTTTTGAAATTAGTGCTTTTGTTTACTTCAGAAAAATATTCCAGAGTGGCATTGTTGATCATATGGTAGCTCTATCTTTAACTTTTTGAGGAACCTCCATACTGTTTTCATAGTGGCTGTACCAATTTACATTTTTGCCAACAGTGCACAAAGGTTCCTTTTTCCACATCCTCTCCAGCACTTATTTCTTGTCTTTTTGATGATAATCATTCTGACAGGTGTGTGCTGATATCAAAAGAGTCAATATTTAACCTTAATAATGTACAGTGATATTTCAACACAGGCACTAGCTTCTGATGTTAGGCGTCCTGTGGGAATATGGCATATGAGAAACATGCCACTTGTGGTCTCTTGGGAATACAACTTCACTTCACTGCAGACCCACCGGCAGCCAGTCCTCAGTGAGGCCAGCCTTGCCTGTTAATCAATCCCAGCCCTGGGCCAAGAAATGATTGAAACAATCAAATGAGCAAAACACAGGATGTGTTTCTTTCTCTTATTTTTACCTTACTTCTTCCAGATTCCCATTTCCTTTTTTCTTCATTCACACTGTATCTTTCTATCTCCCACTGACTTGTAAAATATGGCTACATAAAGATACTAGGAATACTTTTCATGGATTTATACTCGATGAATCTGTTGCTGTCTTCTAATAAACAAGTTACAGATACTCTTCTGTAGAAAAATTATAGATTGACTTCTCCATATAATAGCACATTTGAAAGATTTATCACCTGTTAATGGGTTATGATATGTTCTCATAAAAGTATACGAACAAAACTTTAAGAAAACAAGAATATTGAAGACAGAGACATTGTAATATCCAAAACTTCTGTGAAATTATAAACATTCATAACTAGGTGCCACATTATGGAACAGAAACACATTTGCCATATCCGTGAATGAAAACTGGGATGCAATAATTGCTAAGTTCCACTCAAATTCTTAGTAAGAGGATTTACTATTAATTTCATTTCCAAGTATAGATATAACTTTTTTTTAAATACTAGAATTGATTAGGAAAGAGAAATATGTAAAAGAGGGATTTTCTAAATATTTACATGAGCCAAAAGAAAATAAAGCTTCCTAGATGATGCATATCCAAATGACTAATTAAATGCCTGTCTATATAAGAGTCCCAAGTCCTCAAATCAGTTTTTATAAAATGTACTCTGAGAACACTAGATCGATAAGAACCTACGCCTTCTCTTCTCTAAAAGGAAAGAGAGGGAAAAAAAGAAGGAGGGAAGGAAGGAAGAAAGAAAAGAGAGGAAGAAAAACAGAAAGAGTTGTTTGTTCCATTTTAAACAAGCTTGGGCTTCTTTAGGCAAAGTTTCTTTACTTCACAGAATTTCTTAATGCCATTAACATGGTTCTGAGAAGTATGAATCTGTAAGCAGGAATACATATTTTTCCCCAAACTGATTTGGTCACACAACTATTTTTATTATTTAATACTTAATACATTATAGGGTTCATTTAAGAAATACTCCAAATGATCAGACGTTTTTCACAGAGCAGTTAACATTATTCTTTAAATCATTCCAATTCTATGATGCCATATTTCTTTTCAATTATTAAACAAGATCATTCTTAAATTGCTTCTGGTAATGAGAACCGGGAAATAAACTTTTTTATTCTTAGGCTAATATGTAGTATATGACACCACCCTTATGGCAGAAAGTGATGAGGAGCTAAAAAGCCTCTTGATGAAAGTGAAAGAGGAGAGCAAAAAAGTTGGCTTAAAGCTCAACATTCAGAAAACAAAGATCATGGCATCTGGTCCCATCACTTCATGGGAAATAGATGGGGAAACAGTAGGAACAGTGTCAGACTTTATTTTGGGGGGCTCTAAAATCACTGCAGATGGTGACTGCAGCCATGAAATTAAAAGATGCTTACTCCTTGGAAGAAAAGTTATGACCAACCTAGATAGCATATTCAAAAGCAGAGACATTACTTTGCCGACTAAGGTCCATCTAGTCAAGGCTACGGTTTTTCCTGTGGTCATGTATGGATGTGAGAGCTGGACTGTGAAGAAGGCTGAGCGCCGAAGAATTGATGGATTTGAAGTGTGGTGTTGGAGAAGACTCTTGAGAGTCCCTTGGACTGCAAGGAGATCCAACCAGTCCATTCTGAAGGAGATCAGCCCGGGGATTTCTTTGGAAGGAATGATCCTAAAGCTGAAGCTCCAATACTTAGGCCACCTCATGGGAAGAGTTGACTCATTGGAAAAGACTCTGATGCTGGGAGGGATTGGGGGCAGGAGGAGAAGGGGACGACCGAGGATGAGATGGTTGGATGGCATCACGGACTCGATGGACGTGAGTCTGAGTGAACTCCGGGAGATGGTGATGGACAGGGAGGCCTAGAGTGCTGTGATTCATGGGGTTGCAAAGAGTCGGACACGACTGAGCGACTGAACTGAACTGAATATTATTTCATTCAGGACTAAAATTGCAGTCCATTGCCTAAGAGTTATGTTTTTCAAGACGAAGCAGTTATCTAATTTACCTTATAACTACACAATAATTAGTGTTCAATTATCCATCATTTTCATTACTATGTCTCTTTATTACTTTTTCAATGGGAACTTAAAATGACTTTCTTTTTAGGAGGAATTAACTATTAAATTCATTGTCAAGTGCATGCTCCTTTCATTTCTTAATGCTCTTCTGTAAAATGGAACAGAGCTGTCACTGACTAATTTATTTCCATGCCAAACCATTTAAGCTCTCCAGAAAAACTTCTGTTTAAATAAGGCATGCTTGACCAAGAAATGTTGTCGTGCATTAACTGTCTCTGTGGGGGGTGGGTGTTAAAAGTACAGTTGGTTCCGTGGAGGGAACAGAAAATAAGCTCTTCTCTCCACAGTCAGAAAAGCGGCTCCCAGTCATTTCTGCATGTGTGTTATCACTGCTAACTAAGAAAGTGCTATCATACATAATTAGCAGTAGGAAGAGTTCCTCTTTTCAAAACTTTGGGACTTTTCTTCTGCCCCAAGGACAAAAATTCTCCTAACATGCATTCTCTGATTGCCATTTATCTGTTTGAGTGTGAGGATGCACTTTTGTACTCTTAAACCTTTCCTTTTTCCTATCAAAGAGAAAAATCAATTTTCTCTTATTGTTTCCTTCTTCTTCTCAATTTTTCATGATATTGCATACTTCTTGGTATTTCATATTTTCTTTTAAAACAGAAAGCATTTATGCCATGGGATTTCAAGGTTATTCCTATGCTATATAAGCAGAAGTATTTTCCCGTGCTACGAAAGCAAAACCATTTTTAATGGGGGAGAAAGAAGATTAAAGACAACATCAACTGTGAAGAGAATCAGAATCCTCCTAGGATTTTTAATCCACAGTTCAAACAAGGTTCAATTTTTAATCTTGGTATAGAAGGACTAATGCAACCAATAGAGAAAACTATTTATTCCCTCCCTCTTTAAACAGCTCTACTCAGCAATAGTTTCAACTTGGGGATAAAATATTTGGCAGTTCTTCACTGTGATTACCCAGTGTTGATATTGCAAACCACAAAGGCATTTGCAACCTAAATCTTAGTTTATTTTAGAAAATGTTTGATTTTCCCTTGGCAGTACAATTTATTGTTTCTATTGCCTTTCCAACAGCATTAGGTCAGGCTAACTTTTTCAGCTTTCAGAAATGATGGCTTAATATGATTTCTATTCTTTCTTATAAAAAATGCAAAATATAGAGGTAGATTTGATTTATAACAGTGTATTGTGTACTTGATAATTTACTGTATCTGCTTGCCCACAATACCCAGAAGAATTATTAGTTTTGTTTTTAAAATCTTCTATACCCTTGCTAAATTTTTGATCTACCTGATCACAAGTTTCTGATAGGGTATTATAAAGATTTCCCACTATAATTAGTGTGTCTGTTAGTATTTCCATATAAATTTCAACAAGTTTTGCTTCATATATTTCTTGAAGATGCCAATAAGTTATTTTAATGTGTTCTTACCCATTTTTATTACCTAATGCTAATATTCATCTTTATTAATGCCCTTACCTAATTTTCATTTTTATCTATCAATATTACTAACAACAGTTTTCTTTTAATGTTTATGTAGTAAATATTTTTCATATCTTTATTAACTATTCATTTTGCTTTTGTTTTTGATGTGCTTAAATGATCTTACTTTGTATTAAATTATCTTATTTTGTGTTATCTGTTCCTAGTCCCTTTTCTTTATTTCTTCTTCTTGCCTTCTATTAATTGATATATGTTTATAATTACCATTTCTCTATTAGTTTGAAAACTATAGATCATATTTTAGTTTTTAATTATTATGTTTACATTTCAACCTATATATTTCAACATAAATATTCTAACAAAAAATTATTAAATATATTTATCTACCTACAGAAGGAAAGTTTATTAGTCTCCCCTCCTACCATTATCCTAATCTTGTTACTGGCATCTTGAGATATATTTTTATTTTAATGTTGTTTAGCAGTTTGTTCCATTTTACACATAATAAAGTTATGGAAAATAATTCTTGGAGTAAAAGAAAAATTTAGAGCAACTTACTTTACTCAACACAAATGTTTTTAAAAGATAATTTTAACTTCTGTCTTTATAATCTATTTTTGGAGATATTTATAAGCATTCAGGTGAAGAAAACCTTTCTCACTGCCAACTCTTATGAATCCAACTTTTCTGCTTTAAATATGTCTTAGAAACTGTCTCTGAGGTTCTGTGGCATGGTGGAAGTGGTATTTAACATGATGACTTCCCTATTCAACATAGAAAGCAGAGTAACAAAGCCTCTTTACATTTAGATGCTTTCCTAGTTTTACTTATTTTGTGTGTATTCTGGAAATGCCTGAAAGCTTCATTACTCACTGAAGCAAAGTATCATGTTGTTCCATTGAATAACCCCAAGATTAAGTCCATCTACTCACCTTATAATTTACAGTTGTGTGTTTGTATGTGACCTTCATATAATATCCATTTTGTGTGTTCTTTTCCTAGTAACACTTGGACTCAATGGCTAGGTAAATGGAACCCTATTCAGTTAATCATATTTTTTCTTAATTGGTTTGAAAGGACATCTGCAATATATCTACTGAACACAGGAGAGAGAATGGTTTCTTATACTTACTACCTCTCATCCAATTTTTGTTCCTTATTTCAGACAAGGGAGAATGGCTAATACACTCCACTATGCACACTTACCAGGAGAGAACTTTTCGTATTTGGCTTCAGGATGCAGCTTCCCTTGTAGTTTAACTGGTAAAGAGTCTGCCTGCAATGCAGGAGACCCCGGTTTGATTCCTGGGTCAGGACAATCCCTGGGAGAAGGAAATGGAAACCCACTCCAGTATTCTTGCCTGGAGAATCCCATAGACAGAAGTACCTGGCAGGCTACAGTCTATGGACTTACAAGAGTTGGACATGTCTGAACAACTAAGCACAAACAGCACACATGATTTATAAATGTCTACTAAGAAGAATGAATTACTAATCTACACATATGCAGCATCTTTGAGTTCTTCCTAATTTAGAGATTTCAAATGAAGAGAATGTTACAACTAAACTCATGCTTTAAACAAGAGATACACTTCATTATTGGCTTTTCCATTTTCCTGGTAAAGAGTAAATTTAGCTGTTGAGAATGGGGTTTATTACTATATAAGAATCTTATCATCTGATTAAGTTTTCTGAATTTATAACTTTATAATATCTGTGTGCATGACTCCTCTCTCTCTATATATGTATATATATATATATAGAGAGAGAGATACACACACATACACACATAAATAAGTTAAATTAACTAAAACATTTGTAATCTTCCACTTGAAATGAAAGTATCAGTAGGAACTCATAATTTTATCAACAGAATAGCATTTTTTGCTCTATGCAATTTTAAGTCCAAGAAGCAGAAACAATTCATTTGCAGTGAGCTCACCCACTAACCAGATGATTCTCACTAAATACCACTTCCTACAAAAAGATAAGGGAGTTGTTCTTTGGGGGGAAACATGGTTAATTCCAGGCCAGGGGAAGAAAATATGCAAAGTTAACTTGTGATTATATTGCTATACCAGAAAGAAAGGATGAGTTGTGTAAAAGGAAACAAGACCATTTGCAGGTTGACAAACGCGATAACTTTGAATTCATCAGACCAAAACACATCAAATACATAGAAATCTCGAGTTCATATAGATACTTAAGTGAATTTTAGGTAGCAACTAGAACACTAACTCATTATTCTGAAAAGTGGTAAATAAAGTAAAGGAAGGAGCATTGGTTTTGTATACTTATATTGTTGGGTAGCCAATAGTTAATAAAGTCTTCATAAAAAAATTAAAGGTAATGAACATAGGAAGAATGATAAAAATTTTATACTACTATTTTGCAGTCTCTAATGAAATAATGGATCTAGGCAATGATCAATAGTGAATGCTAAAAGCATTTGATGCAAGGCTGATGGGGAAATTATAAAAAAGGAATAAATCTGATATATTAAATTTCCATTGCTGTCATCATAAATTACCACAAATTTAGTGGCTTAAGAGGACACATATTTATTATTTCACAGATCCATATATTAGATGTCCAAGTACAGTGTGGCTCAGTTCTCTTACCTAGATTTCACAGGTCAGAAAATGAGTTGCCAGCAGGGCTACATTCTTCCTAGAAGCTCTGGGAATGAATCTATTTCTGAGCTCATCCTGGTGTTTGGCAGAGCTCAGTTCCATGTACTTGTAGGACTGAGGTTCTAGGTACTTTTCCCTGGGGGTCATTCCCAGCTTTAGAGGCCACTTCTGTCTTCATAGTCAGCAACGACAGTTTTACTCTTTTTCATGTTATGAAGGTACTGATTTCCCCATCTCTCTCCTACCACCTCTTCTTTCTCATCCAAGCCTGAGAAATCTTTTGATTTTAAGGGCTCAGGTAATTAGACTGGATCCACTCATATCATCTAAAATGATCTCTTTGCCATAAGTAGGTCTCTTCACAGCAGTACCTAGGTTGCTGAATAACCAAGGCAAGGAACTTGGGTGGGCATTTTTAGAATTCTGCCTACTACAGGTGAAAATACTTGAATATACTAATCAATCCCAGTCAAGTCCAAATGTAGCTGTGGTTAAAAAAAAAAAAAAATGTAGAGACTGGGTTTCCAGTTCTGCAAGCAAGGAACTTAGAAGTCACCATTTCAATTTAACAACATACAAAAATCTGAAAAATCAACAGTTTTTGACATCATATGATAGAAGAGAAGACACAGTGCAAACCATTATCCTTCAGGAATGGAGAGTCAGGGGAATACTGGGAGTCAAAGTTTACAAGGGCAGATTCATAAGCAGAAACTGCCTTGGAAACCAGTGCCTCCGTAGGAAAACCTGAATTGTAATTGAATTGCTGGAGGCTCAGTGTGGCGGCTCAGATGGTAAAGAATCTGCCTGCAATGCAGGAGACCTGGATTTGATCCCTGGGTCAGGGAAGATCCCCTGGAGAAGGAAATGGCAACCCATTCCAGTATTCTTGCCTGGGGAATCCCATGGACTGGAGCTGGGGTCACAAGAGTTGACACGACTGTGTGGAAAATTCCAGAAGGAATTGAAAATTCCAGAA
This sequence comes from Budorcas taxicolor, assembly GCF_023091745.1. Taxonomy (NCBI): domain Eukaryota; kingdom Metazoa; phylum Chordata; class Mammalia; order Artiodactyla; family Bovidae; genus Budorcas; species Budorcas taxicolor. Next base: position 97,838,630 of record NC_068914.1, on the reverse strand, counting down.
GGATTCATTCATGGCCAGGGGTGTGGAAGTGGTGGGTACCCACAACACTGTGAGGTTTACCTTTAGGAGCTCTCCTAAATTCCCATGGTAAGTATCAGAGAATACCCCTTTCTGCTTTCAGCAGAGAGAGGAAAAAGGAATCATTTTGAAATATGCCAGGGCACTCTTCTTAACAAAGCCTGATTTCAGGGGAAACTAGCTAGCCAGAGCCTAAAACCTATTATCGAAGTTAAACTGACCTGGGGAAAGAAAATACTCAACTCTAGCCAGCTCTCACTACCACAAAAAAAAAAAAAAAAAACAAACAAACACGGAAACTCTTAAACGCAACCCATTCCAGGCATCCTCCCCCAACTTCAGGGGGAGAAAAAAACAACAACAGAGAAACACACTTAAGAGGCTAGAGGCTTAGGCTGATAAAAAGACTGAGGCCTAAACACAGGACTGTAGAATGCTTCCTGTCCTCCTACACCTTAAAGATCTATTTATAATAGTTTATTTTACCCAGCACATCATGTTTGGCTATCAAGAAAATATTTCAAGGCATTCTAAAGGGTACAAACAGAAACAATTTGAAGAGAGAAGACATCAGAACCAAACATTGCAGGAATGTAGGAATTATCAGATGTTAACTTAAAACAACTATGGTTCATATGCTAAAGGCTGTAATGGACAAAGAGGACATGTTAAAAAAAATAAGAAAGATGTCTAATGTAAGCAGAGAGATGGCAATTCTAAGAAAAGAACCAAAAAAGAAATGCTGGAGGTGAAAAACGCTCTAAGAATGCCTTTGGTGGGCTCATTAGTAAAAGAGCACATGTGAAGAACGAATCTCTAAGATAGAGGATATAGCAATAGAAACTTCAAAACCAAAAAGAGGAGGGAACAAAGACTGAAAAAAGTGGATAGAATGTTTATGGACTGTAGGTCAACCTCAAAAGATACAACATACCCATAAATGGGATACCAGAAATAAAAGATCAGAAGGAATATTTGAAACAATAATGACTAAGAAGTCCCCCAAATTAATGTCAGACACCAAACCACAGATCCAGGAAGCTTAGAGAACACCAGGCAAGATAACAGCAAAACAAAAATAAAAATGAAAAAACCATACATCATCATTTCAAAATACAGAAAATCAAAGTAAAAGCATCACCAGTTGCTAGTGACTGGGGCTGCAAAGAGATGAATAGGTGGAACACAGAAGATTTGAGGATAGAGTGTAAATACTCTATAGGATACCATAATAGTTGATTCATGCCGTTATACATTTGTCCAAACCCACACCATGAGTGAACTTGTAACTTAAGCCATGGACTTTGAGAGATTATGGCATGTATGGAAGGTCATCAATTGTATCAAATGTATCATTTAAGTGGGAGATATTGATAACGGGGGAGGCAGTGAATGTGTGGGAGCAGCAGAGCATTTATGAAAAATCTCTGTACCTTCCCTTCAATTTTGCTGTCAACCTGCAACTGCTCTAAAAAGAGTAAAGTCACTATTAGAAAAACTCAATAAAGCTAGGTAGTTTAAATCTTTCACACAAAAAAGAAGGGAACCTTTAAAAATGTTAGCTGTTAATGCTAGGTGATGGGTACATGGGATTTTTTATTATATCACTATAAAATTCTTTTTTTATGTATTACACTTGCACTTGAAGTCGCTCAGTCATGTCCGACTTTTTGTGACCCCACAGACTGTAGCCTGCCAGGCTCCTCCGTCCATGGGATTTTCCAGGCAAGAGTACTGGAGGGGGTTGCCATTTCCTTCTTCAGAGGATCTTCCCAACCCAGCGATCGAACCTGGGTCTTCCACGTTGGAGGCAGACGCTTTACCATCTGAGCCACCTGGAAGTCCCGTTTTTATGTATATGCTTCCATAATAAAAAGAACAAACGAATGTCCACCTTAGATTTTTCCAGAGTAGTGCCTCACCTGCATAAAAGAATGAATCCATAGATTCTTACCCTGCAGCCTTCCAGCATATCCTCTATCTCCCACATTGATGACATTACCACTTTGCTTGGAGCAGAGTTTTGGCTGGCGATTGCAATTGGTACTGCATATCTCGAAGGTATGGTGTAGGGAACCCATCCGCAAATATCTAGATGGCCATTGGTGATTATATTCCTTCTTTGTAAGTGAATCTATAAATTGAAATAGTCTGTTGTATCATTTGACATCCATTACCAGTGTCCTGGTTACAGCTGCTGAAGAACCTGGCCACCTGCCTACGATTAAATTTGCTGCAGTTGGAAATAAGCACACGTACATAGTTGGGCTCCTTCCTGGCCTATTTCTCTTTTGCCAGAGGATCAAATTTCTATCCTTACATATTATTTTAACTCTTCCAAGCCTGAAAGTTTGGCCCTGAAATGAGTTTTAGAGAAATGACATTTTTATTATAAATAGAGCACTAATTTAAGTTATCATAAATAGAAGGCAATTATTAAAAAATCAACATAAACACTTAGTAATATAATTAAAATGTATCTAAATTCCCTCATTCTTTGAGTTTAGAGACTGTCTCAGTTGCTGCTGCAAGATAAAACTCTTCTGAGGTGAATGGTGGCAAAATCAATTTCCAAAATATCTGCTACTTTGTGTTTTCTCTTGTTGCCTCAATCACAATTATAATTATAAAAATATCATATCTGTTTCATTTTAAAGACTGGATGATACAATATTGTCCATGATCACATTTCTTCCTGAGGACACGCATGATCAGATTTGAACATTAAAAAAATGTAAGAAAACTCTAACAATGATTCTCTGAATCTGTCTCAGGATCTGTATATTGCTCACATAGTTTTCTGCTTATTTCTGAGTGTCTTTCTCATTCTTTAGTCATAAAATGGACTGACTTCTACCTGTGTTCTAGAAAGAATCAGTCATGAGAATCTTGCAAATTAGCCTAATCCCTATTGATAAATTCATGGACAGGCTGGGTCATTGCTTCTAGCAACCTCATAGGTCAGTTATTATCTAAGCCTAAAAATAATCTTTAGTTGGGTTAGTGTCCTGATCACAATCTAATCAACTCTCAGACTTAATAGAACATAGTTGAGAACTCTGGCTTAACAGAGGCTGTGAATGGGTAATTATATACTATAAATTGGACCTGCCAGGAACCCTGAATGACAAGCTCAATATATTCTGAAGCAAATGACTTAAGACAAATAGTAAATATAGTAGTCAGAATAAAAGACAAGAGAAAGACAATGAAGTAAAAATATTTGGAGGCAACCACCGGCAAACAAATATTTTGAAATATGTCCATTGTTTGAGGGACTTCTCAGGTGGTCCAGTGACTAAGACTCCACACTCCCAAGGCAGGGGGCCTGGGTTTGATCCCGGCTCAGGGAACTAATCCCATATGCTACAACTAAGGGTTCTTATGCCACAGCTAACGATCCCACATGCCACAACAAAGACCTGGCTCAGCCAGATAAGTAAATAATAAATGACTAAATAATTAATAAATATTTGAAGTCCATTGTTTGAAAGAATGGATGAAATAAAAATAGTTATTAGAGTTCCAGTAAAGGTTATTTATTTACTCTTGTTTGTCTTTATTATCATGGCCAAGGCAGACCTACATATATTTGAAGATATGATTTGAGGGATAGGAAAAACATTGATACTTTTGGAAAAGGAGGAAATATGTGATTCATTCAGAGTTAGGAACAGAGTAGGATGTCAGCCTATTTCAGGTATAAATGATAACAGACTACTGAGACTCATCAAGAAGGACAGAACTGACACTGATGTAACCTGCGTTTATTCAGCAGGGTAGGGAAAGGAAAGACTGCTTTGGTTCATACAGTACCTTGGTTTGGTTCTTATTTTCTTAGCTTGACGGTAAAGATGTGCTCTATCTATTCTATGAAAGGGAAAGATAGATACTGTGCAATAGCACTTATATGTGGAATTTAAAATAGCTGAACTAGTAGAAACAGAGTAGAACGATGGTTATCAAGTGCTGGGGGTGGGGTGAGGTGGGAGAATGGGGGAGATTTTTACTAAAGAGTATAAACTTCCAGTTAGAGGGGAAGTTCTGAGGATCTAATGCACAGCACGATGATTATAGTTAATATACTATATTATGTACTTGCAAATTGCTAAGAGAATAGATCTTAAATGTTCTCACCACAAAAAAGAAATGGCAATTATGTGATGTGCTGGCAGTGTTAGCTAACACTACAGTTGTAATCATATTGCAATATAAAACTGTATCAACTCGACAGTTTATACACCTTAAACTTACATATCTATACAGTTAAAAATATAGCCTAAGGCTATAACTTGTCTCCTCTCTGAACTATTCCTGAAAGTCTGGTTTTGAAGAGGTCAAGGAAGTGCAAGTCATCAGATTAGTGCTGTGCAGATGGGGGCACAGAAGGAACCAGGCAGGTGAGAGGATGCATGTGACAGTCTTTCATAAGGCTCATCACTTTGACTTGTGAGGAAGAAGATGACACCATCTGTGCTGTCATCCTTGTTAACCTTTTACTTTGAATAAGAAAGATAAACTACATACTGAGAATAGGTGAATGAACACAAAACAATATTTGCATTAGTTATTGAAAATCAAAGGATGAGTAACCTTGCCTCTGTCATGCTTATTGAGCATGTTTTTGTAGATAGTTATCTTCATGACTGAGAAGCTATTTATTTTACGGGAAAATACTGAGCATGAACTCTAGTTTAAATTTGAAATTCGTCTGTTTTATGCATTAAAATTTACTTTGGATGCTAATGAGCAATTTGTTATGTAATCTTTAACTATGGCTCTTATTTTTAACATCTGAGTAATTTTAATAACCAATAAGGGAGAGAGGAAGTAATTTTGATTTTTACATTTAATTTAGTAATAAAGAAAGGAGAAAAAATTTAATGTTAATGAATCCATATTTTCCTGATTTGACTAAAATTGTGAGAGAATAAAATTGTCTTTTGTTACTACCAGTCTTTCAGTTTTATACTATTGGAGTGGTTTAATTTCTCAGACCCTTAAGATATTCATTTCGTTTCTTTTATCAGATCCTGCTCAAGGGAAGTGAATGAATCTATTCAGAGCCTCAAATGTCTGTGATTGGCTATGTATACATACATTGATGTATACATAGCCAATCACAGTAGTTTCTTATTTCTCTGGGTGCCTAGAAGTTAGTATCAAGCCACGTGTTTGGCCAATCTGTATTTCTCTGTGATTCCTATAGCCTATGTTGGATTAAGTATTTGTTTTGTTAAACTTACCAGCTACCCAGTTTCTTCCTTAGATTTCCTCACCTTGCTTTAGTACATAACATTTTCTTATTAAATGTGTGCTTTTATTTGCTGGTCGATTTCCGTACCCATAGTATAAAATTGAAATTCCTTAGTAAAGCATGGAAGAATCTTCACAATTTGACTGCAACTGGTGTCCAGAATCTCATCTTCTTTGATTTCATCTCATACTCTACGTGTGAACTGAATCTATACTCTTTCAGTTCCTTACACTCTAGTCCCTTGACCCAGAATGTACACATCTCACGTCTCCATTTTTCCAAGGATCTTCCACATCCAACCCTGCTTAGCTCACAGGCCTCTCTTGTGTGAATCCTCCCATAGCTTCCATTGTAATGACTCATCCAGCACCCTTATCTTGGTAGTTTACCTTCAAATGATGTCTTCAACAAAGAAGAATGGAAGGTAAATTTGACTCTGTGAATATTTAAGAGTTCTATGAAGTGTTCATATTTTATTGAGATCAATAGTAAATTTAGATAATTGTGAAGAAACCTTATTGCAAAAGAGATAATTTTTTCAAATTTATTTATATATTTAATGTAATTCCAAATAAACCATAAAATTTAAAGAATAAGGGATTATATACATATTCTTTTATAATATATGTATATCCAAAAGTTGTTACTACTATATTTTTAATTATAATATATTATAACATCATTGGTTATAAAGAAAGGAACACAATTCATTATAAAGTTATCTACTTTTATGTCAGCCTCTCCATTATACACTGGAAGACACTTGTTGACAAAAACTATGTCTTATGTTTTTCTTTCTAAACATAGAGCATTGCTTTAAATAAATGAGTCAAATAATAAACTGTAAGTAAGAAGAATTGGTATTATTTTTGACATACTGACCCAATTATCTTTTCATGGTCATATTATCTTCAGTCAGTTTAGTGAGTCAGTTCAGTTGCTCAGTCGTGTCCAACTCCTTGCTACCCCATGGACTGCAGCATGCCAGGCCTTCCTGTCCATCACCAACTCACAGAGTTTACTCAAACTCATGGCCATTGAGTCAGTGATGCCATCCAACCATCTCATCCTCTGTCATCCCCTTCTCCTCCTGCCTTCAATCTTTCCCAGAATCAGGGTCTTTTCAAATGAGTCAGCTCTTTGTATCAGGTGGCCAAAGTATTGAAGTTTCAGCTTCAGCATCAGTCCTTCCAAGGGATATTCAGGACTGATTTCCTTTAAGACGAACTGGTTGGATCTCCTTGCAGTCCAAGAGACTCTCAAGAGTCTTCTTCAACACCACAGTTCAAAAGCATCAATTCTTCAGTGCTCAGCTTTCTTTATAGTTCAACTCTCACATCCATACATGACCACTGGAAAAATATATTATCTTAGTTCCCATAAAAAACTTAATAGAATGGAGAAACATCTGAGGGTGAAACTTGTTAAGTTATGAGTCATGTCTGACAATTTAGAAAATTGAGAATTAGCTTCAATGTAGATTCTAAGCATGATCTTTCTACTCTTTGGAGACTACAGCAGTATCACTTCTAAAAAACAACTGTATGTTCATTTTCTGATACCCTGAGATAAAAGATGTTCCTTGCATTAAGTGTTTTAAAGAAAGCAATCTAAAATATATTACCAAACTTTGAATAAAATAATCCCACATTTTGAGATTCCTGGTGAAGAGCAAATAGTTAAGAGGGAATAGGTTCTGACATTAGCCCACATTCGAGAATTAAAACTGACAAAGCAAGGAGATATGCCCACAGAAGAACCAAGGTTCAGATGGAGAAAGATAAAACGCAGTGTCAAGATTTTGCAATTTCAAGTTTTCGATTAGGAAAATATATAGGCAGATGGCACCCAGAATTGTGGAGACAATGATTTCATTATTTAGTTTACATGAATATCTCATGCTTGCTATGAGTGAAGTAGCAAAAGTAACAGAGAAGAGACTCAGTGTTCAAAGTCAGAATGGTCAAAAGTTGAGGAGTTTTCCCATGGGCAACAGAGAACCAGCTGCTGATAATGGGTTCAAGAGCAGTGCTCAAGGAGTTCAATCTTCAACTGCAGTCAAGGGAGCATATAAATACAAGTAAATAAATGAACTTATTGATATTATTTCTGATTTTTAATGTTATCTTATAAAGAGTTAAGAATCAACTTTGAACATCATTTATTTTTTCCCCCATGATGATGTATTGATACATGACCAAGGGAAAAGTTTAGTGGATTTGATCATCTTTATATTTATATGCTTATTTATTGTCATAGTATTGTTTGTAGTTGTCAATTTTCTCAAATCCTGCTTTTAGTCTTTTCGATGTACCTTACTCTGACTTAGGTTCTATTAAAAATTAGCATATGTGTCCAAACTTCTGGTTTTTTTTTCAGCCTCAAATTTCATTTGGAGGTGTCATGGAGATTAAACCAAATGTAAAAACTCAAACGACTACCATAATAGAAAGGCAGAGGTAGAAAATAATGATTAGTACTCTATTTATTCAAAATATATCCTTCAATACTTAGTACAATAAGATGAAAATACAGTATTTTCCCAGCCATTTATAGAGCATTTAATGTGCACACAGAGGTATGACTTGACATAATTCATTTAAACCAGGATTCTAATAGAATAAAACAAATCCATATTATATGCACATGAATATTAAGATACATTAAAACTTAATTAATCTGAATAAGCTGTTGTATCCTATATTCTAAATTTATTGTTAGAATGTTCAATATGAGAAACTAAGAAAAATAGTTGTGAATATTTTCACATATATTAAATTGGGATTAAAAACACTCTGGACCTCTGCTCAATGTTATGTGCCAGCCTGGATGGGAGGGGTATTTGGGGAAGAATTAATACATGTATATGTATGGCTGAGTCACTTTGCTGTTCATCTGAAACTACCACAACATTGTTAATTGGTTATTCCCCAATACAAAATGCTTTTGGTATTAAATAAATTAAAATAAAAAAACAGCCCTTCAGCTTACAGTATTGACAGTTAAAATATTATTTTTTGATACATTGTGCTGCTGCTACTGCTTCTAAGTTGCTTCAGTCGTGTCCGACTCTGTGCGACCCCTACCATTCAATAAATTATAGACTAGAATCTAATTTTTATAACTGAAATGCAAAGGCCAAAATGAAGAATATGCTGAGAAAAACATTCAGAAGTTTCTGCTTGTATTTTATATTTTCTGGTTCAGAATTCAGATATCTAACAAGATAAAATTTCTTGATATTGTTGACTACTAAGCATATCCTATTTAATCAGCTATTTGTGTTTTATTCACTGCTAAAGGAGAATCAAAGAAATATAAGGCAACATATAAAGTTGGTGCCTCAGTATCCCCTCATTCCATTTAATATAAAGTCTTTTAATATAAAGCAACCTCTAGATCTTAGAGTTGCAAATGCAAGTGACTAGTTCAAATAGAGTTCAGCCTACATAGAGTGCAAGATTCACTGTTGAGTCAAAAGGAAGTGAATAATAAGAAATAATGTGAGACAAATAGAGTGAGACCAGATGATGCAGAGCTTTGGATTTCAATATGTCCTTCAGTGTCCCCATAGGCAACAGAGAATTATAAGAAAAAGTAGTAAGTTTCAGTTACACTAGGTGAATAAGTTCTAGATATCTACAGTATAACATAGTACCCATGATTAACAGCATGGTATTGTGTCTTTCAGAATTTATTAAGAGGATAGATCTCAGATTAATTGTTTTTACCTCTTACCCTCACCAAGGAAACTTTGAGAGGTGTTGGATGTATCTATTACCTTGATCTTGGTGATGGTGTCAGGTTTACATATGACCAATTCATCAAATTGTACATATTATACATGTACAGTTTTTATATAAAATATACTGTTAAATACATGTTGAAATTTAAAACATGCTTTCATTAATCTTATTTGCCTTTTCTAATTTAAGTTTTCAATTCTTCAGTTCAGTTCAGTTGCTCAGTCGTGTCGGACTCTTTGCGACCCCATGAATTGCAGCACACCAGGCCTCCTTATCCATCGTCAACTCCCGGAGTGCACCCAAACCCATGTGCATTGAGTCAGTGATGCCATCCAACCATCTCATCCTCTGTCATCCCCTTCTCATCCTGCCCTCAATCTTTTCCAGCATCAGGGTCTTTTCAAATGAGTCAGGTCTTCACATCAGGTAGCCAAAGTATTGGAGTTTCACCTTCAGCATCAGTCCCTCCAGTGAACAACCAGGATTGATCTCCTTTAGGATGGATTGGTAGGATCTCCCTGCAGTCCAAGGGACTCTCAAGAGTCTTCTCCAACACCACAGTTCAAAAGCATCAATTCTTCAGTGCTCAGATCTCTTTATAGTCCAATTCTCACATCCATACATGACTGCTGGAAAAACCATAGCCTTGACTAGATGGACCTTTGTTGGTAAAGTAATGTCTCTGCTTTTTAATATGCTGTCTAGTTTGGTTATAACTTTCCTTCCAAGAAGTAAGTGTCTTTTATTTCATGGCTAAAATCACCATCTGCAGTGATTTTGGAGCCCCAAAAAATAAAGTCTGACACTGTTTCCTCATCTATTCCCCATGAAGTGACGAGACCAGATGCCATGATCTTAGTTTTCTGAATGTTTAGCTTTAAGCCAACTTTTTCACTCTCCTCTTTCACTTTCATCAAGAGGGTCTTTAGTTTTTCTTCACTTTCTGCCATAAGGGTGGTATCATCTGCATATCTGAGGTTATTGATATTTCTCCCGGCAATCTTGATTCCAGCTTGTGCTTCTTCCGGCCAAGCATTTCTCATGATGTACTCTGCATACAAGTTAAATCATCAGGGTGACAATATACAGCCTTGACGTACTCCTTTTCCTATTTGGAACCAGTCTGTTGTTCCATGTCCAGTTCTAACTGTTGCTTCCTGACCTGCATATAGGTTTCTCAAGAGGCAGGTCAGGTGGTCTGGTATTCCCATCTCTTTCAGAATTTTCCACAGTTGATTGTGATCCACACAGTCAAAGGCTTTGGCATAGTCAATCAAGCAGAAATAGATGTTTTTCGGGAACTCTCTTTTTCCATGATCCAGCAGATGTTCACAATTTGGTCTCTGGTTCCTCTGCCTTTTCTAAAACCAAATTGAACATCTGGAAGTTCACGGTTCACATATTGCTGAAGCCTGGCTTAGAGAATTTTGAGCATTACTTTACTAGCATGTGAGATGAGTGCAACTGTGCAGTAGTTTGAGCATTCTTTGGCATTGCCTTTCTTTGGGATTGGAATGAAAACTGACGTTTTCCATTCCTGTGGCCACTACTGAGTTTTCCAAATTTGCTGACATATTGAATGTAGCACTTTCTCCCAGTCTTGTATTTTCTGACTGTATAGAGCTTCTCCATCTTTGGCTTCAAAGGATAACTTAAGTTTTATGTGTGTCCAAATATATATAGATATAGATGTACTTGTTATTCATTATTAAGATGAATGAACTATGATGACTGACATTGACCACACAATTAGACTGCGTGTAATGAGGTTGCATGGGTTTTTGGAGGAACTTCAAGTTCAGGTGACTATTCGCCTTTTCTTTTTCTTTGCTTAGAGCTCATATCTGTAGAATATATAGTTTATTTGATATTCTGGACTGGAAGAAACACAAGATGGAATCAAGATTACCGGGAGAAATATCAATAACCTCAGATATGCAGATGACACCACCCTTATGGCAGAAAGTGAAGAGGAGCTAAAAAGCCTCTTGATGAAAGTGAAAGAGGAGAGTGAAAAAGTTGGCTTAAAGCTCAACATTCAGAAAAAGATCGTGGCATCCGGTCCCATCATTTCATGGGAAATAGATGGGGAAAAAGTGGAAACAGTGTCAGACTTTATTTTTGGGGCTCCAAAATCACTGCAGATGGTGACTGCAGCCATGAAATTAAAAGACGCTTACTCCTTGGAAGAAAAGTTATGACCAACCTAGATAGCACATTGAAAAGCAGAGACACTACTTTGCTGACTAAGGTCTATCTAGTCAAGGCTATGGTTTTTCCTGTGGTCATGTATGGATGTGAGAGTTGGACTGTGAAGAAGGCTGAGCACCGAAGAATTGATGCTTTTGAACTGTGGTGTTGGAGAAGACTCTTGAGAGGCCCTTGGACTGCAAGGAGATCCAACCAGTCCATTCTGAAGGAGATCACCCCTGGGATTTCTTTGGAAGGAATGATGCTAAAGCTGAAGCTCCAGTACTTTGGCCACCTCATGGGAAGAGTTGACTCATTGGAAAAGACTCTGATGCTGGGAGGGATTGGGGGCAGGAGGAGAAGGGGACGACAGAGGATGAGATGGCTGGATGGCATCACTGACTCGATGGACTTGAGTCTGAGTGAATTCTGGGAGTTGGTGATGGACAGGGAGGCCTGGTGTGCTTCAATTCATGGGGTCGCAAAGAGTCGGACACGACTGAGCGACTGAACGGAACTGAACTGAATGTCTATATTGTAGATTTTCTCTCTTGTTTTAACATTTTAGTCCAATGTACAATGATGAATGCTTTCTAGTTTGGGTTTGCCCTTTGCCAACCATGGAACCCTGGAAAAACTATACTCTCTCTATGAACATGAGATCTCCCCACTGCCAAATATGTTTCTTTACTGCTTTCCTAGGAATTTTGTGTGGATGATATAACACATTTAGAGCATCTAGCAATGTGCCTTATTGATTTTAATTTTATCAACAGATAATTCACTTTCCCAACCCCTTTTTATTACTTATATTTTCATCAAATATTCCATATGCCTTTAAAAGAAGGGCAATGTCAAACAATGTTCAAACTTCCCCACCATAGTGCTCATTTCACACGCTAGCAAGGTAATGCTCAAGATCATTCAAGCTAGGCTTCAACAGTCATGAACTGAGAACTTCCAGATGTACAAGCTAGATTTAGAAAAGGCAGAGGAACCAGATATCAGATCACCCACACCTGCTGGATCACAGAAAAAGCAAGGGAATTCCAGAAAAACATCTACTTTTGCTTTGCTGACTACACTAAAGCCTTTAACTGTGTGGATCACATCAAACAGTGGAAAATTCTTCAAAAGATGGGGATACCAGGCCACTTTACCTGCCTCTTGAGAAATCTGTATGCAGGTCAAGAAGCAATGGTTAGAACTGGACATAGAACAATGTACTGGTTCAAAATTGGCAAAGGAGTATATCAGGCATGTATATTGTCACCCTGCTTATTTAACTCATTTGCAGAGTACATCATGTGAAATGCTGGGCTGGATGAAGCACCAGCTGGAATCAAGAATGCTAGCAGAAATATCAATAACCTCAGGTATGCAGATGATACACCCTAATGGCAGAAAATAAAGAGGAACTAAAGAACTTCTTGATGAAAGTGATAGAGGAGAGTGAGAGGGCTGGCTTAAAACTCAATATTAAAAAAATTAAGATCATGGCATCCAGCCCCATCATTTCTTGGCAAATAGATGAAGAAAAAAAAAAAATGGAAACAGTGGTAGGCTTTATTTTCTTGAGCTCCAAAATCACTGCATAGGTGATTGCAGCCGTAAAATTAAAAGATGCTTGCTCCTTGGAAGAAAAGCTATGAAAAACCTAGAAAGTGTATTAAAAAGCAGAGACACCACTTTGTTGACAAAGTTCTGTATACTCGAAGCTTTGTTTTTTTCCAGTAGTCATGTACAGATGTGAGAGTTGGACTATAAATAATGTAGAGTGCTGAAGAATTGACGGTTTAGAACTGTTGTGCTGGAGTACTCTTGAGAGTCCCTTGGACTGAAAGAAGATCAAACCAGTCAATTCTAAAGGAAATCAACCCTGAATATTCATTGGAAGAACTGATGCTGAAGCTGAGGTTCCAATACCTTAGCCACCTGATGTGAAGAACTTACTCACTGAAAAAGACCCTGATGCTGGGAATGACTGAGAGCATGAGGAGAAGGCTGTGACAGAGGATGAGATGGTTGGATGGCATTACTGACTTAATAGACATGAGTTTGAGCAAACTACAGGAGATAGTGAAGGACAGGGAACCCTGGCATGCTTCAGTCTATTGTATTGCAAAGAATTGGACATGGCTGAACGCCTGAACAACAGCTTTTAATTTTTAATTGAAAAAAGATTTGCATTTTATGAATATTTCAAAGCAGAGAAAGTTTTCCCATCCATGTACATATAACAATATATAGCATATCTATATGCTCTTTGGCCTCTAAAAGTTGTGTTGTCATTGCTGCCTCTTTGCCATCAAAGACAATGAGCGTGACGCTGATTGTCAGCATGATTTAGACTGGTTTGTAAACATTTTAGTTTTTATAATAAAATATACTAATGCAATATAGTTACAGATTTATGACTGTCCTGAAATATACACACAAGTTTTCTCTTTGGCATTGTTTCCTTATTTCTCTGAAAACCTAAGTTCATTAAAAAACACTCATTTACAAGAAGAGCTAAGATTTTCAAATAAGTCAGAAAAATGCAAATGTTATTCTCATAAGAATACTTTTCTAAAATTATACATGCTGCATAATCAACAGTTCATTTAGCTGTCTAGCTAATAATTTATAATAATAGCTATGCACTGTGTTTGAATAAATTTATTATATTTATACCTCTCATATTCCTGCAACTTCCAATTTTTAAATCGTCTAACTTATTTTATCATTAGCTTCTCCCCTTTTATCAGGTAACACAACTTCTTTTTCCCAGTGAAAATGAAGAAAAATGGAAATGAATTTATAGTACTTACTTCTCTTTCATTCAATTATTTCATTTTATTTATTTTTAATGCAATCAGCATAAGATTTCCTATTTAGGAATTTTAAGTGTTGATTATCATCCACCTTTCTCCATTATCTCCTAAGCTTTTCATCCCAAATTCCATTGTTTACCTGCAAAAATAATTATCAAATTGCCCCTACTGACAGTGACTTTCCTTCCTTTCTATTTTCTCTCTGTATATTTGTGTTGGATGGAATTTAATACATGAGGTGCAACTGACAACATTAAGTCCGTATGCAAGTGTCATTCCTTGATGCGCAGGTGCAGTCAGCACAACGGGCTGTGCAAAAGTTCAGACTGTAATTTTTTCCTCACTGGTACTGCCATTAAGCTCATATATATACACACGTACACACAGTGACAAAGCAACATTTCAGCCAAAATTGGAGGTGCTGTATTATCAATTATTCCTTTAAAGTGGAACAGTACTAAGTTTCATCCAGTGAAATAATTTCTCCAACAAATCTACTCCAGTCAGAGGCTATTTCTGAGCATAACATTTATGTAGAAACTTATCATGAGTACTGTGCTGTGTTTTGGTTTATCGGTTTTCCAAAGCACTGGAGGGGCTAAACAAATACAGTTAAACTCACGATTAACTTCTTTTATGAGATGTGATTTAAAGTAACTACTCTGGCTCACACTGACCTCACCCTGCTCTGACTTCTTGTTTCTCTCTGGAGAGGAAAGCTGTTTTCTGCTTTTTTTGAGTTACTACCACATCTCTTGAAATAGGAGTTAATAGCAATCTCCAGCCATGTTTTAGTGGTAACAATAAAATAATAACTCTAATAATATCTAAAATTAAGTGTTTATTACAGTTCACATGGAGCTTCCATAGTGGCTCAGAGGGTAAAGAATGTGCCTGTCATGCAGGAGACCCAGGTGATCCCTGGGTTGGGTAAATCCCTTGGAGAAGGGAATGGTTACCCATTCCAGTATTCTTGCCTAGAGAATTCCATGGACACGAGGAGCCTGGTGGACTATATCCATGGGGCCACAAAGGTCGGACATGACCAAGTGACAGTGGATCACACACTATTCTATGTCTTTGACTTAATCCATTTAATCCCTAGGACTGCCCACAGAAATGGATACCTTGTTACATTTCTGCAGACAAGGAAATTGGGACTCAATTGAATGGTTTGCCGAAGGCTGTCGAGATAAAAACCACAAAAGTTGAGATCCTAACAAAAGCATTATGGCTGCAAGTCTAGTTCTTAACCACTATGCTGTACTGAAGAACAGGGAAACATTTTTTCTGCCAGTGATGCTACCAACTTGTTCTCCCATAATAGATCCTTTCTCTGCTCCTATCTACATAGTCAGAGCACCTGAGTTGGGGCTTAAGTCCCGTTCTACTACAGGTATTCATCTTGCAGAATAGAATTTCACTGAAAATATATTGCATGGTTCACAGTATTGCCAAAAAAGTGTTAAGAACCAAGTTTTTAAAAATACACAAAAGAAAAAAAAAATTTTTTAAAAATACACAAAAGAGATAACAACAAGCACATGGATCCCCAAACTGCTGATATCAAGCTTTGTTCTGTGTCTTACTTTGGACAATTAAATGTAAATGGAATTTTTTCACAACACTTCTGAAAAGAAGCTTTAAGAGTCATTGCATGATTCTACCATCTCTTTTCTGTCTCACAGACTTAGCATCTTCCACAAAAGGACTGGTCTTAAGGTATAAGTCCTAGAAATAAATGCTTATCCTTTTTAACCCTGAGATTTTGGTTTGTTCATTCAGCAATATTATCTTAAATGGGCTCAAAGGACACAACAGAAAATAGAACCATGTCCAAAATGATGCAATAGTGTCAATTTAGTGAGAAATCTGATTTTTTTTTACGTGGAAAAGTGTGTTTACTGGTACTGTTGCCACCACTACAGTTCAGCACTGAATCCAAGCCTTGGTACCACCAGCATCATTGTACCAGAAAGCATTTGCGGTTGCCACAGCCACTGCCATCAGGGAAGGCACAGTTCATGCTTCTCTAGTTCCCAAATTGGTATCTGAGAGAGAGGCATCTGGCTAACGAAGTCTTGGACTAGTACTTTTGTCTCAGACACCAGGTGTATTTGGAAAGCAAGTCTGAGTTTTTCAGGTTTTGTGGTAGGAGGAAATCCTTATCAACACATGTAGCAAGGAATTGCTCAAATAACAAAGGGATATCTCCTCTCATGCGTCAGAACGTCCAAGAAAGCAAATAGCTTAATCAAGGCAGACTGAGTTTCCTCTCCCTCTGTCTCTTGTCTTCCTGAGCCTCCTCTCTCTCTTTTTAGTTATAATGATTTTTAATAATGCTCTGATCCTCCATGAGTATGAGTCAATTATATAACTGAGGAAGTAGGAGTAAGACCAAAGTTTGGCCCCTGATGAAAGTTACATTATTCAGTCCAGATTTACCCTTAACAAAGATGATACCAATATCTTACTTTAAAACCTAGATCTATTTCTCACTTTATGCAGAATCCATATGAAGGGAAGAGTAATGATAATTAACACACCTCAAAACTCAACACACTTATTGCTTGAACAATGAAGTCAAATTGTCTTGGCTCTTAACTCAGGAAAGGATAGGCAGCCCCTCATTAGAGCTGTTGTTCCATCCCATGGTGTATGGCCATGCAGTGCTGAAACTGGATTTTCTCTGTTTCCCATATATGTTTACTTTTATCAAAGATTCACATAAATAAAATTTATACTATGCATGCTGCTGCTGCTGCTGCTAAGTCGCTTCAGTCGTGTCTGACTCTGTGCGACCCCATAAACGGCAGCCCACCAGGCTCCCCCGTCCCTGGGATTCTCCAGGCAAGAACACTGGAGTGGGTTGCCATTTCCTTCTCCAATGCATGAAAGTGAAAAGTGAAAGTGAAGTTGCTCAGTTGTGTCTGACTATGCATATATATGTTTTATATATTATCTACATATAATCCCAATGTAATAACTGAAAATATTTCTTTCTAAGAATCTATGTGTTTCAAAGCAGGAGTGGGAACTTATGTACACCTGTGGTGGATTCATGTTGATATATGGCAAAACAAATACAGTATTGTAAAGTAAAAAAATAATAATAATAAAATTTTAAAAAAAAAGAATCTTTGTGGTTTCTCTTGTCACAGTTTCCACATTTTCTTATGGAAAAATTGGTGGTCAAATGTGGCTTGATGTGGCTGATCCCATTGGTTAGGTAGCACAACCTGCATTTTCAAACCAGTTCTCTCTTGCTAATTACAACTATAGTGGCTTTCTTATCTTCTCTTGAGTTAAGAATGGCCACTTGTCCCAGATATAACCAATAAGTTGTCACTGGAAGACTAGGGCTCAAGGAATTCTGAGAAAACTTTTGCTTTACTGATAAAACACTTCACAATCTAGCTACCATCACTCCTTTCCTTTTAGTATTGCCTTTAATGCAGATGTGGGACTGTGGCTACCATTTAGTAAATTTGAAGGACACCATGAAGAAGAAAATCCAACATGTTTAAGATAGTAGGGCAATAATATAGAAAGATACCAGTTCCTTGAATACATAGTTTAACAGCTAGGTAAATACCGTCCCATCTAGTTATGATATGTGTTAATTCAACAATAAATGTCTACATATTTCATGCCTCTCTTGGTCATACATTGATATTTTGTTATTTGAGACCAAAGCGTTCCCCTGTTACACATAGTAAATATGTGATCACATGAAAAATAATGTTTATTATTTTTTTAAAAAGGTTTACTTAATACAAACTTTAGAAAATCAGTGAAATAATCCTATCATACAAATTAAGGATACTTCTTTACGGATAAAATTTGTTCCTATAGCTTTATTTCTAGTGTATTTCTTGTGCAGGCAGTATTTAATGTACTGTGCCTTTTGTTTAGTAAGCTTATTTTCCACTGTTTTATACTGGTCATCAATTGCATGGAAAAATTTACGTTTCTAATTAAATTGTTTACTTTTTTCTGGTAGACATTGTGTCTTTTATACTCAAGAGTTGATATTCGTTAGTCTCTTAATTACAATGGCATCTTAGAGTTACTGCTTTGAGGGTTAAAGTCTGATTTTGCAATTAATTAGGTGTTAATCCTAAGTAAATTATTTAGCTAGAGCTTTATAAATTTATGTCTTAAATTATATCTTGGATGTTTAATTTTTTAAGAATATGCTGAAGCTTCTCTAGCATTGCAATATCCTAGGCTTCCCTCCAAATAAAAGAACCCTATTTCAACAGATAGGTTACAGTTTTTGTTTCTCCTAGATTTTTAAACTCTTGCCTCCATATTTCCTCTTTGGATAAAAGAGAAACATTTAAAAGAGTATCTACTACTTTTTTTTTTTAAAAATTGAAATTAATACATTCAAAATAATAGAATCATAATTAATATCTACTGCCCTCTAAGACTCAAACATGCAGATATTTAATTAATCTTAATACTTATTTTTCTCTTAAAAAAAGAGAGAAACCTTTAATGCACTTTTTCAGAGACTATTATCTGCAATAAAAGTCATTTAAAATGCAAGTTTTCTTGTAATAGAGTTATGAACAATCATATTATTTTTTTAGTGTAAAGCATGATCCATGTGTATCTGAGAATGTATAGAGAGACTTAATGGGTTGGTTGTATATCTAAATCTTAGTGAGGTTAAAAAACGAGGTTAAGGAAACCTTAGTGAGGTTTCCCTTTCTATCTTGAGTATTATCATTTAGGTCATTGTAGTATTTGCTGGGTATCTAGAATTTCAGTTGGCTTTAATATCTTGTAGTGGAATTAATAACTACTCTTTTATGAATGTTTATACATATTCAATACTGGATTATTTAAGTTCAATTTTAATGTGTGATAATTTAAGCAGATAAATTAGGCTATGCAGAATGAAATCTGATTACATGATCATTGAAAGGTAATATCATATGCAGCTTGGTACAACCCATAAAATCATTATATATGAAAGAACTGAAACTTTAATAACATGTGTATATCATTTCATATTATTACCTGAATTATTATACTCTGCTTTACATGCAATTCTAAAATAGCTTTGGTATCCTTCAATATTTCCCACATTCATTTTTTAAAGTTCTTCAATTTAAAATTTAGGCCTTTTTCATATATTAGTATTAATGTTATATAGGCATGCATTTATTTTTACCTACCTATTCCCAAAAGATATTTAATATTACCATAATGTTCTTTCACAAGGAAACTGAACAATAATCAGAGACCAGGGAGATAATTTTGAACTACAGTAATGAATAACTCCAGTTTTGATGTTTGATTCCTGACTGCTTTAAAGCCCCACCATTTCTCCTCCACATTTGGTGAAGCTGATAAAGTAAGCCTGATGCTCTCTCTTCTTGTGTTTATAAGAAGTTCAAAGTAAACAATCTCTGGCCTATGCATAAGAATCCTGAATCAGCTCCACTCCCTAACCATAAAACAGAAACTATCTTCTTTTAGATCATCTTGGGATGTTATCCTGTTCTCACCCCCAGAAAGCCTCATTATATAAGTAACAAAGCTTTTCATACCCTCTTGGGGTGTGTGTGTACATGCACGCGTGTTTGTGTGTGTTTAGCATTATCAGTCTCAAGACTGAAACCAAATGATGAGTGCAGTGTCTACTCTATCTTTGTGGATTGATTACAACAGTTGGCATTATAAGCAGTTTGTCTAGGTAATGATCATTAGTTGTCATTACTTTTTGCTTCGGTTTGCTGCCTGCTGGCAACCATGTTCTTTGAGGTGTGCTTCTCTGTGCTGGATTTGCTGAGTCCTACTGTGTCTCTTATAGATGAACAAACTATCAATATGTTGGAAGTTTCAATGATTGATCTTTAAGGGCAGGCGTATGGGACTTGGCCTCCCTTAAATTGACCCTGAGATGAATGTCATGGCCCAGACTATCTTTGTGTCTTAGACTAAATCATGCGTTGCAATTCCAGTACAAGCCATGACTGATGCTATGCTCAGGAAAACAACTGTTACCCTGGGACTGCTGTTTATGTGTCTAAACCAGAAAGAGGCCCTTGTTCTATAAAGTACTCAGGAAAAACTGATATTCTTTGCAACACATTGCTCCATCAGGTGTTCACTTGTATAGAGGAAGAACAGTCACCACGTGGTGTGTTGAGGTCACATTCCTAAAAGCAGATGGTTATACAACACTTCTACTGGTGCTGCTGCTTATGTCTCTGGGGTCAAAGAAAACACTCTGTTCATTGGGGTTTTAGAGAAAAATATCCATGGCACCTCTATGGTACAGTTCAGCTCAGTTCACTCAGTCATGTCTGACTCTTTGCGACCTCATGAACCGCAGCACGCCAGGCCTCCCTGTCTATCACCAACTCCTGGAGTTTACCCAAACTCATGTTCATTGAGTTGGTGATGCCGTCCATCCATCTCATCCTCTGTTGTCCCCTTCTCCTCCTGCCTTCAATCTTTCCCAGCATAAGGGTCTTTTTAAATGAGTCAGCTCTTCTCAACAGGTGGCCAAAGTATTGGAGTTTCAGCTTCAACATCAGTCCTTCCAATGAACACCCAGGACTTATCTCCTTTATCTGATCACATGGACCACAGCTTGTCTAACTCAATGAAACTAAGCCATGCTGTGTGGGGCCACCCAAGACAGACAGGTCATGGTGGAGAGGTCTGACAGAATGCGGTCCACTGGAGAAGGGAATGGCAAGCCACTTCAGTATTCTTGCCTTGAGAACCCCATGAACGATATGAAAAGGCAAAAAGATAGGACACTGAAAGATGAACTCCCCAGGTCGGTAGGTGCCCAATATGCTACTCAAGATCAGTGCAGAAATAACTTCAGAAAGAATCAAGGAATGGAGCCAGAGCAAAAACAATACCCAGCTGTGGGTGTGACTGGGGATAGAAGCAAGGTCCGATGCTGTAAAGAACAATATTGCATAGAAACCTGGAATGTTAGGTCCATGAATCAAGGCAAATTGGTAGTGGTCAAACAGGAGATGGCAAGAGTGAACATCAACATTCTAAGAATCAGCAAACTCAAATGGACTGAAATGGGTGAATTTAACCCAGATAACCATTATATCTACTACTGTGAGCAGAAATCCCTTAGAAGAAATGGAGTAGCCATAATAGTCAACAATAGTCTGAAATGCAGTACTTGGATGATATCTCAAAAACAACAGAATGATTTCTGTTTGTTTCCAAGGCAAACCATTCAACATCATGGTAATCCAAGTCTATGGCACAACCACATAGTTAATTCAAACTGTGGGTCCTTAAACCATATACAGCAACTACTGTCACAAGGGAGCCCCCTAATCGTGATGATACTGATTTAAATTATATATGTTTATAAAGAAACTCATAAACATACTCAGGGTAGAGAGAATCCCCCCTGGGGTAGATCTAGTAACCAAGAAGAAGAAGGAGAAGAGGAAGAGAAAGAAGAAAAGAAGTGAAGTAATAGTCATTGTCTAGATACAGAGGAAAGAAACAGAAAATAAAACAGAAGCCCAAAATTTGACCCATTTGAAAATCCAAAATTTACTAAAAACATTTATACAAGAAAACATAAAACAGCACTGATTAAGCTTTTATACCTCTACAACATAGGTTCTGAATTAACTTTGACATCTGCTAAAATGCACCAAATGGCAAATTTTAATAGCCTTTATTGATGCTGAAATTCAAGTTATATTCATACGTGGGATTGCACTAAATTTAAGTGAAGTGTTAGTCTTTCAGTCATGTCCAACACTTTGCGACCCCACGAACTGCAGTCCACCAGGCTCATCTATCCATGGAGTTCTCCAGGCAAGAACACTCAAGCCAGTTGCCTTTCCCTTCTCTAAGGGATCTTCCTGACCCCAGGAAGGGGTTGACCCAGGTCTCCTGCATTGCAGACAGATTCTTTACAGTCTGAGTCACAGGGAGGTCCAAATTTAAATAAGGTACCCTCTATTTCTCGGGGGAGTTGTGTGTGTGTGTGCACATGCTAAGTCCCTTCAGTTATGGCCAACTCATTGCAACCCTATGTGCTGCAGCCCATCAGGATCCTCTGTCCTTGGGATCCTCCAGGCAAGAATACTGGAGTGGGTTGCCATGCCCTTCTCTAGGGGATCTTTCTGACTCAGGGATTGAATCTGCATCTCACTACATTTCTTGCATTGGCAGGCAGGTTTCTACCACTAGTGCCACCTGGGAAGTACCTTGCGGGAGTTACCAAATTTAAAAGTCTCACCTTAACTATATTGCAGTCATTCAGTTCAGTTCAGTTCAGTGGCTCAGTCGTGTCCGACTCTTTGCGACCCCGTGAATCACAGGACACCAGGCCTCCCTGTCCATCATCAACTCCCAGAGTTCACTCAGACTCACGTCAATCGAGTCCATGATGCCATCCAGCCATCTCATCCTTTGTCATCCCCTTCTCCTCCTGCCCCCAATCCCTCCCATAATCAGAGTCTTTTCCAATGAGTCAACTCTTCGCATGAGGTGGCCAAAGTACTGGAGCTTCAGCTTTAGCATCATTTCTTCCAAAGAAATCCCAGGACTGATCTCCTTCGGAATGGATTGGTTGGATCTCCTTGCAGTCCAAGGGACTCTCAAGAGTCTTCTCCAACACCACAGTTCAAAAGCATCAATTCTTTGGCGCTCAGCTTTCTTCATAGTCCAATTCTCACATCCATACATGACCACAGGAAAAACCATAGCCTTGAAATAGACGGACCTTTGTTGGCAAAGTAATGTCTCTGCTTTTGAATATGCTATCTAGGTTGGTCATAACTTTCCTTCCAAGGAGTATGCATCATTAATTTCCTGGCTGCAGTCACCATCTGCAGTGATTTTGGAGCCCAAATAATAAAGTCTGACACTGTTGACACTGTTTCCACTTTTTCCCCATCTATTTGCCATGAAGTGATGGGACTAGATGCGATGATCTTTGTTTTCTGACTGTTGAGTTTAAGCCAACTTTTTCACTCTCCACTTTCAATTTCCTCAAGAGGCTTTTTAGTTCCTCTTCACTTTTTGCCATAAGGATGGTGTCATCTATATTATCTGAGGTTATTGATATTTCTCCCAGCAATCTTGATTCAGCTTGTGCTTCTTCCAGCCCAGCGTTTCTCATGATGTACTCTGCATAGAAGTTAAATAAGCAGGGTGACAATATACAGCCTTGAAGTACTCCTTTTCCTATTAGAAACTAATTGGTTGTTCCATGTCCAGTTCTAACTGTTGCTGCCTGACCTTCATATAGGTTTCTCAAGAGGCAGGTCAGGTGGTCTAGTATTCCCTTCTCTTTCAGAATTTTCCACAGTTTGTTTTGATCCACACAGTCAAAGGCTTTGGCATAGTCAATAAAACAGAAATAGACATTTTTCGGGAACTCTCTTGCTTTTTCCATGATCCAGCGGATGTTGGCAATTTGATTGGTGGTTCCTCTGCCTTTTCTAAAACCAACTTGAACATCTGGAAGTTCACGGTTCACATATTGCTGAAGCCTGGCTTGGAGAATTTTGAGCATTTCTTTCCTAGCATGTGAGATAAGTGCAATTGTGCAGTAGTTTGAGCATTCTTTGGCATTGCCTTTCTTCGGGATTGAAATGAAAACTGACCTTTTCCAGTCGTGTGGCCACTGCTGAGTTTTCCAAATTTGCTGACATATTGAGTGTAGCACTTTCACAGGAACGTCTTTCAGGATATGAAATAGCTCAAGTGAGATTCCATCACCTCCACTAGCTTTGTTCATAGTGATGCTTTCTAAGGCCCACTTGACTTCACATTCCAGGACGTCTGGCTCTAGGTGAGTGATCACACCATTGTGATTATCTGGGTCGTGAAGATCTTTTTGCCCAGTTCTTCTGTGTATTCTTGCCACCTCCTCTTAATGTCTTCTGCTTCTGTTAGGTCCATACCATTTCTGTCCTTTATCGAGTCCATCTTTGCATGAAATGTTCCCTTGGTATCTCTAATTTTCTTGAAGAGATCTCTAGTCTTTCCCATTCTGTTGTTTTCCTCTATTTCTTTGCATTGATCACTGAGGAAGGCTTTCTTATCTCTTGTTGCTATTCTTTGGAACTCTGCATTCAGATGCTCATATTTTCATTTTCTCCTTTGCTTTTTGCTTCTCTTCTTTTCACAGCTATTTGTAAGGCCTCCCCGAACAGCCATTTTGCTTTTTTGCATTTCTTTTCCTTGGGGATCGTCTTGATCCCTGTCTGCTGTACAATGTCATGAACCTCCATCCATAGTTTATCAGCTACTCTATCTGTCAGATCTAGTCCCTTAAATCTATTTCTCACTTCCAGTGCATAATAATAAGGGATTTGATTGAGGTTATACCTGAATGGTCTAGTGATTTTCCCTACTTTCTTCAAATTTGCCTGAATTTGGTAATAAGGAGTTCATGATCTGAGCCACAGTCAGCTCCTTGTCTTGTTTTTGTTGTCCATATAGAGCTTCTCTATCTTTGTCTGCGAAAAATATAATCAATCTGATTTCAGTGTTGACCATCTGGTGATGTCCATGTGTAGAGTCTTCTCTTGTGTTGTTGGAAGAGGCTGTTTGCTATGACCAGTGCATTTTCTTGGCAAAACTCTATTAGTCTTTGTCTTACTTCATTCTGCATTCCAAGGCCAAATTTGCCTGTTACGCCAGGTGTTTCTTGACTTCCTACTGTTCCATTCCAGTCTCCTATAATGAAAAGGACATCTTTTTTGAGTGTTAGTTCTAAAAGGTCTTGTAGGTCTTCATAAAACCGTTCAATTTCAGCTTCTTCAGCATTACTCTTTGTAGCATAGACTTCGATTACTATATTGGATGGTTTGCCTTGGTAACGAACCAAGATCATTCTGTCGTTTTTGAGACTGCATCCAAGTATTGCATTTCAGACTCTTTTGTTGATCATGATGGGTACTCCATTTCTTCTGAGAGATCCTACCCGCAGTAGTAGATATAATGGTCATCCGAGTTAAATTCACCCATTCCAGTCCATTTTAGTTTGCTGATTCCTAGAATGTCGACGTTCACTCTTGCCATCTCTTGTTTGACCACTTCCAATTTGCCTTGATTCATGGACCTGACATTCCAGGTTCCTATGCAATATTGCTCTTTACAACATCGGACCTTGCTTCTATCACCAGTCACATCCACAGCTAGGTATTGTTTTTGCTTTGACTCCATCCCTTCATTCTCTCTGAAGTTATTTCTGCACTGATCTTGAG
Source organism: Budorcas taxicolor (assembly GCF_023091745.1). NCBI lineage: Eukaryota > Metazoa > Chordata > Mammalia > Artiodactyla > Bovidae > Budorcas > Budorcas taxicolor. Next base: position 97,813,366 of record NC_068914.1, on the reverse strand, counting down.
TAGCATATTGGGCACCTACTGACCTGGGGAGTTCCTCTTTCAGTATTCTATCATTTTGCCTTTTCATACTGTTCATGGGGTTCTCAAGGCAAGAATATTGAAGTGGTTTGCCATTCCCTTCTCCAGTGGACCGCATTCTGTCAGACCTCTCCACCATGACCCATCCGTGTTGGGTGGCCCCATGGGCATGGCTTAGCTTCATTGGGTTAGACAAGGCTGTGGTCCTACTGTGATTAGATTGTCTCGTTTTCTATGAGTATGGTTTCAGTGTGTCTTAATTGCAGCCATTACCTTGTCTAAAATACCCTGTAGTTACAGCATCTATTACTCTAAAATATCTCCTACTAGGCATGGCATGCTGACCCAATGAGTAATATATTTAAATGTTTAGGTCTTGGCACTTAACAATCAGCTTGAAAAAATGGGGTCTTCCATAGACCTCACCTTATCCCTACTCAATTAAAATTGTCAATATGATTCAATATAAATTGAAACAGGCCTTCAAGGACTGAAACTCGTTATAAAAAATTTATTTTGTTAAGGAGAGATTTGTTTCAGCATTTCTACATTTAACTGCATAATTTGGCTTGATTTTAAACTTGGAAAGAATAATGGAGTCTCCTTGTGGATTTAAGCAACTTTTATACTATGGTTTCCCCTATTAGGTCTCTTATTTAAAATAACATTGAAAATCTAGACTCTAGCCAGTCAGTATGTAATAAACACTTTGCAGTCATAGATTTGGGTAATATTTCTCTTCAGTGCCTATTTCAAATGTCTCTTGGCTACAGTTAATTTTTAGATCAAAGAAACAATGCATCTTTGCCTGAATACCCTTTGTGCTGTGTTTTTCTTAGATGCTCAGTTCTGTCCAACTCTTTGCAACCCCATGAACTGTAGTCCACCACTTTCCTTTGTTCATGGGATTTCCTAGGCAAGAATAATGGAGTGGGTTGCCATTTCTTTCTCTATGACTATCATTGGAATACCTCAATATCCCTGCCATCTCTCACAATCTATATATTAATAGTAAAGAATTTAACCCCATTCAACTTTCTCCAGGAGAACAGTTATGATAGCACATCAATGATATCTTTCTCCAAGGAGATTCATGTGAGAAACTCATTCAAGACATACAAGAAAGTCACAAAGGATCTTTTTCAGCAAAAGCAGATGGACCATTGACCCACCCATAGCATGGGAACCAGCATCTTGGTTAAAATTTTAAAACATTATTTGGTCAGTCAAGTGTAGCTCTGTCACTGACACTACCAAGAAACAAATATTAACCACTCAGTACCAGCAATGTTAACATGAGCCAGACATCTTTTAGACCTTTCTGTGTTCTGAAGACAACACCTTCTCAATTTATAAATTTTATTTAAATCCATGTATAAAACTACTTACAAATCAGCCCACTTTGAATGGAATATTTTACTAGAAAAGGCTCTAGAATCTATCCAAATTACAATACAATAGGCACTCTCTTTAATGACTCCAGGGCTTCCCTTGCTCAGATGATAAAGAATCCACCTGCAATGCAGGAGGCTTGGGTTTGATCCCTGGGTTGGGAAGACTCCCTGGAGAAGGGAATGGCTACCCACTCCAGTATTCTGGCCTGGAGAATTCCCTGAGCTGTATCGTCCATGGGGTTGCAAAGAGTCAGACATGACTGAGCAACTTTCCTTTTCACTTTAATGACCCCTAGATACTTCTTCATCATAGAAGTTTTAACAATCTCCTCTCATACTTCCTAGAGTAACCAGATCAACTGTGATGCCAATAAATTTCCCTTAGACTTTTGGAGCATAAAATGCCCATGGACTCCTGCACTACGTACTATTAGGGTGTCATTTGCTGGCTGTATATTGATCTCAGATAGGTTTTAAGACTGTGAAGTTCCATGCTGCTCATTATGCCTTCAATCATGAGAACAGTACCCATGAAGGTCTCCTTGATAAGATTTTAAAAGGTAGAGCTAAATCTGGGTTTTATGATATATCTTGGCTGTGGGAGAATGGCCTCCTTTGTCTAGAGTCCATTGTCAAGTACATGGCGTTATAGGTGGTCACTATTTCTCCCACCCCTCTGTTTGGAGAGACTCATGGAATGAGTGAATAGCAAATGGTGTTTTATTCTTTAATTATGGCAGCAAATCCTCATACATGACAGAGCTTGCTGGAGAGCTGCTGCTTCTTACCCCTTAACCAGTACAGTGAGTAGTGAAAGTCGCTCAGTCATGTCTGACTCTTTGCAACTCCATAGACTATAGCATGCCAGACTCCTCTGTCGTTAGGATTCTCCAGGCCAGAATACTGGAGTGGGTAGTTGTTCTCTTATCCAGGGGATCTTCCCAACCTAGGTCTCCTGCATTACAGACAGATTCTTTACCATCTGAGCCACCAGGGAAACCCTTAACCAGAACATTTCTGATTAGTAATGAAACCCAAGGGTTATCACAATTGGCTGAACTTCTGTCAGTGATCTTGGCATTGGATTGGCCCCAGGTCCCATCTGTATGCTTTTACTGGCCATTGTCAACAGTCTGGCTATCTGGTTCAGTCAATGTCAGCAACAACAGTTCTTTATCCAGTATTGCTTGCTGCCTTTGGGATAAAGAAACTCTTGCCTCACAGAAACACAAAATATAATTACAGATCACATATATTTCTACTCACACAAAAACCACTATGTAAGACCTCATCAATATACTTTTCAATGCTTTCTGAGTTTAGATATTATTGAGAGTGATCAGGGCACTCATCTTACTTCTTAAAATACATATTTGCACTCTTAAGTAAGACACACAAAGGACTTTTCATCTCCCTTGTCAGCATTGGACTACTGGTCTCATAGGGCAACAAAACATCTTAGGTTCGAAATCAATTAAATAAAACCTGGCATATTTTCATCATCAAACAACAAGATGAACTGCAATAAAGAGACTGACTCAATTTTTCATATTTGATGACAGACCAATTACAAACTTCACCGCTCCCTCTTCAGTCTCTGCTCCCCATCTGAGCAATCTTGTAAGACATTCTGGCTACTCTCTCCTTTGGCACCAGCAGAAAGTTCAAACTATGCAATTCATGCAAGGTTTGTGGGAAACCTCCCATCAGGCCTGCTCTAATAACCATAAAAATGAGCCAGTCTCATATCCCTATATGAAGCAGTTTTGAATACTACTATGCTCTTCCCAGGAAGACTTATACCATTAATCAGTTCAGTTCTGTTCAGTTGCTCAGTCGTGTCTGACTCTTTGTGACCCCATGAATCACAGCACGCCAGGCCTCCTTGTCCATCACCATCTTCCAGAGTTCACTCAGACTCACGTCCATCGAGTCCGTGATGCCATCCAGCCATCTCATCCTCTGTTGTCCCCTTCTCCTCCTGCCCCCAATCCCTCCCAGCATCAGAGTCTTTTCCAATGAGTCAACTCCTCGCATGAGGTTGCCAAAGTACTGGAGCTTCAGCTTTGGCATCATTCCTTCCAAAGAACACCCAGGACTGATCTCCTTCAGAATGGACTGGTTGGATCTCCCTGTAGTCCAGGGACTCTCAAGAATCTTCTCCAGCACCACAGTTCAAAAGCATCAATTCTTCGGCACTCAGCCTTCTTCACAGTCCAACTCTCACATCCATACATGACCAAAGGAAAAACCATAGCCTTGACTAGACGGACCTTAGTCGGCAAAGTAATGTCTCTGCTTTTGAATATGCTATCTAGGTTGGTCATAACTTTTCTTCCAAGGAGTAAGCGTCTTTTAATTTCATGGCTGCAGTCACCATCTGCAGTCATTTTGGAGCCCCCCAAAATAAAGTCTGACACTGTTTCCCCTGTTTACCCATCTATTTCCCATGAAGTGATGGGACGGATGCCATGATCTTCGTTTTCTGAATGTTGAGCTTTAAGCCAACTTTTTCCCTCTCCTTTTTCACTTTCATCAAGAGGCTTTTTAGTTCCTCTTCACTTTCTGCCATAAGGGTAGTGTCATCTGCATATCTGAGGTTATTAATATTTCTCCTGGCAATCTTGATTCCAGCTTGTGTTTCTTCCAGTCCAGCATTTCTCATGATATTTTCTGCATAGAAGTTAAATAAGCAGGGTGACAATATACAGCCTTGACATACTCCTTTTCCTATTTGGAACCAGTCTGTTGTTCCATGTCCAGTTCAAACTGTTGCTTCCTGACCTGCATACAGATTTCTCAAGAGGCAGGTCAGGTGGTCTGGTATTCCCTTCTCTTTCAGAATTTTCCACAGTTTATTGTGATCCACACAGTCAAAGGCTTTGGCATAGTCAATTAAGCAGAAATAGACGTTTTTCGGGAACTCTCTTGCTTTTTCCATGATCCAGCGGATGTTGGCAATTTATTCTCCGGTTCCTCTGCCTTTTCTAAAACCAGCTTGAACATCAGGGAGTTCATGGTTCACATTGCTGAAGCCTGGCTTGGAGAATTTTGAGCATTTCTTTCCTAGCATGTGAGATGAGTGCAATTGTGCGGTAGTTTGAGCATTCTTTGGCATTGCCTTTCTTTGGAATTGGAATGAAAACTGACCTTTTCCAGTCGTGTGGCCACTGCTGAGTTTTCCAAATTTGCTGGCATATTGAGTGCAGCACTTTCACAGCATCAGCTTTCAGGATTTGAAACAGCTCAACTGGAATTCTATCACCTCCACTAGCTTTGTTCGTTGCCACGCTTTCTAAGGCCCACTTGACTTCACATTCCAAGATGTCTGGCTCTAGATTAGTGATCACATCATCATGATTATCTGTGTCGTGAAGATCTTTTTTGTACAGTTCTTCCGTGTATTCTTGCCACCTCTTCTTAATGTCTTCTGCTTCTGTTAGGTCCATACCATTTCTGTCCTTTATTGAGCCCATCTTTGCATGAAATGTTCCCTTGATGTCTCTAATTTTCTTGAAGAGATCTCTAGTCTTTCCCTTTCTGTTGTTTTCCTCTATTTCTTTGCACTGGTCACTGAGTAAGGCTTTCTTATCTCTTCTTGCTATTCTTTGGAACTCTGCATTCAGATGCTTATATCTTTCCTTTTCTCCTTTGCTTTTCGCCTCTCTTCTTTCCACAGTTATTTGTAAGGTCTCCCCGGACAGCCATTTTGCTTTTTTGCATTTCTTTTCCTTGGGTATCGTCTTGATCCCTGTCTCCTGTACAATGTCACAAACCTCATTCCATAGTTCATCAGGCATTCTATCAGATCTAGTTCCTTAAATCTATTTCTCACTTCCACTGTGTAATCATAAGGAAGTTTATTTAAATCATACCGGAATGGTTTAGCAGTTTTCCCTACTTTCTTCAATTTGAGTCTGAATTTGGTAACAAGCAGTTCATGATCTGAGCCACAGTCACCTCCTTGTCTTGTTTTTGTTGTCCATATAGAGCTTCTCCATGTTTGGCTATAAAGAATATAATCAATCTGATTTCGGTGTTGACCATCTGGTGACGTCCATGTGTAGAGTCTTCTCTTGTGTTGTTGGAAGAGAAGGTTTGCTATGACCAGTGCATTGTCTTGGCAAAACTCTATTAGTCTTTGCCTTGCTTCATTCCACATTCCAAGGCCAAATTTGCCTGTTACTCCAGGTGTTTCTTGACTTCCTACTTTTGCATTCCAGTCCCCTATAATGAAAAAGACATCTTTTTTGGGTGTTAGTTCTAAAAGGTCTTGTAGGTCTTCATAAAACCGTTCAACTTCAGCTTCTTCAGTGTTACTGGTTGGGGCATAGACTTGGATAACTGTGATATTGAATGGTTTGCCTTGGAGATGAACAGAGATCATTCTGTCGTTTTTGAGATTGCATCCAAGTACTGCATTTTGGACTCTTTTGTTGACCATGATGGCTACTCCATTTCTTCTGAGGGACTCCTGCCCGCAGTAGTAGATATAATGGTCATCTGAGTTAAATTCACCCATTCCAGTCCATTTTAGTTAGCTGATTCCTAGAATGTCAACGTTCACCCTTGCCATCTCTTGTTTGACCACTTCCAATTTACCTTGATTCATGGACCTAACATTCGAGGTTCCTATGCAATATTGCTCTTTACAACATCAGACCTTGCTTCTATCACCAGTCACATCCACAACTGGGTATTGTTTTTGCTTTGGCTCCATCCATTTATTCTTTCTGGAGTTATTTCTTCACTGATCTCCAGTAGCATATTGGCACCTACTGACCTGGGGAGTTCCTCTTTTGGTATTCTATCATTTTGCCTTTTCATACTGTTCATGGGGTTCTCAAGGCAAGAATACTGAAGTGGCTTGCCATTCCCTTCTCCATCACATTCTGTCAGACCTCTCCACCATAACCTGTCTGTCTTGGGTTGCCCCATAGGCATGGCTTAGTTTCATTGAGTTAGACAAGGCTGTGTTCCTAGTGTGATTAGATTGACTAGTTTTCTGTGAGTATGGTTTCAGTGTGCCTGCCCTCTGATGCCCTCTTGCAACACCTACCATCTTACTTGGGTTTCTCCTCCCTTGGACGTGGGGTATCTCTTCACGGCTGCTCCAGCAAGGCACAGCTGCTGCTCCTTATCTTGGAGGAGGGGTATCTCCTTACCGCCGCCGTTCCTGACCTTCAACGAAGGATGGCTCCTCTAGGCCCTCCTGTGCCTGTGCAGCCACTGCTCCTCGGGTTGCTCCTCTTGGCCGCCGGCCCTGGCCTTGGGTGTGGCGGGCTCCTCCCAGCTGCTGCCCCTGGCCTCGGGCTCGTGGTGGCTCCTGAGGGTCACTGCCCCTGGCGTCGGGCATTAATAATGCTTTTTAAACCTTATTGGTGAATATGTGGCACCTTGACATCTGAACTAAATTTTTATTAGGTTGATCTGTCCTGCTTTTATGTAGGACGGTGTTCCATGGAAACATTGTGCATCAAACACCATTCTTTCTGTTAGAGCCAGCAGGGGAAAAACAACATCTTTCAACATCCTTAAAAATATTTAAGACAGAAACCACAATGGTCATCTGATCATCATGACAATTACAAAGATTCCCACATTAAGGAAACACTGTTTGTTGTTGTTAAGGGTTTCACAGGTGGTGCTTGTGGTAGAGGATCCACCTGCCAATGCAGAACGACATAGATGTAAGAGACCAAATGAGTCGATCATAAAGGAAATCAACCCTGAATATTCACTAGAAGGGCTGATTCTAAAGCTGAAGCTCCACTACTTTGGCCACCTGGTGCCATGTAAGAGACACAGGTTCGATTCCTGGGTCAGGAAGATCCCCTGGAGGAGGGCATGGTAACCCACTCCAGTATTCTTGCCTGGAGAATCCCATATACAGAGGAGCCTGGCAGGCTGCAGTCATAGGATTGCACAGAGTCAGACATGATGGAAGTAACATAGCACACATGCATGGTTGTTGTTATAGATGAGTATTTTAATATAAAGGGATAAAATATGATGTTTAACAACAACAAAGCAACAGAGTATTACTGCCTTTGTTCAGGACCACAAAATATGTGCTCAGAAGAGAAGAAATAGTTTGCTGGTGTTTTGTTCTACATTATTGAAGTGATTGGTTTTTATTTTTTTTTTGCTTACTTTGGTTAGCAAAGCAAGTGCATGAGGAAAAAATTTGGAAGCATTCATTTTTCTTTACAATTATTGTAATGAACATAAATATGATACTCACACAACAATTACTTCTATTAATAGATTTCTAACCTTCAGAAGTAAGTGTATCATTTGCATGTCTACTTTCAGAATTATTTCCACCCACCAGTTAATCGCTAGTCAACTGGTATTCCTGGGAACTTGATAGAAAAAAAAAAAAAAAGAGAGACAAAAAAAGTCAAATTAAATTTGCTTTTAACAAATATAATTAAAATATAATGAAACTTGTAAAATACAATGAAACCTGTTTTATATTTGATATAATGAAACATGAATTATATTTGCATGGAGAAAGTATAATGAAACCTGTAAGGTAAAAACAATTTTTAGCAGCAACTATAATGTTTTGATTTGCAGATCAGGGTAAGAACAACATTCCCATTTCCACCCAAGGAGCCTCAAAGCTCAGTGATCAGTTATGTGTCTCTTTCCTTTGTACATCCAGGAATGTGTGGGTGCTTAATAACATCCCCAAAGATAGTCCTACTCTTTTCTGTCTCATCATGCTAGGAAAGGAACTCACATGGACTATAAGGATTCCTCAGTTTTTCTGAGAAGCAATCTTTCCTCGAATGAGCCCCCTAACTAAAGGGTCATTGAACCACTTAGATTAGAACCAAGTTTAGACAGCTGAAACCCATACAGATTTAAGGCAGTTGCTTGCTGCAGGACTGTTGGTCATGTATTACATCATAGCATCTATCGGAACTCCAGAAGATGACATTTCCTCCATCTTTAGTGTGAAATGATGCTCAGATGACAGGAAAGTGTCAATATGTGAAATAAAATGATTTCCCCCACTTCAAGATGATGTTCAGCTAAAAGTGGCACCCATGCCCAAACTGATTTAAATTTCTAATATTAAAAACAAACTCTGTAGGGGGAAGGGATAGCTAGGGAATTGGGGGTTGACATGTATACACTGCTATATTTAAAATGGGTCACTAACAAGGTCCTACTGTATAGCACAGGAAACTCGGCTCAATGTTATGTGGCAGTCTGGATGGGAGGAGAGTCTGGGAGAGAATATATATATGTAAATATATGGTCAGGAAGCAATAGTTAGAACTGGACATGGAACAACACACTGGTTCCAAATAGGAAAAGGAGTACATCAAGGCTGTATATTGTCACCCTGCTTATTTAACTTCTATGCAGAGTACATCATGAGAAACGCTGGACTGGAAGAAGCACAAGCTGGAATCAAGATTGCTTGGAAAATATCAATAATCTCAGTTATGCAGATGACATCACCCTTATGGCAGAAAGTGAAGAGGATCTAAAAAGCCTCCTGAAAGTGAAAGGGGAAAGTGAAAAAGTTGGCTTAAAGCTCAACATTCAGAAAACAAAGATCATGGCACCTGGTCCCATCACTTCATGGGAAATAGATGGGGAAACACTGGAAACAGTGTCAAACTTTATTTTGGGGGGCTCCAAAATCACTGCAGATGGTGATTGCAGCCATGAAATTAAAAGATACTAACTCCTTGGAAGGAAAGTAGTGACCAACCTAGATAGCATATTCAAAAGCAGAGACATTACTTTGCCAGCAAAGGTCCTTCTAGTCCAGGCTATGGTTTTTCCAGTGGTCATGTATGGATGTGAGAGTTGGACTGTGAAGAAAGCTGAGCACTGAAGAATTGGTGCTTTTGAACTGTGGTGTTGGAGAAGACTCTTGAGAGTCCCTTGGACTGCAAAGAGATCCAACCAGTCCATTCTGAAGGAGATCAGCCCTGGGATTTCTTTGGAAGGACTGATGCTAAAGCTGAAACTCCAGTACTTTGGCCACCTCATGCAAAGAGTTGACTCATTGGAAAAGACTCTGATGGTGGAAGGGATTGGGGGCAGGAGAAGAAGGGGACGACAGAGGATGAGATGGCTGAATGGCATCACCGACTTGATGGATGTGAGTTTGAGTGAAGTCCGAGAGATGGTGATGGACAGGGAGGCCTGGCATGCTGCAATTCACGGGGTCGCAAAGAGTCAGACACGACTGAGCGACTGAACTGAACTGACTGAAATATATGGCCAAGTTCCTCTGCTGTCTGCTTGAAACTATCACAACATTGTTAATCGGACATACTCCAGTATAAAACAAAAAGTTAAAAAAAAAAAAAAAAAAAAAAAACCAGCTCTAAATTTACTCACACTGCCTCATTTTCAGAGTTAAGTTTTCCCCTAACTGCATTAGGTGAGGTCTCTGACTTAGAATGACCGTTTCTTTTTCTACTCGGTGCAGTACTATTAACAGTTCTGTTGGTCATGTCTCTTTCTCCTTCAACAGAGATTTCTTTTCTTAACTACATGGACCTATTATTCTCACCACAGTGGGGCTGTAATAATTTAGAGTCTCAGGGAGAAGTGGTAAGAATATCTAACTTTTGTCTCCAAGGAGACTTCTTTTCTCTTCAAAATTCTCCATGTTTACCCAAGACATTTTGATCTCTTTCAATAAAAATTTTAAAATATTTTCAGTAGTTATTTCAATCAATAGGCATTTAAACATCATATATCAACTGGATTCCACTTTCCAACCATACCATAAGGTGCCCTAAAAATAGACAATCAAGGATACTGTTTTTACATTGAAATTTCTAACAAGGATTTTTTTTCCAGTTTTATTGAAAACTTATTGATGTATATCACTGTTAAAGTTTAAGGCATTCAGTATGATGGTCTAATATATACAACCGTATTGTGAAATGATTTTCACAGGTTCAGCTAACATTCACCATCTCAAATAGATACAATAAAAAGAAAAGAAGAAGAAAAGAAAAAAATTTCCTTGTAATGAGAACTCTTAAATTTACTTTATCAACAAACTTTACTATATACCACACAGCAGTGTTAACTATAGTCATTATGTTGTACATTACATCCCTACATTTGTCTTAAAACTGGGAATTTGTACTTTTTGACCACCTTGTACAAATTCACCCTCTTCCTTTGCTCTACCTCTGGCAACCACATGTCTAATCTCTTTTCCTATAAATTTCTTTGTTTATTTTAGATTCCACATACAAGTGAGATCATACAGTATTGATTTTTGTCTGACTTTTTACTTGGCATAATGCCTTCAAGGTCTTTCCATATTATCACAAATGGTAGGATTTCCTCATTTTGTATGGCTAAATATATCTATCTGTTCACTTTAGCTATCCATTCATCCATTAATGGGCATTTAGGTTGTTCCCATGTTTTGACTACAGTAAATGTGCTGCCATGAATATGAGGTGCAAATATCTTTTTGAATTACTATTTTTGTTTCCTTTAGATATTCTCAAAAGTTGAATTGCTGGATCCCATATGCAAGTTCTATTTTTAAATTTTTGAGAATTCTCTATACTAATATGAATTTTTGACTTTCAAAAGTTTTTATTTTTTTTGCTTTTGAGTCTTTATCATGCTTTGCATAAATTAAAATAACATAAATACTTATTATTTTTAAATAAGAAACTAGGTAGTTTGAAAAAATTTAAATATTCTTAATTACTTGTAGATTGTTTAGATTTCAGCCTAGAAAGTAAAATTAATTTTTGTAAAATTAATGTTATAGACTGTAAATCTTGAGGAAAAAATAATTTGTGTTTAAAATACAAATAAATTTGTTCTCTACCCACAGTAAATATTTCCTAATAGTTGAGTTGAAATCAGAGTCATTGCTAGGAATTAAGATTTTTTTTAAGCTTGAATAAAGGTAACCAACATTTCTGTTCAAGGAGGTCAGTGCAAGTGTATCAGCTTCCAAATGGAAACTCTCAAACATAATGTATTTTGCCTCATTGAGTTATCTTCATAGGCTTGGAGAAAAATAGTAGCTGGTGGGAGGTGAAAGCAGTTACTAATATCATCTGCATATATTTCAGTTCCTTATTCTAAATTGAAGTAAAGTTATTATAAGACTTAAGACAATTGTCATATCATCTGAAAAGCACAACATATGTCAATAAACATCAGCTATTATCAAGCCTAGAAAAATTAATTATTATCTGTTTATGCTCTTTACACCACACACTAATACTTCTGATACTGTTAAAGCCCTTATCACACTCCAGTTTCTTGTCTCTGAGATCCTCAGTGATAACAAGAGCCTTCATCATCTCTCAGCTTCTGGTATTTAACACAACTTCATGATATGTTATATATACTCAGAGCATGTTTTTAGAATAACTGCATAGTCTTATTTGAATTATAAGATTGCCACTGTCAACTATAGGACTCAGTCTACCCCTTGAAAAGTTTTGCCATTTCATATGACTTTTAAAAAGCTCTAAATTTATTATAAATGAAAAATAAAAGTGTTGATAAATTTAATTTTAGCTTTTGAAGACATTATTAAGAGTATAAATAAAAGTTAGGTTATAAGCACTTGCAAGGTTATTAAAGTAATGATTTGGGTTGACAGATGTTCAGTAAAAACTCATCTTTATTCTAATAAGTATTTCTCAGGCAAATTTAAGAGGAAGCAGTGCTAATGTTTCATGAACTTTTAAAAGGAAAATTAACATCAGTTACACTGACAAAAATCAACAGGGAAGATAAAACCTATCATCTCCTCAGAGAGAGAATATTATTAACAATACTCATGTCATTATTAATCATAAAGTTTATGGTAATAATGAACATTGAGTTTACTCATATTAATTTCCTAGTTTCTCAGTGGGTTAACTGTAGCCTATTCTCTATTTTTAGGAGGAAAAAGTAGTGGTAAATTCTATGTCAATGTTACCTATTAATTAGCTAAGTTGGGATTTGAACCCAAGTCTTTATGTTTCTATTGATACAACACTTAGCATATTAGATCTGCATTGAAAATGATTAATTCAGAATAAGTGAATACCTTAAGTTTGTTTTCTCAATAAGCCCCAACTTGGACATAAAAACTTCTTGTTATTCAAAGATCTTACCATTCCTCACCTTCATGCTTTTATGGAAATAATGCCTTGTGCTTCCAATCATTTTAGTTTCTAGGTGAACCTTATTCAGCATTTAATGTCCACTCAGTTTTAGAAAATCATTCTTGATTTTCTCAATTAGATGTGTGATATCTTTTTTGAACACTCATAATGAATTTCTATTCTCTTATTGCACAACTTGTATCCTTTTTGCCCTTTAGTTATTTTTATGTTTGTATGCTTTCTCCCCTCAAAATTTTATAAGCTTCTAGAGCACAGGGGTAGATCTTGCCCATTTTGTATCCACTGTGATACCTACCACAATAGAGTAGTAACATCTTATACTTGTAGAATCCTATGAAGTGTATTAAATAGTTTTTTTAAATGATATAAGTAATACCATCTAAAATGTTATTCATAGATAATCCAGTCACCAGGTGGAGAACTGGACTGACTTCTAAGGCATCTCCTCTGTAATTCCCAACACTTGATCTTTCCAACACTTCACAAAGTGAGCAGAAAAACCATTTAAGAGACATATTTTTCTACTAGATTATTAATGCCCTAGACATCAAAATATGAGTACCTGTGAAATGTTTAAATCTCTGATTATAATATTTATGTAGATTGCCCACTGATAGTTTTATCAAATCATCTAGGATAGCTGTTTTCAAAGTATTACTGTAGAGTCAAATGACAGGGGTTGATGCACAAGGAATATCAGGCACTGTAGGAGAAAATGTTAATAGAAATTTTACTTTATTTGTTACATATAGTTGGATTTGTTGGCAAAAAATTTTGTTAAAAATGGTTTCTTTTTAAAGAAAAGGGAGGGAGATGACATGCCCTGATCTAAGCAACTCGAGATACAAGGAAGAACAGAAAATTGATGACTGAGAAATGAAAACTATTTCACACATATAGTTCATGTAAACATGAAAATAGGGAGACAAAAATAAATGTTCCATGTAGGAAATATTATATACTTATCTTTTTGAAAATATATTAATTGATAGCAGGAGCACATTTTTATCGAGCAATTATCTCCAAGCAAAACATGCTAAGGAAAGAAACTAAATTGGGAAGCTAAAATGCAGTAGTCTTATCTAGTTCCTTATTCAATGTTAGAAAAAAAAAAGGAATATGTATTACTCCCTTTCTCCTACTTATTACAAATATATGCTGGGAAAATTTATCAGAAATCAAATTCCTTGAATTAGAGCAATAAATAAAAATACTCTGACATTTAGTGCATTCTCTCATTTTCAAGTGACAAGACATTCACTTTGGTTACTTTATCATTGCTTTATATTCCTTAGGTTTATCATACAGAGGCTTAACTTTGGTCATTTTTAGTGGGATTGTTTCTGTCACTGTTATAGGTGGGGAACAGGCACACGTCACTTGTACTTGAGGCTTGAAGTCAGGGAGATGATGCAAAAAAGAAGGGTGAACTATAATGTTACTGGATAAAGTCTCGTAGGCTGAAGTAAACCTTGTTTATATGACCTCTGCATCCCCCATCACCTCCACCCCTACCAAAAAGTGGCCTAGAAGTCTTAAAATGTCTACTAGGAAGCAACATAGGATTGCAGTCAGGAACTTGTATTCTGGAGTAGGACTATGTTCTCCAGTTCTATACCTTAAAAACTTACTTAACCATTCAATGCTTGTTTTGCCATTGATAAAACAAAGATTATGAACTATTTCCTCTCATAGACTCGTTGATTGAATGAGAAAACCTATGCAAGAAACTTAATTATTATTATTATCATGGATTATGTCAGTATAAATACACAAACCCTTAAAATGAGAGCAACCACTGTTCTCCATGGCAGGACTTTTGTCACTTTGCATTGAACACTTGTGGGAGACTTCAATGTGAACATGAGACAAAAGAAAACTGCATCCTACATTAAGTGAGTTAGAATTGCTGATGTCACTTTGAGCAATTTCAAAATCAATTTCTTTTTAATGTAAAGTAGGGGAAAATGTGTTCTAGGGATGCTCAGATGAGAAAATAGATGTGATTTTATCACAGGACCTAAGAAATGTTACCCACTCATGAAATGTACACTTACTATTAGTGCAACAGTCTGACTCCATTTTTGATGTTCAACTACTGGCAGCTTTTAAGCCCCACTTCTCCCTCTTTCCTTTCTGCCTCACATCTGAGCAAGAAATCCCAGTGCTACTCCCTTTAGGAAGTTGGTGATGGACAGAGAAGCCTGGCATGCTGCAGTCCCTGGGGTCGTAAATAGTCAGATGACTGAGTGACTGACCTGACTCCCTTTAGCCCTAGCAAGAAGTCCAAAGATACACCTGTGCAGGAACCGTTATCCACTTCCTACTCATTATAAAAACAGCAAGCCAATTTCCTTTCCCTGCCTTCTTAAACAATTTTTACAACAACTTGCTAAGTCTAACTTCCTTTTCCCAAAAAGTTACCTTTATTGAGTAAAGAAAAAAAGAAAAACTTTTATTCTCTCATGGCATGTATGGGCATCCATGGTTTGGACATCTTAACTGAATTTTAGGTAGGGACTACCTTGCTTCTATTGGAAGGAAATGGCAACCCACTCCAGTATTCTTGCCTGGAAATCCAATGGACAGAGGAACCTGGTGGGCTATAGTCCGGGGGATGACAAGAGTTTGGCATGACTTAGCAACTAAACCACCACCCTGCTTCTATAGAGCGGCTACAACAAAAAGTTACTCTTGAGTCATGTGGTCATTTTCTTCATGTGACGTAAGGTTCTTCTATGAAGTATACAGTTAGATAAACTGCATATGAAATGCTCAAGCCATACTGAAAGGGAGAAGAATTAATGGAATGCCTCAGGTCACATTTTTAGCAGCTGTAGGTAGGGCATTTAACAAAATTATCATTTTTATTATTGTTCTTTATGTACCTTTGTTTTGTGTTTTTGTTAATGTAATAAAAACATTTGAGGGTATTCTTACATATTATTTTCTCTCAATTTGTCTTCTTATGTATGTATAGTGCCTTTTCATGCCATTTATATTTCACATTAGTGAAACTGTCACTTCAAATTAACTTTTTGTTAAGCTGTTTTCATTAATCAAACTATCCTTATAGTTTCTCTATCATCAGGGTTTTTTTATTATGAGTTACAATCTATTTTATTTATGCTTCTTTTAATTTACCTTTAGTGTGTTTCTCTTCTGCAATATATATCATATTTGCTTGTCATTTGACATGTGTTGTTATAATAGCATTTATAATAAACATAATGAAATTTTGTTCTCAGATTTTCAAGCTCTTCGTCTTAGCCTCTAGTAATCAATTTATATGTTTTTTCATCCATAAACAAAACCTCAAAAATCCTGTTATGACCTGCTTGTTCACTTGTATATCTGGATTCCAGTCATATTCAGTCTTTATTTTCTTTGGAGACAAATTATGTTTCATGAAAATGGACTTTAATTCTTTAAGGATAAATAAAAGGTTAATAAATCTATATAGTCTTAATTTCAAAGGACACTACTATTGATTGCCATTATTTATTAAGTCATTAGACTTAGGTAGTCAGCTCTGATTTCAAGAAGAGAAATCTTAATAAAGGTAATTAGAGCTGAGTGCTTTTTTTTTTTTTTTTCCTATATTGTCACTTACCCTACTTTGTTGTAGTGTGGACGTTTACAAATGAAAATAGTGTTTTTGTTCCTACAGTAATTGAACAAAAAGGATTTAAAACTGAATTCTCCAATTTTCTTGGATAAAAGTTCTCAATTCAATAACTTAATAGCTATAGGGTTTTTACATCATCTTGCATTTTATGTGACCTTTAAATAAGTAATATATACTAAGTTCTCATTTTACACTTAATAAGCGGCAAAGTGAAGATTTCTAAAAGTCAAATATGAGAATGAAAAGCTGATATTTAAACAGATTGAATGTAATTTGATCATAATTTGTATTTCTCTTTGTACTAAGTACATTTTTCTTCAGTGACTCAGTTTACTCTGTATCGTGCCTTGTTAGATTTCCTTTATTGAGCTCCTCTCAGGTTGAATTCTATGATATACCTGGCTTGAAATGTTTTGAGGCGAGGCTAAGATTTATATGGACATTATTTATTTTCAACCTCAAAAACAGTAGAAATGCTAAAAAATTCCTGTGCACTGTCGATCTTATTCACTTTCCCTGGCACTGTTCATTCTTAACTTAAGCTTCTTTATTGCTGAAGTGTCATTCTATTTTTTCCTGAAGTTCCTAAACAAATATAAGCTTACTTAGGAATGCTTGAAACTCTGTTTCAACATCTCACTATTTTAACATTGCTTTGTTAGCCGTTCTTACTAAAAACATGTGCGTTGAAATTATGTGTTGTGGTGAAGTTGGATAAAGCGCACAGAATGGAAAAGAGCAGAGGGTAACTAGAACTTCTGTGAGCTGAGGACCTCTTCATTGGAAGGCCATGGGAATAGAATATGCAAGGACTGGAGCTGGGCAGCGGGGTAAGGATGGGGCAGGAAGTAGGACATTATACCTCAAGTGTTTATACAATCGATTGATTGACTGGTTTCATTAAGGTATAACAGACACAGTGAAATGTATAGATTTCAAGTGCAAGTTCAAATGTGTACAAGCTAAAACTAAAAACTGTCTCAAAATTTACATTTCCATCATGGGTAAATATATTTGTGATAAAAGGAAACTGTTATCCGGGTGCAGAATACCCAGTATCTAACAGATAAAAAACTCAAATTGTAGTTACTCCTTTTTTACTTGCATATTATAAACATTTGCAGTAAAGGAGTCACAAAGCTTCTTGTTTCCTTGTAAATGAAGCTATCATATTTAGCTAATTTTGCTAAACTTTAATACATTTTGCTGCTTCTAATTCATTTGCATTCATAATAACCCAGGTGCCCAGAGTACATTTTGTTCACACTTTCTACACTGTTTACATATCTTCAAGTACATTTCATTATTTTCTTTCATATTTTGGTAAAACCAGACCTTTTTTCTTTAAAACAAAATATTTTCATTTTATCTCTTTTGCTAGATAAACAGCCCATTCTTCCATGATAGACATTAGGCTGTTTTTATGTCTCAGCTATTGCAAATAATGTTGCAGTGAATGCGGGAGTGCAGACTTCTCTACAGGATACTTATTTAACTACATTCAGCTATGTACCCAGAAGTAAGATTGATGGACCATGTGGTAGTCCTATTTCTAATTTTTTGAGAAACTGTTATAGTGTTTTCCATTATGGCTGTACCAACTTACATTCTCACCAACAATGTACAAGAGTTCCCTGTTCTCCACATCCTCACCAGCAATTTTTGTCTCTTGTCTTTTTTTGTAACAGCCATTCTAACAGGTGTAAAGGAGTTGTCTCATTGTAGTTTCATTTCCTTCATGATTCATAATGCTGAGCACCTTTTGATGTATCTGTTGGCCATTACAGTAACTTTGGGAAAATGTCTACTCAGGTCATTTGACTACTTTTTGAGCTATTTGATTTTTTGATATGGAATGTAATAACATTTTTTATCAAAGTGGGACAAATAATTCTAAAACTTGTAACAAAAAAGACCCCAAATAGCTAAAGCAACATAAAGAAACAATGAAGCTGGAGGCATCACACTTTCTGACTTCAACTATATTATAAAGCTATAGTAATCAAAAAAGTATGGTATTTGCATAAAAACAGACACATAAACCAATGGAACAGAATTGATAGCCCAAAAATACATCCACGCATATACAGTCAACTGGTTTTTGACTAATACTCAATGGAGAAAAGATAGTCTTCAATAAATGGTGCTGGGAAAACTGAATATTCACTTGCAAAAGAATGAAACTGGATCCATATCTCACATCATTCACAAAAATTACCTTGAAATTGGTTAACTTAAACACAAAACCTAAAACCACAAAATATCTAGAAGAAAGCAAAACTTAAAAAGCTCTTTGACACTGGTCTTTGCAATGATTTTATGGAAATGACAACAAAAGCATAGGCAACAAAAGCAAAGTTAAAAAAGTAAGACTATATCAAACTAAAAAGCTTTTGCACAGGAAGATAATGATCATCAAAATAAAAAATCAACTTACAGAATGGGAGAAAATATTTGTAAATCACATATCTGATAGGGGTTAATATTCAAAATATATAAGGAACTCATATAATTCTTATTCTTGTACAAAGTAGAATATCATGTATACTGTGATAGAATTAGAAAGAAAACAAAGAGTTGTTTTAAAATAAATATTAGTAACTCTAATTAAAAAAATTCTACTTATCAGAAACATACTAAATTAACTTTTTAAAATAAAATTATAAACTCTGTATTTATTAATCATATTTTAAAAGACTCTAAGTTACATTAAAAACTTCTGAATATCACATTTTTCTTTTAATCTCTAACCACAATCAAGGATATTACCTTAATTCATTGAATTTTAGAATACTTTTTTACAGAAAAAAATTACTGTCTAGCTTTTAATGGAGCTATTTTGTGGACAAAAGCTTTCTTTAACATTTAACACATTAAATTTTAAAAGATAAACTTTAAAAAAAATTATGAATTTTTTCATTTTCAATTAATATAAATCCCAACTATGTATCAATTAAAACCTGAGCTCCTGTAGATTGTAAGAGACTTTAAAATCTCATTTACTGAATGCTTGTTTTATGGAGCCTTTCAAATGAAGATCCTTGTTCATAACAAAAGTTCCTATTACTGTCACAGCAATTCCAAATTGCCCTTTGTGAAATTGTGCTGAGTAAGTAAAGAGATCTGCAGTGCCTTCCCTGGTGATCCAGTGGCTAAGACTCCATGCTCCCAGTGCAGAGGGCCAGGTTTCCACCCATGGTCAGGGAACTAGATCCCACATGACATAAATAAGAGTTCGCGTGCTTCAACTAAAAATCCTGAATGTCGCAGCTAAGACCTTGCACAGATAAGTAAGTAAATAAATAAATTTTTTTTAAAAATAGAGAGATTTATTTTGAGTTAAGATTGTAGCAAGAATTATGAAGAAAGCAAATTTTTAGTCTAGAGGGAACACTGACTTAAGAAACCTCATGAAAACAGCAATAGTTAGTAAACATTACAGTTGTGAAACCATGTATCTCCAGAATCTGGCCAAAGATTAACTGTCACTAAGACTAATGGCCCAGAGAAGTTCCCGGCCCTGACAGAGGGAATTATACTCTTCTCAGAAACATGAAGACAATACTGAGGAGTGTCCTTATAAAGTTTTCAAAGTATGACATGATATTTTGAAATCATCAGCTTCTTTCCATTTGAGAGAATGACTTTTCCAACCTCTATTTGTTTCTTGCCCTTTCAACTTCACCTTATAAACCAGGGGTCAGCAAACTATAGCCAGAAGGTTAAATCCAGACCAACATCTGTTTGTGTAAATAAAGTTTTATTTGAACACAGCCTCGTGCATTCATTACCTATTGTCTGCAGTTTTCAGGCTACAATACAGATTTGAGTAGTTACAGCAAAGACTGTCCTTTACCACCTGTCCTTTTACAGAAAAACGTTTGTTGAACCTTATTAGAGACATAAATCTTTATAGACAACAGACAGGTAGAGATGGTAGTTAATGGTATATTAATGCTCTGAAAGATCCATGCAAAGGATATTGAGTACACCTTTGACCAACGACCAACAAGTCTGGGGGATTCTTTTCCCAGAATGGAGAAGAAAACACAATATCAAGGACTCTATGAAATAACTGAAGCACAAATGAAGCATAAAACTACAGGCAGGTGGCCTCCGTTGGGGAAGACTCCAGGTATCACAGATGTCCACACTGTTACAGAGGTGAGCTCCTTGTCAAGGCCAATGAGGGATGTGGCCATGTCCTGCTGGAGCTCTGCTTGCTAAGACCATCAAAGTCACTCTGGTGACTGTAGTAAGTTTATCACCTTGCTACAACAAACAAAAATGCAAACTGTGAGGAACTATGAAGAGTCTCAAAATGAGGACTCAGGGAAGGTTACTTATTGCATTTTGGATACTAGCATTACTCATGGATGGTATTCACAGGAACTGAACTGATCCTGTAAAATGAGAAGGTGCTGGAAGATCAATGCTATACCTTTAAAATATATGAGCCTTTATTGGATTACTGTTTGGTCAGTTGGTCTGTGTTACAACTTGAAACTTATGGGTCTGAAAAAACTGGTGTTAAATGGGTTTGACCTAAACTAGATTATCTTGCATGCTATACTCTGGCAAAGTTTATCTGTTTTTTGAGTCCTTTGACTGTTCTGATGTATGGTTTCTATTTTAAGGATCAGTATAATAACATGAGTTGGAATAATAAATACCACATTTAGGTGTGCAGGAAGAAGATGCATCTGAGGATGTGTACAGCTTCTATTTGTATTTTTCTTATATTGGCCTGGCTTAGGTTATATTTTTTATAAGATGCCCCCTCTTCTCTTGGCATATGGACAGCCATTGATAGGGGTCAAGAGGAGAGTCATCAAATGCTAAGTGCTCCTCCCAAGATCTTGCCCTCCTTTTCTTCTCAGATATAATTCAACTCTATTTCATTACTTTCTGCTTTTAAACTCCAGAGGGATTCTCAGTGTTCCTTTTAGCCTGTCACCTTCAGAAGCCCAGGTCTCCTTGGGCTTGTCTTATGTTTCTAACCTATAGATTCTGAGCTTACAGTACTTTTACATGTGAGCGTTTTTTATACCCTACTTGTTTTATTTTTCCTATGACACTTATCATCCTCTGACATAACACACATTTCACTCATTTTCTTATATATTGGTGCTGCTTATTATGGCAGGCATAATTCTAAAGATGCCCTCTTCCCAAGATTTTCATTTGGTGCTTATTCAATCAAACACTGATATAGGTACTGCTGTGAAGGGATTTTGCACATGTAGAAAAATCACTAAACTGTTGACCTTAAGATAATAGAGATTATCCATCCATCCAGGTGGAACTGACTCTACCAGACAATCCCTTTTAAAGCAGTTTCCGTTGACTGGTAGCAGAAAGGAAAGGCAGAGATATTCGAATTAGAGAACTTGATGTGCCATTGCTGGCTGTGTTGAAGGAATGGGTCACGTGCAAGGAGCAGTCACAAGAAGCTAAGAGTGATTCTTGGTTGACAGCCAATTAGCAAAGGAGGACCTCAGTTCTGCAACTGCAAAGAAATGAACTCTGCTAACAATGTGAGTGATCTTGGAAGTAGATTCTTTCTCAGAGACTCAGATAATAGCCTATCCCTGCTGACATCTTGGTTTTATCATCCTTGTAAGAATATAAATAGAGGACCCAACCAACACAAGCCAGACTTAAGACCTACAGAACTGAGAAAATAAATACATGCTGTTTTAAGTTGTAAGAATATCTTAAGAATAGAAAATAAGAATAGAGTTATTCCCCCTATTTTTTCAGTTATATCTTATGTCACTGTTATATCACACCTACTATTGTGCCTGATGAATAAGAAACATTTAAGAAATAATTCCAAATTAATATTCTAAACTAAACACAATGAATAATATGAGACTTTTTTAATCCTGTAGACTTACTCTGGATATTTTATTGTAAGTTCAGTTAAGTAAACTATTAAGAGTTAAGCATTTGAGAGTCCATCTAACAACCTTACATGATTTTAATCTTATTAAACTTATAAAAGGCATCAATGTTGCACTTACAAGTGTTTAATTCTTTTTTTTAGGATGAATTGATTACCAGACACTGAATACTTAATTTAATGCATGTTTTAGTGCACTTTATGTGACACAAATTAATTTGCAATGGAGGCAGGAAGCCTATCTCTAAGGTAATTAGTCATGGTCAAGTCTTAATTATCTTCTTAAATAGGAAAACAACAGATTTATAAAGATATCTACTATGGTATTCTTGAGGAGTACTTTCTCTTATTTATTAATAACTCTTCCCACTAAAATAAAACATTCTAAGATATAGATTTCAATGCAAGGACTCTGAAATAATGATACCTATTTTTGAACACCTACAATATTTCAGGCTCTGTGCATTCCTTCCAGTCACACCACAAGGTGCTTTTATTTCTATTTTATACACGAGGAAAGTGAGCCTCTGAGGTATTAAGTAGCTAATGCAGTGTAAGAAAAATTGACTCAGTAAGTCTAAGATTCCAGCACAATTGGACAGGACTTCGTGACTGAACAACAACGTATTCTGCTACATTGTCAACCAGGGATTTTGTTTTTTTGTTTATTAAATGCATCCATAATTACCAAGAATATATATGCATTTACATCCATGTCTGAGTATATGCACAGTATTTGTAACTGAGATTTATTATATATCAACAAGATATAATCAGCATTTTCCTAGACAACAATTGCACCTTGGAAACTTGGTTAGAAAGACAGAGTTGTATGTTATGACAGCAATAATCATATTTACAAAATAAGTGCAGAAGTGAGTTGACTTTAATTTACAAAAGGACTGAATAATCTTAAAGTGACCAACTATTAATTAATTGTTCTTCCCTGGTGGCTCAGAGAGTAAAGAGTCTGCCTGCAATGCGGGAGACCAGGGTTTGATCCCCGGGTGGGGACGATCCCCTGGAGAAGGAAATGGAAACCCACTACAATATTCTTGCCAGGAAAATCCAATGGACGGAGGAGTCTGGCAGGCTACAGTTCATGGCATCGCATGGGTTCGCAAAGAGTCGGACATCACTAAGTAACTTCACTCACTCATTAGTTAATTGACATTCCTTATTCTTTTTTACAGTACATGGTGACTGAGAGTATTTTGTGTGCCTGGCACTGTACCCTAGGCTAAATTCAACATGAGATTTGTCCTTGGTATTTTGGGAGCTTCAAGAAAAGGATCTGAGGTGATAGATTGACAGCTGAGGCTGAGAGATGAGTGTTAGCCTGAAGAAGGACGTTTAGAGGGGGAAAGAGAAGTGCAGGAATATTTCAGACTCAGAGAAAGTGAGAGAAAAGGACTTAGAATGAAGAAGATCTTGCTTTTTTTCTGAGGAACTTAAAGAAGTGCACTGTTTTTGGATAATAGAATCCATTGTAGGGAAACGTAGCACATGGAAAGAGAGATTTAAAGAGATGAGATTTGAGTGTGCATTGCCTTCGAGGTCACATTAACAAAGCTGAAATTTATGTGGTGCCACTGAGGGGAATGCCATGAGTAGGTTTTATATTTGTTCACTCACTCAGTCAACAATATCATTAAAGGCTTGCTCTGTGCACTGTGCACCAGGCCCAGGCTTCTGAGTTAGGAACTACAGACAGCAGTGAATTCATCACTGTCCTGGTCCTTTCCCAAAAAAGAGCTTATTATCTGGATTGATGACTTTGAAAGGGCAATATGTTGCAATATAAATAATACATTGTAACAAAGAAAGACCAGATAGAGGGAGGTAGAAGAGGAAGCACACAGGGATAATTTCCTGAGCTAAGGACACAGGATCTAGCAACAAGGAAGTCTTGGTGACAGAGATGGGGATATATTGGATGGTGGAGGCATTTAGACCCCAACTTCTTTTGTAGAGGTGGGACATGATGGAAAACAGGTACAATATATACTCATCACTGTATTTCCAGCCCTTGTTTCCTAATTTAAACTTGAGTCTGAATCATCATCTTTGAAGGGTCATTGATTCCAAGAAATCTTGATTTTAAAGAGTACCCAACATCTACCTAACCTATTAACTGGGATTGAATCTGGTGGTTTCAGGTCCTTTATCACAATATTTTAAATTTGCAATTACTATTTTATATTTACAGTTACTATTTTAAATTTGCAATTAATGAAAATCTTGACTCTGGAAATTCTTCTTTTCAGTATTGTTGGGATAGAGTCACATTCAGTTAAATTATGCTTAGCATGGTGATGATGAGTGGTTAGTGAATCTCTCTTTCCCCTAAATATCTACTAATAAGTTTACAAGATGGTCACTTCTCAAATTGATGGCTTATTTCAGTAACTATTCTGTGCATTGATTTTTCTGTGCTGTGAAATTGGTTCTTATATAGACAGGCTTGTGATGTAGCATTTCATAGGTAAATGTTTCTTCTCCTTCATAGTATTTAAAACAAAAATGTTTAAATGTTTGCTTGACTTTTCTTTCCTCCCCTTAACAGAAAAAGTAAGTAAATTCACTCATTTTCTGGTTTTAGTGTGCTCTTTAGTTTTTAAATTTATAGTAAGTTTATAAAGTACATGCTTTTAAAACTATATTATTGGTTTATACAAAGATAAATATAGTCAACAATTTATCTAATTACTTTTTAAATATCAAAGGTAGGATGCAATTATAATTTACAAAACAGTTCATTCATCTACTACACTCTTGGAACAAAAATATGAACATTCATATGCTCTGTTTACAGACCCTCATTTTCTTGCAAAAAAAAAGGTATTTGGAGATTTGAAAGTTTCAATTTTATATTTATATATATCTGACAGGAACACATTTCAGAATAATTCTATTTCTAAGTCCTCTGACAATTTTTAATGTCTAAGCTTAATTTTTTATTAGTTGTGTTATGATTTATTTGATAGAAGTCACAGAGTTTAGATTTAAATTTATGTTTAACTTCTCTTCCATTAACGTTTGTTTTAGTAGACTGTCTAATCTTTGCTCTGAAGTGTTATACATTCAAACTTCAGTACCATCATATTATAAATCATGAAAAAGCTTGATAGCTTTGGAGAAAAAAGTATAGAATTATTTCTTCAAATTGTCATAATGCTTTAATGTTTTAAATATTAAGTAAAAATTAAAGTATATGACAAAGTGTTTAATATTTCTTAGACATCCTAGGGCCACTCCCGTTTCTAATTTGATATATTTTCTTTATTAGAAATTTCAACTTTATTTGCTTAGTTCACTTTTTTCCATCTTTGCTTTATTTGCTTAGTTCACTTTTTGCTCAAATGAAAAACAGAATAAAAATCCCCAGTCAAAACCTCTGAGGACCTCCCTGGTAGCTTTTATGAGGACTTCCCTGGTAGTCCAATGGTTAAGAACTTGAGCATTTCCAGTCCACAGGTGTGGGTTTGATCCCTGGTCAGGAAACTAAGATCCCATGTGCCTTGTGGGGTAGTCAAAAACAAATAAACAAAGCAAAAAATACTTCTGTTTTATGCATTTCCTTTGATTTAATATATCAGTGTTTACAGCATGCAACAGTTAATGTAAGCTAACAGGTACCTTAAATGATCAAACATTTTAACTTACTAATAAACTATTTAAGTACTCTATAAAGATGGACTTCTCTGTTTTAATTTTTAATCTTGCCTTTAACCCTTTAAAGGCAAAGCTCGTAAAATAAGACAAAGCTTTACATTGGGATGCAACTTGATGCTACATTATAAAAAACTATAAGATAAGGAAGAAGCAAAGCCTTTCTTTCAGACAGTAGTTTCTAAAATAGTAAATTTCATCTATTTCTCTGTCATTAGTTCTACGATAAATCTCCCTTGTGGAAAGTTTCTATATAATTCAAGCAAGTTTTCATTATAATTTGCAAGAAGGTTATAATCCAAATTTAAGGTTTCTGTCAAATTCAAATATTTTTCTATTGCTTGGAAGGCGTTCAAATGTCATTTGTCTGCATTAAAATTGTATTTTTCCCACTTAAAATCATCTCACTTTTAATAATCAAGAATGATTGGTGAGTGAATATTCTCCAAAGAAATGAAAAACTGTGGATTTAAAATTCTATTTTTTTGCTTATAAAATCTTAACGGTATCCTTTCGGCTTTATGAAGAAGACTAAAAACTGACTGAAAAACAAGTTAAAAATTTAATTTCACCATTATGTATAAAAACTGATATGGAAAAATCAGGTATTCAAAGATTATTACTCTTCTCTCTATTGCAGACTCTTGAACATAGAGGGCGCTGTTACATTAATGAAGATCAACTTCAAGCAGCATTTATCGTTCCTTTTAATGGCAAGATCATCAGCTCAGCCGTGTTCTATGACTGCTATGTATTAATCATTTTATCTATCAGTAAATATCTTTTTCATAACGCTTTAATGGAGCCACTTTCATAGGTTTTAATCTGAGATAAGTGAAGATGTGAATATGAACATATAGGAATATTTATGGAAAACATTAGCTCATATGGTAAATGCCTCATGAAGTTTTCTGACAGCACCGCTCTTCATTTTTAACACATGTAATAGTATAGCGTGACGGAAGTCAGTTAACATGAGTCACTAGACATTAAATATCACAATTTATGGAAAGACCAAGAACTTACTTTGACATTTTGGAAAGACACGTACTTTCTTCTGTCACATTTGTGGCAGGTGATGCTGACCACCATCTTTAGTCTGAGTGAGGCTAAATAATTCTGTCAATACATCAGGTATCCCCAGTTAATTCTTAAAGTGATCATTCCAAGAAAAACAAGATTGTTTAAAATATTGTGATTTAAATTGCATTGGTCTTTAGATTTTTTTTTTTTTTCCTAGCTGGCTTTAAAATAATCTAATAAGGGTATTATACCTCTGAATGTTTTCTAAAGTGAAAACAATCAGAAGAAAGGTACCAGCTTCTCAATTGGGAATATCATTAATTCCTCTCCTCCAAGATCTTAAGTGTTTTACTCATCCCTAAATGCTGACTTCATGTTTACTAGCTGCACTGCCATTTTCTTACAGCAAAATACTTAGTCAGACTGGCCCAGCTTCAGAGAATGAGTCTTAGCATACAGAAAATGTTATTGGAATGCTTAGGAGATGTGGTTATTAATTATCATCTGGCTTTACAGCCATTAGATGCCAGGGGAAGAAAAAAAAAAACTTTGTAAACAGCACATGCGTCAAGAGCATTAAAATGTGTTTGTCTCTTTAGACTCTAATCCTATTGTCTAGAATTTCTCCTCAAGACAATATTCTGAAAGAGGAATGATACTTCCATGCAATGCTGGAATCATCACAAATAATTACTACTGGTATACTACTCACTGTGGTATAGAAATATTAAATAATCATTTTCAAAATGATATTGACATTTTTTAATAAGTTTTGAAATAGAATTATCTGGTAAGAATTATTGATATGCATATTATAGATGGGTTTCTTAGATGTCACTAGTGGTAAAGAAACTTCCTGCCAATCCAGGAGACGTATCAGATGTGGGTTCAATCCCTGGGTCGGGAAGATCACTGGAGAAGGGCATGGTAACCCAATCCAGTTCTTGCCTGGAAAACCCTATGGACAGAGAAGCCTGGCAGGCTACTGTCTACAGGGTGGCAAACAGTTGGACACAACTGAAGTGACTTAGTATGCATACATGTATGATAGATGATATAATATATGATAAATAATGTATACAATAATGTAAAATAAATTATGATAAAGTACAGATTCTGAAGCCTAATTGCTCAGGTTCAGATTCTAACCCAATCACTCAGTAGCTATATCAGTTTGAAAAAGGAATAACTTCTCTGTCTCAATTTCCTCATCTGGAAAATGAGCATGAAGTAAGATTTCTACAATGTGGTCCTAATGAGAATGTTTAATAATGTTTAATATTGTGTTTAGACCATATTGAAAGTGAAAGTGAAGTGTTAGTCAGTCGTGCTTGACTCTTTGTGAACCCATGGAGTGCAGCCACCAGGCTCCTCTGTCCACGGGATTTTCCAGGCAAGGATACTGAAATGGGTAACCATTTCCTTCTCTAGGGGATCTTCCCAATGCAGGGATTGAACCTGGGTCTCCTACACTGCAGGCAGATTCTTTATTGACTGAGCTACCAGGAAGCCCACCATATTAAGGGCTTGCTGTTGCTATTTACATGGTTTCTAATATTAAAGTGATATTTTATAACAATATGTTTGCATTTATCATTATCTAAATCATAACCTTTATCCACATGTTCTGCAAAGGAAAGATGCTACCAAAAGTAAACTTTAAAAGATGAATTGGTGTGTGCATGGTGGCATTTGAAAGGGAGGAAAATTAAGGCTTGGCGACTGCTTAAAAATACACAAGCAGTACTGGAACGAGGTCATATTAGAATATTTAGTCACATCTTACTTATGTCTGAGAACTACATGGACATCAAAGCATCCATCTATTATCACTTGGTCTTTTTGTTCCCTGTCGTACTTTAATTATGATGTCTGCATATCATATCTCACTGTTCTATAATGAGGTTTTTTTTGGTGTTTTACTTTATCTCTTGATGGGAAGAGATATCAATCCGCAATTTAGAGATTTTGTGACTACAAAGTTAGCCTATTTCCTGTTACTGGAAAGCTTGCTTTTCATTATAGTTATAATCATAAGTTATGAAATGTCAAGTCACTCTGCTTATCTTTTACAACTTGCCTCCTCACCTTATGCTACTCAGCTCTCTGGGTCCCAGCACTCTCCCTGAAGTGGAACACATTAAGTTTCTCCCATCACAGGGGTTTACCCTTTTGTTCCCACACTGCCTAGCTTGCCAGAGGGCCAGTCCTCATTTTCACTCAGATCTGCTCAAATGCAACACATTAGAGAGGGCTCCAGCAACCACATGCATTAAAATAGCCCCACCCTCATCACTCCATGGGGTTTCTTGGTGGCTCAGATGGTAAAGAAATCCCCTGCAATGCGGGAGACCTGGGTTGGATCCCTGGTTTGGGAAGATCTCCATGAAGAGGAAACAGCAACCTACTCCAGTACTCTTGTCTGGAGAATCTCATGGACAGAGGAGCCTGGCGAGCTACAGTTCATAGGGCTGCACAGAGTCGGAGACAACTGAGGTGACTTAGCATGTACACAGGGTAGCATGCACACATCACTCTATACTGTATAATTTGTTGATTTTTCAACACAGCCTTTATCATAAACATGTATCTATTTAATTATGAGTTTTTTGTCTTCCCCTACTAGGACACAATTTTACTGAAGCATAAGCTTTTATTTGTGAAGTGAAGCTCTTATATCGCTTGCCTCTAGAAATAAGATTAGTCAGTTAATACATATTAAATGACTGAATGGACATGACTGACAAATTTTATTTCAAATTAGAAGAAATTTATTTTCAAACAATCTTGAAACTTGGTAATTGTAACTAGGTAGCTGGATGGCATCACTGACTTGATGGACGTGAGTCTGAGTGAACTCCGGGAGTTGGTGATGGACAGGGAAGCCTGGCGTGTTGCGATTCATGGGGTCGCAAAGAGTCGGACACGACTGAGTGACTGAACTGAACTGAACTGAAACTGTGACATGTAATTTCAGCCCAACATATTTACTTTAAAAAGTTGTAGTACTATTCATGGCATTTTCAAATATTTACAGAATTCCTACGGGAGAATGAAGCTGGACATCAATGAGCAACTGAGGCAGGGCTGTGTAAGCACCAAAGCAAAAATATTTGTAAAAAATGGCTCTAAAAAATGAAGAATAGTGACTTCCCTGGCCATCCAGTGGTTAAGATTTTGCCTTCCAATGTAGGAAGTGTGGGTCCAATTTTTGGATGGGGAGCTAAGATCCCACATGCCTTGTGGCCAAAAAACTAAATAATAAAACAGAAGCAATACTGTAACAAGTTCAATGAAGACTTTAAAAACTGGTCATATCAAAAAGCATTTTTTTAAAATGAAGAATAATTTTGTTCCCGTTTTAAAGAGAATGAGTAGATTTAGAAATAAAGGGAAAATGATGTCTTACCCAATAAATCTTAATCTAAATACTATTCTAATTATCTAATGATCAGATATTCCCTGAATTAAAAGATAAGATAATTATAATTTGGTTTATGGAACTATAATAAGATCTCTTGTTCTGTCATCTAGCTAAATTGTGTGATCTGAGCAAACAAACTGAATAAAGGTTAATGCCCAAAGGTGGTTTAGTGGCTAAGTTGTGTCCAACTCTTACGGCCCCATAGACTGTAGCCGGCCAGGGTCCTCTGTCTATGGAATTTCCCAGGCAAGAATACTGGAGTGGCTGCCTTTCCTTCTCCAGGGGATGTTCTCAACCCAAGGGTCGAATCTGGGTCTTGTGAGTTTCAGGCAGATTCTTTACTGACTGAGCCACCAGGGGTGCTCAGTGGCTAAAGGGCTATTTTTAAATATTCATATCTTATGGTCTTTCTTCAGAATAGAACAAGCAATATTTCTCTCTGAGGAAATATGTAATACACAGTAAAGCCTTTTAGACCAATCTTTTAGACTAAAGAGCCCTCTTGACTTTCTGCATGAAATAACTATCATAATCAGAGAATCTCAAGTATAGAAAAACAATTACAAACATTCTTCCATTGATTTACCACATTTTTAAATCAAAATAGGGCTTTTGTTTCTAAGCGTGCTGTTTTTGCTCCATTTCCTAGATAGAATTCCTGTTTAAATCACTAAAGCACACTTCAGTGCTTTTTATTTTAAATAACTGAACAACTTTTAATGATGACTGATCAAAATGATAATTTCAAGACAGTAAATCCTCAGAAATGCATTCAGAGGCCATGTAAGGAGAAGTTCCACACGCAGTGACTTCCATAAAGATAGGATCCTGAGGCTTGAAGAGGTTGACTTAAAACAATACTACTCACATTCAAATCTTGGCTTGACCACTCACTAACTGTGCAATCTTTGGCAAGTTTCTTACCTCCTCTTGTCTAAATCTCCTTATAAATAAGATAGGCATTAATAATAACATCCAGACAGATTTTTTTAAGAATTAACTCAGTAGAAAATCTGGCTCGTTTCAGGCCTTTACAAAGTTTGTTTGTTTTAATATAGCTGTTATTATCTTTATGGGATTTTCCAATTTATTTTGGAAATATGAGGTTGTTTTGACCATTCATGTTAGCCAGTTTATTTGAAACATTGCTACTAGTGGTATCAAATTCATGAAAATAAATATCTACATGAGCATCATGGAGTCAATTTTTAAAGACTATGAATGTGAGTCATGAATTATCCATATTCTGCTGATGGCCTGGATTTGATCCCTGGGTTGGGAAGATCCCCTGGAGAAGGAAATGGCAACCCACTGCAGTACTCTTGCTTGGAAAATTCCATGGATAGAGGAGCCTGGTAGGCTATAGGACATGACTGAGCGATTTCACTTTCTTTTCTTTTCTTGCTGATGACTTGATGCGACATCCTTGCCTTCTTTAACTACTCTGTGTTTCCATAGTAATAATAACATGACCATTGTACTAACCATACTTCATCCTAATAAAAAGAGAAGTGCTAGGAAGGGAGAGATAGAGAACATTAAAAAGAAAATAGTTTATGACATAGTCATTGTCCCCTAAAGGAGAGAAGAATAATCAGAATATAATTTATTTTTCATAAGTCAGGTGTAGTTTAATTCAGTTAATATTACAAATGTTATTTATTCCATTATATGAATTCTCACTAATTAATTTTCAAATGTCTTACCAAAACTGCAGAACTCCTTCATGAAACTTGGTGAGCAACCTCCTTGGGGAAAACCACCCATTTAGAAGTGTTTTTGGAGGAGATACATTATGCTGTCATTGGAAATTTGATCGATGCCTTGATATTCATGTTTTGGTAAATGGCCTGCTGCTGAACTAATTAGAAAAGGATCGACATGAGTAAAATTTGCATTATTTATTTTGATTCTTTCATAATACTTCACATTCTTAACTCCTTCCTATCTCTCTCTCTCCCTATTTAAAACACACACACACACACACACACACACACACACACACTTTCTCTCTTTCATCTGATAGGAAGTATTCTCAACGGAGAATCTAAGTATTCTATTCATTGAGAAATGAACCATTAAGAATATAAGGACAGAAAAATTCAGCACTCTAGAATTGTATTCAAACATGGGGCATATTCAATTCTTGTATATTTGTTAAGAATTAACTATTGATGTTGTAATCCACATAGTATTTGTTAAGACCTTTTTTCCTTTTTTATTTTACATCCAATGGTGGTTTTCCAGGTTTGCTTTATATTGTTGGTAATTTTCCTGTGACTATCAGAACGGGAGTTAAAATTACACATACGGATGGCTAACAAACACATGAAAAGATGCTCAACATCACTCATTATCAGAGAAATGCAAATCAAAACCACAATGAGGTACCACTTCACACCAGTCAGAATGGCTGCGATCCAAAAATCTGCAAGCAATAAATGCTGGAGAGGGTGTGGAGAAAAGGGAACCCTCCTACACTGTTGGTGGGAATGCAAACTAGTACAGCCACTATGGAGAACAGTGTGGAGATTCCTTAAAAAATTGCAAATAGAACTACCTTATGACCCAGCAATCCCACTGCTGGGCATACACACCGAGGAAACCAGAATTGAAAGAGACACATGTACCCCAATGTTCATTGCAGCACTGTTTATAATAGCCAGGACATGGAAACAATCTAGATGTCCATCAGCAGATGAATGGATAAGAAAGCTGGTGGTACATATACACAATGGAGTCTTACTCAGCCGATAAAAAGAATTCATTTGAATCAGTTCTGATGAGATGGATGAAACTGGAGCCGATTATACAGAGTGAAGTAAGCCAGAAAGAAAAACACCAATACAGTATACTAACACATATATATGGAATTTAGAAAGATGGCAATGACGACCCTGTATGCAAGACAGGAAAAAAGACACAGCTGTGTATAACGGACTTTTGGACTCAGAGGGAGAGGGAGAGGGTGGGATGATTTGGGAGAATGGCATTCTATCATGTATACTATCATGTAAGAATTGAATCACCAGTCTATGTCTGATGCAGGATACAGCATGCTTGGGGCTGGTGCATAGGGATGACCCACAGAGATGTGATGGGGAGGGAGGTGGGAGGGGGGTTCATGTTTGGGAACACATGTAAGAATTAAAGATTTTAAAATAAAAAAAAATAAAAAAAGAATAATAATTATAATAAAAAAGAAAATAAAATTAATGATAAAAAATTACAATATGTCACTGCTCTTGGGACTCTGCTATGTGGCTGTTTTAACATCTTTAGTTCTGTGAGAAAAACCTGCTGTGCCCAATAAGTAACCTGCCACAGATATTTTTAAGATGAATCTTTCCTGGAGCATGTCCTTTTGCTTTACTTACTATAATCCCATTGGTCAGTTTGTGCCCTCTTTGCTCCTGATAACCTAAGTCCTAAGAAGTTTTATGTTCTGGCTTTCAACAGGTGGGTGAGATAACTCAGTTCTATCAGAACTTAACAGCTGCACTTTTTCAGGTTTTTCTTACAGAGTTCTTCTAACATTCAATAATAAAAAATAAAAGCAAAAAAAAAAAAAAAAAGGAACGCAAGACTGGAAAAAGCTGAAGTTAACTATTATATAAATAGTTATTCAGTGAAGTATACAGTTATCCAATGTTATATTGTTAAGTCTCTAAATATTAGAATGATGTAAGCATTGATGTCTGACTCTGTAGAGACTGTTCAAATTTGAGCAGATAATACATGGAAGAACTATGCAAAAAAGATCTTCATGACCCAGATAATCATGATGATGTGATCACTAACCTAGAGCCAGACATCTCGGAATGTGAAGTCAAGTGGGCCTTAGGAAGCATCACAACAAACAAAGCTAGTGGAGGTGCTGGAATTCCAGTTGAGCTGTTTCAAGTCCTGAAAGATGATCCTGTGAAAGTGCTGCACTCAGTACGCCAGCAAATTTGGAAAACTGAGCAGTGGCCACAGGACTGGAAAATGTCAGTTTTCATTCCAATTCCAAAGAAAGGCAATGCCAAAGAATGCTCAAACTACCACACAATTGCACTCATCTCACATGCTAGTAAAGTAATGCTCAAAATTCTCCAAGCCAGGCTTCAGCAATACATGAACTGTGAACTCCCAGATGTTCAAGCTGCTTTTAGAAAAGACAGAGGAACCAGAGATCAAATTGCCAGCATCTGCTGGATCATGGAAAAAGCAAGAGAGTTCCAGAAAAATATCTATTTCTGCTTGATTGACTATGCCAAAGCCTTTGACTGTGTGGATCACAATAAACTGTGGAAAATTCTGAAAGAGATGGGAATACCAGACCACCTGACCTGCCTCTTGAGAAATCTGTATGCAAGTCAGGAAGCAACAGTTTGAACTGAACATGGCACAACAGACTGGTTCCAAATAGGAAAAGGAGTACTTCAAGGCTGTATATTGTCACCCTGCTTATTTAACTTCTATGCAGAGTACATCATGAGAAATGCTGGACTGGAAGAAGCACAAGCTGGAATCAAGATTGCCGGGAGAAATATCAATAACCTCAGATGTGCAGATGACACCACCCTTATGGCAGAAAGTGAAGAGGAACTAAAAAGCCTCTTGATGAAAGTGAAAGAGGAGAGGGAAAAAGTTGGCTTAAAGCTCAACATTCAGAAAACGAAGATCATGGCGTCTGGTCCCATCACTTCCTGGGAAATAGATGGGGAAACAGTGGAAACAGTGTCAGACTTTATTTTTTGGGGGCTCCAAAATCACTGCAGATGGTGATTGCAGCCATGAAATTAAAAGATGCTTACTCCTTGGAAGAAAAGTTATGACCAACCTAGATAGTATATTCAACAGCAGAGGCATTACTTTGCCGACTAAGGTCCATCTGGTCAAGGCTATGGTTTTTACTGTGGTCATGTATGGATGTCAGAGTTGGACTGTGAAGAAGGCTGAGTGCTGAAGAATTGATGCTTTTGAACTGTGGTGTTGGAGAAGACTCTTGAGAGTGCCTTGGACTGCAAGAAGATCCAACCAGTCCATTCTGAAGGAGATCAACCCTGGCATTTCTTTGGAAGGAATGATGCTAAAGCTCCAGTACTTTGGCCACCTCATGCGAAGAGTTGATTCATTGGAAAAGACTCTGATGCTGGGAGGGATTGAGGGCAGGAGGAGAAGGGGACGACGGAGGATGAGATGGCTGGATGGCATCACGGACTCGATGGATGTGAGTCTGAGTGTACTCTGGGAAATCGTGATGGACAGGGAGGCCTGACGTGCTGCAATTCATGGGGTTGCAAAGAGTCGGACACGACTGAGTGACTGAACTGAACTGAACATAGTTTATATTAGAACTGAGAGAAGTGCCTCACTTATTAAAGAACTCATTAAAATAATTATTTTTGTTTCAGTCAAGATACTTAAAAACAAAAAATGAAAAACTAGTGTGATTGAAGTAAGAAAAAATAACTATATTAAAAGATCACTGGTGGGAAAACCAGTCACTAAAAAGTCTATGGGATGAGACTCAGAAGACATAAGAAGAAAATCACATCTAATGTCAAAGCACAGTGAAGTTGCTCTGTCACAGACTAGATACACCTACTTGTGCCTTGACCCTGATCCTTCTTTGTGTTCTCTGGAGACTACCATTACTGATGCAGGCATTGCTGCCCTTGGAAACTAACTGATGTTGCCACTGTTGAAACTGCTGCCTGAAATGACTTTCCTTGGACACATCTTCTTGTGTCATGGGCTTCAGATCCTAAGGCCTGGATTGCTATATGTGTGCAGCAGAGTCTAAGGCATATGTCTGTGTCCTAACAGCAAATGACCAGGAAAATAAGTACTTGGCAGGTTTAACTTTTTGGAGTTATTTCCCCAAAATGGGTAAAAAGGATCTGGTGGTCAATGTAAAAGGTATCAGTTCCACCAACGATTTACTTCTGTAGAATCCTCCTCTTGACTTTGGTTGACTCTGTAATCTGTTCTTTTTGTTTTTAATATTTATTTCTTTTTGGTTGTGCTGGGTCTTCATTGCTTCTCTTGTTGAGGAGCATGGGCTCTAGGGCACATGGGCTTATTTGCCCCACGGCATGTGGAATCTCCCCAGGCCAGATATCAAACCCAAGTCCCCTGCACTGGCAGGCAGATTTCTAACCTCTGGACCACCAGGGAAGTCTCTGTAACCTTATCTTGATTAACACGATGTGAAGGAAATAGGTTTTAAAAAATCCCTATGGCTTCCACTTGAGTTTTCTGGAGCATTTATTGTTGAGTTGCTGGTCACTTGGAAACCTCACTACCATACAGTGGTAAGTCCAGGAGACCATATGTAGAAATCCTGACTGATGGCCTAGTATTAATAGAACTAGTATTAATAGAACTTCCAACTAACAGCCAGTTTCAACTCTCAGCCATGTGAACGAGCCCTCTTAGGTATCCAACCCAATCGAACTCTAAGACCACTGAAGTCCCAGCTGACACATGACTGCAACACTGTGAGAAATCACACTCAGCTAAGTCTAGGAATCCTACAAAATCCACAGTCATGAGAGGTCATATACGTTGTTTAACCACTGTATTTTACAGTTGTTATGCAGCAACAGAGGTCATCGAAAGAAAGAAGAGAATTTCACAAATGCAGGAGAAGTTTGTAGATTTGGGGCAGGAGAGGTGGAGGGAGAGAGGGAGAGGCAGCTGAAGAGAGAGTGAGAGGAAGGAGGGAAATGGGGGAGAAGTGGAAGAAGAGGACAAGGACGAGAAATAAACTACAGATTTACAAATTTTGTTTCTTTTTTCATTCATCCCATTGAACAGGACATGATAATAACTTCTTAAAGCACTAATGTTTCTAAAGCGACAAGGTTTACACTAGATCCTCTCTCTTACTTTCTTGACTAAATCACCGTAATGCTTTTCATGTTGAGTTGAGTGTGTGTTCAGTCGTGTCTGACTCTTTGCAAGCCCATGGACTGTAGCCTGCTAGGCTCCTCTGTCTATGGGATTTTCCAGGGAAGAATACTGGAGTGGGTTGCCATTGTAAATCATTGCAATTTTTTGAAGTATGCAACTGTTTTAAAAGATAAAAGATTAAAGTTTTGAGAGAATAGATAATTTGCATAAGACCACATAGTTAATTGTTGCCAGAAGGGAATTCTGAACTCAAGTCTTTATGAATCCTGAAACAAAGTTTAACTTAGTAGATTGCCAAGTTTGCCTACTTTTTGTTCTTTTATTTGGTAACATGAAACTGGTTTGGTAAAGTTTGCTTAGTTATTCCAAAGAAAAACATAGCAGTTCAGAACTGATTGTTTAGAATTGCCCATGTGATTTTGGGACAATGACAACAACAATACTTGGTGATGTATATTGCAAATTATATGCCTGGTTTCATGGAAAAGCTTCCTGAAGTTCTCTACTTGAAATTATATTTTTTGGAAACATACTTGACTAATTACTGCTTCTTTCCATATATGCCTTCAGAGCCATTCTATAGACATACAAAGACCCACTTATCCATAGGCTGTGCCCACCAGTTTAAGGACTTAGATATAAGCATAACAGTGACTTGTAGGGTAACAGCAGATACATTGTTCATACTTGGTACTTATTTATAAAAATTAAGTAGTGTATTGGGAGAGTTATTGGGCCTTTTTAGCTGGCTTGTCAAACTGAATGATTATGGGGTCACACAGTAAGATACTTACTAAAATAAATTAGCCTATTGGTAATAAATCTTTGTTTAGGCTTTACTGCTAGCCAGTTGTTACAATAGGACAGTTATAACAATGGATATGTGCAAGTACATTATTCCCTAATAGCTTGCTAAATTGGAATCAAAACAGGCCTACACCAGCATGTGTCAAAGTTGAATGGCAATTTAATAAAAACTGACATATTTTCTGATCTGCCTTCTCAAATAACTTAAACAGTTTGTTAAAAATTGTGACAGTCAGAAATGGTGCTAAGAATGAGTATTCAAAGGGTATTAATATTTACAAAATTCATATAGATGGTTAATAAGAAATCTTACAGTCAAAAGGGAATATGAAAGTATGTATCTTTGAGCTTGCTTCATATTTATTATTTATGAAACATGTATTGTTAAAGTTAAAAAATGGATAAACTTTCTAGAAATAAAAAATACATCTTCAGTGTTAATTTATACTGAATATATTGTGAACACACATTAAAATAAAGTGATTAATGAAGCTTAATATGACAGACTCATTATTGCAGAGAATAACTTGGCTATTGGGACATTGAGTATGCAATTTATCCAAATTTACAAACAACTTCTTCATATCTTACTTCCCTATCTAGTCACTGCTCTACATTTTTTTTGGAGTGGGGATCAACACCATCTTCTGTTGGAAAATCACTGTCTCTTTTGATCTCTTATTCTCTATTGCTCCTCAGTAGTCTGATTTGGTATTTTATCTGAGCTTTCCTGGTAGCTCAGTTGGTAAAGAATTCCCCTGCAATGCAGGAGACTCCGGTTCAATACCTGGGATGGGAAGATCTGGAGAAGGGATAGGCTGCCCACTCCAGTTTTCATGGGCTTCCTTGGTGGCTCAGAGGGTAAAGAATGTGCCTGTGATGCAGGAGACCTGGGATCAATTCCTGGGTTGGGAAGACCCCCTGGAGGAGGGCATGGCAACCCACTCCAGTATTCTTGCCTGGAGAATCCCCATGGAGAGAGGAGCCTGGCTAAAGTCCATATGGTCGCAAAGAGTGGACAAGACTGAGTGAGCACACTTCACCTCCCAGGCTCCCAGTCCTCTAAAACTCTCAGTATTCTAGGAAAAGACATTAAAACACAAGTCTGCTGACTCCTTCCCAAAGTGGGCTGAACTCATACACTTCTACCTGTTAAACTCAGAGAGGCTGACCAGCGCTGTCCCTGGCCTCCTCCACATACATTATTTGAGAAACCATTCATTCCAGAGGCAAATGAGCTCACAGAACACAATGACAAGATATTTGCAGGGCATCTCTATTTCAAAGGAAAAGAGAAAAGGAGATTCTTTTACCATGTGCTCAGTTGCTCAGTCGTGTCTAACTTTGTGACCCTATGGACCGTAGCCTGCCTGACTCTACTGTCCATGGGGATTCTCCAGGCAAGAATACTGGGGTGGCTTGCCATGCTTTCCTTCAGGGGAATCTTCCCAACTCAGGGATCAAACCCAGGTCTCCCGCATTGCAGGACGATTCTTTATTGTATGAGCTACCAGGGAAGACCAATCCTAATCAGCCTCAACTAATTTCCTACCCTTAGCAACCATGAGCTTTGTTTTTGTTTTGTTTTTCAGATTCCAGATAAAAGTGATACCATGCAGTATTTGTCCTCTGTAGGGCTTATTTTATTAGCATAATGCCATCAAGTTTCATCCATGATGTGGCAAGTGTAAGATTTCTTTCCTTTTTTAAAGCTGAATGGTATTACATTAAATATATCCACTATATAGTATCTTTATAATGGATAGAAATATATTCATTATTCATTATTTTTATAATGGATATCATAGTTAGTTAGTACAATCACTCAGTCGGGTCTGACTCTTTGCAACCCCATGAATCTCAGCACGCCAGGCCTCCAAGTCCATCACCAACTCCTGGAGTTCACTCAGACTCACGTCCATCGAGTCCGTGATGCAATCCAGCCATCTCATCTTCGGTCGTCCCCTTCTCCTCCTGCCCCCAACCCCTCCCAGGATCAGAGTCTTTTCCAATGAGTCAAGCCTTCCCATGAGGTGGCAAAAGTACTAGAGTTTCAGCTTTAGCATCATTCCTTCCAAAGAAATCCCAGGGCTGATCTCCTTCAGAATGGACTGGTTGGATCTTCTTGCAGTCCAAGGCACTCTCAAGAGTCTTCTCCAACACCACAGTTCAAAAGCATCAATTCTTCGGCACTCAACTTTCTTCACAGTCCAACTCTCACACCCATATATGACTACTGGAAAAACCATAGCCTGGACTAGATGGACCTTTGTTGGCAAAGTCATGTCTCTGCTTTTGAATATACTATCTAGGTTGGTCATAACTTTTCTTCCAAGGAGTAAACGTCTTTTAATTTCCTGGCTGCAGTCACCATCTGCAGTGATTTTGGAGCCCCAAAAAATAAAGTCTGACACTGTTTCCACTGTTTCCCCATCTATTTCCCAGGAAGTGATGGGACCAGATGCTGTGATCTTCGTTTTCTGAATGTTGAGCTTTAGGCCAACTTTTTCCCTCTCCTCTTTCACTTTCATCAAGAGGCTTTTTAGTTCCTCTTCACTTTCTGCCATAAGGGTGGTGTCATCTGCATATCTGAGGTTATTGATATTTCTCCCGGCAATCTTGATTCCATCTTGTGTTTCTTCCAGCCCAGCGTTTCTCATGATGTACTCTGCATAGCAGTTAAATAAGCCAGGGTGACAATATACAACCTTGATGTACTCCTTTTCCTATTTGGAACCAGTCTGTTGTGCCATGTTCAGTTCTAACTGTTGCTTCCTGACCTGCATACAGATTTCTCAAGAGGCAGGTCAGGTAGTCTGGTATTCCCGTCTCTTTCAGAATTTTCCACAGTTTATTGTGATCCACACAGTCAAAGGCTTTGGCATAGTCAATCAAGCAGAAATAGATATTTTTCTGGAACTCTCTTGCTTTTTCCATGATCCAGCGGATGTTGGCAATTTGATCTCTGGCTCCTCTGCCTTTTCTAAAACCAGCTTAAACATCAGGAATTTCATGGTTTATGTATTGCTGAAGCCTGGCTTGGAGAATTTTGAGCATAACTTTACTAGCGTGTGAGATGAGTGCAATTGTGCGGTAGTTTGAGCATACATACCCATTATATATGATCATATATTAATATGCATTCATTATACATATATATGCATACATGTATATATGCATCAGTTCAGTTCAGTCCAGTAGCTCAGTCATGTCCGACTCTTTAAGACCCCATGCATTGCACCATGCCAGGCTTCCCTCTCCATCACCGACTCCTGGCACCTACTCAAACTCATGTCCATCACGTCAGTGATGCCATCCAACCATCTCACATGCTCTGTTGTCCCCTTCTCCTCCCACCTTCAATCTTTCCCCAAATTAGGGTCTTTTCCAATGAGTCAGTTCTTCACATCAGGTGGCTAAAGTGTTGGAGTCTCAGCTTTAACATCAGTCCTTCCAATGAATATTCAGGACTGATTTCCTTTATGATTGACTGGTTTGGGTTTGATCTCCATGCAGTCCAAGGGACTCTAAAGAGTATTCTCCAACACCACAGTTCAAAAGCATCAATTTTTGGCACTCAGCTTTCTTTATAGTCCAACTCTCACATCCATACGTGACTACTGGAAAAACCATAGCTTTGACTAGATGGACCTTTGTTGGTAAAGTAATGTCTCAGCTTTTTAATATGTTGTCTAGGTTGTTCATAGCGTTTCTTCCAAGAAGCAAGCGTCTTTTAATTTCATGGCTGCAGTCACCATATGCTGTGATTTGTAGCCCCCCCCAAAAAAAGTCTCTCATTGTTTCCATTGTTTACCTCTCTATTTGCCATTCAGTCATGGGCCTGGATGCCATGATCTTAGTTTTCTGATTGTTGAGTTTTAGGCCAACTTTTTCATTCTCCTCTTTGACTTTCATCAAGAGGCTGTTTAGTTCTTCTTCGCTTTCTGCCCTAAGGGTAGTGTCATTTGCGTATCTAAGCTTTTGTAAATACCCAGAAGTAGGGGTTCTGCATCATATGGTGGCTCTACTTTTAATTTCTTGAGGAAACTCCAGATTGTTTTCCAAAGTGTTATACCAATTTACACTCCCACCAACAGTGCAAATGGGTTCTCTTTTCTCCACATTCCTTTCAGCATTTGTTATCTCTTTCCTTCTTAATAATATATATACTAACAGGTATGCCAACAAAGGTCCTTCTAGTCAAAGCTATGGTTTTTCTAATAGTCATGTATGGATGTGTGGGTTGGACTATAAAGAAAGCTGAGCACCAAAGAATTGATGCTTTTGAGCTGTGGTTTTGGAGAACACACTTGAGAGTCCTTTGGAACACAAGGAGATCCAACCAGTCCATCCTGAAGGAAATCAGCCTTGAATATTCATTGGAAGGACTGATACTGAAGCTGAAACTCCAATACTTTGGCCACCTGATGTGAAGAACCAACCCATTGGAAAAGACCTTGATTCTGGGAAAGACTGAGCTGGGAGGAGAAGGGGACGACAGAGGATGAGATGCTTGGAAGGCATCACCAACTCAATGGACATCACTCTGAGTAGGCTCCAGGGGTTGGTGATGGACAGGGAAGCCTTGTGTGCTGCAGTCCATGGGGTCACAAAGAGTCAGACATGACTGAGCAACTGAACTGAACTGAACAGGTGTGAGGTGATATCTCGTTGTGGTTTTGACTTTCATTTTCCTGACTCTTAGTGATATTGAACACCATTCATGTATTTGTTGACCATTTGTATGTTGTCTTCATTTTTTTCTTTATCGACAGTTTGACACTATGCTAACTACTATGGAGGAAAAGGTGCAAAAAACTGACACAGACAATGTCCTCAAAAAACTTATAGACTAGGGGTCCAGATAAGAAAACAGGCAGACACAGCAGAGGGTCCACAGCACAGCAGTTAAGAACACTGAAGTCTCTGGAGCCAGCCTGCCCATCTTTGAATCTGGTTCTACCTCTTATCAGTGATTATGTATAACTGACTCATCCTTGTGCACAGTTTTCTTTTTTGTAAAGTGGGAACTACAACAGTAGTCCCTGTCTCACAGGTTGTTTTGAGGGTTTAAGTAAAGCACTTAAAACAGTATATGGCACATAGTCAAAATAAGCTCCATATAAATATTTGATAAAGACAGTGATAAATACTAAAGATCAGGGATGTGAGAGAATAAGAGGTACCTGACCCCTCTTGTGGGATCCAGGGGACATGATGATAAGTGAGAGTTGTTGAGTAATGCCTGGATATGGTCTTGTTGTAAGAAGGTTCCAGACCCAGGATCATGTAAACAAGTGCTGAGGCCTCTTCCCTCTTCCCAGATAGTTTCATTCTTTTGCATGTGGATATCCAGTTTTCCCAACACCATTTGTTGGTGAGACTAAGCTTTCCTCATGTACGTTCTTAGCCCACTTGTCAAAGACTAGTTGACCATGTATGTGTGGGTTTATTTCTGGGCACTCTCTTGTGTTTCACTGGTCTGTTTTTATTCCAGTACATACAATTCTGATTACTATAGCTTCATAATTGAGTATGAAATCAGGAAGTATGATGTTTCTAGCTTTCTCTATTTCCTCAGAATTCTTTGGCTATTTGGGGTAGTTGGTAGTTCCATACAAATTTTAAGATTAAAAGAAAAGATCTCTGTCAAAAATGCCATTGGAATTAAGATAGAGGCTGTACTAAATCTATAGTTGCATGTTTTAATTACCTTAATTAGGAAATCCATTCATAATATAAACATATAT
The DNA here is from genome assembly GCF_023091745.1 of Budorcas taxicolor. Taxonomy (NCBI): domain Eukaryota; kingdom Metazoa; phylum Chordata; class Mammalia; order Artiodactyla; family Bovidae; genus Budorcas; species Budorcas taxicolor. The sequence goes on along the minus strand of NC_068914.1, from coordinate 97,769,698 downwards.
CAAATTATTTTGCTGTGCACTTGACATATATACAACCATACTTGCCAATTATACCTTGGAGAAAAAAAGAAAAAAGCATACTGCATTACAAATTGTATGAAAACAGGAATATCAGTATAGAAAGACCTACAATTTTATAGTAATTTAAAAAATCATACTAAATTGTTTAAATAAATATATAATCAAAAAATCACAAAGAATCAATAAAATATCAAAAAAAATTTGACACAAAAAATTTGAGAGTTTAAAAAAGAAGACAGTAGGGGACATAGAGCTAGAAACAAATTAGAAAATTGTAAAATCAGGATTGGAAACTTCACAAAAGTATAAAACCCAAGAAGGAAACACAAGAGATATGCATAAGAAAAAAAAGTGACATGCATATCATAGGTGTCTCAGAAAGACTGAAAAATAAAAATGAAGAATAAAGATATTTTAAAAGTGATGAAGATAAATGCATTGTAATAAAAACAAAGCAAGAAATTGATAAGAGATCTTATGCTATTAAAAGGGCTCATTTATCACCAAAGAGACAGAAAAAACTTCAGTCCTAAATATAAAGTGAAATTTAAAATATCAAAGACAAAAAGATTATAAGAAAAAAGAGAAGGTGAGAGATAAACAAGCAAGACAAAGGACATGGACAAAAGGGGATATATGCATACCTATGGCTGATTCATGTTGAAGTTTGACAGAAAACAGCAAAATTCTGTAAAGTGATTATCCTTCAATAAAAAATAATTAAACAAAGAAAAATAAGGTTTCTTAAAAAAAATACATGAATGAGAGATGATGAAACTGTATTTCTAGAATCTGAAGGAAAATGGTTTAGAATTTTATTCCATCAAATTTCCATTTAAATACAGTGCTTGACAATATATTCTTGGCTTTGCGAACCTTTAGAAAGTTTGCTACATGGAAACCACACTAAATACAGTTACGCATGGAGTATATAAATAATGTAAACATGCATGCTAAGTCACTTCAGTTGTGTCCGGCTCTTTGCGACCCTATGGACTATAGCCTGTCAGGCTTCTCTGTCCATGGGATTCTCCAGGCAAAAATACTGGAGTGGGTTGCCATGCCCTCCTCCTAGGGAATCCTTCAGACCCAGGGATCAAAGCTTCATCTCTTATATCTCCTGCATTGGCAGGCAGGTTCTTTACCACTGTGCCACCTGGGCAGCCCATATAAATAATAGTAGACACCAATTCAGGAGATACCTGAAGAAAAGAAAATCAGATGCTTTAGTAACATTTATTACTCTTTTCATATATATATATATATATATATATATATATATATATTTCTGTATCTATTTATTTAGCTCTATCAATCATCATAACCCAATCTTAGAAATCTATGTAATAGTATGATAAAGCGGAGATCAAGTGTTTTTAGAATGTGGAAAATTATTTTATTCTTTTAGGTTGAATATAAGGATACCAAATATTTTTAAAGTGAGGAAAGGTGAAAAATGTTTAAAAAATCAAGACAGATATAAGATAAATTATTATTGAAGCAGATATAAATATATTGGTGTTAACAATTAATAGAAATGGATTAAATTCACCAGTTAAAAGACAAAGACTGACAAAAGTAATGAAGGCTTGGAATATACCTGTACTCTTTTCTGCCTATTCTCACTTTTGTGTGATCATGTCATTTAGCCTTGTAACTTTAAATACTATTTAAACACTGTCAACCCCAGATTTGTATTTCCAACCTGGATTCTTTCTAGAAATCTAGATTCAGACTTCCAATTACTTGCTCAACATGCACATGATCCATTATTAGAGAAGTTACTGGGATTATAATCTAGAGGGTTCAGTGAAGGTTTCCATCCACATGTGTAGTAAACTTTGAAGAATAAAAACAGGGAAAACGCCAAGTGGAACTGAGAGCAGGGAACCTTCAGGGAATAGGAACAGATTGAGTAAAGGCTCTATATGGGTTGAGTAAGGATCCTCTATAGCCCTATAAGCCTTGTTAAAGATTTTGATCTCTATCCTAAAAACAGTGAGAGATGATTGAAGGATATTAAGCAGGATGACTAAATGATCAATTATGATTTGGAAAATATTCTTAAGAAAATAAATTGAATTTTACTCATCTGGTGTAGTTAGCAAGACACATGGTATATAGCAGAGGCTCAAAAATGTCCTTTGAATCAATGTGAAAATATTCAGAGCTATATCAGTTGTTAATAATCAAGTTTTAAATAATTTCATTATCACTTTCTTATACTGGAAAATAGCTCTTTCTTCAGCTCTCTTAGATGGCATTATTTCATGTAAACATTCTCCTCTTTTTATGCTATTTTAAATATACTGTGAGTTAATGATGAATTGTACTTTTCAAGTCATGATTTATCCATTTAATATAAAATTGAAAAGTTAGAGTGCATTTATTTGAGTTGTGAATATCTACTGGATGTTTTAAAATCCTTGGGTCATTTTATCTGCCTAAGTAAAATGTCAAAACCCACTTTTGACTCAGTTTCATTTTAGCAGAGAGGGCCGCTAATTGAAATTAAAAAGAAAAAATATTTTCACTCATGGTCGACAGACCAAATCTGCTGAGGTTTCTATAAGTTTAGCTTGCTGTTGTTTGCTATTTAATTAACCAGTGCACAAATAAAATGTCCTCAGTTTAATTTCCAGTCTGTAGCTCAATACTGTAAACTATTCACAGCATAATTAAAAGTCCTAAAGTCTCCCAGGAATGATATTACCAAGTAAGCAAGCAACCCATGAAATAGAGAAGCCTGACTGTTACTCTGCTAAATTGTGTGTGTTAATAAAGCTGCACAAGTGTTCTTTGCTTAATCTGACTGAGCCGAGAAAACCCCAGCTGGCATCCAAGTCACCTCTTTTAAAACCCTTTTCAAGCATCTGTGCTCTGGGAGAGCTTCATTAAAGTTAATATTGGAATTGCATTGTATTTTATTGAATTTCATTGAATTTTCTTCATGAAAGAACTTACTTTCAGATAAATTCACTCCAAAGTCACCAAGTATAACTATTGTCAGGTTTCAAGTTTGATGTTTATCTTGAACCAGAAGGAAAAGAAATGTAATAAAAGGTTTTGGAAGAAAAAGAAAAGGGTTGCAACTTGACTAATGTCACTTAGAAAAGTTATTCAGTTTTATGTATATGAGGTTTAAAGGCTATTTCTTTTCTGGGTAGTCATTATTTAAAGAAGTAATTTGAACTTTTAACTAAAATAGCTACATAAGACACCACTGGTTCCAAATAGGAAAAGTAGTACATCAAGGCTGTATATTGTCACCCTGCTTATTTAACTTATGCAGGGTATGTCATGAGAAACGCTGGGCTGGAAGAAGCACAAGCTGGAATCAAGATTGCTTGGAGAAATATCAATAACCTCAGATATGCAGATGACACCACCCTTATGGCAGAAAGCAAAGAGGAACTAAAAAGCCTCTTGATGAAAGTGAAAGAGGAGAGAGAAAAAGTTGGCCTAAAGCTCAAAATTCAGAAAATGAAGATCACAGCATCTGGTCCCATCACTTCCTGGGAAATAGATGGGGAAACAGTGGAAACAGTGTCAGACTTTATTTTTTGGGGCTCCAAAATCACTGCAGATGGTGACTGCAGCCAGGAAATTGAAAGACGCTTACTCCTTGGAAGGAAAGTTATGACCAACCTAGATAGCATATTCAAAAGCAGAGACATGACTTTGCCAACAAAGGTCCATCTAGTCAAGGCTATGGTTTTTCCAGTAGTCATGTATGGATGTGAGAATTGGACTGTGAAGAAGGCTGAGCGCTGAAGAATTGATGCTTTTGAACTGTGGTGTTGGAGAAGACTCTTGAGAGTCCCTTGGACTGCAAGAAGATCCAACCAGTCCATTCTGAAGGAGATCAGCCCTGGGATTTCTTTGGAAGGAATGATGCTAAAGCTGAAGCTCCAGTACTTTGGCCACCTCATGCAAAGAGTTGACTCATTGGAAAAAACTTTGATGCTGGGAGGGATTGAGGGCAGGAGGAGAAGGGGACGACAGAGGATGAGATGGCTGGATGGCATCACGGACTCGATGGACGTGAGTCTGAGTGAACTCCAGGAGTTGGTGATGGACTTGGAGGCCTGGTGTGCTGCGATTCATGGGGTCGCAAAGAGTTGGGAACGACTGAGTGACTGAATTGAACTGAACTGAACTGAACTGAAGACACCACTGACTTAGTTACTTCAGCCTTATGCCAAGAATCTGATTACTATATGGTGAACACCTCCAACTGCTTCAGTAGTCACAGAGAAGAAAGGATAAACATAGAATTAATATTATATTGCTACAATGTTTGTATAATGATTCTACATATTCAGGCTCTCCCTGAAAGTAAAATATTTTCAGAAACCTAGCTCACTACCTGTTGCTTTGGTATTTTTGATGAAAAACGTTAAAAATATTTCATGGTTTTAATCAATCGAGGTTTTATGAATAATGCTCCTCCTTCTGAAATATCTCAACACAAGGTCATTTTGTTGACAAACAGGAAAAAGATTGGCCTGATTGCTTCTTCCTGAAGGACTGCACATTCTCTCACACTTGCACCATTATCACCTGAATAGCATACATTTATTCAGAGTGTTAGAGTGACTGCTTTGTTCAGGGTGCTGTGAATGAAGGAGAGGATGCCTGTTTGGCTGGATTTCACAGATGTTTGCTCATCTGGTGACAAAGAGGAGCCAGTGTTATTGATTTTGATGGTGACTTGCATGTTGCATATTTAGAAAAATTCAATATAAGAATTGATTTATGGTAAATGACAGGGTATGCAGACTAGACCATCTCAATTGTCAAATTCATAGAACTTAAAGGATGAAACATACAGGGATTTCTCAGAATTTGGTTTAGGTACCATGTATTAAAGTGGTTATAAAAAATTCAGGAAAAATATTCTGTAATCTCCTTTGATAACTCATCCTGGTGGTAAAAGTGTTTTAGATAAATATTTTCCCATAAATATGCTCATGTTTTGATTTTAATCTTGACTAGAGTGGAAATGAAGGACTGTGTTTTGAAGTTTGTATTCCCTCTTAATATATGTTTGTCTCAACAGAGATCAGTGAGTTCCCACATCTGTGTCTAGCAATGTGCTCAGTCCCTCAGTTGTTTCTGTCTCTTTCCAAACCCATGAACTGTAGCCCACCAGGCTACTCTGTCCATGGGATTTCCCAGGCAAGAACACTGGAGTGGGTTGCCATTTCCTTCTCCAGGGACAGTTTTTTTTTTTTCATATCTCTTATTATCTAGAAAACTTTCTGGGCATATATTCATACAATATATTGTTTATACAGTATATATTCAGTTCAGTTCAGTCGCTCAGTCGTGTCCGACTCTTTGCAACCCCATGAATTGCAGCACGCCAGGCTTCCCTGTCCATCACCAACTCCTGGAGTTCACTCAGACTCACGTCCATGATGCCATCCAGCCATCTCATCCTCTGTCGTCCCCTTCTCCTTCTGCCCTCAATCCCTCCCAGCATCAAAGTTTTTTCCAATGAGTCAACTCTTTGCATGAGGTGGCCAAAGTATTGGAGTTTCAGCTTTAGCATCATTCCTTCCAAAGAAATCCCAGGGCTGGTCTCCTTCAGAATGGACTTGTTGGATCTCCTTTGGTAGGTGTTGCAAGAGGGCATCAGAGGGAAGACACACTGAAACCATACTCACAGAAAACTAGTCAATCCAATCACACTAGGACCACAGCCTTGTCTAACTCAATGAAACTAAGCCATGCCCACAGAGCAACCCAGGGTGGGTGGGTCATGGTGGAGAGGTCTGACAGAATGTGGTCCACTGGAGAAGGGAGTGGCAAGCCACTTCAGTATTCTTGCCTTGAGAACCCTTTGAACAGCATGAAAAGGCAAAATGCTAGGATACTGGAAGAGGAACTCCCCAGGTCAGTAGGTGCCCAATATGCTACTGGAGATCAGTGGAGAAATAACTCCAGAAAGAATGAAAGGATGGAGCCAAAGCAAAACCAATACCCAGCTGTGCATGTGACTGGTGATAGAAGCAAGGTCCAATGCTGTAAAGAGCAATATTGCATAGGAACCTGGAATGTCATGAATCAACGCAAATTGGAAGTGGTCAAACAAGAGATGGCAAGAGTGAATGTCGACATTCTAAGAATCAGTGAATGAAATGGACTGGAATGGGTGAATTTAACTCAGATGACCATTATATCTACTACTGCGGGCAGGAATCCCTCAGAAGAAATGGAGTAGCCATCATGGTCAACAAAAGAGTCCAAAATGCAGTATTTGGATGCAAAAACAAAAAAACAGTATATATTACTATTCCATTTCCTACTTTGAAGTATCTAACATTTTTGTTCCAATTGTGTGAGGATTGATTTCTTCATTGGGTAAAAAAGTACTTAGTCTTATGGCTTAATTATGTAGTTTTCCCTGACTCATGAATAAGAAATGTTTTCTCAACTTTCTTAACACAGGAACAACTTTTAAAATGAAAAAAAAAAAGCCTTATTTTTTCTTAAAAAAGTAACCAATTCTACCTGAATTAAAACAAAGAAAAACAGAATAAAAATACAGTACATTTTCAATGTATAGACACATATTTTACAGCTACAATTTGAAAAAAATAAGTGCTTACATTAAATAAACATAACCTGAATTTATTTGACATAAATACTTATCCGTAGTATCTAACAACTGAACTAACTATTGCAGTTCCATAAAATGGATAAAATGTTCTTATAAAAGGAAAGGATATAACACATAAATGCAGAATGTCTGGATAGTAAATTCAGGACACATTAAAATTGCAATAAACTATCTACTTGGATCTAATATTTGTAACTTTTTAAAAAGTTCTTAAACAGTGTTTTTAAGATAGTGTAGATAAGCCAAAAGAAGAAAAATCATAGCATAAACTCTGCTATGTACTACTCTAAGAGTAGTAGAGCCAGAAAAAAATCACATTATACAATTTTAATGTTACTCTTTGCAGGGTTTCCACCTACCTTTGTCAAATCCAGTCAAAGTCTACTGGAAGAAAGTAGAGATACATTCCTTTTCAAGTCCCCTTGTTCTTAATGAGATATTTTCCATGCCTTGGATTTTTGGTTCTGCAGCAGTGGACTATTTCCCCTATTATAGAAGGAAATATAAATTATTTTATATCCATATTTCTACTCAGAGGGATATACTGAACAATTTTAGTGTTGTCATTGTTCAAGTGAAGGCTTGCAACTTTTATTCACCACCTCAATCTATACTTCACCATTTCTCGCTTTAGACTCCTAACTCACTGTCACTTAATTAGCTGTGGACCTGGTCCTTAACCTGAGGCTGAAGGTGAAGGTGAAGTCGCTCAGTCGTGTCCGACTCTTTGCGACCCTCGTGGACTGTAGCCTAGGAAAGACTTATCCAGACACTTCTAACTCTGCTCTGGTGGCAGCTATAATGCTATTCAGTCAACAACAATGCATGAGAATTATTCTTAGTTCCTTTAGGAATGGAAATCATGAGTGCCTTTCAATGCTTTCAGCTTCTATAGTTAAGATATTAAATAATTGCATTGTGGTATTCTTTTTTTTTTTTTAACCTAGTGTTGCCACCTTAAGGCTAAGAAAGATAATATATATTTACAAAAGCAATGCTCTACTTTAAAAGGTAGAATGATTTTATCACTTAATGACTTTAACCAATTTTAAGTGAATTTAATAGGATTATGTGTAATCTTCTATATGCTATTTGGCATATCTTAAAAATCAAATTAGAAAGATGTAATGTGCTGTCTTAACATGTAAAGACACAAATATGTAGAATTTGACATAACTTTAATGACTCGTCTGCCAAAGCAGTAAGAGAGAATACACGATTCTGAAGCAGAAGGACAGTAGGATAGCAAGGACGGATCAGATATGGTTTAGAAGTGGATCGAGACTATAGGCAGGAACCAACAGAGTAGAGTTAGAGGGATTTCTGGATTGAGATGAAAATAAAGAGAGGAGAGAGAATAAACAGGGATAGAGTTAAACAAAATACTATCAGATGTATCAGGCCTAAAATAACTAAATAGAAAAAAGGGCTTCCCTGATGGCTCAGTTGGTAAAGAATCCACCTGCAATGCAGGAGACCCAAAGGTAGATATATCCTATCTAAAGGCAAATCATCTTTAAGGATGCAGAGGCAAAAAAGAAGAGCATGAGTTCAGCAGTAACAGTGGCAGTTCTTAGCGGGAGTTTGCGTGGATCTGTGGGTGATCATTTGTTTTTGGCTTGGTGGTTGCACCATCTCCCTTCATTTGACCTGATAATATTAGACAAGACCCATTCAGTTAAACAACCAAAGCTTTTAGTAAGGTATGTCCCTACAACCTGAGCACATACAGCTTTCCTTATGAATACACATTCATGAAATTCTTCGTATTACTTCTCTCACTTTGAAATCTTCACAGCACACTGGATACTGGCTCTGTAAAGCTCTTCCTTCAAACAAAAGTGACTATCATGTGTAACTCAGACTTTCCCCATTTTTTTAACTGGCATTACTGTATGATTTCACCTCTTATACAACACACTTTAAGAAATGCTATCTTAATTATTCTGTTTTACTTAAAATAGTCCTTTGATGTTTGGAAAGAGTTTTATTACTCTTATTAGTCTTACTTTCCAGGCTTTAGTTTCCAATTTCCTTGTAAGAAAATATTTCTTAATCCTTCGTTATTAGTTTTTAAAAAGCATGTTATAATTACATTTGTGGAATAATATAAAGGAATGAGAAACTGGAGGGGGTGCATAAATATGAGTTCATATTTTTTTCTACTACTTATTTGTTAAGTAAACGTGAGTCATTATCTAAAATCACTGCACTATATTGTCCTCTTCTGAAAGAGAGAAAAGAAAAAGATAGCTATGGATCTCTCATGATGGATCATAAAAATGACATAAAACAGAATAATATATATATGTATTATTTTTGTTCCTATCTTAAAAAATTTAATCAATTCCATTTTCTTATTCTTTTTCCTTTTATGAAATATATATTTTTTCCATTTTTATTCATGAGAATTGTTTAATAATTTATAATAGACAGTTTTAAATCATATGTTCAAATATATATAAAACATTCTACCTAGATGAATAATGGGGAAATATAATGATTTTATAATAAAAATATATTTAGATATTTATTATGAATATTTGAGAGTAGAAAAATTCATAGTGTGTAACTTTTAAAAAGTTAGATTTTTATGTCAAAACCATTAAAATGTTTTCTCTTCTGATCCACATTTCCTAATTTTATGAATAATGCAATAATCAGATAAGCAGACAAATATATGTAGAGAAGCTTAATTAAAAGTTCATTATAATTATAAAGTATATAATAGAATAATGTGTAGCAACAAAATGCTCCATTTAATGTTGTTAGTACTATATTTTTAGGGAATTCTGGTTGGATATATATAAAATTCTAACACTTTGTACTTATTAGGAATGAGAAAATAAGTGCATTTTTTCCCTTTTTGCTTTGTATATTTGATGAATTTATATAAAATAAGCATAGATTATTTATGTAAAATTTTAAATAATAAAAATTAATTGGCACAGAATAAGAATTAAATATTTCCTTTGATATTTTAAAAGCCTTTTGAATCTTTGTAAACGATCCTAAAACAATCCAAACTTTATTTAAATGAAATGCTTCAAACTAGGCTTACCTGTAGAAATTGCATATTTTTCTATAGTATCCCTGAACACGTATCTATTTCTATCCTCACTGAGTACAAATGACAAGATGAAGAATGGATAAATATGGGGAAATGTCCCAGAGTATTCCTAAAACAGTTATAACGTTTGCCATATCAATATTTTGTAAATCAACTCAATATTTTTTACTGACAGCCATTAGAGCACAATTCTGTTCCATAAAATTAGGTCACTGAAATTTCAAGCAGGACTTGATTATTTGAACCAGTCTAGCACTTTTCAGAGTTCAAATAGACTGTAAATGTGCAGACAGAACTAGGCTTTGGCACTAATTATGTTCTGCTTTGTGTAGCATGGCCTTATTTAATATTCTTGGGGCCACAGTAAATCTTAGCAGTTTGGGCTTCCTGTTGAGATTTAGTGAAGAAGAACCTTGAATGGGAAAAGCTACTAATAACTCAAACTTAATTTGAATGTTATAGGATGTTATGGGTCAAACTACAGAATCAGAAAATAGATACCAAAAACATCAAAGGGCGTGAAACCACTGCCTATTAACTCTTGTGAATTGTGATAAGGCAGGGAGCTTACATCTTGTGTTCCTGCCGTATAATGATTGGCCCGAGACTTGTTACTATTTTGGACAATGGAAATTAAGATCGAAAAACAAAATCAGGTAATTATATAACCTACAAAAGCTCTACTTAATTAACATAGAAACTCATTAATTGCTGATATCAGTGAATAGTGAGAGTCTTATGCAGGTCAGGAAGCAACAGTTAGAACTGGACGTGGAACAACAGACTGGTTCCAAATAGGAAAAGGAGTACGTCAAGGCTGTATATTGTCACCCTGCTGATTTAACTTCTATGCAGAGTACATCATGAGAAACACTGGGCTGGAAGAAACACAAGCTGGAATCAAGATTGCTGGGAGAAATATCAATAACCTCAGATATGCAGATGACACCACCCTTATGGCAGAAAGCAAAGAGGAACTAAAAAGCCTCTTGATGAAAGTGAAAGAGGAGAGTGAAAAAGTTGGCCTAATGCTCAACATTCAGAAAACGAAGATCATGGCATCTGGTCCCATCACTTCATGGGAAATAGATGGGGAAACAGTGGAAACAGTGTCAGACTATTTTTTGGGGCTCCAAAATCACTGCAGATGGTGACTGCAGCCATGAAATTAAAAGACAATTACTCCTTGGAAGAAAAGTTGTGACCAACCTAGATAGTGTATTCAAAAGCAGAGACATTACTTTTCCGACTAAGGTCCGTCTAGTCAAGGCTATAGTTTTTCCAGTAGTCATGTATGGATGTGAGAGTTGAACTGTGAATAAGGCTGAGCACTGAAGAATTGATGCTTTTGAACTGTGGTGTTGGAGAAGACTCTTGAGAGTCCCTTGGACTGCAAGGAGATCCAACCAGTCCATTCTGAAGGAGATCAGCCCTGGGATTTCTTTGGAAGGAATGATGCTAAAACTGAAACTCCAGTACTTTGGCTACTTCATGGGAAGAGCTGACTCACTGAATAGACCCTGATGCCTGGAAAGACTGAAGGCAGGAAGAGAAGGGGATAACAGAGGATGAGATGGTTGGATGGCATCACCAACTAAATGAATATGCATTTGAGTAAACTCTGGGAGTTGGTGATGGACAGGAAGGCCTGGCATGGTGCAGTCCATTGGGTCACAAAGAGTCAGACACAACAGAGCAACGGAACTGAACTGAAATATTGGAATTATGGACTTTAAAGCTGCATCAATACTTCCTTAGAGGTATTATTGCATAGACTAGTTAAAAATGATTATCACCGGTCAGAACTTCAAATGTGTAAAGATAATTATAATATACCTTTTAATATATGATTATGTGGAGAGATCTACATAATTTCTATTTATCTATCTATATATATCTATCTCCACATCTATCTCTCTATATCCTAAATGGTATATAACACAATTTCTTTATTCTCCTTATTTCTAGTTAAGACTTTCAATGATTTTACAAGTTTATGTGAAAGATGAGTTACTACCTTAAATTTTCTGTCTCAGAGACTAATTTTTATTCACCTGGTAGATTTTAAACTGCTACTGTTTTGAAATAATTTTGACTTACAGAAATGCTTGCAGTAATTGTACACAGAATTTATTTGTATTTTTCAGAAGCTTCTCTAATATTAACATCTCATGTAAGCACATTGAAATAATCAAAACCCAAAAAAGTAATATTAACATAATGTTATTAAGTTATAGACCTTATTCATATTTCACCAGTTTTTTCACTGTATAAAAATTGATAAATAGAAACCTCAATTAAATAGAGTTAAGAGGCCAGAAAAGGGAGCTTTATTGCGGCTATAGCAGAGCTCAGTGGGAAGAAAAAAGATTCCTCTTCTTTCCTGGCAAGGTCTCAGTCAATGAAAAGCCATGAACTCTAGGACATTAAGATAAAATTATATAGCAACTATACTTCAATTAAAAAAAAAACTCCAGGGACTCTTTATTTATTCTGAAGGAGATCAACCCTGGGATTTCTTTGGAAGGAATGATGCTAAAGCTGAAACTCCAATACTTTGGCCACCTCATGCGAAGAGTTGACTCATTGGAAAAGACTTTGATGCTGGGAGGGATTGAGGGCAGAAGGAGAAGGGGACGACAGAGGATGAGATGGCTGGATGGCATCACTGACTCGATGGACGCGAGTCTGGGTGAACTCTGGGAGTTGGTGATGGACAGGGAGGCCTGGTGTGCTGCGATTCATGGGGTCACAAAGAGTCGGACATGACTGAGCGACTGAACTGAACTGAACTTCCTTTTCCTTTCTCTAATGGTTCTTCCCTTGCCTTGCATGGACTTTCATGTGGCTCAGCATGATGGAGACCCCTAAATGGTGATTCCTAATAAGCCTATTTTTGCTGAAGAAATATCTGGCTGTCTATTTTCTTTTTTCAGGTCAACATACTAAATGCGTTTCAGGTCAAAACATATAACTTTTATGTTCTTGTGTCCAATCCAGGATCATATTGCATTTAGCTGTTTTGTCTCTTTAGCCTCCTCCAACCTGTGACAGTGTCTCAGTCTTTCCTTACTTTTCACAGTTTGGCAGTTTTGAAGATTACTGGTCAGTTACTTAGTGGTTTCTTCCTTGGTAAAATGTCCCTCATTTTGGATTTGTCTGTTATTTTCTCATGATTGGGATGAGAATATGTATACTTACAGAAATTTTCCAATTAGTAAATGCAGAAAGAAAGAAGGAACAGAAAATCATCTTTAGAAAAATGCCATAGTAATAATTGCCGAAGATAGCATCTACTGATAGACAAGACTTCCCTCATAGCTCAGTTGGTAAAGAATTTGCCTGCAAAGCAGGAGACCCAAGTTCAATCCCTGGATCAGGAAGATCCCCCTGGAGAAGGAAATGGCAACCACTCCAGTATTCTTGCCTGGAGAATCCCATGGAGAGAGGAGCCTGGCAGGCTACAGTGCGTGGGGTCACAAGAGATGGACACGTCTTAGAGATTACATCACCAACATCACTGATAGATGCAATAATTAAGAGCCCTGATTCTTTTTATTGGAGAACAGTGCTTAGAAATCAAGATCTGGTTGCTATGAGTGCTCATTGCTACTGGAGCAGCATTATATCTAGGCTCTCCAGTGGAAAAAACTAAGAATTATAAGTACCTATATTAACCCATCCATACAAACACATCTATATTTACTTCTGTATCAATTTGTCTATGTAATTAAAAACATGAACTTATTTCTCTTTCTTTGTAATTCAATAACACAAAGTTTATCCTAGCCTTCTCTCTTTATTAGAAAATTTTCTCCAAACCAAAAAAAAAACCAACTTAGTTCATAACATATACAAACTTACATCATCAATTCTAATCAATATATGCATAAAAGCATTTCAGAATTGCCAGAACATACCTGTGTGAGAAGACAATTTATTACTGGACTACAGTGCTTCTATAGTTTCTTTTTTTAACCTTATGATATGTAATCCAGACACTATTTTCCAAAGTGAAATATTAGTTCCTTTTCCTGCGTGATACAGTTATGTTATTCACTTACAATACAGTTTAGTTCACTTGTTATTGTTCTTAATTCCACTTTGTTCCCTTCATTCTTATATGTTTTATTTATCTTTTCTAGGATTTGTGTGGGGTTTCCCTAGTGGCTCAGTGGTAAAGAATCAGCCTGCAGTGCAGGAGACTTGCAGGAGATGTAGGTTCAATCCCTGGGTCGAGAAGGAAATGGCAACTCACTCCAGTATTCTTGCCTGGAAAATTCCATGGACAGAGCAGCCTGATGGGCTACAGTTCATGGGATCACAAAGAGTCAGACATGACTGAGTGACTTACCAACAACAACAACAACAACTGTAAGAATCGTGGTTATATAAAAATGTATACTAAAAGAAGTGACATTTGTTCTCAGTCTCTAGTACCCAATTCAAATTTCACTCTTCTTTTCAGTCCTTTTCCTTCAGCACCTGTAAGCAACTGATTTGTAATTTTCTGCTTTGTTTTTCCTGCGCTTCTTTAGCAAAGATGGAAAGATGAATCTCCTTTTCCTACTTAACATTAAGGATTGCCTGTTCCTTTTTATTTAGCAACTGTATTAATTTGCAGGGCTGCTGTAACAAAGTATTGCAGAGTAGGTGGCTTAAATAACCCTCAAGCTCTTTACATGTTACTGCTAAAGCAAGAAGCCTTGTAAATTGATTTGAAAAGCCTAAAGTCATCCTAACTCTTTTGCCTTTGTTAATTATTTAAACTTTTGTCTGCAGGTTTAGAAGATTTATTCTTTATCTTTGAGATCTGAAAGATTTACCCTGATCAATCTCAGAGCTGATCATTTTGGGTTAATTTTTGCAGGTACCTGGTGAACATTTATATTGTTAGTTTCAGCACTTTTCTGTTACTAGAAAGTTTTCTGAGATCACAGTTTTAAGTAATAGCTCTATTTCAATGTTTTATTTTATTTCTTTAAGAATTTTGATATTTTAAATGTTTTACTTCCCTGTATTTTTATTACTTCCAGTATTATTCTCACTTCCATTTTCTACTTATTTCTCTCTGATCATTTTTACTTCTTTCTTTATGTCTCTGTCTTTGCTTGGTTATTGTTCTGCTTCCCTTTAATGCCCTTTATTAATTTATCATTTGAGCCTTTTCTACTTTGTATATCTCCTAACATATTATCTATTTATGAGCTAATTTTGTCTTTTTAAAAATATTTCTTTGCTGAGTGCATTCAAATATTTTTCTTCCTGATTTTTGTCCATTTCAGTTTATAATTTGTAAGTTTCTGATTGAAGATTATTTATATCATTAAATACTTATTCAATTACATTAATAATTTTTGGACTATTGACACAATTTCTTGTTTCATGGAGTTTTTTGTAAGGGGTGTGAATTTCCCTCAGTTTATATTGTCAAATAACTTACTTGTATGACATGCTGTTTCCTGAATTTCTGTAATTATGGTGAACTTGCCTTTCCTTCTTTTCATGTTTAAAATTTTCAGGCATTTTATAAGATTTCTACTTTTACAGTCAGAAGAGCAAGTCTAAGTACTTTGGTGGTTTTCCTTGTTCATTCTGGTGGTGGGAAATC